>NC_069799.1:23751063-24376063 GCF_027406575.1 Nycticebus coucang | reverse complement strand
ATGATATAATTTATTCTTTAAAGGTCAAAATGTGTATTTATAAACTCATAGGAAGTATCCAGAAAAATAAACACTGTTAATAGTTTCTTCTATGAATCATTGGAGGAAACTAAAGATTTTCTCCTCATGTACATTGTTATAACTTGACATTTTTATTGTATCAAGACCCTGTTACATACCTCATTCCTGAATATCACTATGGTCACATTTAAAGTACTCTACTTGGAAAGCTAGGTAATTTACCCTTCAATGCAATTTTGTAAGTCTTTAGTTTTCTCAGAATGTCCATCATGGCTGCTGTTGTATTTTCCTTGACATTCAGTATGTCAGTGAAATATCTTTTTAAAAAAATATTTCTTGCTTAGGTGGTGCCACCAGCTCAGTGGGTGGTGCCGGTCAAATACACGAAGGCTGGCAAGTTCTAACCCAGCCTGGGCCAGCAAAAACAACGACAACTGCAACAACAATAACAACAGAAAATAGTAGGGCATTGTGGCTGGCATTTATAGTCCCAGCTACTTGGGAAGCTGAGGAAACAGAATAGCTTGAGCCCAAGAGTTTGAGATTGCTATGAGATGTGATACCAGGCACTGTACCCAAGGCAACAGCTTGAGCCTCTGTCTAAAAACAAACAAACAAACAAAAAAAGATTGTCCCCTCAAGCCTGTAATCCCAGGATTCTGGAAGGATGAGCCAGGTGGATTGCCCGAGTTCCTGGGTTCGAGACCAGCCTGAGGAACAGCAAGACCCTGTCTTGAAAAATAGCCAGGCATTGAGTTGGGGGCCAGTAGTCCCAGCTAATTGAGAGAGAAGCAAGAGAATTGCTAGAGTACCCGAAGAGATTGAGGTTGCTCTGAGCTATGAGGCCATAGCACTCTTTAGTAAGACAGTATCTCACAAAAAAAAAAGAAGAAGAAATTTCCAAATGTTTGTTCATTGCTCTGAGTCAAACTCTGACATTCTCCCAAGAACACACAAAACACACAATAATAAAAATATACAAAATGCAGCAAGACACCAACACAAGTCAATGAGAACACAACTGTGAGACACTGATATACCGAGATTATGGAACCTTGCCGAGTGGTTTGAACAGTGTTGCCACTGTAAGCGCACAGTGGCAAGTTCACAAACATAATTCTCAGATCTCAAATAAATTTCTTTCTAATTAGAAAAAAATTAAAAATTAAGAAAATCACATTTTGAAGACATACCGTCGCCAACATGGCGGTGCCCAGTTGGGGCAGGTTCATCTACTGAGTGTTCAGGCTGGGGCTGGGGCTGGGCTTTAGCCAGGTACTATTTAGTTGTACAATATTTGGGGATCTATTTGGAGAGAATTATTCCAGTGTGCCAAATAATCAGTATGGATAAGGGAAAAAATTAAACACTAAAATTTTGAAGTCAACTGCTCCTAGAAAATTCACCAATTTAAGCAGTATCAGAAATCAGGGTAGATCCTGTCATCTCCATTCCCTTCTTCGGACACTTCATTTTACACCTGAATTCGGAGAAGCTTTATTTTCTCTTGGTCCAGAACAGCTGGGTTTGTTCAAAGATAAGGATAATCCTGATGCAAAGGATTGAGTTATACCTTTGCAGTGACAGTGCTTATTTGCTCAGCTTCTGGTCCTGGACAAGAAGCTGTGTCCACATACCTCACTGATGGCTGCGGGGAGACCAGCAGTAATATGAGGCAACATGATGGTCTGGCCATGATCTCATTAATAGTCTGTAGCATGGAACCATCATTTTGTATGTAAATAACATCAGAATGGCAGTGAGAAGCAGGTGAATATGCCAGAGTCTTTTCATCGTAAGTAATATCATAAATTACAATTCCTGTAATTAAACCTGTGTGCTATACCATATGAGATTAAAGTGTTTATTACTAGAAATATTTTATTGCATCTTTACTCTTACTGTACACCTAAGTCATGAAGTGTATAGTCTAGAGCTCTCCTTGTGAATTGAAGGAAACAAATATATTGAAACTTACATTGATTCAGTTCTTTAATAGTTGGAAAATGGATTTGAGAATTTTACAAATAGAATACGGTAGTCCCAGGAAAGAACCCAGTGTCTTCATAGTTGGAATATTGTCATGAAGGTCAATTAGGGAACTAATAAAAATAAAAAATATTGTGGAATCTTCAAATTAACACAGATAGATAATTAAATTTCATTTTCTTTTGTATTTTCCATCATTGCTTTAATGTAAATATTGGTCCAGTTAAGATGACAACAGTGTAAAAAGCTTATTTTGAACATATGTTTTATATCAGATCACACTATTTTAGAGTATAGCGTTCAAAACTGATTTTTTACTGTTATCCCAAAATACTCAGCAGATAATCTTGTTCAGGGTAAAACTCTAGTAAATATTTGCTTAATGAGTTAGTCTTCTGTGTCTTACTTTTATTTTCCTTTTACATATACATATACATGTCTTACTTTTATTTTCCTTTTACATATACATATGAAACCCATATACATATAAGGTTTCCACCCTTTGTCTTCACAAAATGAAAAAGGCTTAAAATTCAACAACAATAACAATGTTCAAGACAAGGACTAGAAACAAAATCCTTACAAAGAGCAAATGAAGATAAATACATTCAGAAAAGTAAACAGATGGTTGGTGCATCACAATATCAAGCAATAACAACAACAGTGCCAAGAAAGCAGCATTCACATTGTCAAATAGCGGGTATGTCCACTATAGAATACTTTAACTGTGAGGTTTAGCATGGAGTCATTAGTTAACCTATAACTGTATAATTAAATTATAAATTAACCTATAGCCCTATAATTTAATTTTAGATTTCATTTATTACTTTTTTTTAGAAAGGTCATTTATATGTGTGTGCTTAGGTATATTCATTATATCTAAATCATATGTATTATACAGTTATTATAAATGTATTTTAATTAGTATCACCTTCAGTTCTTTCTAATGACTACCCATTTAATCTAACCAGATATTAGAAATCAGGATTAGATATTAGAAATTTGCTCATGTAACTATAATAATCTCTGCTTGCCCTACAAATCTTATACAGCCTGTGCTTTCACCACTGAACAGTGATTTTTTAATAAAAATTGTCTATTCTGGCAATAGTTAAAGAAAGTTTCTGTGTTCGACTCTATGAGTAGAAAATTAAATGGCAATTTCTGAACATGTTAATTGATGTTTTGGAATAATGTATTTTTACTCTTTTTATTTTCCAAGAAAGCATTGGGGATAAAAATATCTTTCGGTCCCATAGGCTGTGCAAATAGAAGCTTCTGTGGTCAGCTCCAGTTTGAAAATACATAGTAATTAAGGTGTTGAGCCTGTCTTTGAGTTACTTCATGATTGACTTACCTATAACAAAATAATTCACAAAATAATTTCAAAACAATGTATATAAGGCACATGATAAATTAAAGACATTAACTTTTAGCAAAAAAAAGATTAAAAAGTGTTATTACCATTTGCTATTTCCGTAACTGACTTTCAACTGTATTTGTAGCATGTTATTCAACAGCACAAACTTGTGAAAGCCATATCTCATAAATTTGTCAATCAATGGGGCTATGTCTACTAATGCTTCCTGTTTCAGAGAGTGTGAACATTTTTGGTATTAAGTGAATCTCTACTGCGGTGGTCCCGAGGTTTTCCAGGGGGAAACTCTTCCCAGATAGAGAAATTTACCTGGATGTGGATTTCTTCTGGCCATTTCTCCCCATCCTCCAGACACTAGAGTAAACAGCTACCAGGAGTGTTCATAGACTACCTTCATGGGAAGGATATTGTTGTCTAGAGAATCAATAATCCCGAGTATTTAATTTAGACAATAATTCTCTCCCCAACAGTGGACAAGGAAATCAGGCATCGAAAGAATTTGTGGTCCCGCTGTCCAGTCACTCCTGCTACAGAACCAGATTCTTCACCCAGAGGGGAGAGTGAAGTATTAAACAATAAATATGTAGCCTTAGTATTTCTTAGAAAGTCTTGGCCAACAGCCTTCCATAGGTAGAGAGGGTAGACTACACTTTGCACTGGGCATCCCTAGAGACATTGTACCAAATAGTTGGATGCCCATAAAGACATCATTGCCATGGACCAAGTATTACCTGTGGACAATGTTGTGCCCATCTCAGGTTGCCAGAGTAGGCTGAGATCTGCATTTTCTCACTCAGAGTCCTAAGGTCAGATTCCAGTGGCAGGTGGCTTCCCTTAACAAACATGCAACCACTTTCAACACTGAATTCCTGACTTTCCAACTTACCTCTGCCTGGGTGCCTCTTTTTAGCCTTTGTGTCACGAAGTCCCCTTGTTCACATGACCTCCCTGTCTGCCAGGAGTTTTACTACTGACTACAGTGAAAGAGCTGTCCATCGATTCAGACTGAGAGGAATCTGGGGTGTCTTCCTGAATCTTTTCAGGGAGTCTGTGAGGAGATTAAACACAGACCATTTGCCTCCACTTGAGGGGTGGCTAACTAAAGCTTACCAAGAGCAGATCAAGGCTACAGGTTTATAAAAGAGACACCACTGATGCAGCAGGGAAAAATCCATTGCAAACACCTTACTTGATTGAGAAAGTCACAACTCAAAAAGGGCAGCAAAGAGAGCAGGTAGTCCCCAGTTTGTACCACAACCAGAAATGGTCTAGTTTTGTCATTTCTTGTGAAAGAAAAAATATGTTGTTCAAGGATGGCACCAGTCACACATAAATAGTCTGTCATCTTATCTTAGCAACAAAAAGCCAAGAGGTGTGCAGAGTGAATTAAAGACAGAGGAAGGAGTTAAAATGTCAGTCAGGCAGTAAGAAAAAGAGGCTAGTGTTTTAGAATAAAGTTGACTCCTATTTTTCTTTGCTTCATTTTCAAAGGAGTAACTCATAACCTTGAGTAGTGATCTCAAAACCCATAACTAAGGAAATATAGCTTCAGGCAGGTAGAATAAAATACAAAGCAGCAGATTTAACACTGTTGTGGCAGATTAATGCTCAATAATTGATCTTTGTCACTTTAAGCAAATATACAGCAACCTGATGAGGTTTTAAACAAATTCTCAAAACAAAACTAACACTTACCTGGACGTTCCCTTTTCAGTTAGGCCAACCTGGTCACATACAACATTTTTCATAATTTACCTTTCCAAATGTTATCCCTTATATAGACCATTTCTGACATGGTGAAGCCCTATGTTTGTCAGAAAATTTTCTTCTTGAATCGGCGCCTGTAGCTCAAGCAGCTAAGATGCCAGCCACATACACCAGAGCTGGCGGGTTCAAATCCAACCCGGGACTGCCAAACAATGACAATTATAATCAAAAATATCTGGGTGTTGTGGTGGGCGCCTTAGTCCTAGCTACTTGGGAAGCTGAAGCAAGAGGATCGCTTAAGGCCAAGAGTTTGAGGTTGCTGTAAGCAGTGATGTCACAGAACTCTACCCAGGGCCACAGCTTGAGACTGTCTCAAAGAAAAAAAAAAAAATATATATATATATATATATACACATATATATATTTTCTTCTTAAACCATCACTTATTTTAGGAGAAATATTGTTATTAGATTTTGTCATACACAAAATCGTTGTCTTTCCTTTTAGTGTGACTTGCCGCCCATGTTTCTTAATATTCATGAGTTTCTTCACATCTCTCTAACACATACTGGTTTCTTCTTGCTTTAAGTTTTTTTCCTGCTTTGAATGAAAATGCAAACCCCATTAATTCTTTTCTATTTAAAGACCTGGGAAGGTGGTTTTACAGGATTTCGGTCTCTAGGTTAAAGTTTAGACTTCATCAAACAATCGGGTAGGCCAGCTGGAAAGCACTGAAAAAAATAAACAAGGCATCATCAACCAGGGAGCAGAGGTATTTTAGAGTACCCTATAGGTTTATATTTTGCCTTCCATTTTAAAGAAAGATGTGAGAGAGAAAGAGAGTCCCAGAATATTCAGGAAGAGCAGAGGGGTGACTCTCATGTTATGAACATCAGTTTGTTTACTGTGACACAAAGAGACAACTACCCAACAACCAGCCTTCCCAGCATCTGAAAGTGGGCCTTGTGCTGAAGCTGGAGTGTGTCCACCAAACCACAAGAGTTTCAGAAATTGAGAGCTGCTTCAGGGATTTCACAAGGTCTGGAAATCAAGTTTGATCCCCTATCTCCAGGGGAGGGAAATGTCGCCTCCAGGGCATCTCTCTAGTACTGAGGGGATGGTCCCAGCAGAGGCTGCTTCCTGAGCCATTCCTGACTCCAGGAACCCATTGTCATGATGCGGGAAAGGCTCTGGCCTGGTGGCTTCTTGCCTTACCCTAGAGTAACTCTGTTCCTGACAAACTTCTTTCCTAGTGGTAGCAAGCATTTCAAAAGCTTCGTACTGCTCTTGGGGACTGATGCTGACTTGGCTCTCTCTTGTGTCTCTTCATCCCAATTCTCCTTATCAAGACCTTAAAAATGTACTTTAATGTTTTGTTTGTGGAGCAAGAGGCCCCTTTGTATGCTTTCCAATATTAGATCCAACTGGGAGATGATGCGCATTGTGGAGATGAAAAAAACAAAAAACAAAAAAACAGTGCTCGCTTTGGCAGCACATATACTAAAATTGGAACGATACAGAGAAGATTAGCATGGTCCCTGCACAAGGATGACACGTAAATTCGTGAAGCATTCCATATTTTTTCTTCTTAGTAAAGTATTTCAAGAATGGAAGAAAAAGTACCCAATGTCCTCAGCCCTACTATGAAACTAAATTAGGGTTTTCACATGAAAGCGATAACCCAGGTACAACCTAAGAATAGGGGGAAGGGGGCGGCACCTGTGGCTCAGTGAGTTGGGCGCCGGCCCCATATGCTGAGGGTGGCGGGTTCAAACCCAGCCCCGGCCAAACTGCAACAAAACAATAGCTGGGCGTTGTGGCGTGCGCCTGTAGTCCCAGCTGCTCGGGAGGCTGAGGCAAGAGAATCGCGTAAGCCGAAGAGTTAGAGGTTGCTGTGAGCCCTGTGACGCCACGGCACTCTACCCGAGGGCGGTACAGTGAGATTCTGTCTCTACAAAAAAAAAAGAATAGGGGGAAGGGGGAAAGGGAGGGGAGGGAGGGATTGGTGGAATTACACCAGGTGTGCATCTTACAAGGATATATGTGAAACTTGGTAAATGGTCTGTAAAGCTAGTGAATGATGCCCTATGATCATATCAATGTACACAGCTATGATTTAATAAAAAAAAAATAATAATAAAATAAAATAAAATAAAATGAAGGAAAATGGAGCAAGGGTAAGGAGCTACATTACCTGGAAAGCAAAGAGAGTGAGAGCTGTAAGTGTAATAAGTAATGTGCATCAGGCAGCGTGAATTCAGAATGTCTAATGTTCCATTACCTTATCTTGCTGAAAATATACACTTTCCTCCCAGATTTTGGCACTAAAATGTCACATATGGGGAACAGATGTCAAGTGTGTGTTCCCTGGTTTTTGGTTCCCGGTGACACAGCATAGTTACTGGTACCAAGACAGCGTAACAAATGAGCAGAACCAGTAGATACAAGTTAGCAAAAGGCCAAAGTTTATTAAAGCACAGTACACTCCAGAGAAGGGAGACATCTACCTTATCAAGTGGAGAATACCTTGGGTTAGTGAGATTTTTCCCCTTCATGATAATTTTCCGATCTATCTTAAGTGGTGCGGTGGGGGTGGTGGTAATATATTTACTATTTTTACTGGAAAGGGGGACAAATTCCGGAATGGACTGTCCTCCCATTTCTACCCCTGTAAAGCAATTTCTAGAAGTTGTCATAGTATTTGTAATCTGTGATAAAAGTATTAAGAATTTTACTGTGTTTATGAAAATGGGTCACTTGAGGCTACTGTCACCTTACTTGTATGCATGCTGCAAAGACCTGTTTTTGTGGCTTTGGCCATACCTCCACACTGGGGTTTCTCTAGCTCTGCAAGTCATTTTTGTAAAGCAAACATCAGTTTAGTTTTTGAAAGCCTTCCTGAAATGCTTTTCTTTTTTTTTTCCAGAAAAATCAAATTTATTTTAAAACTGTTGAAAATAGAAGTTAATAACAATTTTATTACAACTCTCACAATTTTCTTCTTTGAAAATACTCTGTAACCATACCATGGCCATGTAGTATTTTGTACAATTTTAACAAGTAGATAGATTTAAACATGAGGTGTCTGAATAATTACAGATACTTTTTTTTCTTTAATACATTGTGTTTTAAACTCTGGCTGTATTGAACTCCACACATACCACAGTTGCGGTAACTTGAAGTTATCTGTTCCAACTTTCTGCCTATGAAGGAATATTTTCCATAGCATTCTTGACAAGTACACTTCTGGCTTGAAATTATTTTCCTGAAATGCTTTTCTTTCTTGGCAACCCACTCTAGTAATTTTCTTCCTTCTTATTATGGACAAGGGATGCCCTAGAACCATCTGCCCCTGTCTCTCCCTAGTCCTACCAAACAGGATAAACACAACTTTAAGACATCATTGAAATATTTGCAGGGTATTTCTTTCCTATGAATTATGATTAGAAAAGTACGAGAAATAAACCCTGGTTATAAGATTCAACATTGTCTTCACAGTTGTAGGGGTTTTCTTTGTCATAAATTTCATAAACGTTTGAAAAGAATTTAAACACTTGTCACCTTCTTCACATTTATAGCTTTTCTGTTTAACATGAATTCTACTGTATACAGAAAACTAGAATTACTGGTATAAAGCTTCCACACACCTTCATATTATGATTTTTCTCTGACATGATTTCTCTTGTGTTTACTAAGGGCCAAGAATCAGTTAAAACGTTTGCCATATTATTCTCATTTGTAAGATCTCTCTCCAATATGAATTTTCTTACGTCTAGTAAAGTTTCAGCTCTGCTTAAGTGCATCGCCATACCATTCACAGTTGTAGGATTTCTCTCCAGTGTAAATTCTAATAAGCTTCATAAGTTATGAAAACCAAGTAAGGTACTGCCAGATTCTTCATATTTCTAGGGTTTCCATGTTATCTCATTTTTTTTTTTTTATTGTAAAGGCTGGTTTGACCGTGAGTTAAAGGGTTTGCCACACTATTCATATTTCTAATATTTCTCTCCAGAATGAATTCTTTTATGTACAGAAAGGGTTGAGGACCGGTTAAATGCTTTTCCATTCTTCACATTTGTAGGGTTTCCCTCCAGAATGAATTCTTTTATGTACAGAAAGTTTAGAGGAATCATTAAAGGCTTTTCCACATTCTTCACATTTATAGGGTTTCTCTCCAGAATGAATTCTTTTGTGAACAGAAAGGTTTGAGGACCGGTTAAAGGCTTTTCCACATTCTTGACATTTGTAGGGTTTCTCTCCAGAATGAATTCTTTTATGTACAGAAAGGGTTGAGGAATCCTTAAAGGCTTTTCCACATTCTTCACATTTGTAGGGTTTCTCTCCAGAATGAACTCTTTTGTGTACAGAAAGGTTTGAGGACCAGTTAAAGGCTTTTCCACATTCTTGACATTTGTAGGGTTTCTCTCCAGAATGAATTCTTTTATGTACAGAAAGTTGTGAGTGTCCATCATAGGCTTTTCCACATTCTTGACATTTGTAGGGTTTCTCTCTAGAATGAATTCTTTTATGTACCGAAAGTTTTGAGGACCACTTAAAGGCTTTTGCACATTCTTCACATTTGTATGGTTTCTCTCCAGAATGAGTTCTTTTATGTGCAGAAAGAGTAGAGGAATAATTAAAGGCTTTGTCACATTCTTCACATTTGTAGGGTTTCTCTCCAGAATGAATTCTTTTATGTGCAGAAAGAGTAGAGGAATAATTAAAGGCTTTGCCACATTCTTCACATTTGTAGGGTTTCTCTCCAGAATGAATTCTTTTATGCACAGAAAGGTGTGAGTAGCGGTTAAAGGCTTTTCCACATTCTTCACATTTGTAGGGTTTCTCCCCAGAATGACTTATTTTATGTACAGAAAAGGTTGAGGACCATTTAAAGGCTTTTCCACATTCTTGACATTTGTAGGGTTTCTCTCCAGAATGAATTCTTCTATGTATAGAAAGGGTTGAGGAATTCTTAAAGGCTTTTCCACATTCTTCACATTTGTAGGGTTTCTCTCCAGAATGAATTCTTTTATGTACAGAAAAGGTTGAGGAATCCTTAAAGGCTTTTCCACATTCTTGACATTTGTAGGGTTTCTCTCCAGAATGAATTCTTTTATGTACAGAAAGGGTTGAGGAATGGTTAAAGGCTTTTGCACATTCTTCACATTTGTAAGGTTTCTCTCCAGAATGAATTCTTTTATGTGCAGAAAGAGTAGAGGAATCATTAAAGGCTTTTCCACATTCTTCACATTTGTAGGGTTTCTCTCCAGAATGAATTCTTTTATGTACAGAAAGAATAGAGGAATCCTTAAAGGCTTTTCCACATTCTTCACATTTGTAAGGTTTTTTTCCAGAATGAATTCTTTTATGTACAGAAAGGGTTGAGGAATCATTAAAGGCTTTTCTACATTCTTCACAATTGTAGGGTTTCTCTCCAGTATGAATTCTTTTATGTACAGAAAGATGTGAGTACCAGTTAAAGGCTTTGCCACATTTTTGACATTTGTATGGTTTCTGGACAGAATGAATTCTTTTATGTACAGAAAGAGTTGAGGAATCCTTAAAGGGTTTGCAACATTCTTCACATTTGTAGGGTTTCTCTCCAGAATGAATTCTTTTATGTACAGATAGGGATGAGTAATGGTTAAAGGATTTGTCACATGCTTCAAATTTGTAAGGATTGTCTACATTATAAATTGTCTCATAGTTATAATACTTTGAGCTGTGGCTAAGATACTTGTCATCATTCTCACAATGGGAAATTTTCTCTGCAGTATGAAGTCCCCTGTGTTTAGACAGTCTTGAGCAAGATTTAAAGACTTTGCAACATTCTTTACATTTGTACTGCTTTTCCACAGAATGGGTTATCTCATGTTTATGGACGTTTGAGCATAGTTTTAAGACTTTTTCATATTTTTTACACTTCAATGTTATTTCTCCAGTATATATCATCTTATCTCTATTTACATTTGATAATTTTCTGACAACTTTGAAACATTTACTGCATTGGTAGATTTTACCATGCATAGCTGTTAAACTTTCATCTAGTCCATTGTAACATACGTTCTGCTGCTTATACTCACACACCCTATCCCAGTCTTTTATTGAGTTTAAATTCTCAGGGCCATCATTTTCATATCTTCTCAGGATTATCTCCGGTAATAAAATATTCATGCCCAGCACTTGTGAATTGCTCTGGGTGGAATGATTAGATATAACTGAAAGAAATTTAAAAATAGAAAATTATGCCATTGATTTTCATCACAATTGAATAAATATACATTACAAATTTTGTCTGTAAAATTATGCCCAGCACAGTAGCAAGATGGCACAGGACAGCACAAATGCCCTAATAATTTTCAAAATACATATAAGTAAGAAATATATACTATATTTTAGGGACTATAAAAGCGAAGTGAAAATTTTCAGCCCAACAGATGACCACAATGTGACGAGGCATATACAGGCCAGGTACAGTAGTTCATGTTTGCAAACATAGCACTCTGGGAGAATGTGTGAGTGGATTGCTTCAACACAGGCATACAAGAGTGATCTGAGCCAGAGTGAAACCCTGTTTATACCAAAAATAGAAAAAATTAGTGGGGTGAGTGGCAGACAACTGTAGTCCCAGCAGCTCAGACCAGTTACATTTCCACACCTGAAAACAGCATTGTCCATGTGAAAGTAAACTTTTTCTCAAAAGAAAAATAGAGACCTGCATTAACTCTACTTGCTTTTCAGGGCTTTTCTAAAGATAGCTTATGTGTCCCATGAGGGAGAGTGCTGAAGAGACTGCAGAGAGTGCAGTTTGTTTTGTTTTTGGCTAGGGCTGGGTTTGAACCCGCCACCTCTGGCATATGGGGCTGGCGCCCTACTCCTTTGAGCCACAGGTGCCACTCGAGAATGGTGATGTTTTTATAAAACTGATGGGGGACCTGAAACTAAAGGTAAAATATTGTTACAGCACCAGAGAGACTCCAAGACAACAGACAGATTCAGGTCCAGAAAGTGATTACAAGTTCCTAGGAGGTAATGTGGGGAAAATGCTTCAGCTAGAAAATAGCCACACTATTTTGCAAACAAAACACTTTCAGAATGTATACTAAACTGCCTCTAGTCTGCTAATGTGTGTCAGAGTCCTGTAAGGTAAAGCCACATCATGGATTGTGTGAAAGGTGCCTTATGTGGCTAGGCGCCCATAGTACAGTGGTTATGGTGCCAACCACAAACACGGAGGCTGGCGGGTTTGAACCCAGCCCGGGCCACATTAACAACAATGACAACTACCAAAAAAAAAAAAAAATAACCGGGCACTGTGGTGGACGACTGTAGTCCCAGCTACTTGAGAGGTTGAGGCAATATAATCCCTTAAGCCCAAGAGTTTGACGTTGCTGTGAGATTTGACGCCAGGGCACTCTACCAAGGGTAAAGAAGTGAGACTCTGTCTCAAAAAAAAAAACAACAAAAGAAAGGTGACATTTGTGATCCTCAAAAGTCAATCAAAGATTAAAACATGTAAAAAATAATAGGGCGACAAAAACAGAGGAAACAAAATAAATAATGTACAATGAACCATACAAAAAGAGAGATGTATATATTACCTAAGAGTTTTATCTTCATGATGGTAAATGGATGAAATGGGAATGATACAAACTAACTAAAGTCTTAAAAATGGAGATATAAACAAAAAAACTAAAGCTTAAAAAAAGAGAAATTCCTAAGTTGAAGAACACAGGGAAAAGACTGAGAAAATTTAAAAGAAAAAAAAAATACAGAACATCAAGAGCACCACACTTCAGCTAGGAGAAACACAAAGAAACCCATAAAAAGACACATGAAGATCAAAGATTTGAAAGCCACACAAGACTATCTTGAAAGCCATAAAAGGAAACAGATGTGTCACCTCTAAGCACGCTCTTCTGAGATTACTAGTGGATTTTTCAACACACACCTATCATATCAAAAAAGAGTTGGATTATATAGTCAAAGTGCTGAAAGAACAAAAATTTCAAAACTCATACACTGTATCCAGCAAAACATCCCTTCAAGATAAAGAAAAAAATAAACATTTATCAGGATAAATGAATGCTGAAAACTGCCAAAGAAGATATGTCAAAGGAAGCCCCTTTCATTGAAATCATAAAATTATGCTTGGGAACGATGCTAAATTAGGTAACAATAAGAAAATCTGAAAAAAAAAAAAAACTAAGTACATTTAAGTAAAATGTTGTAGTATTATAATGACAGGGCAGGAAGCACTTTTAGTTTTAGGGGTTTTTTTGTTTGTTTGTTTGTAGAAACATAGTCTCACTTTATTGCCCTTGGTAGAGTGCCATGGCATCACACAGTTCACAGCAACCTCCAACTCCTGGGCTTAGGCGACTCTCTTTACCTCCACCTCCAGAGTTTCTGGGACTACAGGTGCCTGCCACAATGCCCGGATTTTTTTTTGTTGAAGTTTGGCTGGGGCCAGGTTTGAACCCACCACCCTTGGTATATGAGGCCAGTGCCCTACCCACTGAGCCACAGGTGCTGACCTAATTTTTGTTTTTTGAGACAGAGTCTTAAGCTGGCACCCTGGGTAGAGTGCCATGGCATCACAGCTTACAGCAACCTCAAAGTCTTGGGGTTAAGCAAGTCTCCTGCCTCAGCTTCCCAAGTAGCTGGGACTACACGCACCTGCCATAACACCAGGGTATGTTTTGGTTGTAGTTGTCATTGCTGTTTGCCAGGTCAGGGCTGGATTCAAACCTGCCACCTCCGGTGTATGTGGCTGATGCCGTAGCCACTGAGCTACAGGCGTCAAGCCAAGAAAGCTTTTTTTTTTTTCTTTTCAGACAGAGCCTCAAGCGGTCACCCTGCGTTGAGTGCTGTTGGATCATAGCTCACAGTCACCTCCAACTCTTGAACTCAAGGGATTCTCCTGCCTCCACCTTCCAAGTAGCTGGGACTACAGGCACCCGCCACAACGCCCGGCTATTTTTTTTTTTTTTCTGCAGCCAAAATTGTTGTTTGGCGGGCTTGGACTGGATTCGAACCCGCCAGCTCAGGTGTATGTGACTGGCACCTTAGCCACTTGATCCACAGGCACTAAGCCCCAGAAAGTTTTTTAATCATGCTTTAAAATTGAAAGACAAAAACATAATCTTAACATGAAACTTCTGTTAATGGTATAAGTGTTCAGTGTAACAAGATGAAATTGGTGACATCAGTAAGTTGAAAGAAATGCAGAGCGAGGTGGCTCACGCCTATAATCCTATCACTTGGAATGTCAAGGCAGGTGGATTTCCTGAGCTCACAGGTTCCACGCCAGCCTGAGCCAGAGAGAGACCTCATCTCTAAAAATAGCTGGACATTATGGCAAGCACCTGTATTCCCAGCTACTAGAGAGTCTGAGGCAAGAGAATTGTTTCAGCACAAGAGTGGTATATTGCTGAGAGCTATGACACCACTGCACTCTAATGAGGGTGACAAAAGTGAGACTGTCTCAAAAAAAAAACAAAACAAAACCAAAAACTAGTCAGGCATTGTGACAGAGGCCTGTATTTCCAGCTATTGGAAAGACTAAAGCAAGACGATCTCCTTCATCCAAGAGTTTGAGGTTGCTGTGAGCTATGACGATGCCACAGCACTCTACTCAGGGGCAAAGAGTGAGACTATGACAACAAAACAAAACAAAACAAAAACCATAGAACAAAAAAATAAAGAATATGAACAGTTATACTTTTTGCATTCAATTGAAGTTAGCTTGATATGAGTCTAAATAATATTAATAATATTGTTATATCTTTAAGAACTTTTTATAATTTCCCTTCTCCAAGGTGTTCAGAAAGAAAATATCTATAGAATTCATCTGAAGTAAACTAAGAAAACAATCAGATTATTTACAAAAATAGTAGTAGTAGTAGTAGTAATAGAATAGGCCCCTTTACAAAGAATCCTCACTATCTATTACATATACTCACAAACCTCATTTAGGTATACCACATATCTTGTATAATATAAACATGGATACACCATTGATTCCAAACATAAGAAATAAATCATGGCAAAAGCAAAGGAAGAAACAGCTGTATGGTCATTTTTAATTTTAGACCCTAGTTTTTTTTTTTTCTTTTTTAAAATTTCAGATTAATATGAGGGTATAAACAATTAGATCACACACCGGGCACGGTGGCTCACACCTATAATCACACTACTTTGGGAGGGTGTATAGCTTGAGCTCATGTGTTCCAGACCAGCCTGAGCACAGCAAGACACACATCTCTACTAAAAATAGAATAACCGGGCTCTGCGCCTGTAGCTCAAGCAGCTAAGGCATCAGCCACATACACCTGATCTGGTGGGTTCGAATCTAGCCAAACAACAATCACTGCTGCAACCAAAATATAGCCGAGTGTTGTGGCAGGCACCTGTAGTCCCAGCTACTTCAGAGGCGGAGTCAGGAGAATCATTTCAGCCCAGGAGTTGGAGGTTGCTGTGAGCTGTGATGCCATAGCACGCTACCCAGGGTGACAGCTTGAGGCTCTGTCTCAAAAAAAACAAAAACAGAACAAAACAGAATAACTGGGGCAAAAGAATCACTTGAGCCCAGGAGTTGGAGGTTGCTGTGAGCTAAGACACTACGGCACTCTACCCAAGTCAACAACTTCAGACTCTCTCAAAAAACAAAAATTAAAAAATTAGGTTACAGTGTTTGCATTTGTTAGGTAAAGTCCCGCTTATAGTTGTGTCCCTCACCCAGGAGGTGTGCCATATACCCTTACATATCACCCCATTTTTAATAATCAACTAAAGGTTAGAAAAAAGATTAATAAGGTAACAGACAACTTGAAAATGGTGTATTACTCAGACCTAACAAACAAACATGACAGATCTCTCTACTCAAAACTAGCAAAATAAGGCTGGCCATGGTGTCTCAGGGCTGTAATACTAGCACTCTTGAAGGATGAGGCTGGAGGATTGCTTCAGGCCAGAAGAGGCTGTGAAGAGCCTGAGCAACAGTGAGACCTCTTCTCCAAAATATAGCTGGGCATTGAGGCGGGTGCCTGGACTCCCAGGTACTTGGGAGGCTGAGGCAAGATACTCGCTTTATCCCAGGAGTTTGAGGTTGCTGTGAACTATGATGATACAGCACTCTACCCAGAGCAACTCTCAATAAAAAAAAAAAAATGAAAGGGCGGAGCCTGTCTCAGTGAGTAGGGCGCTGGCCACATATACCTAGAAAAGCAGGTTCAAACCCAGTCCAGGGTAAACTGTAGCAAATAGTCAGGCTTTGTGGCAGGCGCCTATAGGCCCAGCTACTTGGGACTGAGGCAAAAAAATCACCTAAGCCCTAGAGCTGGAGGTTGCTGTGAGCTGTGACATCACAGCACTCTAGCAACAGTGACAAAGTGAGACACTGTCTCTAAAAAACAAAAAAAAAGAAAATGTGACATAGGATTGAACTGACATTTTTCAAACAAGATATATAAATGGATAACAAGCATTTGAAAGGGTGCTCAAAATTAGTAGCTGCTGAAGAAATGCAAAGCAAAATCACAATGAAATATCATATATCATACTCAGAATGAACACTAAAATAAAATTGTCCCACTGAGAATTTTGTTTCTTTTTTTAGAGGGGGGACAGAGTCTCAATATGTTGTGCTAGGTAGAGTACTACAGCATCACAGCTCATAGCAACCTCCAAGTCTTGGGCTTCAGTGATTCTTTTGCCTCAGCCTCCTAAGTAGCTGGGACAACAGGTACCGACCACAATGCCTGGCTATTTTTTTGTTGCAGTTGTAGTTGTTGTTTAGCAGGCCTGGGCTGGGTTCAAACCGGCCACCCTTGGTGGGTGTTGCGAGTGCCATAACCACTGGGCTATGGGTGCCAAGCCCCACTGATAATGCTGAAGTGATTATGTGGGCATCTCCAACTTCTCCCAGCCATGATCTGGGGCTGTTCCCACCTATCCAGAGACCTAAAGGGAGATACTTACTCATGACAATGGAGACAGGCCTGAAGACCTTGGCACTTTTTGTGTGTGTGTATATGAGATATTTATATATCTATTTGTGTGTATATGTACATACAGACAGACACCCAATTGACCACCTCCCTACATTAAACACTTTTCCAAGTTCACCTAATGTACGTAGACTGGGCATGCACTACAAGTACATATCAGAACACTAGGCCAAGCTCCTTATGCTAATGACCTATGTGTGTTGACAAGATTTTTACAATCCTTTGGGTGGTCAACTTACAAAGGTCTACTGTGTTTCTGTGTATGTGTGTGCGTGTGTGTCCGTAATACAGTCCTGATAAGCAAAACCTAAGCAAGAAATACCTATAAAGGGTTATTTATGACAGGTATGGTGGCCCGTATCTGTATTCTTAATTATTTTAGGAGGCCAAGGCCAGTGGATCACCTGGTTCAAGACCAGCCTGAGAAAGATCAAGACCACTTCTTTACTAAAAATAGAAAAACTACCCAGGCACTCTGGAAATGGGTCTAGTCTCACCTACCAGGGAGGCTGAAAAGAGAGGATCACTTGTACACAAGAGTTTGACATTGCTGTGATCTACAATGCCTCTGAAGTCAACCCCAGGGTGATAGAGGGAGAAAACGTCCAGAAAAAGTTTATAAGACTGATTTTGAAACAAGAGAGAATTTAATATATGCTTGAGAATACTGTAACTCCCCAATGACATAGTATACGTAAGAAATGTACAGAGTAGATACATTTAACTATGTTAATGTTGAGAAATCAGGGCTTGGCGCCTGTAGCTCAGTCACATATACCAGAGGTGGCACGTTCAAATCCAGCCACGGCCTGCCAAACAACAATGACAACTATAACCAAAAAATAACCTGGCGTTGAGGCAGGTGCTTTTACTCCTAACTACTTGGGAGGCTGAGACAAGAGAATCGCTTAAGCCCAGGAGTTGGAGGTTGCTGTGAGCTGTGATGCCATGGCATTTCACCCAGGGCAACAGCTTCAGGTTCTGTTTCAAAACAACAACAACAAAAAAGTTGATAAATTGGGATCAGCACCTGTACCTCAGCAGCTACGTCGCCAGCCACATACACCAGAGATGGCGGGTTCGATCTAGCCCCGGCCTGTCAAACAACAAGGACAACTACAAACAAAAAATAGCCTGGTGATGTTGTAGGCACCTGTAGTCCCAGCTACTTGGGAAGCTAAGGCAAGAAAATCCCTTAAGCCCAAAAGATCGAGGTTGCTGTGAGCAATGATTTTACTGCACTCCACTGAGTGCAACAGCTTGAGACTCTGTCTCAAAAATATAAAAAGAAATAAAACAAAGTTGAGAAATTAGAGCATACACAACTTAAATTTTTTATCACAGTTCATGTAAAGAAAATGTTGAAATTAAATAACGTGAGTTTTTTTTAATATTTGGGGGAGATTCTTAAGTGCTCTGATAAAACACCTGGCTGATTTTTGGTTGTAGTTGCCATTGTTGTTTGGCAGGCCCAAGCTGGATTAAAACCCACCAGCTCTGGTGTATGTGGCTGGCTCCTTAGCCACTTTAGCTATAGGCACCAGGCCTAAAGAAAATTTCTTAAAAATGTTTCAGAGATCCTCAAAAATACAGAAATATTTTTATATTCTGAAAATAGAACAGCAGTCCAATTTTGCAGTCCTAGATAAGCCATAGAAAGTTCTTTCTTTTCACTATAAACGAGAAAGAACATCACTGAAAACTAAACTTCTAAAAATTAAAAAGAAAAGACCAGGCTACGGTGATGCCATGGCATGCTAGTCTGATGGCAACACAGTGAGCCTTTGTCTCTCTGAGAAAATAAACATAAGAAATGAAAACAAGAACAGAGGTGCCTTTATGTAACAAGAGAAAGAAACCCAGGCTTCCCAGAAATCATTTCCAATTAAGCTGAGCTTCCCTAATCACGTTGCGTTGTTTGGTTTCCTCCTTCAACTTTGGACCTCTGACTAGTGTTATCTGCTTCATTCACTCCAACCTACCTGGGTGATTGACCACTGTCTGGTGAGTCTTCACCTTCCAGGGTTCTTTACTTTGCTCCAGACAGGTGATGAGCTCTGGCTTAGAGATGGCAAGCCCTGTTTCATTACAAAAAAAGGATAACATGACGCTTGTCAGGCTTCATCAGTTAACAATCTAGTAACTTCATAGAATAGAGAACACAACATTTTAGAGATCCCAAAAGAATAATCTAAAAATTGAGGTTTCTGACAGATACTTTACAGTATTTTAAAAGGATTTAAAATGCTCCACTACCCAGTACTATGCAAATAAAATTTGGTGCTAGAAATGAGGCTTAAAGGTATGGGCAACGATTCTAAGCTTCTGCATTCCTGAAATTCCCTCAATGTAGGGAAAGATATAATGCCAAGATAACATCTGAAATATTTTCTTTTCTACACCAAGAACTTATGTTTTCCTTAGAAACAACAATCTGAAACTAATGCAGTCAAAGAAGAATCTCCACAAAACCCACCTACAGAGAAATGCTTAGTGTATAGTAGGAAATGTGTATGTAAGTTATCCTCACCTAGGAAGACCAGGTGTCTGTAGGTCTCTAACATGACATCCCGATACAAATTCTGCTGAGCAGGGTCCAGGCAGTCCCACTCATCCATAGAGAATTCTATAGACACATCTCTGAATGCCAACAGTTCCTGAAAAAGAAGAAAAAAACTAACAAAAACCATGTTTATCATGATGTCATAGGATGTTTTAATTTCATTTTTACATAAATGAGTGGGTGAGAACTTCTTTTGACCTACATGACTGAATGGTATTATGTAGTAAGTATAGCAGAGAGATACTCCCTCATGTGCTCTCTAACAATGAGGGAAGAGGAGGGGTAACATCCACAACCCCAAGGTAGATACTGTGCTTTTTGGATTTACAATGCAAAAATCAGGTCACCAATACAGGCATGTGGATTCTTGTGCCTACTTACATCATACTCTATAACCTGTGCATATTTCTTTTTTTTTTTTTTATTAAATCATAACTGTATACATTGATATGATCATGGGGCATCACATACTCGCTTCATAAAACAATTGACACATTTTTCTCACAGTGGTTAACATAGCCTTTCCGGCGTTATCTCAGTTACTGTGCCAAAACATTTACATTATACATTTAACAAGTTTCGCAAATACCCCTGTAATATGCACCACAGATGTGATCCCACCGATGCCCCTCCCTCTACCCACCCCTCCCC
This sequence comes from Nycticebus coucang, assembly GCF_027406575.1. Taxonomy (NCBI): domain Eukaryota; kingdom Metazoa; phylum Chordata; class Mammalia; order Primates; family Lorisidae; genus Nycticebus; species Nycticebus coucang. Next base: position 24,355,743 of record NC_069799.1, on the reverse strand, counting down.
CTTTCCCACTTCCCCCTATTGTTAAGTTGTAGCTGGGTTATAGCTTTCATGTGAGAGTCCCAAATTAGTTTCATAGTAGGGCTGTGTACATTGGGTACTTTTTCTTCCATTCTTGAGATACTTTACTAAGAAGAATATATTCCAGCTCCATCCATGTAAACATGAACGAGGTAAAGTCTCCATCTTTCTTTAAGGCTGCATAGTATTCCATGGTATACATATACCACAATTTATTAATCCATTCGTGGATCGATGGGCACTTAGGCTTTTTCCACGACTTAGCTATTATGAATTGGGCTGCAATAAACATTCTGATACAAATATCTTTGTTATGTTGTGATTTGTGGTGTTCTGGGTATATGCCTAGCAGAGGAATTACAGGATTGAATGGCAGATCTATTTTTAGATCTCTGAGTGTTCTCCATATATCTTTCCAAAAGGAATGTATTAATTTGCATTCCCACCAGCAGTGCAGAAGTGTTCCCTTTTCTCCACATCCACGCCAACATCTCTGGTCTTGAGATTTTGTGATATAGGCTAGTCTCATTGGAGTTAGATGATATCTCAAAGTAGTTTTGATTTGCATTTCTCTGATGATTAAAGATGATGAGCATTTTTTCATATGTCTGAAGGCCTTGCGCCTGTCTTCTCCAGAGAAGTTTCTCTTCAAATCCCTTGCCCAGCCTGCGATGGGATCCCTTGTTTTTTTCTTGCTGATGCATTTTGAGTTCTCTGTGGATTCTGGTTATTAAACCTTTGTCAGAGATATACCCTGCAAATATCTTCTCCCATTCTGAGGGCTGTCTGCTTGCTCTGCTTACTGTGTTCTTAGCTGTGCAGAAGCTTTTTAGTTTGATCAAGTCCCAGTAGTGTATTTTTGAAGCTGCTTCAATTGCCCGGGGGGTTCTCCTCATGAAATACTCACCCAGACCAATTTCTTCAAGGGTTTCCCTGCATTCTCCTCTAGTATTTTTATAGTTTCATGTCTTATGTTTAAATCTTTAATCCAATGAGAGTCTATCTTAGTTAATGGTGAAAGGTGTGGGTCCAATTTCAGTCTTCTGCAGGTTGCCAGCCAGTTCACCCAGCACCATTTGTTAAATAGGGAATCTTTTCCCCACTGAATGTTTTTAATTGGCTTGTCAAAAATCAAATAGCGGTAAGTAGCTGGATTCATCTCTTGGTTCTCTATTCTGTTCCAGATATCTACTTCTCTGTTTTTGTGCCAATACCATGCTGTTTTGATCACTATCGATTTGTAGTAAAGTCTGAGGTCTGGTAGTGTGATTCCTCCTGTTTTGTTTTTATTTCTGAGTAATGTCTTGGCTCTTCGAGGTTTTTTCTGATTCCATATAAAACGAAGTAATGTTTTTTCAAGATCTTTAAAATATGACAGTGGAGCTTTAATAAGGAGTGCGTTGAAATTATATATTGCTTTGGGTAGTATGGACATTTTGATAATGTTGATTCTTCCCAGCCATGAGCATGGTATGTTTTTCCATTTGTTAACATTTTCAGCTTTTTCTTTTCTTAGAGTTTCATAGTTCTCTTTATAGAGATCTTTCACGTCTTTTGTTAGGTAAATTCCCAAATATTTCATCTTCTTTGGCACTACTGTGAATGGGATACAGTCCTTAACTGCTTTTTCAATTTGACCCTTGTTGGTGTATATAAAGGCTACCGATTTGTGAATGTTGATTTTGTAACCTGAGATGCTGCTGTACTCCTTGATCACTTCTAGGAGTTTTGAAGTAGAGTCCCTAGTGTTTTCCAGATACACAATCATATCATCTGCGAAGAGCGAGAATTTGATCTCTTCTGACCCTATATGGATACCCTTGAACACCTATTCTTCCCTAATTGTGGTGGACTTAACTTCCATTACAATGTTGAAAAGCAATGGAGACAATGGGCAGCCTTGTCTGGTTCCTGCTCTGAGTGGAAATGATTCCAATTTAACTCCATTCAATATGATATTGGCTGTGGGTTTGCTGTAGATAGCCTCTATCAGTTTAAGAAAAGTCCCTTCTAGACCAATTTTCTTGAGTGTTCTGATCATGAAGGAATGCTGGATATTATCAAAAGCTTTTTCTGCATCAATTGAGAGAATCATATGGTCTTTGTTTTTTAATTTGTTTATGTGCTGAATTACATTTATAGATTTATGTATATTGAACCAGCTTTGAGACCCTGGGATAAAACCAACTGGGTCATGATGTATAATTTGTTTGATGTGTTGCTGGATTCTGTTTGTTAGGATCTTGTTGAATATTTTTGCGTCTATATTCATTAGTGATATCAGTCTATAATTTTCTTTTCTTGTTGGGTCTTTTCCTGATTTGGGGATCAGGGTGATGTTTGCTTCATAGAACGTGTTGGGTAGTCTTCCTTCTTTTTCTACATTTTGGAACAGGTTGAGTAATATAGGTACTAATTCCTTTTTAAAGGTTTGGTAGAATTCTGAGGAGAAACCATCTGGTCCCGGGCTTTTATTTGTAGGGAGGTTTTGTATAGTTGATGCTATTTCTGAACTTGATATGGGTCTGTTCAAAATTTCCACGTGATTCTGCTTAAGTCTTGGAAGGTGGCGTGCTTCCAAGTATCGGTCTATTTCCTTCAGATTTTCATATTTCTGAGAATAAAGTTTCTTGTAATATTCATTAAGGATTTTTTGGATTTCTGATGAGTCTGTGGTTATTTCGTCTTTGTTGTTTCTGATTGATGAGATCAGAGATTTTACTCTTTTTTTCCTGATTAGGTTGGCCAGATGTTTATCTATTTTATTGACCTTTTCAAAAAACCAGCTTTTTGATTTATTGATCTGTTGTATTATTCTTTTGTTTTCAGTTTCATTTAATTCTGCTCTAATTTTGGTTATTTCTTTTCTTCTACTGGGTTTGGGGTTGGAATGTTCTTCCTTTTCCAGTTGCGTGAGATGTCCCATTAAGTTTTTAACTTCCTCTCTATCTGTTCTCTTGAGGAAGGCTTGCAGTGCTATAAATTTCCCTCTTTGAACTGCCTTTGCGGTGTCCCAGAGGTTCTGATAGTTTTTGTCTTCCTTGTCATTTTGTTACAAAAATTTGGCGATTACTTTCTTAATCTCATCTCTGACCCAGCTATCATTCAGCATAAGGTTATTTAACTTCCATATTTTTGTATGTGTATGCAGATTCCTGTTGTTACTCAATTCAAGTTTTATTCCATGATGGTCCGAGAAGATGCATGGAATAATTTCTATTCCTTTAAATTTACTGAGGTTAGACTTGTGACCTAAAATGTGGTCAATTTTGGAGTAATTTCCGTGGGCTGATGAGAAGTATGTGTATTCAGTTTTGTTGGGATGAAATGTTCTGTAGATGTCTGCTAAATCTTAATATTGGATTGTTAGGTTTAAATCTATTCCTTTGTTCAACTTCTTTCTGGAGGATCAATTCAAAACTGCCAAGGGAGTGTTGAAATCTCCGACAATTATGGAGCTGGAGGAAATCAAGTTACTCATGTCTGTTAGAGTTTCTCTTTTTTTTTTTTTGTAGAGACAGGGTCTCACTTTATGGCCCTCGGTAGAGTGCCGTGGCCTCACAGCTCACAGCAACCTCCAACTCCTGGGCTTAAGCGATTCTCTTGCCTCAGCCTCCCGAGCAGCTGGGACTACAGGCGCCCGCCACAACGCCCGGCTATTTTTTTTTTTTTTTGGTTGCAGTTAGGCCGGGGCCGGGTTTGAACCCGCCACCCTCGGTATATGGGGCCGGCGCCCTACCAACTGAGCCACAGGCGCCGCCCTGTTAGAGTTTCTCTTATGAATTGAAGTGAATTCTGGTTGGGTGCATAGATATTAATAATTGAGATCTCATCATATTGAGTATTACCCTTAACAAATATGAAGTGACCATTCTTGTCCTTCCTTACTTTTGATGGTTTAAAGCCTACTGTATCTGCAAATAAAATTGTAACACCTGCTTTTTTCTGATTACCATTTGCCTGAAATATGGATGACCATCCTTTCACCCTGAGTCTGTATTTGTCTTTTAATTTCAGATGTGACTCTTGTATGCAACAAATATCTGGCTTGAGTTTTTGTATCCAGTCAGCTAACCTATGCCTCTTTAGAGGACAGTTTAAGCCATTCACATGGATGGAGAGTATTGATAAGACTGGTGGAATTTTGGGTATCGAGTTTTTCAAAGGTCCAGTGGACATTTTTAATCCTTTCGCCAGTGTGGAAGTTGGAGTTTGACCCGAAGTTTCTGAGTGAGTTTACTTTTGTGGTATAGGATTGGGTTGGTCATTGTGGAGGATAGGGCTGAGAATATCCTGAAGAGCTGGTTTACTTATGGGAAATTTTTTCAACATATGGATGTCATTGAAGTATTTAATTTCTCCATCATAGATGAAACTCAGTTTAGCTGGATACAAGATCCTGGGTTGAAAGTTCTTTTGCTTTAGGAGATTAAAAGTTGATGACCAGCCTCTTCTTGCTTGAAAAGTTTCAGCAGAGAGATCTGCAGTTATTCTAATATTCTTACCTTTGTACGTTATAGTTTTCTTTCGCCGGGCTGCTTTGAGAATCTTCTCTTTCATGTTAACTTTAGTGAAGCTAATTATGATATGTCTGGGAGATGGCTTATTGGGGTTGAATCGTGCTGGGGTTCTGAAGCTGTCTGCTATCTGAATTTCAGATTCTCTAGGCATGTCTGGAAAATTTTCTTTCATAATTTCATGTAGAAGGGCCTCTGTGTCCTTGGCAGCTACTTCATCAGTCTCCGAAATTCCTATAACACTTATGTTGTTTTTTTTCGAATTATCTGAGAGCTCTCTGAGTGAGTGATCCGTTTTTGCTCTCCATTTCTCTTCCTCTTTGAGAGATTGGGAGCGTTCGAAGACTTTATCTTCAATGTCAGAAATCCTTTCTTCTGCTTGCTCCATTCTGTTACTGAGGGATTCTACTGTATTTTTCATATCTTTGAGGGCTGTAAGTTCTTGTTTCACTGTGTCTAAGTCTTTGGTGGTTTTGTCTTTAAATTTGTTAAATTCTTGAGACAATTTTTGAATTTCTCCTCGAATTCCTAATTCCATTTTATTAATCTTGTCTGCAAACCAAATTCTGAATTCGACTTCTGACATCTCAGCCAGTTGTTTATGAATGGGATCTTCAATCACATCTGCCGTATCTTTTCTTGGGGGGGTTGATCTATTCTGGTTATTCATGTTACCAGAGTTTTTCCGCTGATTCCGCCCCATGGTTTACTCCCTTTGGTTTTTCCCCTGGGGTTTTATCGAGGGCCCGTACAGTGTTGTGGCCTGAGAAACTGGGGCCCTGTCTGGTGTGGTGGAGCAAAGTGGTTCTGTCTTGTTTTCAGCTGGTTTCTGTTAAATCCTATTGCAACTTCTACTCTGGCTTGAAGTCTCAGCTGTGTGGAAAAATCAGCAATTAAGTCACCCCGCCTGCCCACCTCTGGCCCCAGTTGGAAAAGGAGAATCAAACCTTCCTACAATCGCACACCCAGGGCACCGCCTGAAGAGTCCTCAGTCTATTAGCCCAGTTCAAAAGGTCCGAATCAACTGTCTCAATCGGCACTTGTCTCGGGTGGAAGGGTTCAAGAGGTCTCTGGGAACTGGATCACAGGGGCCTGGTGACTCCTCTGACACGGCTCACCCCAGTGCAGCGTGGAGTCAGGAGGAGCCACCCAGCAAACAGAGCAGTCTGGGAAGGTTGACGTCTCCTTCCCCACTTTGCCCCTCCGTTGGACCCAGTCACTGGTATCTCTGCAGATGGCTAACCCAGTTGCCTGCAGTGAACAGACACTCCAGGGGTTTGCACCTGCCTGAATCGCAAGGAAGTCTGCCAGGCCCCCGCAGACTGCCGCTATCTAGCAGGAGGAGATGGGGCCTGACATCATTGAGTGTTTGATGCAGGTGATGGGAAGGAGGTGTTCACTCAGCCTTAGCCCCATCACTGATGGATGCTGCTAACAGAACAGAACAGAACAGACAACTTTGCAGGGTTCTATCTCTTTTCCTGTTGAAATCGCCTACAGAAGACGGGCTGTTTTGAGTTCAAACGTCTTTGCTGCTGGAGGTTTGCGTCCGAACACCTCTCTGGGTCGGCCCCGCCCTGGAAGCTTCACGGGTTTGTGAGCAGTGTCAGGAAATCCCCGGCTCACCGGTGGCCTCCTCGGTTGCCCAGGGAGACAGGGGGTGTGGCCTCAGAATATCCAGAAGTAAGCGTTCTTTTGTTTGCGTCCTTGTGATCACAGCTTGCCTCAGCGGTGTTGATGTGCGTTTTTCAACTTCTCTCTCGGTGAGGCTCACATCCACCAGGATACTTACTAAATTCCTGTCCCTTAACTCTCCTTCTGGACAGGAGCCTCTGTTGAAAGCTGGCTTCAGTCAGCCATCTTGTCTCCCTCTCCACCTGTGCATATTTCGTACGTGAAAATATCATGGTGAGGTAAATGGAAGCCCTATGATTTTAATGTGTGTAAGCATGAACTGAAGTTTTTGTGGGTTGTGTTTTTTATTTTTTTTTGAGACATAGTCTCACTATATCGCTCTCGGTAAAGTGCAATGGTTTCACAGCTCACATCTCTGGGGCTTCAGAGATTCTCTTGCCTCAGCTTCCCAAGTAGCTGAGACTCCAGGCAGCCACTACAACACCTGGATATTTTCTTCTTGCAGTTGTCACTGTTCTTTAGCTGGCTGGGGGGCCGGGGGGCTGGGGTGGAACATGTCAGCCTTGGTGCAAGTGGGTGGCAAGTAACCAGTATAATATGGGCGCCAAGACTCAAATGCAGTTTTTTACTCAGAAGATATTGGGTAAAGCTTCATTTTTGAATTTCCAACAAGCTTAATGGGGATGCCAATATTTTTGTCCTTTGATAGTATTTTATCTCACATGAGACTGGATTTATCCCAGTTGAATGTTGACCCAGTAAATGAACATTAGAGCCCTTATTTTCCAAACAAGGTATAAAAATAGAATCTCAGAAGGTGCATATGAGTTGATACTCTCCCCAAAGCACTTAATCATATTCTGATAAAAACCAGTGAAAAAAAATTTTTTCAAAGTTGAAAATACAGGCTTGGCGATTGTAGTTCAGCAGCGAGGTCACCAGCCACATACACGGGAGCTGGTGGGTTCAAATCCAGGCTGAGCCTGCTAAATAACGATGACAACTACAACCAAAAAATAGCCGGGCACTGTGGCAAGTGCCTGCAGTCCCAGCTACTTGGGAGGCTCAGGCAAGAGAATCGCTTAAGCCCAAAAGTTGGAGTTTGCTCTGAGCTATGATACCAAGGCTCTCTACCCAGAGTGAGAGCTTGAGACTCTGTCTCAAAAAAAGAACAACAACAACAAAAAAAAACCCACTAAACATACAGATATCTGCCCTATTCTCTAATCTCTAATGCTATCTTTAAAAACTCTCCTTAGCATCCTAGAAAGCAAAGCTTTTCTAAAACTTCTGATTTTGAGAACTTTGAGTTACTCTAGGCCATTAATGCCATCTTTTGTAAACTGCATGTGTATCACCTTATTTTATACAGCACTGAGGGCGCTTCCAGACCAAAACTGAACAGTACTTAGTCCCCTGCTTTGTTAATATCCAATGACCCAACATCATCCACCATGGGTATCCACTCATTTCCATTTACATTAGGCACAAGACTCGGTGCTTTGGCTCAAGTGACTAAGGCATTAGCCACATACACCTGAACTAGAGGGTTTGAATCCAGTCTAGGCCCACACGAACAACAATGACAGCTGCAAAAAAAAAAAAAGTTAAAATAGGCACAAAGGGAACATTTGCAGAATTACAAAACAGAATTTATTATAAACATAAATTTGTGATGAAAATTCTCCAGGGGATATGGGAATTTGGATGGAGAGAATGGAGAGAAGACACTGCTGTATACGGAAGGGAGGAGGATTTCTCAGAGCCGCTTCACTATTACAAAAAAAGGACAAAAGAGTATTTGAAACAAGCTCATTAGGCAGGAACATCGCACATAGAGAAGAAAAGATTTCCAACTTCAAAACGTGAGATATTGCAGAAGAAAAGGTAGTCACAACCCTGCGTTAAGACACATTTAGCTGAGAAGCAACCAGTTCTTTCTCTTTCCCTGACTGCCCATGATTTCCTTCTGAGGTGAGAGTACCCGGATATTTATTCCACCTGCATCCTGGTAATATGGCTTTAAAGGTATCAGCACAGCCCCTTTACCTGCTCCCACCACATCCACAGGCTGAGTAACCTTGAAGCAAAACAAAGTGTGCATATATGTGTATATATATATATCCTTTCCAGTTCTTTATTACAGGAGACAGTCTGGAACAAGGAGCTTTCACATAAAAACCAAAGTGTGACTTTCATAATTCTTGCCCTCAAGGGCCCTACCCTGCAAGCAATTTTAGCTATGGCAAGATAATATTGGTGGTGCTGTCCTGTCCCCATGAAGCACAAGCAGGTCAGGCCCTGTGACCTCTCTTGGGAAAGGAGCCTGAACACATTTTAAAACTCTCATGCTTGACACTGGCCTAACCTTAACATCACATGGGGGTAATAATTAAAACCATGTGGATGAAACAACACAGACTAACAGAAACTGTGAGAAGGTGGAATCACAGATGATGGCATTTCTTCAAACTGGACATGGAATCCTATCTGGAAGCCTGGGCTGAGAACCACTCAGGGAAGCATCGCCTCCCAGGCTTTAATACGCACACAAGGTATTCAGTATCCTGGGCCCCTCTAAGTATGGGATCCTGCAAGAGCAGCAATTTATCTTAAAGCAAATTGTCACTTTTTTTTACAATGGCTATTTATGTCCTTGTTTAAGAATTTCAGGAATCGGCTCAGCACCTGTGGCTCAAGCGGCTAAGGCTCCAGCAACATACACCTGAGCTGGTGGGTTCGAATCCAGCCTGGGCCCACCAAACAACAATGACAGCTGCAACTAAAAAATAGCCGGGGGTTGTGGTGGGCGGCTGTAGTCCCAGGTACTTGGGAGGTGGAGGCAAGAGAATCGCTTAAGCCTAGGAGTTGGAGGTTGCTGTGAGCTGTGATGCCACCGCACTCTACCCAGGGTGAGAGCTTGAGGCTCTGTCTCAAACAAAAAAGAATTTCAGGAATGGGTGTTTAGCAATTAACCAAAGAACCAAGATTGCAGAACTTCCGGTGAAGAAAAATGCTGAGCAGTTAACCTCCACTACTGTCATCCTCCAGCAGACTGCCAGATGGCAAGTAACCTTTGCAACAAACCAGGGGGACCTACACACAGAAAGCTCCTGCACAAAGCTTTCCAGGCTCCTTTTCCTTTCACAGCCTTTTGGTCTGCAGAGAGTATGAGGTGGTTTTTGCAACATTAGTCTGCCATCTCCTCATGTTGCTCTTTTTTTATTTTTTATTTTTTTGGGACAGAGTCTCATTATGTCATCCTCTGTAGAGTCCTGTTGCGTCACAGCTCACAGCAATCTCAAACTCTTGGGCTCAAGCAATTCTCTTGCCTCAACCTCCATAGTAGCTAGAAAAACAGGTGCCCACCATAATGCCCTGGTATTTTGTTTTGTTTAGCAGGCCTGGGACAGTTCGAATCCACCAGCCCCAGACCATGTGGTCAGAGCACTAACCACTGACCGACAGACACTGAGCCCTTATGTTGCTCTTGAATAATCTGCTTTTTTCCCTACCAACTCTGTTAGGCTGAGTTTGGCTTTTGGGAAGTGAATTTGAATAAAATTTTTCACTTTTTGAGCGAGTCCATGAAATGGCTTCTTCAACAATTCCCCCTATTATTGGTGTTACTTGTCCTAGACAAGAGCAGCACTCAGCTAGAGAACACAGCAGAGTCCTTTATACCCAGCACTTTGTTAACAACACAAATACTTTTGGTCTAAGTTAAGAACACCAATCATAATTTTGAAACATGGCATTCTCTGCTGGACCTTCAAAGTTTCCCAGGGCTAGAGAAGGTAGCAGTGTCTGACGAAAGAACTGGATTTAGAATTTGGAACTGCAGATTTGAGTCTTGGAGAACTGGGGAGCAAGCTAGTGCCCTGTGTACATCCAAAGGAATTCAGAAAGAAGGAAAATGGAAAAATGGAAATCCTCAAGTACCTTAATGCACATCTGTAATTCAGGATTTGTTTCTGGGCCCCATAATCTCTGTATCAGTTGTGGGTCTAAAGATATCAGGGTCATTATATGACAGAGAAAGAGGGTTGATTGTTGTTCTATAAATGTATTTTTGAAGAAATCTACAGATTGTCCCCAAAGTCACCCCAATGTCTCTATATGTATGGAAAATCAGAAATTGGACATAAACATATTTTTACAAAATATTCATTACAAATTTTACAAAGAGGTAGCTAACACATAGAGAACATTTTGTAAATATTTTCTATAATTTCATAATAAATATTTTGTAAATAAAGGTACCTTTAGCTACAATTTCCCGTTTCCCTATCCATGGTGACTTCTGAGGTAATTTTCAGTGGGGGCAGTGCCTGTGGCTCAGTGGGTAGAGCGACGGCCCCATATCCCGAGGGTGGAGGGTTCAAACCAGACCCTGGCCAAACTGCAACAAAAAGAACAACAAAGATAGCTGGGTGTTGTGGCGGGTGCTATAGTCTCAGCTACTAGGGAGGCTGAGGCAAGAGAATTTCCTAAGCCCAGGAGTTGGAGCCTGCTCTGAGCTGTGATGCAACGGCACCTACCAAAGTTGATAAAGTGAGACTCTGTCTTAAGAAAAAAAAAAAAATTGGGGGAGGGGGACACTCTGTAGTGAAACTGCCCTAAATGAGAGACTGAAAATAGGCAGTCCTTCTGTAAAGACTGCCCTCAGATAATTCATAAAGGAATTTCTTGCTGGTAACCCAAAAGCAAAAACGTGTAACCAACTTTTGGTTTGCAGCTCAAATCTACCTCCTAAAACTAAAGTCTGTTTGATTGCATACTAATAATGTTTTGTACAAGTTTATCTTTGCGGGTGTAGGACAGAGACAAGATCAACCCAGGGACATTTACCAAAAAAAAAATTTTTTTTTTTTTTTTGAGACACAGTCTCATGATGTCACCCTCAGTAGAGTACTGTAGCAACACAGCTAACAGCAATCTCAAAATCTTGGGCTTAAGCGATTCTTTTGCATCAGCCTCTCAAGTAGCTGGGATTAGAGGTGCCCACTACAACGCCCAGCTATTTCTTTGTTGTAGTTGTCACTCTTGTTTAGCAGGCCTCGGCTGGGTTGGAACCCACCAGCTTCAGTGTACCTGGCCGGTGCTCTAACCACTGAGCCATGGGCACAGAGCCAGAAAATTGATTTTTCCTTCACTCTCTTTTTCTGTTCAAGTTTCAATTCAGGTTATCCTGTGTAAAATGTAAATTTCCTACACTTTACAAAAATGTAAATATTTTACTTCAGGATCCATTGCCCTAGTTCTTCTGTATGCCTTCTCATGGTTAAATACTGAAGTTCCCAACTGTTCATTCTGAAAAATAAAAGATACATCTGTTATTTGCATTTTTTTTTCCAGTAATGTCCATAAACATTGTCTTAATAATCTTCCACTGATTTATATCTGCCTCAGTAACTTCTTTTGGTGTGCCAGTGCTAGGAATGATAGCCAAGGGTGGGATATGCTCAGGCTTCTTTCTGTTCCATGCAGAGAGATGAGATTGCCTTTGCCTGGGACAGCAACGTGGCTGAACAGCCAGGTTGCTGCTACAAATTCAAGATCTGAGGGTTGGGACAAGCCAGAAGTCTCTTCACACTGGTGTGGGGTTTTGATGGGATATTCTGAAGGTGAAGGACCTATGAGTTTGATTCCAGTAGAAATATGAACACATCCCTGTCTAGTCTTCATGTCCATAAAAAAATGGGTGTCACAATAGGGAGAAGGAATCCAACCTCAGAACTGCTCCTCTCAAAGACCCTAGTGCCCTCTGACAACAAGAGGTGATTTGTAATCACTGCACAATTTGTGGTGTGACAGCCTGTGGGCAGGAGACCTCATACTCTTTATTAGCTGGGACTACAGGCACGTACCACCATGCCCCACTAATTTTTCTAATTTTTTGTAGAGATGTGTTCTTGCTATGTTGTTCATGTTGGTCTCAAACTCTTTTTCTTTTTTTTGAGATAGAGTTTCACTTGGTCACCCTCTGTAGACTGCTGTGGAATCTTAGCTCACAGCAAACTCAAACTCTTTGGTTCAAATGATCCTCTTGTCTCACCTTCCCAACTAGCTGGGATTATAAGTGCCCACCACAATATCTGACTAGTTTTTAGAGACAGGACCTTGCTCATGCTCAGGCTGATCTTGAGTTCGTGAGCTTAGGCAACACACCCACCTCGGTCTCCCTATTGCTGGGATTAGAGGTACGAGCCACCATGCCTGGAGAGGTCTCAAACTCTTGGACTCAAGTGATCCTCCCACCTCAGCCTCCAAGTTGTCTTTTATTTTCATGGTATCTTTCCAAAGCTAAGCTCAGGATTCCCATTTGAAATCACCCTAAAAAAATTATAAATTTCAGAACCTTATAACATTTACTCTGCAGAAACAAGATAAAACCATACTTTTTATGAAATGAAATATATGACTCCATATTTAATATTCACTTCTGTCTTGCCTTTAGGAATATTTTCATATTCTTCAAGGGCTATGGATGAATTACATTTCATAGTTAATGGAAAAATGAAGCTAAAATAAATGAGCAAAGCTTTTCAAGACACAAAATTCAGGGAATGGGACTGGTGACTGGAATATAGACATGCCCCTCTCAAGTGTCAAGTAAGGTCACCCTATACCTTGAATCCTTATCCTATACCTCCCACCCTTATTCTGATCACAGAATTGCTCAGTGGCCACCCTCACTGGAGAAACTGCACTCTTGCTTTCAATGCACATGAAGTGTGTATTGGGTTGCAGATTTTTAAAAGACTTTGCTGGGGTGGGGTATATTTATCCTTTGGTATTTGCTCCCTTGAAATATTTGAGAAATAAGTTGTGCATTTTCCCCTGAATACCAGCATCTGATGGGCTGACCGGGAATGTCTCTTTAAGAAATGAAAACTGAGGCTAGTACCAAAAAACTTAAAGTCTTTATGGATTAGCTTTTTACATGAAGAATATACCAGAAGACTTCTCTCAACCTCAAGGACACTCATTTGCTCCTCTGAGCAGCTCTACTCCTATTCTTCAGACTGTCTTCTGGGAGGAAATGTCCCATGGACTGATATTTATGGAACACTAAAGAAAATATGAATGCTATGGGGCATCTTGGGTCATCCTCAGAGAAGTATAAATTTCAGGACTGGGAAAAGACAGGAGTGTGAATGAGGATCTGTCATCCTGTACAGTTACCAATAGGGAATATCAATTCCAAGACATTCTGCTAAGCTGTGTGTTCCCAGGCAAGATAAAAGGAGTAAGGCACAAAGTTTTTACCATGGAGTATCACAGGACTATTGTCCGCATTTTTTCTTATGTGAAATGTAAAAAAGATTAAAAAATAATCACCCCCCAACTTATGTAAACAAATAATAAACACAAAAATACTGCAAGTGTTTGAAATGGGCAATAAGAAAAAAAAAGTGATAATGTAAATTGGATGGGAAGTTCTGTTTGAAAAAGTGAAAATGAAACTGAAAATTGAGTATTTTACTCCAAGACCTAGAAGAATTGGGCAGAAGAAACAAAAGTGGTAAATTTAGAGTCTGGTTCACAAACTTTGGAAAATGCTGGGGAAAACAAGTCCCCTTGTAGAGTGTTAAAATATATATGAGGCAATTTGGCCGAAAAGATTCTACTCCTCTGCATTTATACCCAAGGAACTCAAAATCCAGCACCAATTTATTTCTTATTATCTGCTAATGCAAGAGCCAAGGGAAAAACTTCCCATGAATTCTTCGAAGTTTCCCCAATTACCAACTCACAAATGAAAGAGTAATAAAAGGCATATGAATTTACTCATATACTACATTTGTGATGAAGTCATGGAGATATTTACCCCAAACTCCCACTGGGAAAAAGAAGTTTAAATTCTCATTTTCATAACAGAAGAAAGAGATGGGAATTTTTTTGAGAGGCAAAAAATGATTAGAGAGGATCAACTGATTGGGAAGAAGGAAACTAACTTGTTAATGCTTTTTTAGGAATCTGAATGCACCAGAGAGGCAGAAATCATGTTGAGGAAAAAACCTTCCAGGAGTGGTTGTATTTTCTATCTGCACTAAATAAGGAGGTTACGAGAAAGCAATAGAAGGCAACTGTTTTCATTTTGGTAAGAAACTTTGTTACATAAGGACATGTTAGAGAGTCTACCTCTACCCTGGTGGTGAGTGAAGCAAGGCTAGGTTTTAAGGACCTTGACATTCAGGATGATTTCTGAAAAGCTTTCCAATTTGGAAAAGCACTCAGCATGCCTAAGCTAAAGTTTTATAGGAACCATTTTCTGCACCCCAACATCAACTTAGAAGGAAAACAAATGGACTTTACCAATCACAAACTACTAATTATCTTCTGATTACAAAACCAGGAAAATTTCAACTGAAAAGTCCAAAAAACTTCAATGCATAACTGCAACCAGTTATTGAATTTGATTTGCATATGCACCTTGGAAAAACCCTTCCTTCAATTGTACAGCAGGTCTTTAAATAATAATCTCCACATAGAGGATCCTTATAAAAACTTCAGAATCTTTAAAAAATATTTTAAGTTAGGGAGGGAGCAAGTTGTCAAGCGAGTAACAGCTTCTTTGCAACTGTACACAATGAAATGGGGGAGAGAAGAATCCAGGCATCTCTGGCAGGTGGGATCTGACCAGAAACATCTTTTTGGGGACACAGGAAGACAGCGGGAGATGTCTGGACCCCACGAGGGGGACAAAAGCAGTGGACAACTGTCAAGTAGTTGCATGCGTTTGTTCAGTCAGAGGCTGCCTGCCACTGTACAGCAGCAGACAGACTGCAAACGGGAAAGACTTTACCTTTGGGCTGTTTAATTGTTTGGACTTCGACACTTGGTTGAATTACCTTGGGAGAACTTGGGTGAGAGTGTAGATGACTTTAAACATTCTCTAGGGCTCTGGACTAAGCCGCTGAGCCTGAAAAAAGGTAATATTGTTCAGCTGTGGGCCGCTGGCACAGACATTGTGGGTGAACTGCCTCTTCAGACTTCTCCCTCAAGGAGACAGAGCCTGTGCAGCCATTATGGGAGAACTGCCCCTGTAGGATATGCCCTCAGGGTCGAAGAGGGAGGATGGAGCTGGAAGACCTTGGGCAAGTAATCTAGTGACTGAGTACAACAAAGGCAGTGACTGAGACGATGGGGAAAAGTGGAGATTTCAGTACTTGGCAATAACAGTGCTGCCTTATACTGGCCCTCAGGGGCATTAAGTGAGACCAATTTTGGAACACTGGATAATCGGGCAGCCACTTCAGGAGAGATCCTAGCAACAAGTGCTTTCCTGGGAAGGCTTCTGCTTAGCAAAGGCTAATGGTTTAAAGTGACTTTGAAGTGGGCTGAGGAGAGATTTAGGCTCTCAACCCTGCCAGGTGTGAGAAATCAGCAGAGGCTCCCAGTCTCCATCTCATACAGCTGTATCATCGTTGTGATTAACATCTCATACCCCAGAAGACCACCACTACAGGACAATATTCAGCAACATATATATGTATATTGGTTTCTTTTTGTTTTTGTTTTTTATTTAATGTTTTTAATTTTTTTAGTTAACATTTTCCCTCTAGATTTTTCTTTTATTTCTTTTTCTTTCTTTCTTCATTTTTCTAGTTTAAATATAATTTTCTATTCTAGCCTTCTATAAGAATTAGAACTTAATTTTTGCTAGAGTATCTGCCCTATTATTTGAATTTTTCCCACAATTTTATCCCATAAAGTTTTTTGTTTGTCTGTTTGGGTTTCATTTATACTATTTTTTTCTTTCCTGTCTACTTAGTGGAGGTGGAGTACTGTGTCTCAACAGGCTGACAAAGAGCTACTGACCTCAAGGGAACCACCCAACCCAACAATCCCCCAGGTTGGGGGTTTTTAAGGTTGAGTCAAAGCACCCACTGGCCATCTTTATTAATCCTGTCTCCCTCTTTCTGTGATTCTACTTTTTTTTTTCATCAATATTCCCTTTTACTCACCCCCTCTCCTTTCTCTTTTTCATTTCTCTTTCTAAATCTTTTTTCCCTTCTTGCTCTTAAACCTGTTCATCCTTCTGCTCCTGTACCAAAAGGACTCATCAAAACCTTAGATCAGAGGCACAGTAACATAAAGAGCAAGAGGAAGTGAAAGAAAAATTAAGGCAAGGAAACAGGTAAAAGAAAACACTCATGCAGAAGAATCTGCTGAAAAATCCTGGCAACATGAAAAACCAGTCCAAGGAACCTCACCAAGGGACCGTGAGGTAGCTACTGCAGAAGATTCCACCTATAAAGAAATGTTAGAAATGACATAAAGGGAATTTAGAATACAGATGATAAAAATAATGAAGGAAATGATGGAAACAATGAAGGAAACTGCTCATAAAATGGAAAATGACCAATAGGAAATCCAAAAAACAAAATCAAATTAAGAGATGAATGATATGCAGAATATAGAGAGGATATAGCAGACCTGAAGGAATTGAAGCAGTCAATTAAGAAACTTAAAGATGCAATAAAAGTATTACCAACATATTAGATCATGCAGGATAAAAAAATTCAGAGGTAGAGGTATCTTGAGATAACTCAGATAGTTAATGAGGCAGAAAAGAGGAGACAGAAAGCAGAACATTCACTGTCAGAACATTCACTGACAGAATTATAGAACTTTGGGAAGAGTTCAAACATACGTGTTATTGGTATCCCAGAAGGGGAAGGAAGAATGACCCAGAGGAATGGAAGCCATACTAGAGAATATTAAGAATGAAAATTTTCCAAATATCACCAAAGATTCTGACACACTCTTTTCAGACACCAGGTTGCCTTAACTCTAATAGAGCTTCTCCAAGACACATTTGATGAACTTGTCCAAAGTCAAGACAAAAGAAAAGATATTGCAAGCTTCAAGTACTAAGTGCCAGTTGACTTAGAGGGGCAAATCCATCAGGGTGACCATAGACTTCTCTAATGAAACTTTTCAGGCCAGAAGACAATGGTCATCTACCTTTAATCTACTTAAACAGAAAAATTTCCAGCCTAGAATACTATATCCCACTAAGGTAAGCTTTAAAATTGATAGAGAAACCAAATCTTTTACTGTGATGTAAACATTGAGGAAATTCGCCACAACAAGACCAGCTCTATAGGAAATACTTCAACCTGTTCTACACACTGACCATCACAATGGACCACCAGCAAAGTAAACACCCAGAAATTAAAGGACAGAACCTAGCTTCCATAATGATGTAAAAAAAAAAAAATACTAAATGCACTTTCACAAAATAAGATGAATAGAACACTACCACACTTGTCAATTATCTCAATAAATGTTAATGGCTTGAATTCCCCACTGAAGAGGCATAGATTGGCTGACTGGATTAAAAAACACAAGCCATCCTTTGCTGTTTGTAGGAAACACAACTAACCTCAAAAGATAAATTAAAACTCAGAGTTAAGGGTTGGATGACAATTTTGCAGGCAAATGGAATCCAGAAGAAAAGAGGGATTGTTATTTTCAGCTACATATAGATTTAAAAAAACTAAAGACAAAAAAGACAATGATGGTCACTTCATATTGGTCAAGGGAAAAATATAACAAGAAGCCATTTCAATTCCAAATATTTATGTGCCCAACTTAAATGCTCCCAGATTCTTAAAACAGACCTTACTTAATCTGAGCAATATGATATCCATAACACCATAATAACAGGAGTCTTTAACACTCCTCTCCCAGAGCTGGGCAGGTCCTCTAAATAGAAATTAAACAAAGATATAAGGGTCTTAAATAAGACTCTAGAAAAACTGTGCCTGATAGATGTATACAGAACACTCGTTCCCAAAGATAAAGAATATAAATTCTTCTCATTGCCCCATTCAACATTCTTCAAAATTGATTGTATCCTAGGACACAAAACAAACCTTAACAGAATCAAAAGAATTGAAATATTACCTTGTATCTTCTCAGACCACAAGGCACTAAAGGTGGAACTCAACTCCAACAAAAACATCCAACCCCAAACAAAGGCACAGAAATTTAACATCCTTATGCTGAATGACAATTGAGTACAGGAAGAAATAAAAAAGGAAATCATTAACTGCCTTGAGCATAACAACAATGAAGACACAAGCTACCAAAACTTGTGGGATACAACAAAAGCAGTCCTGAGAGGAAAATTGATCACTTTAGTTGCCTACATTCAAAAACAGAGATCATATCAACAAACTCACAAGCCATCTTATGGAATTGGAAAAGAAGAACAATCCAAGCCTAAACCCAGCAGAAGAAAAGAAATATCCAAAATTAAATCAGAGATTAATGAAATGGAAAACAAAACAATCATGCAGAAAATTAATGAAACAAAAAATTTGTTTTATGAAAAAACAAGAGACTAATTAGAAACAGAAAAGTAAAATCTCTAGTAACCTCAATCAGAAATGATAAAGGGGAGGCTCCTCACCCATAGACAGTGGTTACATTGTTAGTCACATACAAGAAGGGTGGTGGGTTCAAACTCAGCCCGACCTAGCTAAACACCAATGACAACTACAACAACAACACCAACAACAACAAAATAGCCGGGTGTTGTGGCAGTGCCTGTAGTCTCTCACCTACTCAGGAGGCTGAAGCAAAAGAATGACTCAAGCTCAAGACTTTGAGTTTACTGTGATGCCTCAGCACTCTACCAAGGGTGATATAGGACACTCTATCTCCAAAAAGAAAAGAAAAAGGAAAAATGATAAAGGGGAAATAATAACTGATGCCACAGAGATACTCTTGCGTTATCTCCAAATACTACAAGAAATTCTATGCCCAGGAATTTGACAATGCGAAGGAAGGAAATGGATCAATATTTGGAATCACACCCTCTCCCTAGACTTACTCAGGAAGAAATAAATCTCCTGAACAGACCAATTTCAAGCACTGAGACCAAAGAAACAATAAAAACTCTCCCAACAAAAAAATGACCTGGTCCGGATGGCTTCGCACCAGAATTCTATCAAACCTTATTCCCATACTGCAGAAATTATTCCAAAAAATTGAGGAGGAAGGAATCTTATCCAACACGTTCTACAAAGCATACACCAGCCTGACACCAAAACCAGAAAAAGGCCCAACTAAAAAGGAGAACTTCAGACCAATTTCACTAATGAACATTGATGCAAAACTTATTACCAAAATCCTAGCGAACAAATTACAAGATATCATCAAAAAAAGTCATACATCATGATCAACTAGGTTTCATCCAAGTGATACAAGGCTACTTTAACATATGCAAGTCCATAAACGTTATTCAACGTATCAACAGAAACAAAAACAAAAACCACATGATTCTCTCAATAGATGCACAAAAAACATTTGATGAAATCTAGCTTTCTTTTCTAATTAGAGCACTGAAGAGTAGGCATAGTTAGCACATTTCTTAAACTGATCAAAGCTATCTATGACAAACCCACAGCTAATATTTTACTGAATGGAGTAAAACTGAAAGCTTTTCCACTTATAACTGGAAGCAGACAAAGTGGTCCTCTGTCACCATTACTATTTAACATAGTACTGGAAGTTCTAGCCAATACAAAGGACATCCAAATGGAAGCAGAGGAAGTCAAACTCTCCCTCCTTTCTGACGATATGATCTTATACTTAGAAAACTCCAAACTTGTCAACTAAAAGACTCCTGGAAGTCATCAAAAAAATGCAGTACACGTTAAATCTACTAAGTGCAGAAAATAAATGCCTTAATACAATAACTAAGAAAATGCAGTGAAGGCTGTGTTAACCAGTTTGATGAAGTATTTCAAATTGTATCTAAAACCAGCACATTGTACCCCATAATTCCTTTAAAGTACACAGCTATGATTTAATTGAAAAAAATACAGTAATGTCTCAGGATATACAATCAATGTCCACAAGTCAGCGGCCTTTGTATACACAAAAAACAGCCAAGATGAGAGGCTAATTAAGGATACAACTCCCTTCAACATAGCTTGAAGAAAAATGAAATACCTAGGAATAAGCCTAACTAAATAAGTGAAGGACCTCTGTAAAGAAAATTGTGAGACCCTAAGAAAGGAAATAGCAGAGGATATTAACAAATGGAAGAACATACCATGCTCATGGCTGGGAAGAATCAACATTTCTTAAAATGTCTATACTTCCCAAAGCAATCTACTGATTCAATGCCATCCCTATTAAAATACCGACCAGCATACTTTCAAAACTTGGAAAAGATGATTCTGTGTTTTGTATGGAACCAGAAAAATACCTGCATAGCTAAGGCAGTTCTTAGTGATAAAAACAAAACCGGGGGCATCAGCATGCCAGATTTTAGGCTGTGCTACAATGCCATAGTGGTCAAGATAGTATGGTACTGGCACAAAATTAGAGACATAGACATTAGGAATTGAATTTAAAAAAACAGGAAATGAAACTGACATCTTACAACCACCTACTCTTCAATATACCAAACAAGAACATGCACGGGGGAAAGAATCCCTATTCGATAAATGGTGTTGGCAGAACTGGATATCCACATGTAAAAGACTGAATGTGGACCCACACCTTTCTCCACTTATGAACTGATTCAAGATGGATAAAGGACTTAAATTTCAGGCACAAAACAATAAAAATCCACAAAGAAAGCAGAGGAAAAACACTGGAAGATATCTGCCTCAAGAAAAACTTTATGAAGAATGCCATGGCAATTGCAACAACAACAAAAATAAACAAATGAGACTTAATTAAACTGAAAAGCTTCTGAACAGCTGAGGACAATAACCAAAGCAAAAAGACAATCTACACAATGGGAAAGGATATTTGCTTATTTTTAATCAGACAAAAGCTTGATAACTAGAATCTATAAAGAACTCAAATTAATCCACGTGAAAAAAGCCAAGAATTCCATCTATCAATTGGGAAGAGACATGAATAGAATCTTCTCTAAAGAAGACAGACGAATGGCTAGCAAACATATGAAAAAATGCTCATTATCCCTAATTAATAGAAAAATGCAAATCAAAACTACCCTGAGATATCATGTAACCCCAGTAAAAATAGCCCACATCACAAAATCTCAAAACTGCAGATACTGGTGTAGATGTGAAAAGAAAGGAATACTTTTACACTGTTGGTGTGACTGCAAACTAATACAATCCCCTTTTGTCATAAGGACACTTGCACTAGACTGTTTGTCACAGCTCAATTTGCAATCACCAAAATGTAGAAACAGCCTAAAAGCCCCCCAACCCAGGAATGGATTAACAAGCTGTGGTATATGTATACCATGGAATACTACTCATCCATTTAAAAAAATGGAGACTTCACAGTCTTTGTATTAACCTGGATGGAAGTGGAACACATTATTCTTAGTAAAACATCACAAAAATGGAGAAGCATGAATTCTATGTATTCAATTTTGATATGAGGACAATTAATGATAACTAGTGACGTGGTGGTGGTGAGGGAAGGAGATAGAGAGAAGGAAGAGTGGATGGGGAAAGAAAGAGTATAGAGAGGGCAGGAGGGAGGTGGGTGGGGTCTTGTGTGATACAGCTTTTGGGGGCAAGGCACAATTCTAAGAGGGACGATACCTAACAAATGCAATCCGTGTAACCAAGTTTCTTGTACCCTCAATGAATCCCCAAGAATTAAAAAAAAAAAAAAATTTTACTTAAAGTTGGAGAACTCTTGATTCCACTCCCCAGAGCTACTGAAATAAAATTTGTGCTAGAAAGCAGATTTAAAGGTATGGGTAAGATTCTATGCCACTGAATTACTGAAATTACCATTAATCTAATGAAGGATATAAATTGGCTCAAAAAATGGTAAGATTAATGCCAAAATAAAATATCTCCAAAATTTCCTTGACTATACCAAGACATCCTTAAGTTTTCCTTAGAAACAAGAACTTGACATTCATGCAGTCAAAGAAGAAACTGAATAAAAAACATTCTACAAAGAAAGAATATGAAATGCTTAGTGTAGACCCAGCAGTGTGTATTTAAGTTATCCTCACCGAGGAAGACCAGGTTTCTATAGTTGTCTAACATGACATCCCAACACAAATGCTGCTGAGCAGGGTCCAGGCAGGCCCACTCATTCATAGAGAATTCTATAGACACATCCGTGTATGTCAACACTCCCTGAAAAACAAACATATTTGCCAAGAAATAAGGGGTGATTGAATTTCACTTTTAGTTAAATGAGTGAAGAGAACAGTTGCTGATGTATATGAGTGACTGGAATTATCTAATCAGTACAGAAGAGACAAATTCCCTCATGTGTTCTCTAACACTGAAGGGAACGGCATAATGTCCACACAACCAGTGTAGACACTATAGTTTTTTAGTTTGCATGGTAAAAATGAAAGGCCACCAATACAGGCATGTATATTTTTGTGACTTATCTATATCATTCCATGTAAGCTGTGTGTATTTTTTTATATGACAATGTCATGGTGAGGTAAATAGTACCTCTAAAATTTTAACATGTATAAGAAAGAACAGGAGACAGGCCGGGCACAGTGGTGGTTCACATCTATAATCCTATCACTTTGGGAGGCCAAGGGAGTTAATTGCTTGAGCTCACATGTTCAAAACAGTGTAATAGTGAGACTCCCATCTATACTAAAAATTAAAAAAAATGAGTCAAGAGGATCACTTGAGCCCTAGTAGAAGGTCGCTGTGAGCTATAACGCCATAGCACTCTACCCAGGACGACAGTTTGAGACTCTGTCTCATAAAAACAAACAACTAAAAAAAAAAAACTAAGACCAGAAGATTTTGATAAAATGTAGATTTTCATTCAGAAGATATTGGATGAAGATTCTATTTCTAAATTTCCAACAAGCTGAAGAGGAATGATAATGCTTCTGTCCCATTAAAATATTTTGTCAAACATGCAGTGAACTGTACATACTGGATTTACCCCCAACTGATTTCTGAACCAATAAACAAAGATGACAAACTTTGCTTTCCAAAGCAAGGTATAGAAAAGAGAATCTAAGAAGAAAGGGATGCTTCCTCAATAAATGTTTTGGTTTGTGCACATTAGTGATATCTCCCCAAGTACTTATTAAGAGTACACAAGATGTACTGGGCAGCACCTATGGCTCAATGCGTAGGGCACTGGCCGCATATACCAAGGGTGGTGGATTCAAATCAGACCCTGAAAAATTTGCAACAAAAAAATAGCTGGGCATTGTGGAGGGCACCTGTAGTCCCAGCTACTCAGAAGGCTGCGGCAATAGAATTGCCTAAGCCCAGGAGTGGAGTTTGCTGTGAGCTGTAATGCCACCACACTCTACCCAAAGCAATAAAGTGAGACTGTCTCTAAAAGAAGTTAAATAAATAAAGAAAGAATATATACAGAACCCTACAAGGGAATATGTGTCAAAGAAAACCAGAACTCAGTGAATAAAATTAACCTCACTGTAAACAGGACAAATTAGTATCAGGTGGTGATTCACAAATACAAACACAATATCACTGCTGTGACAGTACTGGACAGAAAAAGTAAATCATAATCTGATAAAAACTCATTGGAAAAACCCAGTTTGGACAAAGTTTAAGGTATAGACATTGGGCATGTTTTCTAATCACAAATCTTGTCGTTAAATATGTCCTTCTTTGCATTCTAGAAAGCAAATCTTTGGTAATTATTCTGTTTTTCAGAACTTTGAGTTACTTTAGGCAGTTCATGCCACCTTCTGTAAAAGTACATGTATATCAACTTCTTTTACATAGACCCCATAGAGCTTCCAGATGGAAGCTAAACAGTACATATTCCCCATTTCTGCTAATATACAATGATCCAACCTCATCCACAGTGGAAATCTTGGACATCCACATTTTTCCACTTTCAACAGAAAGAAAGAGAACATTTTCACTATTGCAGGACATGAGTTTAATGTGAGAATTTTCTAGGGCATATGGCAAGCCTGGAGAAAAGGGAAAGAAGACTGTCATATGTAGAGGAGAAGAATTTTTGGAGACTTTTCACTATTATAAGGGGAAAAACGTATTTGAAACAAACTCATTAGGCAGGAACATCACAAGTAGAGATTTAGAGGTTTGAAAATTCTAACATGATAGTGCAGGAGAAAAAGTGGTCACAGCCCTGGACCTTGGACTCATTTACCAGGAAAGCAATCATTTCTTTCTCCTTCTCCTCCCTCCCTTGATTTCATTCTCAGGTGAGATTATCTGGACACATTATTCCTGCATCTTGATAATATGCATTTAAAAACATCAGCCCAAACTCTTCAACTGCTACCACCACATCCACAGGCATAGGGACCTCCAAGTACAGTGAAAATTTCACCCTTACCTATTCTTTCTCATGGGAGAGAGTCAGGAAGGAGGTTCTATGTAAAGACCAAAATGTGAGTGTCTAATTTCTTGGCTTCCAGTTCCCTCCCCTACCAGAAATTTCTGCTATGGAAATGGGAAATGGAGCCTGTGCCCTCTTTCTGGAAAAAAATAAATAAACTCAACCGTCTTAAATGTATATGGAAACCCTCATGCTAGACATTGGCCTTCCCTTAGCATCACAGGGGGCACTTAATTAAAACCACGTGGATGAAACAACCCACACTAATTGAATCTGTGGGCAGGCAGAATCGCAGATGATGGTACCTCTTCAAACTAGCCATAGAATCCTAACTACAAGCCTGGGCTGAGAAACACTTAGCTAAACATCACCTCTCTGAGTTTAATATGCATACAAGGCATTTCACAGTATGCCCACTGGAAGCATCTGATTCTGCAACAGCAGCAGTTACTCTATCTTCAAGCAAATAATCAGTTTTCTTATAATGCCTATGATCTTCCTTAAGAATTTCAGAAAGAAGGCCAGCCCAATGGTTCAAGCCTGTAGGCCCAGCACTCTTGGAGGCCCAAGGCAGGTGGCTTTTCTGAGCTCAGGAGTTCCAGATTAGCCTGAGCTAGTGCAAGACCCTGTCTGTAAAAATAGCAGGGTGTTGTGGTGGGCACCTGTAGTCCCAGCTACTCGGGAGGCTGAGGCAAGAGGATGGGTTGAGCGCAGGATTTTTAGGTTGCTGTTAGCTGTGATGCCATGGCACGCCAATGAGAGTGACAAAGTGAGATTATGTCTCATTAAAAAAAAAAACAAAAAAAAAAAAACAAGAATTTAAGGAAGTGTTTTGAGCCATTAACTATAGAACCAAGAGAACAGAACTTCCTGTGAAGGAAAATAGTGAGCAGTTAACCCCCATTTCTGTTTTAGTCTAGCTGGTGTCAGCCAGACAACCAGAAGGCAAGAAACCAATTCAATGAGACATGGAGACATACACACAGAAAGCTTCCACAGTTTCCCAAGCTCTTTATCCCTTTCACCGCCATATGGTCAACCTAAAAACATGAGGTGGTCTTTGCAACATTAGGCAGTCATCTCCTCATGATGTTCTTGAATTAATTGCTTGTTCTTCAATCAACTCTTGCATTGTGACTTATACTTTTCAGGAGGGAATGGTCAATCTTGGGTTTGTTTAAAATTTTACAGGTTTTGAGCGAGTCTTTGAAGTGGCTTATTTAACAATTGCCCCTATTGCTGCTGTTGTTACTCCTTCTAGGCCAGCGATTGTCAACCTGTGGGTCGCATCCCCTTTTAACTGTATTAAAGGGCCACAGCTTTAATAAGAAGAAGGTTAATAAGAGGTTTAATAAGAAGGTTGAGAGCCACCGTTCTAGACTATAGCAGCACTCAGCTAGAGAAAGCAAACCCAGCACAGAGTCCTCTCAGCTCAACACTTTATAAATAACAAAAATACCTTTGGTTCAAGGAAGACCAACAATCACAATCTTGAAACATGACATAGTTTGCTGGCACTTTAAAGTTTCCAGATTCGGAAGAAGGCAGCAGTGTCTGAGGAAATACCTGGACTCACAATTTGGACCTGCAGATTTGGGTCTTGCACATGTGGGGATGTAATTAGTGCCCTGTGTACATTCATGAGAATTAGAGGAACAGAAAAATGGGAATGGGGACATTCTCAGGTGTACTCAATGCACATCTGGGATCCAGGTTGAGCTTCTGGGCTCCTAGTCTCTGGATCAGTTTTAGGTCTAAAGAGATCAAGATAATTGAAAGACAGAGACAGAATAGGTGATTGCTGCCCTATAAAGATAGTTTGTAAAAATCTACAGGTTGTCCCAAAGTCAACATACATACAAAAAATAGAAAATTGTAGCTAAAATATATCTTTGCGAAATACTCATTACAAAATTTTGCAAGGAAGTAGCAACACACAGAAAATAGTTTTTAAATGTTTCATAAAATTTTGTTGTAAATAAAACTATATATAGCTGCAATTTCCCTCTTTGCCTATGCATGATGACAGTAGGGGCAATTTTTGGGACACTGTGTACTGTAACTACTCAAGAAGGGAGATTGAAAACTGGTAGAGAGACGATTGTAGCTTCATTACTTGGTACAGAATGCACATTGCTGTACAACTGGGTGTTGTGACTGTGAAGTGGAGCTAGAAAGTGCCCTCTGGAGTTACACTTGGTGGAAATCACCTATGTTCATATCAGTTCTGGTAATTCTGGATGGTGTGTAAAAATACTTTATAACTAGAGGGCGGAGACAAGATGGCTGACTGAAGCCAGCTTTCCAAATAGGCTCTCATCCAGAAGGAAAGTTAAATGACAAAAATTTAGCAAGTAACCTGACGGATCAGAGCTGCACCAAGAGAGAAGGTTGTAGAACACAAATCAACCCTGCTGAGATGAGCTGCGACCCCAAGGATACAAAAAAAGGTACAAAATCCACCACCAAGTAGACGGAAGTCCCTTTCCTCATAAAAACAGCTTGGAGTACCACATAAACAAACGAGCAAAGTTTAAAAGTCTTCCCATCATACTCCATGGGAGAGACCCTCTAAAAACTGGACCAACTTCTTCTACTATTGTGCAATGGTGCTCTCCTGCCAGGCATAAAACTGTGTAAAATGGTATATATTCTCTACTTATAATTCTGAGCTACCAGCACTCCCCTACACTCTCACTCTGAGGTCTGGAGTCCTGTCCCCCAGGAGTCAAAATTCGTGGGTGATTTCTCAAAGGGTGTGGACAGGGACTGGACTGCAGCTGGTCAGTGCTGATTCTGCAGCATGGGAGTGAGGAGAGGACGGTCCACTGAGAAGGAACCATGCTGGAGCAGAGGTGCCCCCAAGGCTCAGAGCAGCAGTGGTTTTCGGCAACAATAGGGCTGAACCTGGATGTTCTGGAGTCACACTCTCTGTGTCTCTGGGCAACCAGAGGAGATGGGGCATCTTCTCAGGTGGCAATCACAGGCAGAGTGGATCTGGGACAGAAACACACACCCCTTGAGAAAGTGTTTGCCTTAGGCGGTACTGGCCTGGGTGGATCACGGGGACTAGAAAACATACGTACAGTGCAGATAGACTCCCAGGGCGGGGCTGACATAGATGACTGCTTTACTGAGCCTAAGATGCACCCAACCCTCAGGAAATCATCAGGCTACACAAAGGAAAGCAGGAGGCTAGAACTGACAACTAACCATGCTGCGATTACAAACTACCAGGCAGCAGCAAAGACAGGGCCTGAGGCACAGGTTCTGTGAACTCAAAACAGCTTTTCTTCTGCAGGGGAATTTAGCAGGGACAGAAACAAATCCCGCAACGATGTTCTGTTCTGTGAGTAACATCAATCATGGGATGGCTGGAACTCATTGAACATCCCCAGCGTCCGTCAAGCCCCACTTCTCTCTGCCAGATAGTAGCAGAGTAGCAGCCTGGTCGAGGAGACAGATTTCCTTGTGATTCAGGCAGGTGCAAACCCCTGGAGTATCTGCTCATTGGACGCAACTGGCTCACAGTCCTGTGGGGTTATCAGTGACTGGGTGTGACAGAGATGCAAGGTGGGGAAATAGGCATCAACCTCCCCGGACTAATCTACTTGCTGGGTGGGTCCTCCTGACCCTATGGAGCACTGGAGCAAGTCATATATGAGTTGACAGCAGATCGTTGCAATCTAGTTGCCAGAGACCTTTTAAACTCTTCCAACTGAGACAGGTGCTGACTGAGACAATTGATTTGGACATTTTGAAATCAGCCAACATCCCAAAGACTGTCCAAGGGGTACCCTAGGTGTGGTTGTCGAAAGGTTTGATTTTCCTTTTCCAATTGTTGCCTGTCGGGGGCGGGGTGACTTAATTACTAGTATTTCTCAACAGCTGAGACTTCAACCCAGAGTAACAGTTTCACTAGGGTTGGACAGAAACCAGTTAAAAACTAGACAGGGCCACTTAGCTCCACCACACCAAACAGGTCCCAAGTTTCTAAGGCAACAGCACTCTACAGGTCCTCAGCAAAGCTCCAGGGAAAAAGGCAAACGGTGTAAAATAATCATGGGGTAGAAACAGCGGAAAAAATATGGTAACATGAATAACCAGAGTAGATCAACAACCCCAAGCAAAGATATGCCAGATGTAACTGAAGAACCCATTCATAAACAGCTGGCCAAGATGTCAGAAATCAAATTCAGAGTTTGGATTGCAAACAAGATTAAAAGAATGAAGGAAAATTTGCTACTAGAAATTCGAGGAGCAATTCAAAAGTCAGAATTAGAAATTCGAGGAGTAATTCAAAAGTTGTCTCAAGAATTCAACGAATATAAAGACAAAATCACCAAAGATTTTGACTCATTGAAGCAAGAATTTGCAGTCTTCAAGATATGAAAAATACAGTAGAATCCCTCAGTAATAGACTGCAGCAAGCAGAAGAAAGGATTTCTGACATTGAAGACAAAGTTTTTGAGCACTCCCAAACTCTCAAAGAGGAAGAGAAATGGAGCGCAAAAATGGATCATTCTCTCAGAGAGCTCTAGAATAATTCGTATTAGGTTAATATCCGCCTCATTGGAATCCCTGAAAGCGATGAAGTGGCTTCACAAGACATACAGGCCCTTCTCCATGAAATTATGAAAGAGAATTTTCCAGACATGCCAAGAGATTCTGAAATTCAGACAGCAGACAGTTTCAGTACCCAGTATGACTCAACCTGAACAAGACATCCCCCAGACACATCATATTAACTTCACTAAAATTAATATGAAGGAGAAAATTGTGAAAATAGCCAGGCATAAGAAAACCATTACCTACAAAGGGAAGAATATTAGAATGACTGCAGATCTCTCTGCTAAAATTTTTCAAGCCAGAAGACGGTGGTCCTCAACTTTTAATCTCCTAAAACAAAATAACATTCAACTGTGGATGAACTGAGCTTCATCAATCCAGGTAAACTGAGTTTCATTTATGATGGAGAAATTAAATACTTTAATGACATTCACATATTTAAGAAATTTGTCATAACAAAATCAGCTCTTCAGGATATTCTCAGACCTATCCACCATAATGACCAGCCCAATCCTCTACCACAAAAGTAAACTCACTCAGAAACTTTTGATCAAACTCCAACGTCCACAGTAGCAAAAGGATTAAAAAGGACTTTCAAAAACTTGATACCCAAAATTTTACCAGACTTATCTATATACTCCATTAATCTGAACAGCATAAACTATCCTCTAAAGAGGCACAGGTTGGCTGACTGGATACAAAAACTCAGGCCAGATATTTGCTGCATAGAAGAATCACATCTAAACCTTTAAAGATAAATATAGACTCAGGGTGAAAGGATGGTTGTCTGTATTTCAGGCAAATGGTAATCAGAAAATAGCAGGTGTTGCAATTTTATTTCCAGATACAATAGGATTTAAAGCAACAAAAGTAAGGAGGGAGAGGAATGGTCACTTCATATTTGTTAAGGGTAATACTCAATATGATGAGATTTCAATTATTAACATTTACGCACTCAACCAAAATGTGCCTCAATTTCTAAGAAAAACTCTAACAGACATGAGCAACTGGACTTCATCCAACTCCATAATAGTTGGAGATTTAAACACTCTTTGGCAGTGTTGGATAGATCCTCCAATAAGAAGCTGAGCAAAGAAATTTTCGATTTAAACCTAACCATCCAACATTTGGATTTAACACACATCCACAGAACATTTCATCCCAATAAAACTGAATACAAATACTTCTCATTAACCCACAGAACATACTCCAAAATCATTCACATCTTAGGTCACAAGTGTAACCTCAGTAAATTTAAAGGAATAGAAATTGTTTCTTGCATCTTCTCAAGCCACCGAGGAATAAAAGTTGAACTCAGTAACAACAGGAATCTGCATACTCACACAAAAACATGCAAGTTAAATAACCTTATGCTGAATGATAGCTGAGTCATAAATGAGATTAAGAAGGAAACTGCCAAATTTTTGGAACAAAATGATAATGAAGACATGAATTATCAAAACCTTTGGGATACCGCAAAAGCAGTCATAATTTATACCACTGCAAGCCCTCCCTAAGAGAATGGAAAGAGAGGAAGTTAATAACTTAATAGAACATCTCAGGCAACTGGAAAAGAAAGAACATTCCAACCCCAAACCAAGTAGAATAAAAGAAATAATTAAAATTAGAGCAGAATTAAATGAAATTGAAAACAAAAGAATTATACAACAGATCAACAAATCAAAAAGTTGGTTTTTTGAAAAGGTCAATAAAATAGATAAACCTTTGGCTAACCTAACTAGGAAAAAAGGAGTAAAATCTCTAATTTCTTCAATCAGAAATGACAAAGATGAAATAACAACACTCTTCAGAAATTCAAAAAATCCTTAATAAATATTACAAGAAAATTTTATTATCAGAAATATGAAAATCTGAAGGAAATTGACCAATACTTGGAAGCACATCACCTTCCAAGACTTAGCCAGGATCAAGTGGAAAGGTTGAACAGGCCTATATCAAGTTCTGAAATAGCATCAAACATACAAAATCTCCCTAAAAAGAAAAGCCCGGGACCATATGGCTTTACGTCAGAATTCTAACAAACCTTTAAAGAGGAACTAGTACCTATATTACTCAACCTATTTCAAAATATAGAAATAGAAAGAAGACTACCCAACACGTTCTATGAAGCAAACATCACCCTGATCCCCAAACCAGGAAAACACCCAACAAGAAAAGAAAATAACAGACCAATATCACTAATGAATATAGATGCAAAAATATTCAACAAGATCCTAACAAACAAAATCCAGATATATATCAAACGATTTATACATCACGACCAAGTCAGTTTTATCCCAGGGTCTCAAGGCTGGTTCAATATACGTAAATCTATAAATATAATTCAGCACATAAACAAATTAAAAAACAAAGACCATTTGATTCTCTCAATTGATGCAGAAAAACCTTTTGATAATATCCAGCATCCCTTCATGATCAGAACACTTAACAAAATTGGTATAGAATGGACATTTCTTAAACTGATAGAGACCATCTACAGCAAACCTACAGCCAATAACGTATTGAATGGAGTTAAATTGAAATCATTTCCACTGAGATCAGGAACCAGGCAAGGTTGCCCATTTTCTCCACTGCTCTTTTTTTTGGGGGGGGGGCCAGGGCAGGGTTTGAACACGCCACCTCCGGCATATGGGACTGGCGCCCTACTACTTGAACCACAGGCGCCGCCCCGTCTCCACTGCTCTTTAACATTATAATGGAAGTTTTAGCCATCACAATTAGGGAACAAAAGGCAATCAAGGGTATTCATTTAGGGTCAGAAGAGATCAAACTTTCGCTCTTCACAGATGATATGATTGTATATCTGGAAAACACCAGAGATTCTTCTACAAAACTCTTAGAAGTGATCAAGGAATACAGCAGCATCTCAGGTTACAAAATCAACAGTTATAAATCGGTAGCCTTTATAGATACCAACAATAGTCAAGCTGAAAAAAACAGTTAAGAACTCTATTCCATTCACAGTAGTGCCAAAGAAGATGAAATATTTGGGAGTTTATATAACAAATGAAAGAACTCTACATAGAGAACTATGAAACTCTAAGAAAAGAAATAGCTGAAAATGTTAACAAATAGAAATACATACCATGCTCATGGCTGGGAAGAATGAACATTATTAAAATGTCCATACTACCCAAAGCAATATACAATTTTAACGCAATCCCTATTAAACCTCCACTCTCATACTTTAAAGACCTTGAAAAACTAATACTTCTTTTAACATGGAATCAGAAAAAAAACTCGAATAACCAAGACATTACTCAGAAATAAAAACAAAGCAGGGGGAATCACACTACCAGACATCAGACAATACTATAATCAATAGTGATCAAAACAGCATGGTACTGGCACAAAAACAGAGAGGTAGATGTATGGAATAGAACAGAGATCCAAGAGATGAAGCCATCTACCTACTAATATTTGATCTTTGACAAGCCAATTAAAAACATTCAGTGGGGAAAAATTCCCTATTCAACAAATGTTGCTGGGTGAACTGGCTGGCAACCTGTAGAAGACTGAAACTGGACCAACACCTTTCACCATTAACTAAGATAAACTCTCACTGGATTAAAGATTGAAACGTAAGACACGAAACTATGAAAATCCTGGAAGAAGAGTGCAGGGAAAACTCTTGGAGAAAGCAGTCTGGGCGAATATTTTATGCGGAGGACTCCACAGGCAATTGAAGCATCTCCAAAAATACACCACTGGGACCTGATCAAACTAAAAAGCTTCTGCACAGCCTAGAACACAATAAGTAAAGCCAGCAGACAGCCCTCAGAATGGGAGAAGACATTTGCAGGTTATGTCTCCGACAAAGGTTTATGAGCCAGAATCCACAGAGAACTCAATCTTATAAGCGAGAAAAGAACAAGTGATCCCATCTTAGGTTGGGCAAGGGACTTGAAGAGAAACTTCCCTAAAGAAAACAGGCACACGGCCTACAGACATATGAAAAAAAACTCATAATCCTTAATCATCAGAGAAATGCAAATCAAAACTACTTGGAGATATCATCTAACTCCAGTAAGATTATCCCATATCACAAAATCTCAAGACCAGAGATGTTGGTGTGGATGTGGAGAAAAGGGAACTTCTAAACTACTGGTTGGAATGCAAATTAATATATTCCTTTTGGAAAAATGTTTGGAGAAGACTTAGAAATCTAAAAATAGATCTGCCATTCAATCTATTATTCCTCTACTAGGTATATTCTCAGAAGACCAAAAATCGCATAAGAACAAAGATATTTGTATCAGAATGTTTATTGCAGCCAATTCATAATTGCTAAGTCATGGAAAAAGCCCAAGTGCCCATCGATCCACGAATGGATTAATAAATTGTGGTATATGTACAACATGGAATACTATACAGCCTTAAAGAAAAATGGAGACTTTACCTCGTTCATGTTTACATGGATGGAGCTGGAACATATTCTTCTTAGTAAAGTATCTCAAGAATGGAAGGAAAATTACCCAATGTACTCAGCCCTACTATGAAACTAGCTCATTATGAGCTAGGGCTCAATACAAAAATTCCCACGCTGGGGAGACTCTGTCTCAAAAAAACGTTCTACTTGACATGTTGTATTATAATTTTATAAGAGACATGTTGCATAAGACAAAAAAAAAACAGAAAGTAGTTCTATTTTCAGAAATGCATCCAAACCTCAAAGTAGTTTGAAAATGCAAAAATAATCTACATAATTATTTCCTCCTAAAGATTTAACTTTATTTAAATACATTTTTGTAAATTTTTCTGGAGTGGCTGTGGACAACATAGAGGCTCTCATTTATACATGTCCACATACGTGTGTAATCTGTAATGGTCACACAGGTACAGACTTCATTTCATTTTATATTATAACTAATAAAGATGGAGATTGGGACATAGTTCTAAATTTTCATTCATATTAATATTTTCCTTTTATTACAGCAACACACCTATTCCTGGCATCACAGGGATTTAAGTGGTGATTCAATGTTCAATGATCATTCTTTCATTCCAATATTTATGGAACACTTATGAAGTGACAGTGCTGTACTAAGTGATGAAGACACAGTAGTAACAAAAAATTTGGATCCCACCCTCATAGAATTTACAATCTGGTAGAATAGCTGAACAAGTACAGGGTGGTACAGGGCTATCTATCAAAGAGTGTAACCATAGAGAAAAATGTATTCCCAGATCTAAGAAAGGACTCTTTCAGGAACTGTTGCTTCAAACTAAAACCTGACTAGAAAGACATTTTATAAGAAAAGGAAGAAGATGCAAGAGAAACAGGAATGAGTGAGACATAACTAAGATCTATAATAAGATATGTTTACTGAGTGGCAGTTCCATGAAACAGAATTTATTTTTAAGGTCATCAGCTGCTTTTACGTTCCAGAAATTGTTTAGATTTCATGATCTACATAGAGGGAACCCAGCAGGCTGTGGCAGGAGCTGCTTCCCAGGATCAAGGACTCACCACTGCCCACTGCCAGATGGAGCCTTCTTAAAAGTGGTCCCCCTGGTGACCTTCACAGCCTGACCCCCACACAGGTCAGAAGCATCCAACTCTTAAGGGAGACAAGCAGGAGGGCAGGGGCAAGCAGGGACATAGAGAGAAGGGACCAGAATCAGGACAAAAAAGTAGCTGAGTGCAACATTCCCACCGACCCTTGGGATCTGCTGCCCTGGGTTCCCCCAGCTCCATCTCCCTGGCTGGTTTCTTACTAATTTTTGCCAGGTCTCCTAAGAGGTCTCCGTCTTCTCACCACCAGTCCTTACTTGTAACTATGCCCCATACACACCAAGATGTCCTTCATCTGCACGTGCACATCTCTCAGCTCCTCCAAAACCAGAAGCCCCAGCTCTCTGATCAGGCTTCCAAACAAAGTATAAATCTGTAGAGTTTGTGGGAACTATTAGTTTGCTGTTATCTAGAGTAAATAAAATTTGATGAATAAAATTACAAAAAAGTGATTTTAAGCAAAATCACAAAAAAAGATCACAAAACGATCAATTAAAACACCTGTGCCATATTCTACCTGCAGTACTAACTTGTTGACAATCATATAAAATCACCAAACAATTTTCAAATATTTTTGTAATGAAAATTAGCAAATTCTTATTATGGTTTCCATGGAAATGGTCCTTCAGACTAAAAAATTCTACTATCCTAAGATGGCAGTGTTTGATAATAGCAAAGTTTTCCGAGTAGATATGTTATTCATAAGTAACAGTATCCCACATGCATAGTTGGTCTTTACAGAGTTGTTGCAAATTCAGTCCCTGACACAATGACAAATAATTCCTATAACTTCCCATAAAATGTGTATTTCAAGACCTTTACAGAATTTAACTCAGTTTTTTTAATATTACATAATTTAGAATTCTTTCTATAAACTTAGGATAATTTAAATTTCAGCTTAAGTTAAGTATTTTTGTTAGACCTAGGCTATAATGGAAAAATACCAGTTAACTCCTGGAAAGTTTTAGGACTGCAAACTTTCAAAAAAGTAATGAAGTCTAGTTCACCCCCACGATAAATGAGAAAGTAATAATTGATTTCTTGCTTGTAGTTCATTCCCAGTTTCTTCCTTGGCTAACTCCCTGGGAAACAGACCAAGAAGTACCAACTGTCCCCAGACTGACTTTTAAACAATACCAGGCAGAGAAATTACTGAAACTAAGATACATGGAAGGAAAAGTACTGAAAACAAAAATGTATGATGTACGACTAACTACCGCAAAATTCTGCTACTGTACAATGC
The DNA here is from genome assembly GCF_027406575.1 of Nycticebus coucang. Taxonomy (NCBI): domain Eukaryota; kingdom Metazoa; phylum Chordata; class Mammalia; order Primates; family Lorisidae; genus Nycticebus; species Nycticebus coucang. Next base: position 24,319,925 of record NC_069799.1, on the reverse strand, counting down.
TTGCTTGCTACTGAACCCAAATGCACCTGGACAGCCTCTGTGCAAACCGGGATGCAGACCTGGCCTTAAAAACTGGACCCCTTAAGTACTCCGGGCTGCTCTCAGAAACCCCATGTTCAGGCACTGAGGAAGTAGCCAGCCGGTTCTTCAATAAAAGGACTCTGCTGTAAATTTGACTTGTTTGGCAGTGTGGTCTTTGTGGAACTCCTGGGCACAACTGTTTCATCAGGGCTTGTCTGGGTGTACTTCAGTATACTTTAGGATCACCCCATTTGCACAGGCACCACAGCTGGAGAAACAGAGACTCACCAGACACAGACTATTTCTTGCCTCTTTTCCTCATTAAGGCATCAGTTCATCAGTCAACCCAGTCACGTGAGAGTTTTTGGTAATTTTTGAGATCAGACCCAGGACAGATGTGTTCCTGAATATTTAAAAATTCATCAGCAAGGTAGTATGATGTAAGGGACACAACACTCGAATAAAATATTTTAGGAACTCTTGATGATGGATAGAAAAAATAATAGGGTAAAAAAAAGAAGCAGCACCAGGCATGGACGCTCACACCTGTAATCCCAAAACTTGGGAGACCAAAGTGGGTAGTCTAAGCCCAGAGCAAGACCCCATCTCTAAAAATAGCCAGGTGTTGTGGCAGGTGTCTGTAGTTCCAGCTACCTGGGAGACCTGTGGCTCAAAGGAGTACGGTGCCAGCCCCATATGCAGGAGGTGGAGGGTTGAAACCCAGCCCCGGTCAAAAACTGCAAAAAAAAAAAAAAAAAAAGAGAGAGAAGGTCTCATTATTCATTCACTTCTGTATATTATAAGCAGCAATGTGAACACATGCTATCAACCTTGTTCTTTAACTCAGAAAATAATGGAGATATTCACTCTTCTGGTCTCAGTGCATGGAGGACCATTATCCACTAACCTTTGATAGTATTTTCTAGGGAAAAATGTTTACATTTTTTTTCTATCTTATGAAGCCATGGTGAAATCATGTTGTTATTGTCATTTACTTTACATTTTCTTTATATAAAACCTCAGTTCAGGGCTCTGCACCTGTGGCTCAAGCAGCTACGGCGCCAGCAACATACACCTGAGCTGGTGGGTTTGAATCCAGCCCAAGCCCTCCAAACAACAATGACGGCTGCAAACAAAAAAATAGCTGAGCGTTGTAGCGTGCTCCTGTATATCCAGCTACTTGGGAGGTGGAGGCAGGAGACTCGCTTGAGACCAGGAGTTGGAGGTTACTGTGAGCTGTGATGCCAGAGCACTCTATGCAGGGCAACAGCTTGAGGCTCTGTCTCAAAAAAAAATAAATAAATAAAATAAAAAAATGAAATAAATTTGAAAACCATCAAATCAGGCTCAGCGCCCATAGCCTAGTGGGTAGGGCACAGGCCACATGCACCAGGGCTCGAGGGTTCAAACCCGGCCCAGGCCCGCTAAAACAAAAAATGGCCAAGCATTGTGGTGGGTGGCTGTAGTCCCAGCTACTTGGGAGGCTGAAGCAAGAGAATTGCTTAAGCCCAGGAGCTGGAGGTTCCTGTGCTCTACCAACGGCGACATAGTGATACTCCGTCTCGGAAAAAAAATAAACGGTAGTTACCATTTAGTATTTGGGTAACAGATTGACTTCCATCTGTATTTGTAGCATTCATTATTTCACAGCACAAACTTTGGAAACCCAGTAGAAAAATTTAACACAAAAAAATCACTGCTGCAAAACGTGAGATGATTATAGGTTAAATAACATTCTTGGTGAAAACTAGTCAGAACCCACCACTGCTCAACTTCACTTGGGACACCAGAAGACAGAAAAAGCCAACTATTACTTTTCTCCTCCAGCACCCTCTTATTGATCTAAGTTTCCAATTATCAAGTAGAAAATGGACTTAAAATGGAACATGTACCCCTGGGGATACAGGCAGAGAGACACAGAGTACAACACAAATTAAGTGCCCATTAATGGTACAATAATCAATGGTACAGGACTTGTTGGCCTGTATCTCATAAAATTGTCAATCAAAGGGGCTATGTCTATTAATGCTTCATGTTTAAAAGTATAAATGTGTTGGTTGACCTGATTCTAAGTGGACCTCAATATGGGTTGGTCCTGAGGGCTTTCCTAGAGGTATGCTCTTCCCAGATAGAGTTCACCTGGACATTGATTTTTTTTGGCCATTTGACGTCACCCTCCAGATGCTGGAGTGACACCTATTAATCATGTTCTTCCTGTACCTTCATTGGAAGGCTATTGTTTTCTGGAGAAAAGGTAATATGAGTATATAATTTAGACAAGTGTCTCACCAGCAAGAGAATGAGGAAATCAGGCATCTAAAGAAACCAATGAGCCACCTCTTTTTCTCCAATCCAGCATGTAAGAGGTTTAAGAAAGTGTGCTCCAGCTGTCCTGGCACTCCTACTACAGAGTCGGATTGTTTAGTCAGAGGGAAGAGTGAAGTATTAAGCACTGAATATGTAGCCCTGGCATTTGTTAGAAAGTCTTAGCCAACAGCTTTCCATAGGTAGAGAAGAAAAGACAGACTACCCTTGGACAGGGCATCCTACAGATATTGGGCCAAATTATTGCTGTCCAGAAAGGCACCATTGTCATGGACCAAGTAATACCCGTGGACAATGCTGTGCCCATCTCAGGTGGCCAGAGTTGTCTGGGCCTTGCACTTTCCTACCGAGAATCACATCATCAGATTCCAGTGGAAGAAGGCATCCCTTACAAAGCACGTACCCCCTTTCTACGTTCAATTCCCGGGTTTCATACTTAACTGTGTTTGGGTACCTCTTTTTAGCCTTTGCCTCATCAAGTCCTCTTGCTCATATGACCTCCCTGTCTGCCCTGATTTTTTCCAGTAACCAGAGTGAAAGAGCTGCCCATTGATCCAGCCTGACAGGAATCTGGATCAGCCTGAGTCTTCCTGGATCTTTTTCAGGGGGTCTGTGAAGCATTTTAAGACAGATCATTTGCCTCCAGTTCAGTGGTGGCTAATGAGAGCTTTCTTTTTTTCTTTTCTTTTCTTTCTTTTTTTTTTTTTTGAGACAGGAGTGTCACTATGTCACCCTTGGTAGAGTGCTGTGGCATCAAAGCTAACAGCAACCTTGAACTCTTGTGCTCGGACTACAGGTGACACAAAGCCCAGCTATTTTCTTTGTTATAGTTGCCATTATTGTTAGCAAGCCCAAGCCCAGTTCAAACTTGCCAGCCCTGGTGTATGTGACCTGCACCTTAACCACTGAGCTAGGGGAGCTGAGCCTTTTTTTTAGACAAAATCTCACTATGTCACCCTCAGTAGAGTGCTGTGGCATCACAGCTCATAGCAACTTCAAACTCTTCGGCTTAAGTGATTCTCTTGCCTCAGTATCCCAAGTAGCTAAGACTATAGGAGCCCGCCACAATACCCAGCTATATATATATATATATATTTTTTTTTTTTTTTGACAAGACATGCAAAAGTTTATGGAATGCTTCACGAATTTGTGTGTCATCCTTGCGCAGGGTCCATGCTAATCTTCTCTGTATCGTTTATTTTTATATATTTTTTGGTTGTAGTTGGCACTGTTGTTTAGAAGGCCCGAGCTGGGTTCAAAACCAGCTCCTAGCACTCTGCACGGCTGAGGTGAGTGAGCTCAGGAGTTACAGACCAGCCTAGGCAACAGTGAGACCTTGTCTCTTAAAAAAATAGCTGGGTGCTGTGGTGGGCACCTGTAGTCCTACCTACTTGTGAGGCTGAAGCAAAAGGACCACTGAGCCCAACACTTTGAGGTTGCTGTGAGTTATGACACCACAACATACTACCGAGGGTGACAAAGTGACACTTCTGTCTCAAAAAAAAAGGAGGGACCACAAGAAGGGCATGGAGTATCCAGTTTGTCCCACAACCAGAAATGGTCCCGTGTGTCCAGAGTCCACACTTGCGAAAGAAAATACAAGTTGTTCAAGTGTAACAGTAGTTACACATACAAGTTCTGTTATCTAATCTTAGGAGCAGAAAGCCAAGAGGTGTGAAGAGTGAATTAAAGACACAGAGGAAGGGGTGAAAATGTCAGGCAATTGAGAAAAAGAGTCTGGTGTTTTAAAGGATAAAGATGGTTCCAGGGCGGCGCCTGTGGCTCAGTGAGTAGGGCGCTGGCCCCATATGCCGAGGGTGGTGGGTTCAAACCCAGCCCCGGCCAAACTGCAACAAAAAAATAGCCGGGCATTGTGGCGGGCCCCTGTAGTCCCAGCTGCTCGGGAGGCTGAGGCAAAAGAATTGCGTAAGCCCAAGAGTTAGAGGTTGCTGTGAGCCGTGTGATGCCTCGGCACTCTACCCGAGGGCAGTACAGTGAGACTCTGTCTCTACAAAACAAAACAAAACAAAACAAAACAACAACAACAAAAAAAAAAAAACAAAGAAAACCAAGATGGTTCCTTCTCTTCTTTACTTTGGGTTCAAAGGAGTAATGATGACCTTGAGTAGTGATATCAGTTTCATAATCTTGATCTCAATACTTACAACTAATCAAATACAGCTTAAGACAGGCAGAAGAAAATATAGATAGGCAGATTTATTTTAACTCCATAGTGGCAGACTGAGGATGAATAAATGACTTAATTGTTTTCATCAGTTTCAACATATACACAAGCAATCTGAAGAAGTTTTAAACAAAGTCTGATAACAAAAAGAACACTTTGTTGTTTTAATTAACAATTCCTTTCAGGTAGGTTAACTTGTTCACAAACAAAATAAATTCACCTTTCCAAATATTATGCCTTACATAGACCATTTTTCACATGCCTAAGTTCTATCTTTGGCACAAAGTTTTCTTTTTAAACCGTGACTTATTTTAGGACAAACATTGGCATATTAGGTTTTTTTTCCTACACGAAATGATTCCCTTTCCTTTTAATTTTCTTTACCATCTACATTTCTTGACATTCATGACTTTCTTCACATCTCTCTCATGGACAGAATACATACTGGATTCTTCTGGGTTTGTTTTTGTTTTATTGAGATAGAGTATCAAGCTGTTGCCCTGGGTAAAATCCATGCATCACCACTTAAAGCAACCTAAAACTCTTGGGCTTAAGCAATTGTCTTGCCTCAACCTCCCAAGTAGCAGAGACTACAAGCACCCACCAAAATGCCAGCTACTTGTTGCTGTTTTTTAGCTGGCCAGGGCCAGGTTCGAACCTGCCAGCCTCAGTGTTATGTGGCCGGCACCCTACCCACTGAGCTATGGGCGCCACCCTACTGGATCCTTCTTGCTCTAATGATTTTTGTATTGTGAAATAAAATTGCATCCCAGTTAAGTCTTTTCTTTATAAAGGCCTGAGAAAGGAGGCCTGTGTGTGCAAAGGATTTAGGTCTCTAACCTAAAGTTCAGACTTCATCCAAACAAGAGAGTAGGGCAGTTGGAAAGTGCTAAAAGGGATAAACCAAAACATCATCAACCAGGGAGCACAGGGACTTTAATTTTACCTTCCATTTTTAAGAGAGATATAGGAGAGGAAAACAGAGGCCCTGAATTTCCAGGGAGAGCAGAGGAGTGGCTCTAGTTATATGAACATCAGTTTTTTTACCATGGCAGAAAAAGAACTTCCCAGTTGAGCTTGTTCTGAAGCTGGAATTTGTCCATCAGACTGAGAGAGTTCCAGAGGGTCAGGGCTGGTTTGGGATTTCACAGGGGCTAGAAGGTGAATGTGATCCTGTCTCCAGGAGAGGGCAATGTCACTTCCAGGGCATCACTCTACTAGTGAGGGCATAGTCCCAGCAGAGGCCCCTTCCGAAGACATTTCTTACTCCAGGAACCCACATCATAGTAGGGAAGGGCTCAGGCTGGGTGTCTTCTTGTTAAGCCTCTAGGAGAACTCAGTGTCTGACAACCTTCTTCCCCTAGTGTAACAAACATTTCAAAAGCTTCCTTCTGCTCTTAAGACCTGCTGCTGGCCTGCCTGGCTTTTTCTCACTGTCTCCTCACCCCCATTCTGGTTATTAAGACCTGAAAAATCTGGTTCAACGTTCTACTTGTAGAGCCTGAAGCCCCCTTTTAAGCTTTTGAACATTAGTGCTAACTGGGAGATGAAGTGGATTGTCCAGGTGAAGAAGAAAAAAGCAGATGAAGCAAGTGTTGGTTAGGAGCTACCTTACCTACAAGTGAATACAGTGAAAGAGATGTAGGAGTAGTAAGTAATATCCAGGAGGCAGAATGAACTCAGAATGTCTATTGTTCCATTAGTTTACCTCAATGAAGGTATGTATTTTCCTCCCAGATTTTGGCACCAAAATGTCACATATGGGGACCAGATGTCAGGTATATACTCCCTGTTTCTTTTGTTCCAGTTGCCAAAGAATGTTTACTACTACCATGACAGTGAAACAAATGAGCAGAACAGTAGATACAAGTTTGCAAAAGGGCAAAGTTTATTAAAAGGATGTTCACTCCAGAAAAGGAACACATCTACCTTTTCAAGTGGAGAAGAACCTGAATTAGTAAACTGTTTCCCCTTACATGGATTTTCCAAGTCTATGTTAAGTGGTGTGGGGGTAAAATACTCATGATTTTTCTTGGAAACAGGGAAATCTTCCAGAATGGAAAGTCCTCCCATTTCTATCCCTGCAATCAATGAATACCATTTGTCATTGTAATTGTAGAGTATGATAGAACTGGTATACATTGTATTATGTTAATGAAAATAGGTCACTTGAGCCTACTGCCATCTTACTTGCATGCCCGCTACAAAGACCACTTTTTGTGGCCACAGCCATATCTCCACATTCTGGCCTATCTACCTCTGAGATTCATTTTTGTACAGCAAACATCAGTTCAGTTTGGGGACCCCTTCTTGAAATATCAGCTTTTGTTTCTTGGAAGCCCCCTCTGCTCAATTTGTTCCTCTTCTTATGGAAAAAGATCTCCTATCCTATCTTCATCATCTACCCCTGTCTCTCCTTAGCCCTATTAACAGGATAAACACAACTTTAAGGCTTTGAGACATGACTGACATTTGTAGAGTAGTTCTTCCACATGAATTACGATCACAATAGTGTGAGATATTTAAAGATACTGTCACTCTACACATATATAGAATTTATCTATGAATTCTGTTATGTACTAAAAAGTGTGAGTACAGGGGTGGCGCCTGTGGCTCAGTGAGTAGGGCACCGGCCCCATATGCCGAGGGTGGCGGGTTCAAACCCAGCCCCGGCCAAACTGCAACCAAAAAATAGCCGGGCGTTGTGGCGGGCGCCTGTAGTCCCAGCTGCTCGGGAGGGTGAGGCAAGAGAATTGCGTAAGCCCAAGACTAAGAGGTTACTGTGAGCCGTGGGACGCCATGGCACTCTACCGAGGGCGGTACAGTGAGACTCTGTCTCTACAAAAAAAAAAAAAGTGTGAGTACAGGTTGTAGGATTCGACACTTTGTTCACATTTGTAAAGAATTTCTGTGTTATAAACTTTTCATTTATAGAATGGTTTGAGCACAAGTTAAACACTTGCCAAGTTCTTCACATTTGTTAGTTCAACCCTTAGTAAACATCAAGAGTTTCTCTTCAACATGAATTCTATTGTGTACAAAAAACGGTGACTACTGGCATAATGATTTGCCACATCTTCAGATTGTTACCATTTTTGTCTGCTATGATTTCTCTTATGTTAACTAAGGATAAGGACCAGTGAAAACCTTTGCCACATCATTCACATTTGTAAGATTTTTCTCCAATATGACTTTTCTTATGTTTAGTAAGGTCTTATGTTTAGTAAGTCTGGTTAAAGTCATTACCGCACTGTTAACATTTGTAGGATTTGTCTTCAGTATGAATTATTTTATGCTTAGCATGTTATAAAACACGTAAAGGTACTGCTACATTCTTCATATTTGGAGGATTTCTCTCCTGTATGATTTATTCTATGTACAGTGAGGATTGAATGTGAGTTGAAGAGTTTTCCACACTGTACATATTTACAATGTTTCTCTCCAGAATGAAATGTTTTGTGTCTAGAAATGTTCACATACTAATTAAAGGCTTTGCCACATTTTTTGAACTTGGTAGTTTTCCTCCACAATAAATTCTTTGATGGACAGAAAGGATTGAGTGCAGGGTAAAGGCTTTCCCACATTCTTCACACGTGTGGGGTTTCTCTCCAGAATAAATTCTTTGATGTTTACTAAGAATTGAACTAAGTGTAAAGGCTTTGCCATATTCTTCACATTTGTAGGGTTTCTCTCCAGAATAAATTCTTTGATGTTTATAAGGATTGAACTAACATTAAAGGCTTTGCCACATTCTTCACATTTCTAGGGTTTCTTTCCACAATGAATTTTTTGATGTATAGAATGATTTGAATTATCAATTAAGGGCTTTGCCATATTCTTTATATTTGTATGGTTTCTCTCTAGAATGAATTCTTTGATGTCTAGAAAAGGTTGAGTACTGGTTAAAGGCATTGCCATACTCTTCAAATTCATAGGGTTTATCTCCAGAACAAATTCTTTGATCTCTAGAAAGGTTTGAGTACTATTAAAGTCTTTGCCACATTCTTCACATTTGTACAGTTTATCTCCACAATGAATTAGTTGATGGTTACTAAGCCTTGAACTAAAGTTAAAGGCTTTAACACATTCTTGACATTTGTAGGTTTGTCTCCTGAATGGATTCTTTTATGTTCACTATGGTATGAGTACTGGTTAGTAAGTTTGTCACATTCCTGATCATTGTAAGATTTTCCTTCAGTATCAATACTTTCATGGTTACAATATTTTCATCTGTGGGTAAACATTTGCCATAATTTTCACACTTGTTAATTTTCTCTTTCTATGAAGTCTCTTAGGCTTAGAAAGGCTTGAGCAAGACTGGAAGACTTGACTACCTTCTTTGCATTTGTACTGTTTTTCTCCAATATGAGTTAATTATGTTCTGTAATGTGTGAGCAGATGTTAGAGGCTTTCCCATATTTTTTACTCTTAAAAGGGTTTTCTACAGTATATATGGTCTTATGTCTATTTAGATTTGACAATTTTCTGAAGACATTCAAACATTTACGACATTGGAAGACTCTGCCATGGGTAACTGTTACATGTTGGTCAAGTCCACTGTAACATATATTCCGTGGCTTACACTCATACAAACTTTCCCAGTCTTTTGTTAAACTTAAATTCTAGGGGTCACAGCTTTGATATCTTCTCAGGATCATCTCTGGGAATAAAATATTGGTGCCCAGCTCTTGCAAACAGTCTAGGATAGAATGATTAGACATAACTGAAAGAAATTTAAACAATAAGAATTTTAGCCACTGCCTTTTAATGAGAATTAAGTACATTTTATCTGCAAAATCATGTCAAGAACATTAGGAAGATGCCATAATACAGTACACAGGCACTAATTATCTTAAAGATGAATAAATGTTGCATGCATACACTGCATTTGGGGGAATTCTCAAAACCAGGTAAGAATTTACAGCACAGGCCAGGCACAGTGGCTCATGCCTGTAATCTTGGCACTGTGGGAAGCTGAGGTGGGTGGACTGCCTGAGCTCACAGGTTTGAGACCAGCCTGAGCCAGAGCAAGACCTCTAAAAATAGCCAGGTGTTGGGGGAGGCTTCTGTAATCCCAGCTACTTGGGAGGCTAAGGGAAGAGAATATCTTGGGCCCAGAAGATTGAGGTTGCTGTGAGCTATGATGCAACCGCACTCTACCAAGGTGCGATAAAGTGACACTCTCTCAAAAAAAAAAAAAGTATTTGCAGCACAGCAGATAAACAGAAGTTGTAGAGTCAAAGTAGAGGCTGGCATTGTCTCACGTTTTTAATCCTTAAACTCTGGGAGACTGAGGTGAATGGGTCACTTGAGCACAGGTGTTTGAGATCAACCTTAACAAGAGTGAGACCCCATCTCTAACGCAAATAGAAGAATTAGTCAGACATGGTGGCACATGCCTCCAGTCTCAGCAATTCATAAGGCTGAGGCAAGAAGATCTTTTGAGCCCAGAAGATTGAGGATGCTGTGAGCTAGGACAACACAAAATTCTACCCAGGGTAACAGAAACTCAAGTTTCAATTAAATACATAAATAAATTTGTGTGTGCATATATATATATATATGTGCATATGTGTAAAATCCAAAAAAAAAAGTAGTCTATAATAATAATAAAGGCTCAGCGCTTGTAGCTCAGCGGCTAAGGTGCCGGCCACATACACCAGAGCTGGCAGGTTCAAACCTGGCCTGAGCATTCCAAGCAACAATGACAACTACAACAAAAAGTAGCTGGGCATCGTGGCAGGTGCCTGTAGTCTCAGCTACTTTTGTGCCTAAGGCCAGAGAATCACTTAAGCTCCAGAGTTTGAGGTAGCTGTGAGCTGTGATACCATCGCCCTCAACCGAGGGTGACATAGTGAGACTCTGTCTCAAAAAAATACAATAAAATAGCAACAAGAAGAACCAAATAGAACAGAAAAGAAAAGTTTGTCATATTTACCCTCCACAGACTTTATGCCATCCTACTACTGAATGGTTAAATGAAAGTAAACTTCAAAATCCCACCTTTGTCCTGGGGGGGTGGGGGGAAAAGTACCACCTGTGTTAATCCTTCTTGCTTTGGAGGGCATTTCCAAAGAATGTTTGCTGACTCCCATGAGTGAGAGGGGTAAAATCAATGATGCTATAGTTTATAAGACAGCCGGGTGTGCTGAATCCAAATGGAAAATATTGTTACACCAGCAGAGAGATTCCAATAAAACAAATTCAGGTCTAGCAAGTGATGACAAGCTCTTAGGAGGAAATGTGGGAAAACGTTTCAACTAAAAAGTAACCCACACACTTCCATAGATAAAACACTGTCCAAATGTAATGGTCCTCACTTTTCCAGTACAATGTGGGTCAGAGTGCTGGAGGTTATAGTCACATGTCAAAGTTTAAGAATGATATCAATGAAACATTATAACATGTACTAAATATTAGAAGGATATAACCCAAACAAACAAAATAAATAATCTGGAATCAATCATAAAAAAATAGAGATGTTGGGCGGCGCCTGTGGCTCAGTTGGTAGGGCGCCAGAACCATATGCCGAGGGTGGCAGGTTCAAACCCAGCCCCGGCCAAACTGCAACAAAAAAATAGCCGGGCGTTGTGGCGGGCGGCTGTAGTCCCAGCTGCTCAGGAGGCTGAGGCAAGAGAATCGCCTAAGCCCAAGAGTTAGAGGTTGCTGTGAGCCATGTCACGCCACAGCACTCTACCTGAGGGCGGTACAGTGAGACTCTGTCTCTACAAAAAAAAAAAAAAAAAATAGAGATGTCTAAATTACCTTAAAACTTTACCTAAATAATCCTAAATGGGTCGATTGGGAATGATACAGACAACTAAGTAAAATCAGACAAATGAAGGTATACAAAAAAAGCATAAATAAACAGAACTTCTGTGGTTGAATACAGTACGAATGACCGAGCAGTCTCAAATGTAAGAAAAAAAGACATAAATTATTGAAAAGCTCACCATAATTTAGCGAGGGGAAACAGAGTCTCACAAGAAGACAAATGAAGATCAAGCACTTGAAAGTCACACACAAGAGAATCTTGAAATCAGCAAGAGAAAAAAGATGTGTTATCTCTAAGCATGCTCCTGTGAGATTACTAGTGGTTTAACCAACACAAACCTTCCACATCAAAAAGGGGTTGGTGATATAGTCAAAGTGCTGGAAGAACAAAAACTTCAAAGCACATATATAATATCCACCAAAACTGCCCTTCCAAATGAAGAAAAAAGAAATGTTCATCAAAGATAAATAGATGCTGAAAGATGCCACACAAAGAAATGTCAGAGGAGGCGGCGCCTGTGGCTCAGTGAGTAGGGCGCTGGCCCCATATGCCGAGGGTGGCGGGTTCAAACTCAGCCCCGGCCAAACTGCAACAAAAAAAGAGCCAGGCGTTGTGGTGGGCTCCTGTAGTCCCAGCTGCTCGGGAGGCTGAGGCAAGAGAATCGCTTAAGCCCAGGAGTTGGAGGTTGCTGTGAGCTGTGTGAGGCCACGGCACTCTACCGAGGGCCATAAAGTGAGACTCTGTCTCTACAAAAAAAAAAAAAATAAATAAAAAATAAAAAAGAGGTTGGGAGCAGAACCAGGTGGATGGCAGGAGCTCACTGACATTTTTCAAAGAAATATAAATGGCCAGTAAGCATTTCAAAGGATACCTACGGTACTAATTATTAGAGACATGCAAAGCAAAATCACAATAAAATATTACATCATACTCGCAATCAACATGGAAAAAAGTGTGTAGAAGCTACAGAGAAATTAGAAACCTTTTGAAATGTTGGTGAGGAGAAACATTGCAGACGCTATTAAAATGTATGAAGGAGTGCGGTGCTCCTACCTCAGTGGGTAGGGTGCCAACCACATACACCAAGGCTGCTGGGGGTCAGCTAAAACTATAATGAAAACTGCAACAACAACAAAAATAGGCGGGCATTGTGGTGGGCGCCTGTATTCCCAGCTGCTTTGGAAGCTGAGGCAAGAGAATCACTTTAGCCCAGGAATTTGAGTTTGCTATGAGCTGTGATGCAATAGCTTGAGACTCTGTCTCAAAAAATAATAAAAAATAAAAAATAAATGTATGAAGGTTTCTCAGAAAACTAAAATTAAAAGTTATTATTTGATCCAGGGATCTCACATCTGGGCATATATCCAAAATAAACACTGCAGAATGGGGAAGACACATGTAGTCACTCACATTCATCACAGCATTATTTATAAAAGACAGAATGTGGCTCACACTTACAATTCGAGTATTTTGGGAGGATGAGGCAGGAGGATAGCTGAACCACAGGAGTTCGAGACCAGGCTAAGGAACAGTGAGACCCCATCTCTACTAAAAGAAGAAAAGTATAGCCAGGAGATGTGGTGGCCTCCTGTACTTCCTGCTATTTGGAAGGTTAAGGGAGGAGAATCACTTGAACCCAGGTGTTGGAAGTTGTTCTAAGCTGGGAAGATGCTACAGTATTCTAGCAACACAGTGAGCCTCTATCTCAACAAAAATTCTCTTTTCTCCACTGTGACTATGGACCTATCCCAAGCAGGTATTTTTTCTTAATATTAGTTAACAGCTTCTCAAATGAGCAGGTATACTGAATATTTTATGCAGCACATGACAATAAAATTTCATGGAAATGTACAATTCATTAACATGAGATACTTATCAGAAAATGTTAATAAAGATTTAAAAACAGTAAAGATAAATTTTATTATGTTATTAATATATTGCTATTTTTACAAAACCTGAAAAGGTTTAATTCACCCTTTAGAAGCAATCAAAAAGTTTATAAATAAAATAAAAACATTAACCTTGTAAAATATGATAAATCAGACTATTTAAAATAAGCATTTGGGAAAAATTAAAATATCATTTCAATATAGGTTGAGGAAAGTGATGACAATCCTGCTGATTTCTTTTTGCCCAGAGTAAACTAGAACTTTCAAGTGAGCCTTTTCATAAATATGGAATGCCTACTCATTATCTAAATTACTTGTTACATAAGTTGAAATTCTAACACATAGTTTTGAATATTTAAATCTAAAATTATAGAAAATTGAATACAGAATGAAATAGAATGTACAAACATATATAGAAACAGTAAAATCAGCAAGATGGTAGAACAAAAGTCCCACGTTCATGTATTCCTCCCATGGTAACAAAAATCTGGGAGCCATCTATGGGAAAAAATGCTTCCATGTCAGCCCAGGACAGTGACTCACACCTGTCATCCCACCTACTTAGAGGCTGAGGTGAGAGGATCACTTTGACACCAGCCTAGGCAATAAAATCAGAAGCCATCTCACAAAAAAGTGATTATATGAGAGCTTTAGAATCCACAAAGGAAGTTGTGAAATTTTCCTAATGCTCTTAAGGAGGGTCACTTAGAGAAGGCAGACCCTCATTTACCCGGCAACTAGAGGACCCCTGATCTTGGTTACTGATTGGAGAATTCGCACTGAGAATTCTCAAGTGACTGTGGGCCTCCCCAACTTCTCCCAATCATAATCTGGGAGTGGTGCTACCCATCCAGAGACCTGGAGGAAGATGCACACTCATGACCATGGAGAAAGGCCTGCAGATCTTGGCACTCTGTGTATGTATATGTGTTTGTATAACTATTTGTGCATGTGTATGCATACACACACACACACACACACATGCACAAACAGCATATACATATGTGGATAGATAGATACAAAAATGCACATGCAAACACACACTGGAATGTCCATAGTGGGCCATCTCCCAACATTGACCATCTCCCAAAGCTGACCTGATTTGCATAGAGTAGACATGCACCAGATGTGTACAAGGTACAGCCGGCCTGGTTCCTTATGCTAATCACCTCTGTATGTTGACAAGTTTGTTACAGTCCCTGAAGTGGTCAACTTTCAGAGGTTCTGCTACATGTGTAGGTGTCTGTGTCTGTGTGTGTATGAATAAGCATATCCTAAGCCAGAGATAATTATAAGAGTTATTTTGTAGCAACAGAGACACTAATGTATCCTCAGGAATACTATAAACTCCTGAATGACATAATATATTTAAGAAATGTAGGCCAGTGACAGTGGCTCATTCCTGTAATCCTAGAACCTAGCAAAGGCTGGTGGATTGTCCTGAGCTCAGGAGTTTGAGACCAGCCTGTGCCGGAGTTAGACCTTCTCTCAAAAAAAAAAAAAGAAAAGCCATGTATTGTGGCAGGTGCCTATAGTCCCAGCTGAGGCAGGAGAATCTCTTAAGCCCAAGAGTTTGAGCTTACTGTGAGCTGTGATGCCACAACACTCTACCAGGGGGTGACAAAGTGAGACTTTGTCTCTAGAATAAAATAAATATGAAATGTAGCCTTCTGAGCCTCGGTCCTTCACCCCCTCCCACTGAGCCTGTTCCCATCTACTGACCAGAGTCTGTGAATTCTCCATTCTGATTCCATCCGCCCTTCCCCCACCCCAGCTATCCATTGTTTGAAAACTCTAAGAATAATCTCACTGCATCAGTTTTTACTAGAACCAATCACCTGTCATGCCTGGAACAAGGATCGTACCCAAATTGCCCTTAGCCCCAATAATCACGAAGTGCATATCTTTAAGAAAAATGAGAGCCAGTGGATAAAAGCTCATGAACTCAAGGAGCACAACAGACATATCACAGGTATTGACTGGGCTCCCAAAAGCGACCGCATCGTCCCTTGTGGGGCAGACTCAATCCCTATGTCTGGAGTCAGAAAGATGGTGTCTGGAAGCCAACTCTGGTGATTCTGAGAACTAATCACACAGCCACTTTTGTGAATTGGTCCCCCTAAGAGAACAAATTTGCTTTGAGAAGTGGACCATGACTCATTTCTGTTTGTTACTTCGAGTCTGAAAATGGCTGGTGAGTAAGCATACACATTAAAAAGACGATTCGCTCCACAGTCAATCCTCAGCTTGGATTGGCATCCCAACAATGTTTCCTGACAGTAGATCATGTTGTCATAACTGACCCAGCAAAAAGACCCCTAAAGGCCACTGACTGTCTTAGCCTGAGTCCCCGCATGTCTCACCCCCCCGCTCCGTGGGTTAATTCCTCAAACAAGTTTCAGAACAGAACAAGGAAGTTCCGTGAGTTCCCAAGAACTCCTAGCAACAGGTAACAATGGGAAAACTTACCCCAACTCCCTAGCAATGGGTAAACAATGATGAAAACAATTATCTATACAAAGTTCCCAGGCTACTTTATCTCCCAAGCTATCTTCATGCCAACAGCCACGCTATAGCCCCCCTGACTATAACCCCATCCCTGAGCTAACAGACCACTTTCTGCTTCTATTTTTACTTAACTCGCCAGGTAGCACAAAAAGGGTATAAAAGACAGCCTGCTTTTCTCTTCAGGGCCATTTGCTCTTTGGGGCAGCAGCCCACCTGTGCAGGTGTAATACATCACCATCTGATTCATACCTGAAGTGGGGTCCAAGTTTTTCTTCCAGGTGGCAAATGAGTTATAACAATGTGACTTCAAATGCAGAGTGTTTTCTGCCTATATTAAAGAAGTGGATGAAAAGCCAGTGAGGTATACCCTGGGGCAGCCAGTTGCCTTTTGATCAGCTGATGTCAGAGTTAGGGGGCAGTTGCACAGGTGGCTGGGTCCATGGGGTCAGCTTCTCCGCCAGTGGGAGCCGCCTGGCCTGTCATGACAGCACCGTGTCTGTTGCTGATGCTTCAAAAAGTGTACGGGTCTCAACTATGAAAACAGAGTTCCTATCACTCCTGAGTGTGTCATTTGTCTCAGAGAATAGGGTCATGGCTGCTGGCCAATGCTCTTTAACTACGATGATCGCGGCTGCTTGACCCTTGTGTCCAAGTTAGACATTCCAAAACAGAGCATCCAGCGCAACATGTCTGCCATGAAACGTTTCCGCAACATGGACAAGAGGGCCATGACCAGGACTGTAATACAGCCCTGGAGAAGCTGCACCCGAATAGCATCACTCAAGTGTCTACTTATGAGGTGAACAAGCAAGACTGTCGCAAATTTTGCACTACTGGCATTGACGGAGCCATGACAATTTGGGATTTCAAGACCTTAGAATCTTCTATCCAGGGCATCCGGATAATGTGAAGCTGAGTGAGCCGCTGCCATCCAGAATGACAAACAGTCGCTGACCGCAGCTCTGCCATTGGATGGAGAGGAAAGCCAGCCACAAGGAAACACTGAAAATACATATCATACAAATATTGTGTGGTTTTGTTTGAGTATAAAAATGGTGAAAGTATTGGTTTTTTTAAACAAGCAGTGATTTTTTTTTTTTTTTTTTTTGCTATTTCATTCCATTCTTGACCAAAGCTTCTCTTTAAGTAGTTTATTTTGGAGAATTGTCACACTAACTTAAAGGAAAGAGTGAGGGAGATATGTAAATTTGTCCAGTAGAAAATTAAATTAAAATACCACCAAAAAAAAAAGAAAAGAAAAGAAATGTAGCTGCTGGATGTAGGGGATCATACCTCTAATTCTAACACTCGGGGAGGTCAAGGCAAATAGACTGCTTGAGCTCATTAGTTCAAGACCAGCCTCAAGCAAGAGGCAGACACCAACTCTACTAAAAATTCCAAACTAGCCAAATGCAGTGGACAGAGCCTGTAGTCCCAGCACTCAAAAGGCTGAGGCAAGGGGATCCTTTGAGCCCAAGAATTTAAAGTTGCTGTGATGTATAATGCCATGGCACACGACTTTGTGGCAAAAAAAAAAAAAAAAGAGAGAATTGTAAGGAGTAGATACATCTAACTATATTAAGGGTGGCAAAGTAGAACACATAGAAATTAAATTATTTATCACAGCCATATAAAAACAAAATTTTGAAATTTGGGGACATCCTTAGTTGTTCTGATAAAATTATTGACTATAATTTCTGCAGAATCTCATTTGAAATATTTATAGAATAAAAAAATGTAAAACAGGGTGGCACCTGTGGCTCAAAGGGATAGGGCACCAGTCCCATATGCTGGAGATGGTGGGTTCAAATCTAACCTCGGCCAAAAATCACCAAAAAAAAAAAAAAAAAAAATGTAAAACAGAAAACATACAACTATTTGTGGTATTTCTGGGATTTCTGAACCAAACACTAACATCACCACTTCATTCACATATTTTGGATATGATAGTAAAGAAAAATAAACTTTTTTTTTTTTTTGAGACAGAGCCTCAAGCTGTTGCCCTTGGTACAATGCCATGGCATAACAGCTCACAGCAAACTCCAGCTCCTGGGCTTAAGTGACTCTCTTGCCTTAGCCTCCCAAGAAGCTGGGAGTACAGGCACCAGCTTTAATGCCAGGCTATTTTTGGTTGTAGTCGTCATTGTTGTTCAGCAGGCCTGGGCTACATTTGAACCCACGAGCCCTGACATAGGTGGCTGGCACCTTAGCCATCTGAGCTACAGGCACCGAGCCATGAAAAAAAACTTTTTTCAGACATAGTGCCATTCCGTTGCCATGGCTAGAGTGTCATAGGACCAGTCTAACTCACAGCAAACTCAAACTCCTGGGTTCAAGCAATTCTCCAGCCTCATCCCTACCACTTGCCCCCAGTAGGTGACACAATAGGTAACCATTACAATGCTTAGCTAATTTTTATATTTTTAGTAGAGACAGGGTCTCCCCCTTATTTAGGCTGGTCTAACACTCCTGAGCTCAAGCAACAGTCCCGCCTTGGGTCCCAGAGTATTAGGATTATAGTTGTGAGTTACCACACCCAGCCTAACGAACATTAAAAAAGGCTCGGCGCCTGTAGCTCAAGCAGCTAAGGTGCCAGCCACATAAACCAGAGCTGATGGGTTTCAATCCAGCCCGAGCCTGCCAAAAAACAATGACAATTACAACCAAAAAATAGCCAGGCATTGTGGCAGGTGCCTGTGGTCCTACCTACCTTAGAAGCTAAGGGAAGAGAATCGCTTAAGACCAGAATTTAGAAGTTGCTGTGAGCTGAGATGCTATGGCACTCTACCCAGGGCGATAGCTTGAGGCTCTGTCTCAAAAGAAAAAAAAAAAAAAAACTATTAAAGAGATATAATCCCCAGTCAACTTCCCCTTGAGACTATACAGGGCTGTGTGCTCATCCCAAAACCATGTCCCCTTTTTATTTCATTTTATTTTGAGAGACAGAGTCTCACTTACCCCCCACACCTCCCAGAGTGCTATGGCTTCATAGCTCACACCAACCTCAGCCTCTTGGGCTCAAGTGATTGTCTTACTTCAGCTTCCCAAGTAGCTAGGACTACAGTCACCCATCAAAAGGCCCAACTACTTTAGAGACAGGGGTCTGGCTCTAGCTCAGGCTGGTTTCATATTCATGAGCTCAGATGATCCACCCGCCTCAGCCTCCCAGAGTGTTGGGATTACAAGTGTGAGCCACCACACCTGGCATTCTTGTCCCATTTTCAGAAATAAAAATGTACAGACTTCTTTAGCCCATAAATATTTATCATTTCTGTCTTAACTAGAAGGTATTTACAGGTACTTACTTCATGTCTAATGGAGATGTGTACCCACTAGAACTTATCAGAAATTACTTTTCCCATTTATCTGCAAGATTATCACATACTCAGATTCTTTTTTCTTTCTTTCTTTTCTTTTTTTTTTTTTTTTCTTGAGACAACAGTCTCAAGCTTTGCTCCGGGTAGAGTGGTGTCACAGCTCAAAGCAACCTCCAACTATTGGCCTTAAGCGATTCTCTGGGCTCAGCCTCCCAAGCAGCTGGAACTACAGGCTACTATTGTGGTTGTGGCAGTTGTCATGGTTATTTTAGCTGGCCTGGGCAGGTTTGAACCCACCAGCCCCAGGGTATGTGGCTACCCACTGAGCTATGGGCCCGCCCACATACTCAAGATTTCCTTTTTTTTTTTTCCTTTTTTCTTTTTGAGATGAAGTCTCATTAAGTTGCCCTCAGTAGAGTGCTGTGACGTCACACCTCACAGCAACCTCAGACTCTTGGGCTTAAGCAATTCTCCTGCCTCAGCCTCCCAAGTAGCTGGACCCACAGGTGCCTGCCACAACACCCTGCTATTTTTTTGTTGCAGTTGTCCTTGTTTAGCTGCCCTGGGTGGGTCCCAACCCACCAGCCTCGGAATATGTGGCCAGCGCCCTACCCACTGAACAACGGGCACCGCCCCTCTGATTCTTATAGTTAAAAAAAAAAAAACCCACTACTGTTAAGAAAAAAAGATATACAACTGAAAACTGAAACTACTAGTCATAAATATAGTCAATTTAAAAGGTGCCCATTACAATACACTAACCAGAATAATTCCTTACGTAAAGTAACTTAACTACTTTTGTAATTTATATCAATAGACACACCAAGCTACCTCAAAGATAGTTCTTATTATGTGGCACCCAGGATTTTTCATATATCCCATCTACAACACAGGGGCGCCTTGTTCCCTAAAATTAAGAGCTTTTCTACCCGGGGTACAAAGTTTAAGTCCAACCGTAATAAAGTAACTTACGGTATTAACCTCCCTGAAAACTGTAATAGCTGATTACACCTTTTTAGCACTGCTAAATACACGACTTTAGCCATTTTTGTCATACCAACAATAACTATTGGACTCAATCAGAAAATTACACCATTGCCCTGTGCCATCATTAAGGCTCTTAATACAATTTCTCCAGCCATTAACGCTCTGAAAAGTCAATTAAAACAAGTAAAGAGAAGCTATACTTAAAAAAGCAAGCAGCCATTATTGATTAAAACACAATCACAGATGTAAAAACTTTAAAATCTATATATTCTTTCAATTTATCTAACAGTTCCTAACTCATTAAAAACAAGTTAAAATGCCTAAAGGACATAGTCGAAACAATACAAGATTTCTCAGAATATCCAATACCTACTAACTAAAGTATTGTCATAGTTACCCAACATTACCTACGTCTGAACCTTTATACTCATTCTTGCGTTATATTAAGTTCCTTAATGCTACAAAATACGATGTATACCATCCATATGTACCCGCTGTTTCACAGATTTCAAAAATCAGCAAAATTAATCAGCACAGCCCGTGTGTCAAATTAACTAACCATAACAATTACTTTCTTTTTAAATCAATTTCATAGATATAAAAATAAAATAAATGAAAGTAGGGCAGCGCCTGTGGCTCAAAAGGGTAGGGCGCTGGTCCCATATGCTGGAGATGGTGGGTTCAAACCCAGCCCTGGCGAAAAACTGCAAAAAAAAACGAAAGTAGAGAATGTGGTAGACACAGACACCTCCACAAACCCTCTTAGCTTTCTTTCTGAACTGAGAACGCACGTTAAAGCATAGGAACAGTAAGTCAGTCAAACAGGCCAAACCAGAAATAGGGAACAAAGATAATAATCTTAAAAAAAAAAAAACCAAGGAAGTAATGAGGAACTATAGAACAAGTTAATCGCAAGTTTAATGGCGTTTTATTGATGACGTTTTGTTTATTGGTTTTTTAATTGTTATATGTATTTAACTTGCCTACATGTTGTTAATCACATGAGTATATTTTTAGTATACTTTGAAATTCTTCCCTATATAAATTATTAAAATTTGTTACATAGACAAAACAACATTTAAAAAGTAACTCTCGCCGTCCTCCGGAATTACTAGCCTTTCCAATAAAAAAGCGTTTTTATACATCAACTCCCCTTCGGTGTTAAACTACAACAGCAGGCAGGCGAGCCACTTCCGGTTCCCGAACAGGGAGAGCCAGGGCGCCCGGCCCTAAGTTTAACAAAAGAATGAAGGGGTTGAGGGCCCCATGGACTACCCCCTCCCCCATGAACAAGCCCCCACACACACACTCTTGGGATTCTTCCCTGAGGACCCTTCTATTTTCACCACCATGGAGGGACACGCCGCGCTGCAGCCACACAGCTGCTCAGGGAGAGCTCTGGGCTGTGGGGCAAGTAACAGGTTCAGGAAGGCTACAAGCAACAGCGTCCCAACTCCCTGCCCCACTCCACCTTTTGCCAAGAGGGGTCAGAGAGCCGAGGGGTGCCAGTGGCAAACTTCGGCCTGAAGAATCTAAAACTGAAGTGAAATTGCCGGGTCCTGCCACAGCCACTTCTGGCTCCAACCACGCCCCTCCCCGCTCTCAGTATGCCCAGTGTCCTGTATTTACCATTTCACAGCTTCAGAGATGTCCCGGTGTTCTCTCTACAGATCTCCCACTACCTGCAGGTCAGCGGGAAACAAAGACGGCTACTGAATCGACTAGGATCTCAAGGAGACGAAACTGCTGAAGGTGGGACAACCGCTCAGTTCCCAGGTTAGGAAACCAGCGCTGCTAAGGAACCCCAAACCGCCTTCTACTTTCTGTCTGTGCATCTGATTGGACAGTTCATATAGGCGCATCCCTGATTGGATAGGACCTCAGGCCCCACCTCTCTGACCTTGAGTGATAGGAATGTCGTCGGACAAGAGGCTGAAAGAGACCAGAAATGCTAACAATTTTTTCTTTCTTTTTTTTTTTTTTTTGTAGAGACAGAGTCTCACTTTATGGCCCTCGGTAGAGTGCCGTGGCCTCACACAGCTCACAGCAACCTCCAACTGCTGGGCTTAAGCGATTCTCTTGCCTCAGCCTCCCGAGCAGCCGGGACTACAGGCGCCCGCCACAACGCCCGGCTATTTTTTTTTTTATTATTTTTTTTTTCATTTTTTATTTATTTATTTATGGATTTTGGCCAGGGCTGGGTTTGAACCTGCCACCTCTGGCATATGGGACCAGCGCCCTACCCCTTTGAGCCACAGGCGCCACCCCCGGCTATTTTTTGGTTGCAGTTTGGCCGGGGCCGGGTTTGAACCCGCCACTCTCGGTATATGGGGCCAGCGCCTTACCGACTGAGCCACAGGCGCCGCCCAATTTTTTTTCATTAACACTTTTTTTTTCATTAACGACAGGGACCATGACCGTTTTTTTAGACAGAGTCTCACTCTGTCACCCTCAGTAGAGTACCCTGGCCTCACAGCTCACACCAACCTCCAACTCTTGGGTTCAAGCTATCCTCTTGCCTCAGCCTCCAAAGTAGCTGGGACTACAGGAGCCTGCAACAATGCCCGGCTATTTTTTTTTTTTTAAGAGAGGAGGTCTCCCTGTTGCTCAGGGTGGTCTTGAACCTGTGACCTTAGGCAGTCCACCGAATTCACCCTCCCAGAGTGCTAGGATTACAGGCATGAGCCACCGCCTCTGTCTTAGGGACAAGGACTTTATTCATCTCCATATTCCAGGGCCACCATGCTTTCCATACCGTAACTGTTTAACAAATTTCGATTAAAGCAATAAAACTCTATTTACTGAATGTGTAGTCTGTGCTAGACTTCGGCACCTATTATTTAAATAGGAGGTAGACTCTGCTTTGAAGGCATTTTCAATATACATCATGATGTCTAGGTAAAAACATGCACATAAAGAACTCAGTGAACTTATAGACACATGAAGGGTATTGGGAGTTAAAACAAAGTCTGGCTATGGCGGTTCAAAGGGTGAAATTACTTCTAGTCTCCAGTCAGGGGGTTGGCATTGCAGGAGGTTTCATGCAGAAGGTGGTATTGAAGATCCCAACTAACAGGCATAACTAGGAGTATGTGGTACACCTCCTGAGGGAAGGGCTCAGCTACCATGTGGATTTTACCTTAGAAACTCTCTTTACTCTTTTTACACAGGGCTTTGTGCCTTCTCTGGCCTGCAGCTCTGCTGAGGGATATTTGTATTTAGCTCTAAATAAAAATTATATATATATTTTTTTTCTTGAGACACTCTCACTTTGTCACTCTTGGCAGAGTGCCATAGCATCATAGCTTACAGCATCCTCAAACTCTTGGGCTACAGTGATTCTCTTGCCTCAGCCTCCTAAGCAGCTGGGACTACAGGTGCCCAGCAAAATGCCCAGCTCTTTTTTAGAAACAAGTCTCAATCTGGCTCAGGCTGGTCTTGAATCTGTGAGCTCAGGCTATCCACCTGCCTCAGCCTCCCAAGTGCTGGGATTACAGGTGTCAGCCACCGAGCCCCACCTAAATTATATCCTTTTATTAATTTCAATTATATATACATAAGTATCTGTTTATAATATAGGCACAAAATAAATACATGTTTTACACTCATGGAAACAATATCTTGACAATTTTATATATATAAATGTATATATATAAATATTTTATGGTGAAAAGTTATATACGGGGTGGACATAAAGTTCGTGTGCAATTTACAATAGTTTACTGTTTAAACTTAAAACTTCACTATGTCAATTTAAATGAAAATACTTTGCCTTTTAAATTGCACACAAACTTTATGTCCACCTTATATTTAGAATTAGCTAGCTGGACTTGCTTTAGAAGATCCAGCTGGAATTCCTTTAGAAGATCTCAATTTTCTTTTTCTTTCTTTCTTTCTTTCTTTCTTTCTTTCTTTCTTTTTTTTTTTTTTGAGCCAGAGTTTCATTGTGTCACTTTGGTAGAGTGCAGTGGTGCCACAGCTCACAGCAACCTCAAACTCTTGGGCTTAAGCGATTCTCTTACCTCAGCCTCACAATTAGCTGGGACCATAGGTGCCTGCCACAACGCCCAGCTATTTTTTTGTTGTTGTTGCAGTTGTCATTGTTGTTTAGCTCGCCTCGTCCAGGCTCTAACCTGCCAGCCTCAATTCATGTGTCTGATGCTATTACCACTGTACTATGGGTGCCAAGCCTGGTGGGAAACTTTCAAAGCATCATAATCAGGAGCAAGTGGAACGTATGCCTTCTTCTCTCCATCAGGCCTGATCCAGGTGTTGACCTTGGCCACATCAATGTCATAGAGCTTTTTCATAGAGCCTGTTGATCTAGTGCTTGTTGGTTTGACATCCAAATGAACACAAGTGTGTTGTCCTCTTCTCACTTCTTTATGGTAGACTTAGTGATCAGGGAGAACTTGACGATGGTACAGTGGTCAACCTTGTTTCTCCTAAGGAAGCCTTTCCTGGGATATGAAGGGCTGCCTCCAGAGGAGGCACAGAGCCTTCAGCCGTCAAAATGTGGGTGATGGGGCGGTGCCTGTGTCTCAGTGAGTAGGGGGCCGGCCCCATATGCCAAGGGTGGCGGGTTCAAACCCAGGCCCGGCCAAACTGCAACAAAAAAATAGCCAGGCGTTCTGGCAGGCGTCTGTAGTCCCAGCTACTCAGAGGACTGAGGCAGGAGATTGGAGATTGCTGTGAGCCTTGTGACGCCATGGCACTCTACTGAGGGCAAAAAAGTGAAACTCTGTCTCTACAAAAAAAAAAAAAAAATTGTGGGTGGTGTCTGAATATCTTTTTTTTGTGTGGCTGTGGTTGTCTTTTAGCACTGCCTTCTTGGCCTTCAATGCCTTTACCTTTGCTTTGACTTTGGGAGGGGCAGGAGCTTCCTTCTTTACCTTTGGCACCATCTTGTGAAAAGCAACAATTATTTTAAAGTTTGAGGTTTTTTTTTTTTTTTTTGCCTGAACTCTATGTCTTTTGAGGAGGTAGCCTAAGCTTTGAAATAAGAGGCAGCTTTCTAAGTCACCCTCTCCAATAGAAATAAAATGAGAATTTTAGAAATAAAATAGAAATAAAATGAGAATTTATTGTGGTTAGCGCCTATAGTCCCAGCTACTTGGGATGCTGAGGCAAGAAAATTTCTTAAGCCCAAAAGCCTGAGGTTGCTGTGAGCTGTGATGCCACGGCATTCCACCCAGGGTGACAACTTGAGACTCTGTCTCAAAAAAAAAAAAAAAAGAAAGAAAGAAAAGAAGAAGAAATGAAATGAGAACTATGTGTGTCATTTCAAATTTTCTAGTAGTCTCATCAAAGAAAAGATAGTGAAATAGGTCAAATTGATTTTTACTGTTTATTTCACCTAATATATTCCAAAATATTATTGTTTTCATAACTGATAACTTTGGTTATGTATCTTTAAAATTTATTCCATGGTCTCAGTGCCCATAGCTCAGTGGTTACAGCACCAGCCACATGCACTGAGGGTGGCAGGTTCGAACCCAGGAGGGCCTGCTAAAACAACAGTGACAACTGTAACAAAAAAATAGCCGTGCATGGTGGTGGGTGCCTTTAGTCCCACCTACTTGGGAAGCTGAGGGAAGAGAATCAGTTAGCCCAAGAGTTGGAGGTTGCTGTGAGCTGTGACACCAGAGCACTCGACCAAGGGTGACATAGTGAGACTCTGTCTCAATAAAAAAAAAAAAAAAAAAATTCATTCTACGTTTTTTTTTTCATATTGAGACAGAGTTTTACTTTGTCACCATTTAGAGTGTCGTGGCATCATAGCTCACAGCAACCTCAAACTCATGGGCTCAGGAGATCCATTTGCCTCTGTCTCTCCATAGCTGGGAATACAGGCATCTGCCACAACTCCCTGCTATTTTTTAGAAACAGTGTCTTGCTCTTGTTCAGACTGGTCTTGAACCTGTGAGCTCAGGTACTCCACCCATCTCAGCCTCCCAAGTGGTGAAATTATAGGCGTGAGCCACCTTCCCAGACCTTTTTCTTTTTTTGAGATAGTCTGGAACTGTCACTCTGGGTAGAGTGCACGGCATCATACATAGCTCACAGCAGCCTCCAACCTGAGCTTAAGCAATCCTCTTGCCTCAGTTTTTCTAATTTTAGTAGAGATAGGGGTTCTCGCTTTTGCATAGGCAAGACTGGAGCCCATGAGCTCAAGCTATCCACCCGCCTAAGCCTCCCAGAGTGCTAGGATTACAGGCATGAGCCTCATTCCATGTGTTAACTGTAGAGTACAGATCTCACTTTGTCACCCCCTGTAGGGTGCAATTCCGTCATGGCTCACAGCAACCTCAAACTCTTGGGCTCATGTGATTCTCTTGCCGCAGCCTCCAAAGTAGCTGGACTACAGGTGCCCACCACAAGACCTGGCTATTTTGTTTGTTTGTTTTGTTTTGTTTAGCAGTCCCAAGTCGGGTTCAAACCCACAAGCTTTGGTGCATGTGGCCAGCACCTCAACCATTGAGGGTGTGCCTCTCTCAATGCTGAGTTTATTTGGGAGGTCTATGAGCTAATGGAGAACTATGCAAAGAACAGCCTGTGTGCTATTTGTGTCATGCATTAGCAATTATATGAATACACGGCTTTTTTCCATTATCTTCTTTTCCTTAATTGATAGTTAAGTATACTTAGTCCTTGCCTTCTAGAGAAACAAGGAACATAACCTTAAGGCAAACATGATGACCCACTTCTCTTTGGTTGGCCTCCCTCTTCAGGAGTCCAAAGGAAAGTTTAAACCCCTTGTTCACCTGTGGGGCCACACAGGCTTTGGAAGCTGGGAGAGAAAAAAGTCCTTCCTCCTACCTCCGCCTAAGGGTTCCTTCCTCTGTTTGTGTAGGTATTGGTTGTGCACACTGTCTCCAGTGACTTTTGCAACACCCACCTCTCTCCCAGGGTTTCTGTGTTCCAGCCACCTTAAAAACTGAAGCCTTATTCTTTTATACTAAGAGCTGTGGCCCCCAGGCTTGACGGATTACCTGTCAGGCCTTGCCAAGCTGCAATGTGCACTCCAATGTGCCTGGGCCATTTAATTTTTAAACAGGCAAGTTGCAATCGCTGTTTTCTTCCTCAACATTGTTTTCTACAAGAACTGCACAGACTGGTTGTTTGTCAGTAAAGCTATATTTTATGTTATTTTTTGCAGAATTTGGCCAGGACCAGGCTTGAACCCACCAGTGCCCTACTCCTTGAGCCACAGGTGCCGCCCAGTAAAGCCATTTTTATTAAAAACCAATTCAAAGGCTCAATGCCTATGGCTCAAGCAGCTAAGGTGCCAGCCACACACACCTGAGCTGGCGGGTTTGAATCCAGCCCAGGACCACCAAAACAACAATGATGGCTGCAACCAAAAAAATAGCTGGGCCTTGTGGCAGGTGGCTGTAGTCCCAGCTACTTGGGAAGCAAAGGCAGGAGAACTTCTTGAGCCCAGGACTTCGAGGTTTCTGTGAGCTGTGATGCCAGAGCACTCTATTCAGGGTGACAGCTTGAGGCTCTGTCTCAAAAAAATAAATAAATAAATAATTGAAATACTAAAGCTAGGCTGCCGTTTCTTTGCTCAGTTAATCTTCTAAGTTCTATCTTGCTCTTGGAGGGCTTGGGATCTTTAATCTCTAATTTCCCCACACAGAATATGATATTTTGGGAATTGTTGGCCATGTTTTCTGACTGTATAACAAAGAACACTTAGGTTGATGACAAAGAGAACAAAACACCTAATGGAGGACATAAAAGTAAACAAAGATTTTGAAAAAAGTTGTCTTTTCATTTATATCAAACTCATTTAAAAATATGCAAATAATATTTATTTCTTTTTCTTTTCTTTTTTTGAGTCTCACTATGTCTCCCTCGGTAGAGTGTCATGGTGTCACAACTCACGGCAATCTCAAACTCCTGGGCTTAAGTAATTCTCTTGCTTCAGCATCCCAGGTAGCTGGGATGAAAAGCTCCTTCCACATAACCTGGGTATTATTTTGTTGCAGTTGTCCTTGTTGTTTAATTGGCCTGGGATGGGTTTGAACCCCCTCAGCCTGGGTGTATGTTACCAGCATTGTAACCATTGTGCTACAGGTGCCAGACCATTTTTTTTTCTTTTTCTTTCCTTTTTCTTTCTTTTCCTTTTTCTTTCTTTCTTTTTTTTTTTTTTGAGATAGTTGTGCCCAAGAATGTGAGTGGAATTACAGAAAATATGCCACACTGAGGTCAAATTGGGTATAGGGTCCTTTATTGCCCTTAGCAGCAAGTGGGCTCCCAGCCCCAGACTCAGCAACTGTAGCTCAGCCCCAAAGGTGCTGACCACATACACTGGGGCTGCAGGGATTAAATCCAGCCCTGGCATGTCAAACAATAATGACAACAACAACAACAACAAAATAGCCAATCATTGTGACAGGCACCTGTAGTCCCAGCTACTTGGGAGGCTGAGGCAAGAGAATCACTTAAGCCCGAGAGTTTGAGGTTGCTGTGAGGTGTGATGCTACAGCACCCTACTGAGGGTGACATAATAAGACTCTATCTCAAGAAAAAAAAAAAGAAGAAAGAAAGAACTCCCAGCCCCCAGCGTTGGGCAGGGGTATTCTAGCACAAAGCAGAATTTTACAGAAACAGAAATATTTTCAGCATTATATTTGTACAGGGTGTGAAACAGCTTGGACCTGTAGATTAGTTGTTAAAAAGGATATCTAACAGAAGTTAGACCATTTCTCGTCAAAGGGTTTGTACTTAACCGCAGAGCAACTGGCAAAGAAATGGTGGGATGGACCAGGTACAGGGACCTTAAGATGCACGAGGGGAAGTGCCACAGGTTATGAAACAAAGTGGAGTCAGTCTGGCTTTTTAGCGGAAAACGGAGTCTGTCTGCCCTTTAAGTGTAATGGTGTTGTCCAGGGGTTGAGCACCTGGCATTAAAGATCAATTCACAATTATAGCACATTAATAAAAGAAAGATTTATTTCCAAATAACATGCCCATAGGAGGAACCACAAGAATCATTACCCAATGTCTCAATGATGGTGTGAGAGTTTAATAGATGCCTTTTAGAAGGGAGGGGAGAATGAGGAAAGTATAGGTGCACCAAGTGGTTGCTAAGGGGCAAGTGTAGATGGAGGGAGACAGATTGACTTGCAAATTCACAGGAGAGACAGGTATTGTGTTTTAAATTATTTGGGGCCAGGTCTTCTTGAGTTCCAAAGAAGAAGTCAGCAGCCTCCTTTGATTCCCAGTCTGGTTAGTCCAGTAGATGGAGGGAAGGACTCTTCCAATGCTTCTTTTTTTTTTTTTTGGAGATAAGAGTCTCACCTTGTCACCCTCACTAGAGTGTGATGGCATCATAACTCACAGCAACCTCAAACTCTTGGGTGCAAGCAGTTCTGTTGCCTTAGCCTCCCTTGGAGCTAGGACTGACAGGAGCCTGACACAATGCCGGCTATCATTTCTGTTTGTTTAGCAGGCCCAGGCTGGGTTCAAAACCACCAGCCTCAGAGCATGTGGCTTGCACACTCACAACTGAGTTTGGGTGCCACATTCCACAGCTTTTTTTTGAGACAGAATCTCAAGCTGTCACCCTGGGTACGGTGCTTGGCATCACAGCAACCTCAAATGCTGGGCTTAAGTGATTCCCCTGCCTAAGCCTCCCAAGTAGCTGGGACTACGGGCTGCTACCACAATGCCCAGCTATCTTTTTGCTGTTGTTACAGTTGTCATTGCTGTTTTAACTGGCCCGGACTGGTTTTGAATCCACCAGCCTCAATGTATGTGACCAGCTCCCTACCCACTGAGCTACAGGTGCCACACTTCCAATGTTTTTTCATCATAAAAGGCCTTTAATTCAAAATATTCTTTATCAAGGAGTCACATTTTCAGATGAAATTTCCTTAGGTTCTTCAGCATCATCATGGCTCACAGCAACAACAAATTCTTGTGCTCTAGTGATCCTCATTTCTCAACTTTTTCAGTACCTGATAATATAGGTGCCCATCAAAATGCCTGGGTAATGTCTTTTGTTTTACTAGAAATAATGTCTCCCTTTTGTTCAGGATGGTTTCAAACTCCTGAGCTTAAAAAAATACACCCATTTGGGCTGCGCCTGTGGCTCAAAAAAGTAGAGCACTGGCCTCATATACCGGAGGTGGCAAGTTCAAACCCAGCCCGGGACAAAAACTACAAAAAAGCAAAAACAAAAAAAAAAGGTACACCCATCTTCACCTCTCAGAGTGCTAGTGGTATGCCCAGGAGTTCTCCAAAGACCCCACAGCCAGACAAGCCAAATTCATAGAAGAGTCCTTTATTGAAGAGCTGGCCAGCAAATGCCTCAGTGTCCCAATGTGAGGTTTTTGAGAGCAGCCCTGAGTTGTTTGTGGCTCTGGTTTTTATAGGATAAAACCAAAAGGGGTGCAAAAAGATTAAGCAAGCGTTATTACAGAAGTGAAATTAGCCCTTAGCACAATTCTTCCCTTAAAAGTGCAGATGTGGTGTCTGACGGAAACTGAGGAGGAAGAGAATTGTAGGGGTTAGGGGTATGATCACTAGGGCTGTAATCTGGAAGATAGTAATGGGCTTTTACACAACAAGGGCAGTTAGTAATTTTTCCACACAATACTACAGTTCTAACCACTAGTAAATGTGCAGGCAAGTGGAACCAGTTTTCAAGGCAATAAAATGTAACAAGGTGAGGTAAACAACAGAATGGAGGATAATGGGTCCTGCTGTGGCTGTAGTAAGGTTGTGAGCCATGGGAACCAGGAAAAGAGAGATTGCCACCAGTTTTTTTGTTCTTCTTGGTGATAATAATTTTCGTTTAGACTTTTACAGACTAAAGAGTTTCTCTAATCACTTCAGACTGGTTAGCGGAGAAACAGCAATTTTCTCCCAAAGCTGCACATAGTCCTCATTCTTTCATGAAGAGGAGACCTAGTCCTCTTCCGTTTTACAAAACGACTTCAGCTAGGGAATCAAATTGTTTTTCTAATTGGGAGATGGAACTTTCTTTCTTTTTTTTTCTTTTTTTGAGACACAGTTTCACTATGTAGCCATTGGTTGAATGCCCTGGCAGCAGAGCTCACAGTAACCTGAAACTCTTGGGCTTAAGGGATTGATTCTCTTGCCTCAGCTTCCCAAGTAGCTAGGACTACAGGCACCCGCCACAATACCCAGCTATTTTTGGTTGCAGTTGTCATTGTTTAGCTGGTTCTGCCCAGGAACCAGAGCCCCCCACGCTCCATGTATGTGGCTGGCACCGTTACCACTGTGCAATGGGGCGCCGAGCCTGGAAGACGGAACTTTATAACAGTCCTAAATCTCGAGCAACTTGTTGGCTTAGGAATTTAAAATTACTGCCTTGTGAGGCTAGCGAGCTAGCACCAAGTGCTGCAGATCCTGCTATGCCTGCTGATATTAAGAGGGGAATGAGAATGGGGGCTCTTTTTATTCTGGTACGGTAGGGATTAAGGTATAAATTTAGGTGTTCTCTTCCTCCTTTTCCATCATATATGTACACTTGGGGTATAATGTGAACTAGTATACATAAGATGGGGGGTCTATAGGAGAACAGGCTAACAGAGATACATCGGGTTAAGCCCTTAATGCGAGCAAACCAGGTTTCAAGGGGGGCTTTGTAGTGTAGGATTTCAGGGGTTGGCTCGTTGCCTGTGGCTCAAGCTGCTAAGGCGCCAGCCACATACACCTGAGCTGGCGGGTTTGAATCCAGCTCAGGACCGCCAAAACAACAATGACGGCTGCAACCAAAAAATAGCTGATCATTATGGCAGGCGCCTGTAGTCCCAGCTACTTGGGAGGCGGAGGCAGGAGAATTGCTTGAGCCCAGGACTTGGAGGTTGCTGTGAGTTGTGATGCCACCTCACTCTACCCAGGGTAACAGCTTGAGGCTCTTTCTCAAAAAAAAAAAAAAGAAAAAGAAATTCAGGGGTTTCTGTTTTGTTTTCCTGTACTACCTGGCTGCAAGAATTTTCATAGGGTGACCTTGTTCTTGTAAATGTCCTAAAGTGAGTTTTGGCTGAAGCAATTACATTCTGTGGTATGGGTACACAGATTACATCCCTCCTCCCCTTTTCCCAAAGTTCAAATTTCAATTAAGACAAGTCCTGAGAGGAGTTTCCTCAGGCTTCAGCCATGTGTGAGTCCACCAGCCAGATCCCAGTATGTGGCTGAAGCAGGGCATGTTGACTGTCTTAAAAGTTACCTTTGTTAGATTAGGGCCTGTAGCTCAGTAGGGCGCCTACTACATACACCCAGTGAGAGGGCGGCACTCGACTGGCAGAGATCTCACAGACCACCAAGACTTGTACAAAAGGTCTTTATTGGTAAGGGAGGGATGCCGCAGAGCAGCATCAAGGAGGAGAGAAAAGAAGAGTGTGAAGAGAAAAAAGAGAGTAGAGAAAAGAGAGGAAAAGAGAGAGAGAAAGTGCTAGAGCAATAGTGCAGCTTTATGTAAGTTCGGTTAGGAGAAGTCTTAGAATGGTGACGGGATGGTAGAATAGTCAATAAGGAGTTACTGCTGGGTCTGACCGTTAGGTGCAGGCCATAAGTTTGAAAATTTCAGCAGGTAATTGGGACAAGGAGATGAGGTAAGTTTTGTGATTGGGGCAATTACCTAACTAACACTAAGGCTGGTGGGTTTGACCATGGCCTAGGCCTGCTGAACAACAATGACAACCGCAACCAACAAAAATAGCCAGTCATTGTGGCAGGGACCTATAGTCCCAGCTTTTTGAGAGGCTGAGGTAAAAGAATTGCTTAAGCCCAATAGTTTGAGGTTGCTGTGAGCTGTGACACCACAGCACTCTACCGAGGGTGACATAGTGAGACTCTGACTCAAAAATAATATGTGGCACCTGTGGCTTAAAGGAGTAGGGCACTGGTCCCATATACTGGAGGTGGTGAGCTCAAACCCAGCCCTGGCCAAAAACTGCAAATAAAAAAAAATAATAATAATAAAATAAATAAATAAATAAACCGTGCTGAGTTCTTTGTAGAGTGCTGCCACTGTAGGCACACAGTGACAAGTACATAAATTTAATTCTCAGATCTCAAATAAATTTCTTTACAATGAGAAAAATGATTGAAAAGTAAGGGTTGTGGGCAGTGCCTGTGGCTCAGTCGGTAGGGCGCCGGCCCCATATACCGAGGGTGGCAGGTTCAAACCTGGCCCCGGGCCAAAACTGCAACCAAAAAATAGCCAATCGTTGTGGCGTGCGCCTGTAGTCCCAGTTGCTTGGGAGGCTGAGGCAGGAGAATCTCTTAAGCCCAGGAGTTGGAGGTTCCTGTGAGCTCTGTGAGGCCACGGCACTCTACCGAGGGCCATAAAGTGAGACTCTGTCTCTACAAAAAAAAATAAAAAGAAAAGTAAGTGTTGTGGCTCCATGCCCATAGCACAGTGGTTATAGAGCAAGCCACATAGAAATGGGTGGCAGGTTCGAACACGGTCCAGGTCTGCTAAACAACAAAAATAGAAAGACATTTTGGTAGATGCCTGTAGACTGAGCTACTTGGGAGGCTGAGGCAAGAGAATTGCTTGAGCCCAAGAGTTTGAGGTTGCTCTGAGCTGTGACACTACAGCACTCTACCAAAGACGACATAATGAGACTGTCTCAGGTGAGCTGAAAGAGCTGTTCTCAGATTACTAGAAAATGTGCCTGCTGGGCGGCGCCTGTGGCTCAGTGAGCAGGGTGCCGGCCCCATATACCTAGGGTGGCGGGTTCAAACCCGGCCCCGGCCAAACTGCAACAAAAAAATAGCCGGGCATTGTGGCGGGTGCCTGTAGTCCCAGCTACTCGGGAGGCTGAGGCAGCAGAATCACCTAGGCCCAGGAGTTGGAGGTTGCTGTGAGCTGTGTGACTCCACGGCACTCTACCAAGGGCGATAAAGTGAAACTCTTTCTCTACAAAAAAAAAAAGAAAAGAAAATGTGCCTGCTGTGTTCATACCTTGGCTGTATATTGATAAATGCCCTCAGACATAATATGAGGAAAGTCACCAGGCTTTTTTTATATCACTGCAGTAGCTGCAGCACTGGGATCTGCAATCAGGATTGTATGGCTGCTATGACCAGTGTGGTCCCTTAGTTGACCCTACCACAGGGAACAGAGGCTTCCTCAAAGTCATTGCTCTGTACAATATTGGAGACCTTTGGTTTCTTTTCCAAAGTCAAGCTGTGCTCATCTTGTAGGCAGTACTCTGAGAAGGAATCATGTGAGTGAGAGACTCACCAGAACACTTCCCAAGGAGGCTCATTCTGGAACCTTCCCATGCACCCTCAGGTGAACCTCACTTGCATCTCCTCCTTATTCCTGAAATCCTCATTGTCCCTAAGGCTAAACCCCTCATGAATGTTCTCCAATGAAGGATGCTAAAATCCACTCATTGGTGGACATAATGACTTTCTTCCAATGCCCTGTATAAGTTATCTGTTTGTCTGTTTCTTTTAGCCAAAAAAGCAAAATTCTCTATGGTCCTCTATTTGGAAGCTGTCCTTGGAAATAATTGTTCTTTTTTTTTTTTTTCTGGAATTCTCTCATTTGATGTGGGCCTTGATACTGTGGATAAAATGAGAGTTTGAAGACTGGGTGCAGTGTCTCATGCCTGTAATCCTACCACTGTGGGAAGCCAAGGCCAGTGGATTGTCTGAGCTCAGGAGTGTGAGACCAGCCTTAACCAGAGTGAGACCCTATCTCTAAAAATAGCTAAGTATTGTGGTGGGCACCTGTAGTCTCAGCTACTCAGAAGGCTGAGGCAAGAGGATTCCTTGACCCCAAGAGTTTTGGGTTGCTGTGATCTATGAAGCCATAGCACTCTACTGAGGGTGACAAAGTGAGAGTCTGTCTAAAAAACAAAAATGAGTGTTCGAGTAAGGACATGTAAGCCAGCTCCTTAGAAGCCCTATTTTATCCTAAATAATCAGGAGCTGAAACTGTCAACAAAAGTTGATTTTTGCCAGGCAAGGTGGCTCATGCCTATAATCATAGCACTCTGGGAGGCTAAGCGGGTGGGGGGGGGGGTGGACTTCCTGAGCTCCTGAGTTCAAAACCAACCTGAACCAGAGTGAGATCTCATCTCAAAAAAAAAGTTGATTCTTATTTTTCCAGAGTCCAGAATTTGAGAAGTCCTGGCTGTCAAAGAGCTTGCAAGTTCCTCACCAGTTGATACTGTGTTAATCCCTCTCCTCTCACTTCTCACCTGGAAGAATCAAATCTTATGTGGTATAACAGTACTTTGAGCTTATTATTATTATGATGATCATTTTTGAAATTCTCAGAATCCAAATCCCATAGTCTATGTCTGGTTCATTTTTGTGGGTTATTCTTTCAACTAAAACTGTTCAGCTGTGTCAACGTAAAAAGGAAGCATACAAATGTAGGGGCTCATTGCTCCATTGCTCAAAGGCCATTTCGCATTTCCAATTTCAGAATGAAACACTACCACAGAAACACACTGAGTGTCCCTAACTCTCTCACTCCTTTCAGCCTCCGTGTGAAGAGTCCAAGGCCTTACTTTGCCTTTTGATGTGGTTCTTTTTGGAATAAAAATAGTGTCTTACTCATTCTTTCATATGATTGATTGTGTTTATCTGGGCCTTTTTCTGTAAAGCAGGTCTGTTGAAAAGGGGGCCGGTCTGTTGGGCATTGTACAGAGGGGCACTAAGAATCTGTGTCTTTTTTATATATATATATTTTTGAGACAGAGTCTCACTTTGTTAGTAAAGTGCTGTGGCATCATAGTTCACAGCAACCTTAAACTCTAGGGCTCAAGAGATTCTCTTGCCTCAGCCTCCCAAGTAGCTGGGACTATAGGCACCTGCCACAACACCCGGCTATTATTAGAGACAGAGTATCGCTCTGGCTCAGGGTGGTTTCAGGCAACCTGTAAGCTCAGGGAATCCACCTGCCTCAGCCTCCCAAAGTGCTAGGATTACAGATATAAGCCTCCCTGCCTGGCCTAGGATCTGTGTCTTTAGCTTTCAAACCTATGTTAAAGCTCAAGAGAAAAGTCGCCACTCTTACACATTCAGATTTAGCATGTACATGGCTTTGTTGGATTTCTTTCTTTTCTTTTTTTTTTTTTGTAGAGACAAAGTTTCCATGGTAGAGTGCCGTGGCATCACACAGCTCACAGCAACCTCCAACTCCTGGGCTTAAGCGATTCTCTTGCCTCAGTCTCCCGAGTTGCTGGGAATACAGGGGCCCGCCACAACACCCGACTATTTTTTTGTTGCAGTTCGTCTGGGGCCGGGTTTGAACCCACCACCCTTGGTATATGGGGCCGTCGCTTTACTGAATGAGCCACAGGATTTCTTTTTTATAAGCAGGTGTGGTGAAGACATTTTTCCCTTCTACCACTCATCATAAACAAAATAAATAAAGAAATAAATAAAAATAAAACTTTCAGATAGTGATTACAGTGGAGACCTAAAAATCGATAAGGGGAGGTATTTTGTAGGCCATCAAAGCCACAGGGACATGGAGATAAATGCAGTGAACTAATTCTCTTCTGATTCCTGGCTCAAGTCTTTCTTTTTTTTTTTTTTTTTTTTTTGTAGAGACAGAGTCTTACTGTACCGCCCTTGGGTAGAGTGCCATGGCGTCACACGGCTCACAGCAACCTCTAACTCTTGGGCTTACGCGATTCTCTTGCCTCAGCCTCCCGAGCAGCTGGGACTACAGGCGCCCGCCACAACGCCCGGCTATTTTTTTGTTGCAGTTTGGCCGGGGCTGGGTTTGAACTTGCCACCCTCGGCATATGGGGCCGGCGCCCTACTCACTGAGCCACAGACGCCGCCCTCAAGTCTTTCTTAGAAGTATTTAAGACATTGCTCAGATTTTAAGATGCAGAAGTAAACAGACTACCTACTGATACAGGTATTTACATTGCACATGAAGAAAATTACAGTGTTACAAACTATACACATAGATGTTATAATTTTCAAATGCTTGGAAATGACCAATATTTAATTATATTGAATATGCACATATATAGTAAAATAAAGATGGAGGGAAAATGTCAAAACAAAATAAAATGTCCTTACTCTAGAAAGTGAGAGATAATTAGATGAAATGATATGTCTTTCAATTGATTAGAGTCAATGCTATCCACAGTGACTGCTGATTCTAGAGGCAGTAAAAAGTCCAGCTGGAGGGGAAACTTCCCCTCTATCTCACTTCAGTCATCCTGGGAGTTCCACTGTGTTCTGAAGAACTTATTAAGCATCCATAATCTCAGCTAATATATCCAAATGGATCATTATCATCATTCTTACACCTTTGGATTTTCATTCTTGTGGTTTAATTTAAAATGAGTTGTGGATAAGACTATTACATCATGGGTTTTCAGTCACCTAATGGGCCTATTGCCTGAATCTTGTCCTAAAATGGAAAAATAATTGAAATAAAACCTGTCCTAAAATTCCTTTGGAATCTTCCAATGATTGATGCAGTGGCGGACTTCTTCTTCTTCCTACTTTCAACTCACAGGAAATGATATGAATGATATGAATTCTCAGGAAAAGATATGGAGGTCCCCACTCAAGTGTTTGGGGGACCCTGTCCAATAACAGGTGGGTTCAAATAACAGAAAAAAACAATATGCAACCAAAGAAGTCCTGGGACTGACTGAGGGAACAAAGGCAAAGGTGAGACATCTAAAGGGTTGAAGCCATCACTGGACATTAAAATTTCAGTGTCTCCCATTCACTCTTTTTCTACAGCCTTCTCCAACCACAGATGAAGGAAGTAAATGAAAATATTCAGAGAGCATATATACATCACAGTTCCTCACTCAGGAGTTCAAACTATACCCGGAGGATCACCTGGGCAGGTTCATAGGGGTGTACTGAAGCAGTATATGGCTTATAGAATAACAATGAAGCCTAAGTGAAAGTGTATCTTGACTTTACATCAGATACCATGAACTGCTGCTGGATAGGAAAGTGGATATCACATGAGGGTTGGAGAAGTCTTGCAAAGGTTTGCAAGAACTTCAATGCCTTCTTCACTCCAAAATATAAGGCATGACTGTCCAATGGCTTCCAATCACCCAAGTGAAACAGGAAGTTGAGACAATTCCAGCACTTAACATAAATTTTTCTTCATTCAGGAAGAGCTACAGAGAAAAAATGTACTGTAGAAGATTCCCAGAAATCAAGTGATGCATCACCAAACAGAAGGAAAATGGACTCTGGGGTTATTTATCCCCCTGGTTCCCTAGTCGTTTATTCTTCGTGGGTTCCCTGGTGTGTTTTATTTCTGTGAATTTCTTTGCCAGGGATTATCTTAAAAACACAGGAAGGACAAATTGATTTCTCAGATAGACATACATTTCTTCCTCCTCCTACTTCTTTTTCTTCTTCACTATTATTTATATATTCACCAAAAACATGCCCGTGTGTGCACTTTGGTTCAAATGTTTTCTTTCTTTCCTTCCTCCCACCTTTCTTTCTTTCTTTCTTTCTTTCTTTCTTTCTTTCTTTCTTTCTTTCTTTCTTTCTTTCTTTCTTTCTTTCTTTCTTTCACAAAGTCTCACTTTGTCACCCTTGGTAGAGTGCTATGACATCATAGCTCACAGCAACCTGAAACTCTTGGGCTCAAGTGATTATCTTCTCTCATACTCCCAAGTAGCTGGGACTACAAGCACCTGACATAATGCCTGGCTATTTTTAGAGACAGGGTTTCACTCTGGCTCAGGCCTGTCTAAAACACCTGAGCTTAGGCAATTGAACCTCCTTGGCCTCCCAGAGTGCTGGGATTATAGGCGTGAACCACCATAGCCAGCCTTGTTCATGTTTTCTTATTACATGCTTTTTAGTATGTAGAATCATAGATATAAGAATATGCAAATTTTACGTCTTGATAGACAGTCCATAATTGTTCTTCAATAGTTTGTTAGCCATTTATACTGTGTATAAGTATGTACAAACTGATCATATAAAGAGACAAGATTAGGCAGCATTCAATTTTTCAATCTGATCATCTCACAAAATGCATCTTTTCTTTTTTGAGACAGAGTGTCACTTTGTTGCCCTCAGTAGACTACCATGGTATCACAGCTCACAGCAACCTGAAACTCTTGGGCTTAAGTGATTCTTTTGCCTCAGCCTCCCAAGTAGTTGGGAGTACAGGCACCTACCACCATGCCCGGTTATTTTTTTGTTCCAGTAGTCATTATTGTTCAAACCTGCCGGCCTCGGTGCATGTGGCTGGCGCTATAGCCACTGTGCTACGGGTGCTGAGCCACAAAATGCATCTATCCTATAATTTACTTCATCTAAACACCATTGAAGTTGGATGCCCCTTTGTGTGGGAAATGACTATTCAATGTTTATTTACTATGAAATGTTTTCGTAGGTCCTGCTATTTTTTTATTCTGTTTTTACTATTCATTGTCAGTAATTCCTAACATATTTCATTTCAATGTTGTCTTTCTCACGTCATACTACTATGCTGATGCCTTTCCACACATTAAAAAATAAATCTGGGATCGGCACCTGTAGCTCAGAGGCTAGGGTACCAGCCACATATCCTGAGGCTGGTGGGTTCGAACCCAGCCAGGGCCTGATAATTAAAAATGACAACTAAAACAAACAAGAGCTGGGCATTATGGCAGGTGCCTGTAGTCCCAGCTACTTGGGAAGCTGAGGCAACAGAATCACTTACGCCTAAGAGTTTGAGGTTTCTGTGAGCGGTGATACCACACCACTCTACTGTGGGTGACATACTGACACTCTGTCTCAAAGATCTCAGAGATCTGGCCTGGCTCTGGTCTCACAAATTAGCCACCACTGTCACATGACTTGGTAGACTGATGAACTGATGTCCTAAGGAGGAAAAGAGACAGGGAACAGTCTGTGTTTCTGTTTTCCCAGCTGTGGTGCCTGTGCAAATGGTGGGACCCTAACGTACACTAAATTGTACACCCAGACACCCCCGATAAAACTATGTAACTTAATAGTTTCTAAGCTGAAATTTAACTCATCCTAATTTCACAGAAAAATTCTAAGTTATCTAATAAAAAAACTGAGTTAAATTTTGTAAAGGCCTTGAAATATACATTTTATAAGAATTATTTGTAATTGTTTCAGTGACTGAATTTGCAGCAATGCTGTAAAGACCAACTGTGGGTGTGGGAAGCAGTTTGCTATTTACTGAATAACGTACCTATTTCCAAACTTTTCCTGGTTTCAACCAATGCTTTCTTGTGTTACTATAATTTTTTAGTCTGAGGGACTATTTCCATGGAAACCATAATAGGGATTTGCTGATTTTCATTACAAAAAATATTTTAAAATTGTTTGGTTATTTTATGTGATTGTCAACAAAATAGTACTACAGATAGCGTATGGCACAGGTGTTTTTTATTTTATTTTATTTTTTGAGAGACAGAGTCTCACTTTGTCACACTTGGTAAAGTGCCATGGCATTACAACTCACAGCAACTTCAAACTCTTGGGCTCAAGCCATTCTCTTGCCTCAGCCTCCCTCCCACATAGCTGGGACTACAGGTGCCTGTCACAATGCCTGGCCATTTTTTGGTTGGAGTTGTCATTGTTGTTTGTCAGGGCTGGGCTAGATTTGAACCTGCCAGCTCTGGTGTATGCGGCTGGCACCCTAGCCGCTGAGCTATAGGTGCTGAGCCGCCACAGGTGTTTTAATTGATCCTTTTACTTAAGTCAATTTTTCATAATTTTATTCATCAAATTTTATTTACTCTAGATAACAGTAACCTAATTGTTCCCACAAGCTCCACAGGTTTATACTATGTTAGGAGGTCTGCTCAGGGAGCTGGGGCTTCTGGTTTTAGAGGACCTGAGAGATATGCACGTTCAGAAGGACATCTTGGGATGTATGGGGCACAGTTACAATTGAGGACTGATGATGTGCAGACTGAGCTCTTGTGCCCTCTGGGGTCCCCTGCCAAGAATATCTGAGAAACCAGCCAAGGAGATGGATCTGGGGGAAACAAGGCCAGGGAGATGGATCTGGAGGAACCCAGGGGAATAGGTTCCAGGGGTGGATCAGAATTTTGCGCTTGTCTGTTTTTTCATCCCTGTCTCCCATTACCCACCCTCATCCCCACTCTCTGTGTCCCTGCTTGCCCCTGACCACCTGGCTGTCTCCCTCAAGAGCTGGATTCTTCTGACCTGTGTGGGGTCAGGGTGTAAGGGTCAGTGGTGAAACAACCTTTTAAAAGGCACCTTTGGCAGTGGTCAGTGGTGAGTCATTGAGCCTGAGAAGCAGCCCCTGCCACACCCTGCTGGGCTCCCTCTTTCTGCGTCCATCGTGAATTCTAAATAATTCCTGGAATTGAAAAGCAGTTGTTGAAGTTAAAAAGCAATTCTGTTTCATGGAACCATCACTCAGTTGCCATATCTTACTTATTACAGATCTTCATTGTGTCTCACTCATTCCTGTGTTTCTCTTACACCTTTTTCCTTTTGTGATAATATGTCCCCATAGTAAGTTTTTAGTTTGAAGAAACAGTTCCAAAAGAGTTCGGAATTATACCTGGGGCTACATGTCTCTGTATAATTACGCTTTTTGAAGGATGTCCCATACCTCACTGTAGTTGTTTAGCTATTCTGCAAGATTGTAAATTCATTGGTAGTGGAATGTGCATTTTTTGTTACTACTGTGTCTTCATTACCTAGGAGAACACTTGTCACTTCTTAAGTTTTCCATAAATATTTCTATGAATGAATGATCATTGAACACTGAAAAGCACTTGAATCCCTGTGATGCCAGGAATAGGTGTGTTGTCATAATACAAGGAAAATATTGATGTGAGTGAAAATGTAGAAATATGTCCTAATCCCCATCTTTATTAGTTACAATATAAATTGAAATGAAGTCTGTACCAGAGGAACCATTACAGATTCCTCGAAAAAATGTGGAAACGTAAAAATGAGAGTCTCTATGTTGTCCACAGCCATTACCAAAATATTTACAAAAATATGGGCAGCTTCTGTGGCTCAGTGGGTAGGGCACCGGCCCCACATACCATGGGTTGCAGGTTTAAACCTGGCTCTGGCAAAACTGCAACAAAAAAATAGCTGGGTGTTGTGGCAGGTGCATGTAGTCCCAGCTGAGGCAAGAGAATCGCCTAAGCCCAGGAGTTGGAGGTTGCTGTGAGCTGTGACATCACAGCACTATACTGAGGGCAATAAAGTGAGACTCTGTCTCTAAAAAAAAAAAAAAAAATTACAAAATTATATTTAAAGAAAGTTAAATATTTAGGAGGAAGTTATTATGTGGATTTTCTTTTTGCGTTTTCAAACTACATTGAAGTTTGAATGCTTTTCTCAAAATAGAACTACTTTCCATATTTTTTTATCCTGTTATCAAATTATGATACACAATGTGAAGTAGAAAGTTAACTATCCATAAAGCATAGTTACGTTTTGCCATATTAAATGTTGTTTGCATTGTTTGTTCTTTCTGGACATGAAGAAAGCAAGGCCTCAATGCTGGAATTCTTACCTTATTCATTCCAAAATATTCATTAAATACTCATATCTACTATGCTGTAGGGCAGTGGTTCTCAGCCTTCCTAATGCCACTGTTGTAGGAAATAGAAGCCTCTTCTTTGGGAATGAGTGATGTCCTGCCTTTTTTGCTATCTTTGTACCATGGCTCCTGTGTAATACTGACGTAATTATTTTGGAATGTGACTATGATGAGGTTGATAGTAAATCAATCAAAGAATAGAAGTCTAGATTCTAGGGCTACTTCATAACTGTTGGAAATGTTTGGTAGCTTAACTCTTTGTGAGAGCCAGAAGAGGACAGGCTGGACCTCTTAGTTATTTGATAGCACATCTTCCTAAATGTTATAATCAATACAGAATATTTTGGTTGTTGGAATAATTAATTTTAATGTTAATAATTGACATTGTATACATGGAAGATACATGCACATATATGTGTATATATATATATATATATTTTTTTTTTTTTTTTGTAGAGACAGAGTCTCACTTTATGGCCCTCGGTAGAGTGCCATGGCCTCATACAGCTCACAGCAACCTCCAACTTCTGGGCTTAAGCGATTCTCTTGCCTCAGCCTCCTGAGTAGCTGGGACTACAGGCGCCCGCCACAACACCCGGCTATTTATTTATTTTTTACATTTTTATTGTGGTGTAGTTGACACACAATCACCTTGTACATTTTTTTTTTTTTTTGAGACAGAGTCTCACTATGTCACCCACTAGAGAGCCCTGGCATCACACCTCACAGCAACTTCAAACTCTTAAGCTGAAGGAATTCTCTTGGCTCAGGCTTCCAAATAGCTGGGACTAAGACGTTCATCACAACACCAGGCTATTTTTTTTTTTTTTTGAGACAGAGCTTTAAGCCGTCGTCCTGGGTAGAGTGATGTGGCATCACAGCTCACAGCAACCTCCAACACCTAGGCTTAAGTGATTCTCTTGCCCCCATCTCCCAAGTAGCTGAGACTACAGGCACCTGCCACAATGCCCGGCTAGTTTTTGGTTGCAGCCTTTCTTGTTGTTTGCGGGCCCAGGCTGGATTCGAACTTTCCAGCTCAGGTATATGTGGCTGGTGCCTTAGCTGTTTGAGCCACAGGCACCGAAACAACACCAGGCTATTTTTTTGGTTGCAGTTGTCATTGTTGTTTAGCAGGCCTGGTCCAGGTTTGAACCCACCAGCCCTGGTGTATGTGACTAGGGCCCTAGCTGCTGAGCTACAGATGCCTGGCCAGAAACAAAGTATTTTAATAAAAATGTGTAATATACTTCTCATAATCCCTTTCCTTTAAAAATGTTTTCCTGCGGCTCAGTGCCAGACACATGCACTGAGGCTGGTGGGTTTGAGCTCAGCCAGGGCAGATAAAGCACAATGTCAACTGCAACAAGAAAATAGCTGGGCCTTGTGGCAGGCAC
This sequence comes from Nycticebus coucang, assembly GCF_027406575.1. Classification (NCBI taxonomy): domain Eukaryota; kingdom Metazoa; phylum Chordata; class Mammalia; order Primates; family Lorisidae; genus Nycticebus; species Nycticebus coucang. The sequence goes on along the minus strand of NC_069799.1, from coordinate 24,276,008 downwards.
CTGTAGTCCCAGCTACTTGGGAGGCTGAGGCAAAATAATTGCTTGAGCCAAAGAATTTGAGGTTGCTGTGAGCTGTGATGCCACAGAAAGTCTACTGAGGGTGACATAGTGAAACTCAGTCTCAAAAAAAAAAAGTTTTCTTGCACATTGTAATAGTAAATTTTCAGGTTTGTCACCAGATCTGGGTGTGATAACTGTTGGTAAATGAGTAACAGACAACTTGGCATTACAATTAGGACAAGAGCACTCTAAATGCCTAAATGTGAACAGTGTTGTTACCAAAAATATTTGTGCAAGAATGTCTCTGTGGGTGATACTGAGAAATGTCATTCTTACTTTAATGAAACCATTTTATTTTCCTAACAGTCTGTGAGTTAGAGCAGTGTGTCTTCTAGAAGTTAAAGTGGGGCTGGTCCTGGTGGCTCACACTTTCCAGCTCTCTGGGAGGACGAAGTGGGCAGACTGCCTGAGCTCAGAAGTTAAAGACCATCCTGAACTAGAGTGAGACCCTGACACCAAAAATAGCCAGGCATTGGGCAGCCAGCTATAATACCAGCTATTTGGGAGGCTAAGTCAAGAGAGTCACTGAGCCCAGGAGTCTGAAGTTGCTGTTTGCTATGATGCCACGGTACTCTGTGATAGGTCTATGGTGGGGCAACAAAGTCAGACTCTGTCTCAAAAAAAAAAAAAATTTAAAGTAGAAGAAGCCCTAGGATGTGCCAGGCCCACACCCAGGTTCTGAGTCCTTCCTAGGTGCAGGGCCAGCCAGGCATTTACCCGCTACTTTTCCTGGCTCCACATCCCTGGTTACCCAGATCAGCCCCAGATGCAGCCTCTTGGTGCAGGCCAAAGGAAGAGGAGGAGCTGGTGCTGTGCTCACCTTTGTTCAGTTTGGAGACTCAAAGCCTGGAAGGTTGGATTAATTAGTGGGGGGTCACTAATCCCTGCAGGTGGTGGATGTACTTATTGGACTTCAGGTACCTGTCAGAAGTCTAGATCTCACACCCACCCTCCTTTGTCCAGTAACAGTAATCACATGGTTTATGTGTATATCCCATCCTTTGGGGAGTTATGCATCCAAACTATTGAGGTTCCTTTTTGGAGCCCCACTAATTTTTGTTCAGTGTATGATTTCTGGAAGATAGATAGGCTTCTGCCAAGCAGTGCCTGAAGTGAGTGTCTACTGGTAGACCCTTTTTGCACACTGTCCTGTGCTCCCACCTGGGGCTCTGGGAGCCTTCGACATGAGTAGAGATGAAAATATGGAATAGAATGTTCCCTTATTCTGGTAACAAAAAAGTATGGTTCAGGCCAGTTACATCTCTGAGGTTAGGTAGAATCAGAGCCCTCAGAGCTGCACTTCAATTTGGCAGCAACTGTCCACATGCTATTCTGAATAGAGAACTGCACTCTACAGTTAATACATAGAGTGAATTTTAAAGATACATAACCAAAGTAATTCATTAATATATTTCTATTGATAGATCAGTTATGAAAACATTAATATTTTGAAATATATTAGATTAGATAAATAATAACAATCAATTTAACCTATTTCATTATCTTTTCTTTGATGTGGCTACTAGAAAATTTGATGACACACATGGCTCTCATTTTGTTTCTATTGGACAGACTCACTTAGAGCACTGCCTCCTGTTTCAAAGCTCAGGCTGCCTTTTTAAAAGACCAGAGTTCAGACAAATTTAAAAAAAATCTCAAACTCGGGCAGCGCCTGTGGCTCAGTGACTAGGGGGCCGTCCCCATATGCCGAGGATGGCAGGTTCAGACCCAGCCCCAGCCAAACTGCAACAGAAAAATAGCTGGGCGTTGTGGCGCGCTCCTGTAGTCCCAGCTGCTCGGGAGGCTGAGGCAAGTGAATCTTGTAAGCCCAGGAGTTAGAGGTTGCTGTGAGCCATGTGACAGCTGTCTCTGTCTCTACAAAAAAAAAAAAAAAAAATCTCAAACTCATTTGGAGCCCATAGGTCAGTGGTTAGGGTGCCAGCAACATACACCAAGGATGGCGGGTTCAAACCAGCCTGAGCCAGCTAAATAACAGTAACAAGTGCAACAAAAAAATATCTGGGCATTGTGGTGGGCACCTGCAGTCCCAGCTGCTTGGGAGGTTGAGGTAAGAGAATCGCTTAAGCCCAAGAGTTTGAAGTCACTGTGAGCTGTGACACCATGGAACTCTACTGAGGGCAACGCAGTCAGACTCTGTCTCAAAAACAACAAAAACAGAGGCAGAGCAAGATGGCGGCTGAATAACAGTTTCCTTGCATCTGGGCACTGTGAGTCTGGGGAAATAGGACTCCAGGCATCTCTGGCTGGTGGGATCTACCTATCATCACCCCTGCGAGGATACAGGGAGTCAGTGAGAGACTTCTGGACCCCAAGAGGAGGAATAAAACAGTGGAAAACCGGCAAGTGGTTGCGTGTGTTCAATCTGTCTAAACCCGCCTGCAACTGTAAGTTCAGTAGCAGCGAGACTGCAAACCAGAAAGGCCTTACCTGTGAACTGTTTTGGTGTCTTTGGACTTGGCACTGAGTTGAACTGCCTTGGGGAGAGCCTGAGCGGGAGTGCGGAGAACTTTGGCTGTTGTCTACGGTCCCAGACTGAGCCGCTGAGCCAGACGGAGCTAATAGTGTTTGGCTCTGGGTCACAGGCAGCCATTGTGAACAATCTGCCCCGGCAAGCTCCGCCCTCAGGGTCGCAGAGCTAGAATTGGGTGGGCGCTGGTAACCCAGTGACCAAGTAGCCTAAGGGAGGGGTGTGATCTGCCTTGCAGCCCTAACCCTCAGGGGCAGAGTGAGACCAGTTTTGGCACACTGGGTAAGTGGATAGCCACTTCAGCCATGATTCCAGCAATAAGCACTTTCCTGGGAAAGCTTCTGCTCAGCAAATGAACAAGTTCAAAGTGCCTTTTAAGTGGGTTGAAGAGAGATTTAGGGTATCTACCCGCTGGGGTTTGAGAAATCAGCAGCCTCAGGTCGTATAAGAACTGTGATTAACATCTCATACCCCAGAAGACCACGTGTTGCCCAGACAATATTCAATAACATACATACTGCTTGGTTTTGGTTGTTTTTTTGTTTGTTTGTTTGTTTTTGGTTTGGTTGTTATTTTTAGTTTATTTTGATGTTGTTGATGTTGTTTTGTTTTTTAAGTTCAACCTTTTCCATACAGATCCTTTTTCTTTCTCAATTTTTCTACTTTAATTATAATTTCCCATTGCTGCCTATTTCAATAATTAGAACTTCATTTTTGCTAGTGTTTCTACTGCTATTATTTGGTTTTCCACGCAATTTTATCAAGTAAAGTTTTCTGTTTGCTTGTTTTGGTTTGATTTACAGCATTTTTGTCTTTCTTCTCTACTTGGTGGAGGTGGGGTACTGTGTCTGATGAGGTTAGCAAAGAGCTGCTGACCTCAAGGGAACTACCCAGCTGGGCACCCCCAGAAGGTGGGGTTTTTTTTAAGGTTGTGTCAAATAACCTACTATACACCTATATTGCTCTATCTCCCTCTGTCTGTGCCTCTCTTCTTCTTGTCAATATTCCTTTTACCCACCCCCTCTCCTTTCTCTATTTTTCTTATCATTCGGTCCTCCTTTCTTTCATCCCTTTTTTGCTCTTCAACCTTCTCACCATTCTGCTCCTGTAACCCTTAGTACACAGGCACGAGGACTTAAAAAACATCAGGAAGTGAAAGGAAAATTAGGGCAAGGAAACAGATAAAACAAATCACTCATGAGGAAGAATCAGCAGAAAACTCCAGCAACATTGAAGAACCAGTCCAGAACAACCCCGCCAAGGGAACATGAGGTAGCTACTGCAGAGGATTCCACCTACAAACAAATGTTAGGAATGACAGAAAGGGAATTTAGAATACACATGTTGAAAACAATGAAAGAAATGATGGAAACAATGAAGGAAACTGCTAATAAAGTGGAAAATAACCAAAAGGAAATCCAAAAACAGAATCAAATAAGAGATGAATGATATGAAGAATATAAAAAGGATATAGCAGAGCTGAAGGAACTGAAACAGTCAATTAGGGAACTTAAAGATGCAATGGAACGTATCAGCAACAGGTTAGACCATGCAGAAGAAAGAATTTCAGAAGTAGAACACAAAGTTCTTGAGATAACTCAGATAGTAAAAGAGGCAGAAAAGAAGAGAGAGAAAGCAGAACGTTCACTGTCAGAATTATGGGACTTTATGAAGCGTTCCAACACACGAGCTACAGGAATTCCAGAAGGGGAAGAAGAATGCCCCAGAGGAATGGAAGCCATACTAGAGAATATTATAAAAGAAAATTTCCCAAATATCACCAAATATTCTGACACACTGCTTTCAGAGTGCTATCGGACACCAGGTCACCTCAACTCTAACTGAGCTTCTCCAAGACACATTGTGATGAACCTGTCCAACGTCAAGACTAAAGAAAAGATTCTGCAAGCTGCCAGGAGTAAGCGCCAGTTGACCTACAGGGGCAAATCCATCAGACTGACTGCAGACTTCCCTAATGAAACTTTCCAAGCAAGACAATGGTCCTCTACCTTTAATCTACTTAAACAGAACAATTTCCAGCCCAGAATTCTGTACCATGCTAAGCTAAGCTGCAAAATTGACAAAGAAATCAAATCATTAAAGGATATACAAACGTTGAGGAAATTCGCCACAAGACCAGCTCTACAGGAAATACTTCAACCTGTTTTGCACATTGACCACCACAATGGATCAGCAGCAAAGTAAGAACTCAGAAATTAAAGGACAGAACCTAACCTCCACACTGATGCAAAAGATAAAACTAAGCAATGGACTCACACAAAATAAGACGTATGGAATACTACCACACTTATCAATTATCTCAATAAATGTTAATGGCTTGAATTCCCCACTGAAGAGACACAGATTGCCTGACTGTATTAAAAAACACAAGCCAACCATTTGCTGTCTGCAAGAAACACACCTGGCTTCAAAGGACAAATTAAAGCTCCGAGTCAAGGGTTGGAAGACAATTTTTCAGGCAAATGGAATTCAGAAGAAAAGAGGAGTTGCAATCTTATTTTCAGATACATGCGGATTTAAAGCAACTAAAGTCAAAAAACACAAAGATGGTCACTTTATATTGGTCAAGGGAAAAATACAACAAGAAGACGTTTAAATTCTAAATATTTATGCACCCAATTAAAATGCTCCCAGATTCTTGAAACAGACCTCACTCAGTCTGAGCAATCTGATATCTGATAATACCATCATAACAGGGGACTTTAATACTCCTGTTACAGAGTTGGACAGTTACTCTGAACAGAAATTAAACAAAGATATAAGAGATTTAAATGAGACCCTAGAACAACTGTGCTTGATAGACGCATATAGAACACTCCACCCCAAAGATACAGAATATACACTCTTCTCATCACCCCATGGAACTTCTCCAAAATTGATCATATCCTGGGACACAAAACAAATATCAACAGACTCAAAAGAATTGAAATTTTACCTTGTATCTTCTCAGACAATAAGGCACTAAAGGTGGAACTCAACTCTAACAGAAATGCTCGACCCCACCCAAAGGCATGGAAATTGAACAATCTTCTGTTGAATAACAAATGGGTGAAGGAAGAAATAAAACAGGAAATCATTAACTTCCTTGAGCATAACCACAATGAAGACACACAAGCTACCAAAACCTGTGGGATACTGCAAAAGCAGTTTTGCAAGGAAAATTCATTACTTCAGATGCCTACATTCGAAAAACAGAAAGAGAGCGCATCAACAATATCACAAGAGATCTTATGGAATTGGAAAAAGAAGAACAATCTAAGCCTAAACTCAGTAGAAGAAAAGAAATATCCAAAATCAAATCAGAGATCAATGAAATTGAAAACAAAGGAATCATTCAGAGAATTAATGAAAGAAGGAGTTGGTTTTTTGAAAAAAATAAATAAAATAGATAAACCATTGGCCAGATTAATGAGGAGTAGAAAAGTAAAATCTCTAGTAACCTCAATAAGAAATGATAAAGGAGAAATAACAACTGATCCCACAGAGATACAAGAGATCATCTCTGAATACTACCAGAAACTCTACGCCCAGAAATTTGACAATGTGAAGGAAATGGATCAATATTTGGAATCACACTCTCTCCTTAGACTCAGCCAGGAAGAAATAGAGCTCCTGAACAGGCCAATTTCAAGCACTGAGATCAAAGAAACAATAAAAAATCTTCCAACCAAAAAATGCCCTGGTCCAGATGGCTTCAATCCAGAATTCTATCAAACCTTCAAGAAAGAGCTTATTCCTGTACTGCAGAAATTATTCCAAAAAATTGAGGAAGAACGAATGTTCCCCAACACATGCTATGAAGCAAACATCACCCTGATACCAAAACCAGGAAAAGACCCAAACAAAAAGGAGAATTTCAGACCAATCTCACTCATGAATATATATGGAAAAATTCTCAACAAAATCTTAGCCAATAGATTACAGCTTATCATTAAAAAAGTCATTCAACATGATCAAGTAGGCTTCATCCCAGGGATTCAAGGCTGGTTTAACATACGCGAGTCCAAAAACGTTATCCACCATATTAACATAAGCAAAAATAAAGATCACATGATCCTCTCAATAGATGCAGAAAAAGCATTTGATAAAATCCAGCATCCTTTTCTAATTAGAACACTGAAGAGTATAGGCATAGGAGCCACATTTCTAAAACTGATTGAAACTGTCTATGACAAACCCACAGCCAATATTTTACTGAATGGAGTAAAACTGAAAGCTTTTCCTCTTAGAACTGGAACCAGACAAGGTTGTCCTCTCTCACCTTTACTATTCAACATAGTGCTGCAAGTTCTAGCCAATTCAATTAGGCAAGACAAGGAAATAAAGGGAATCCAAATGGGAGCAGAGGAGGTCAAACTCTCCCTCTTTGCTGATGACATGATCTTATACTTAGAGAACCCCAAAGACTCAACCACAAGACTCCTAGAAGTCATCAAAAATACAGTAATGTTTCAGGATATAAAATCACATCCACAAGTCAGTAGCCTTTGTATACAACAATAACAGTGAAGATGAGAACCTAATTAAGGACACAACTCCCTTCACCATAGTTTCAAAGAAAATGAAATACCTAGGAATATACCTAACGAAGGAGGTGAAGGACCTCTATAAAGAAAACTATGAAATCCTCAGAAAGGAAATAGCAGAGGATATAAACAAATGGAAGAACATACCATGCTCATGGATGGGAAGAATCAACATTGTTAAAATGTCTATACTTCCCAAAGCAATCTACCTATTCAATGCCATTCCTATCAAAATACCAATATCGTACTTTCAAGATTTGGAAAAAATGATTCTGCGTTTTGTATGGAACCAGAAAAAACCCCGTATAGGTAAGGCAGTTCTCTGTAACAAAAATAAAGCTGGGGGCATCAGCATACCAGATTTTAGTCTGTACTACAAAGACACAGTGGTCAATACAGCATGGTACTGGCACAAAAACAGAGACATAGACACTTTTAATCGAATTGAAAACCAAGAAAAGAAACTAACATCTTACAACCACCTAATCTTTTATAAACCAAACAAGAACATACCTTGGGGGAAAGACTCCCTATTCAATAAATGGTGTTGGGAGAACTGGATGTCTACATGTAAAAGACTGAAACTGGACCCACACCTTTCCCCACTCACAAAAATTGACTCAAGATGGATAAAGGACTTAAATTTAAGGCATGAAACAACAAAAATCCTCAAAGAAAGCATAGGAAAAACACTGGAAGATATTGGCCTGGGGAAAGACTTCATGAAGAAGACTGCCATGGCAATTGCAACAACAACAAAAATAAACAAATGGGACTTCATTAAACTGAAAAGCTTCTGTACAGCTAAGGAGACAATAACCAAAGCAAAGAGACAACCTACACAATGGGATAGGATATTCGCATATTTTTGATCAGACAAAAGCTTGATAACTAGGATCTATAGAGAACTCAAATTAATCCACATGAAAAAAGCCAACAATCCCATATATCAATGGGCAACAGTCATGAATAGAAATTTCTCTAAAGACGACAGACGAATGGCTAACAAACACATGAAAAAATGTTCATCATGTCTATATATTAGAGAAATGCAAATCAAAACAACCCTGAGATATCATCTAACCCCAGTGAGAATGGCCCACATCACAAAATCTCAAAACTGCAGATGCTGGCGTGGATGTGAAGGGAAGGGAACACTTTTGCACTGCTGGTGGGACTGCAAACTAGTACAACCTTTCTCGAAGGAAGTATGGAGAAACCTCAAAGCACTCAAGCTAGACCTCCCATTTGATCCTGCAATCCCATTACCCAGCATCTACCCAGAAGGAAAAAAATCCTTTTATCATAAGGACACTTGTACTAGACTGTTTATTGCAGCTCAATTTACAATCGCCAAAATGTGGAAACAGCCTAAATGCCCACCAACCCAGGAATGGATTAACAAGCTGTGGTATATGTATACCATGGAATACTATTCAGCCATTAAAAAAAATGGAGACTTTACATCCTTCGTATTAACCTGGATGGAAGTGGAAGACATTATTCTTAGTAAAGCATCACAAGAATGGAGAACGATGAATTCTATGTACTCAATTTTGATATGAGTATAATTAATGACAATTAAGGTTATGGGGGGGAAAGCAGAAAGAGGGATGGAGGGAGGGAGTTGGGTCCTTGTTGTGTGTCACACTTTATGGGGGCAAGACATGATTGCAAGAGGGACTTTACCTAACAATTGCAATCAGTGTAACCAGGCTTATTGTACCCTCAATGAATCCCCAACTATATAAAAAAAGGAGAAAACAAAACAAAACAAACAAAAAAAAAAACAAATACAACAACGACAACAAAAAAAAAACAAAGAAAAAAATTCTCAAACTTTAAAATAATTGTTGCTTTTCACAAGATGATGCCAAAGGCAAAGGAAGCTCCTTCCCCCCAAATCAAAAGCCAAAGCAAAGGCATGTAAGGCCAAGAAGGATATTCAGATATCACCCACATTTTGTGGCAGAAGGCTCTGTGGCTCTTCTACAGGCAGTGCACATAGTCCAGGAAGGGCTTTCCCAGGAGAAACAAGCTTGACCACTGTACCATCGTAAAGTTCTCCCTGACCACTGAGTCTACGATGAAGAAGAGAGAGGAAGATAACACACTTGTGTTCATTTGGATGTCAAACCAACAAGCACTAAATCAACAGGCTGTGAAGAAGCTCTACGGCTTTGATGTGGCCAGGGTCAACACCTGGATTAGGCCTGATGGAGAGAAGAAGGCGTATGTATCACTGGCTGCTGATTATGATGCTTGGATGTTGCCCACCAAATTGGGACCATCTACACCAATTCCACCTGGTTAATTAAATACAGCGTGGACATAAAGTTTGTGTGAAATATAAATAGTAAAGTGTTTTATTGTTTTATTTATTTCTTGAGACAAGAGTCTCACTATGTCACCCTCAGTAGAATGCCTTTGTGACAGCAACCTCAGACTCTTGGGCTTAAGAGATTCTCTTGCCTTAGCCTCACAAATGGCTGGGACTACAGGCACCTGCCACAACACATGGCTATTTTTTTATTTCAGTTGTCATTGTTGGTTAGCTGGCCAGGGATGGGTTCTAACTGGTGAGCCTGAATGTATGTGGCCATCAGCCTACCCACTATGCTCAGGGCACCGCAAGTTAAGTGTTTTAATTTAAATTGAAATAGTGAAGTTTTGGCTTGTTGCCTGTTGCACAGTGGTTACAGCACCAGCCACATAGAGCAAGGGTGTTGGGTTTGAACCTGGCCCAAATCAGCTAAACAACTGCAACCAAAAAAAGCTGGGCCTTGTGGTGGGCACCTTTAGTCCAAGCTCCTTGGGAGGCTGAGGCAAGAGAATCACTTAAGCCCAAGAGTTTGAGGTTGCTGTGAGCTGTGACGCCAAGGCACTCTACTAAGGGCAACATAGTGAGACTCTATCTTAAAAAAGAAAAGAGAGAGAGAAATAGTGAAGTTTTAAGTTTAAATAGTATATTGTGCATGAACTTTATGTCCACACTGTATATAAATTTTTACAGTAAAAAAATGTGTATATAATTGTTAATATGTTGTTTCCATGAGTGAAAAACATGTATTTATTTTGTGTGTATATTATAGCACATATATATGTATATATAATTGAAATTGATCAAAGGATATAATTTATATTCAGGGCTAAATATAAACATCCCTTAGGCATAGCTGTATCTCAGAGAAAGCCCTGTGTAAAAGGAGCTACAGAGTTTGTTAGGAAAAGTCCATGTTGTAGCTGAGCCCTTCCCCCAGGAAGTATCCCGCATACTCCTATGTGGTGCCTGTTAGTTGGGAGCTTAAACACCACATGCTGCATGAAGCCTCATGAAATGCCAACCCCTCACTGAAGACTAGAGGGAATTTCACCCCTCTTTAAAGCCTTTGCTTTAACTCCCAATGTTGTTCATCTGTCTATAAGATTATGAAACTCTTTATGTGCATGTTTTTATCCAGACATCATGATGTATCCCTAAGGCATTGGTCGCAGTTGACACATGAAGGAAACACGTGTGACAGGGATTGAAGTACAAGCTTGGGAGAGACAGGCTAACCTTAAGTGCAGGGTAGCCCTGAGTCCCCTCTGCAACCGCTCAGTTATACATAACACAAAGTTTATACACAATAGGTGTGAAGAGTTGAGGTAATTACATATGAGGGCTGTATGCCTAAGGATTGCCACTCGCTCTTTCCTCACATGTTCATTCCCACAACCCCCATGAAGAAGTACCAAGCATCAATGTTTAACACATGCTTACTAATGGTCGACCAATCTTATCTCATTCTGGACCACTGGGGTACTTGGGAGACTGCCCCTAAGTCAGAAAACGTCTCTAGGCTTGCCAAGAGACTGTCCTGTTCTCAGTGTTTCCTTTTAATGTGATAAGAATCGGTCACTGTCCTTGCAAGCATGGTGTCCATTCCTGTACAATGTATGTTGCAAGCACCTTCAGAGCAGAGTCTGACTCCTATTTTAATAATAGGAACTCAAGCCTAGCACAGACTAAACACTCAGTAAATACAGTTTCATTCCTTTAATCAAAATTTGTTAAACAGTTACTGTGGCTCAGTACGTACTCAGTGGTTAGGATGTGGGCCACATGCACCAGGGCTGCTGGGTTCAAACCTGGCCTCGGCCTACTTAAACAACGATAACAACAAAAAAAAATATCCGAGCTTTGTGGCGTGCACCCATACTTCCTGCTACTTGGGAGGCTGAGGTAAGACAATCACCTACCAGTGGTTCTCAACCTTCCTAACCCCGTAACCCTTTAATACAGTTCCTCATGTTGTGGTGACCCCCAACCTTAAAATTATTTTCCTTGCTACTTCATAAATGTAATTTTGCCACTGTTATGAATTGTAATGTAAATATCTGATATGCAGGATGTGTTTTCCAATGGTCCAAATGGGTCGCAACCCACAGGTTGAGAACCGCTGGAAGCCCAATAGTTTGAGGTTGCTGCGAGCAGTGACGCCACAGCACTCTACCGAGGGTGACATAGCGAGACTCTGTCTCAAAAAATAAATAAACAAACAAACAAATAAATGATAAACCGTTACTGTATGGCAAGCACAGAGGAATATTGAGACAAATAAAATCATGGTTCTTGCCCTTAATAAAAAAAAAAAAAAAAAAATGTTCTGTGGTGAAGAAACAGTTAGCGGTCTGGCCTCTTTCAGGCTCCTGTCCCTCAAGGTCAGAGAGGTGGGGCCTGAGGCCCTATCCAATCAGGGATGCACCAATATGAACTGTCCAAACAGATGCACAGCCAGAAAGTCGAAGGCGGCTCTGGGGATCCAGCCATGTTTGTCTCTAGTGTTAGATGCTGAGTTCGGGGCTCCTCTTCAGGGGTTCCATCTCCTGGAGATCCCAAGTGTCTCTGCAGCAGCCTCTGTCACCCTGTGACCTGCAGGTACTAGGAGATCTGTAGGGAGGACACCAGGACATCCCTGAAGCTGGGAAATGGTGAGTATAGGAGACTGGGTGTCCTGAGAAGGAGGAGGATCATGGTTGGAGCCAGAAGTGGCTGTGGCGGGACCGGGCAGTTTCACTTCAGTTTTAGTGTCTTCAGACTGCAGTTTGCCACTGGCACCCCTTGGCTCTCGGTCCTCTCTTGGCAAAAGGTGGAGTGGGGCAGCAGTTGGGACCCTGTTGCTTGAAGCCTTCCTGGACCTGTTACTTGGACCATGGCCCAGAGCTCTCCCTGAGCAGCTGTGTGGCTGCAGCGCCAAGAGTCCCTCCCTGGTGGTGACAACGGAAGGGACCCCAGGAAGAATCCCAGCTGAGTGTGTGGGGCTTGTCCCGTAGTCTTCAGGACCCCCAATCCTTTCATTTTGTTATTGTTATCACTTCCTTGTTTTATATGAGGTTTCCTCCTCATCCTGTTTTATGTCTTTGAGCTTGACTTTGTGACTGAGTGGGAATTCTCTCCTCACACTCCAACATCTGGAGGGCGTGTTTTGTCAGGAACACGTCAGGTGGCCAGTCCGGAAAGACTGGGATTCTGAGAGCAACATGCTGTATATACCAAACATATCAAGCTCTGAGGAGTGAGTTTTGTCATTGTCTGTTCTAACAGCAGTCTGTTTCTGAGTGCATTTTTGATAATCTTAGAAAAAGCCTTTTCTATGAAGAGGCATTTTATTAAGTCACTTTCAGAACAAATATACCATAGAAAATTCTAACTATAAATGGCCAGAAGATGGATTAATTAAATTAAAAAAAAAAAAACTCCTTAATTAAAAAAAATTTTAGGGCGGCTCCTGTGGCTCAGTGAGTAGGGCGCCGGCCCCATATGCCGAGGGTGGCGGGTTCAAACCCAGCCCCGGCCAAACTGCAACCAAAAAATAGCCGGGCGTTGTGGCGGGCGCCTGTAGTCCCAGCTGCTCGGGAGGCTGAGGCAGGAGGATCGCGTAAGCCCAAGAGTTAAGAGGTTGCTGTGAGCCGTGTGCTGCCACGGCACTCAACCCGATGGCGGTTCAGTGAGACTCTGTCTCTACAAAAAAAAAAAAAAAAAAATTTTAGAGAGCTCTCATCTTCAGCAATTGTCTTATTTATATTGATAAGAAGACCAAATTCAAAGAAAAACAAACATCAGTGTTGTTTAATACCCTTAAAAACTCCCCTAAAAAAAGATGCTCATAAATATGAATCGGAACAAAAGTTACTGTGTGTCTCCACCTTAAATTGCCCTCCAACTTATCCTCTTTTCTATCCTCAATTACCTATTCCTGATCCCCCAAAAGATCTTTTAGACCATAGGGAGGGCCCCAGCTCCCCCGCTTCACAAGGGAAAACAATTGTGTGAGCGGCGCCTGTCTGTATCCCTGTCTTTTACTCTATTTGTGGCCTCATTTAGCTAACCTGTGATGTGTTTGTGGTTTGTCTGAGGGAAATAAATCAGAAACACACACCAGAAGCACACTGTCTTGGAAACTATGATAAAGTGCTTTTTTCTTTCCCTTTTTTCTTTTTTTAATTTTTTGACAAAGTCTCACTCTTTCACCCTAGATAGAGTACCGTGGCATTACAGCTCACAGCAACCTCAAACTGTTGGGCTTAGGTGATTCTCTTGCCTCAGCCTCCCAAGTAGCTGAGACTACATGAGCCTGCCACAATGCCTGGCTATTTTTTGTTGCAGTTGTCACTGCTATTTTAGCTGGCTAGGGCCAGGTTCGAACCCACCACCCTCGGTATATGGGGCCAGAGCCCTACCTACTGAGCCACAGGTGCCGCCCTATGATAAAGTATTTTAAGAAATGGTTTATAGGATACCATGTGCTTACTACATCTCCAGGATGATTTAGAACTTTGTGTAAATAAGAATAAGTCCAATGCCTTATTGTTCAGGTGATTGTTGTATCCCTTAGGATAAAATTAGTTTTACACCTGTTATTAAAATTCAAGTGTCCAAGTACTGTAAAACTGCCACATCTGTAATATTTTTAAATTTGCTAGATTCAACTGTAAGCTTACATTCTTGATTTTAAGCCTCTAAACTCTGTGAGGCCTAAGTTCATATTCCCCATACTTAGGCCAGAAACTGTAGGGAACAGTCTAGCCCACAGGGTCACTTCTTCCCTGCTCCAACTTTGCCCCCTCGCTATTCTAAGAAACTGAATGTTCTGATTTCCTGCTTTCTGCCTTAAACTCTAGGCCTAGTAAATGAATTAAAGACACAGGTCCTGTCCTTTGTGGCGATATGGGACTTACAGGAACAATGAAAAGATGCCTGTTGTGTAGTTGTGTTATCAGAATTTCTTTCTTCAGCAGGTCTTTGGTCTTGGAGATTCTAGAAGTGAGCCCATGGGCCACAGATCAGTGATAAAATAAGATTTTGCAGAGCTTCTTTCAGGGAAGAGGAGACCCAAGTCAGAGGTATCCTGTAGGAGTCCTTTATCTAGGGGTAAATATTGACCCTAAGGAAAATTTTAGCCAAAATTTGGTAGATAAAAACACCTCTATAAGCTAAATGAGTGGACTTTGGGCGATTTTTTGAGACAGAGTCTCAAGTTGTTGCCCTGGGTAGAGTACTGTGGCATCTTAGCTCACAGCAACCTCCAACTTGGGCTCAAGCTATCCCCTTGCCTCAGTTTTTCTATATTTAGTAGAGACAGGGGTCCTACTTTTTGTCAGGCGGGTCTCAAACTCGTGAGCTCAAGAGCTCAAGCAATCCACCTGCCTTGGCCTCCCAGAGTGCTAGGATTAAAGGCATTAGTCACTGCATCTGGCCTAAAAGGGTGTTTTTGGTTTTTTGTTTGTTTTTGAGGCAGAGTTTCTCTTTTTTCACACTGGGTAGAGTGCCATGGCATCACAGCTCACAGCAACCTCAAAGTCTTGGGCTTAAGCGATTCTCGTGCCTCAGCCTCCCAAGTAGCTGGTACTGTCACGATACCCAGCTATGTTTTGGTTGTAGTTGTCATTGTTATCTGGCAGGCCAGGGCTGGATTTGAACCCACTAGCTCTGTGTATGTGGCTGGTGCCCTAGCTGCTGAGCTACAGGCACCGAGCCACATGAAGTTTATATTATCTAAATTGTTTATTTATTTATTTATTTTAGATACTAGGGTTCGCTGTATTTCCCAGACTAGACTACAATGACATAATTATAGTTCATTTTAGTTTCCAACCCCTAGGCTCCCTCTACTGAAAGAACCAGACCAGCGCCATCTTAAAAGTTAAGTTTTGCTCCCCCCACCATTTCACTCAGTAAGTTTCACTTTCCAGACAAGCCCAGGCAAGCCCAAGCAATTCCCCAAAATCATGAGACAACCACCCACCAATCAGGGACCCCCCCCACCTAATCAATCCAGAAGCCCCCCCTTTTTTTCAAGCTGTGCATGCCCACCCACTGCATGGAACCATAAGAACCCCCTGTTCCAGAGCTCAGGTCTCCTGGCTTGGATCCATTGCAGCGGAGTCCCTGGGAGCCCAAGTTCGAACTTGCAATAAAAGACCCTTTTGTTTTTGCATCGGACTCGGCTCCTTGGTGGTCTTTGTGGGGGATTTTAATATCTGGGCACAACATTTGGTGCATTGGCCGGGAAGTCCCCCAAGACCCCTTGAGGACCCCGACCCGAAGGGCCACTACATGGTAAGTGTCTGTCTGTCTTTTCTGCCATGTTTGTTTTTGGAAATCTGGAATCTGTAAAAGTGGTCGATGTAAAGTCAAAGTGGATGTGCTGGAGGCTGCTGGCCAAGGGTGCTGAGGAGATGTCCCGGCCCCTTCTGGAAGGGACTTTGCCCCCCATACCCCTGAGACGTGGAATCCTCAGGGCGTGGTGTGGACACCTCTCTTGTAGTTTTTCTGGGTGGATGAAGCTGGTCACACCCACAGCATGGTCAGAGACTGTCGTCCTATTGTTTCTGTGGGCCATCAATTTTTGTATGTCCTCAGTTGTATGTTGTGTTACATGGGTATCTTAGTGTGGCTGAACTCGGAGCTCAAAATTTAGCACTTGTGGTGAAAGAAAAAAAAAGAGCTAAATTGATTACTTTTTGCAGGACCGAGTGGCCAACCTTCAATGTGGCTAGTCTCCAGAGGAAACTTTTCATATCCCCCTCCCTGGCTGAAAGCACTTCCCTAGCAGTTCGGTTCTTGCAGTGCACAAGAATCTCCTAACTCCCCTAACAAGAAACCCCACAAAACTTCTGCATTGCTTTACTCCGTTTCGCAGGATGGTACACACCAAGATCTACTTTGCCCTCCTCCATATCACCCCTCACTGAAGCCCCCCCACGGGGGTTGCGCTGGTGCTCTCCCAGGGGGCTGGGCCACCCCTCCCATGGTGCGAGTGCTCCCCTACCCCCTTCACGTTAACCCTCTGTCCCTGCGACAATGGGGCGGGGACACAGTGAGGGCGGGGGCGGGTTGTGCCTTTGGGCCTGGAGGACCTTTTTTCTCTCCAGGGGCCACACAAGAAAAAAAGGCAAGCGAGCGCACGGGGTCAGTGGTGATGTTGGCTACCCACCCTACCCGTCTTGAAACACAGAACAAGAAGTCTGACACGTGCACAAGTCAGGGACTTGCATGAACGCTGTACGGGGGACCGCCCCCTGGGCAGCAACTGGCTGCCACCAGGTGCATTTCCATTGGCTCCAGGATGGCTGAGAAGGCCCGATGAGGAAAGTGGCTCGGGATCCCCACCCTTCGCGGGGTGGGCCCACCTCCCGAGTGTTACAGCGCTGCTGCCAGAATCTCGATGCCTGGGTAAAGCTCAGAACCTTTATTATTGGCCCTTTGCCACTAGTAATTTGTATAAATAGAAAAAATATTTTTACAAACTGAATCTTTGTCAAAGGATAAGATTCTTGCCTTTTAAACCTTCTAATTATCAGTTTGGCTGAGTGAATGGGTGACTTCATGGTAAAATGGGATCCTGTTCTGTAGAAAGTGAGTTTTTGAGAGTAAGAGAAATTAGACAGAAAGAAGAATGGCATTGTGTAAAGAAAGAATCTTGTGTGATAAATTTTGTCCTGAAACAGAATGGTTGTGTAAGAAAGTGAAAGGCAGGGCAAAAATTAAAGAAAGTTTAGAATGTTTGTAGATGGCCTGTGCAGGTTTAATGAAGCTCATAAAAGAAAACTTGTGAAAGAATTTACATGTGATCCAGTTGACTATGTAGTTCCTTTAAAATCTTTTGGCTTGTAATGTTCTTTAAACAAATGTTTTAGGCCTTTAATACTTGACAAACCTTCCAAAATAAAAACTCTAAATCTGGGGCCTGGTACTGTAGGGCCGTAGTTGCAATGCTGGCCACATGCACTGAGACTGGCGGGTTCAAATTTAGCCCAGGCCAACAACAACAAAAACCCCACAACTTTAAATTTGGTCTTCTTGAGATATTAAGACCAATAAAGGCATGGGAAAACAAATTAAACTTGTTTAATTTGTTAAAAATATATAAGAAACATTGTCAAGTATTAAATAGTGATTAATTTTGTGTGGATTATGCTTATATATGTTTGAATATTATAAAGTATTGGTCTGTCCTAACATATAAGACATTGATCTGTCCTAACATATATTGTCGGTAATAATTTTAATTCATCTAAAAAAAGGTATTTTTTATGTAACTGGCTGAGTCCAAAGTTTATTCTATATAGAAAAGAAATATTGAGGCTGACGAATTCTCTCAAATTCAAATTACCGATGTCTTTAAAAATTGAAAACCTTCGGACTAAAAGCATATTTTTAGAACTTTCATTGGAAAGATAACATGTCTATGAGTATTGCTAACCCAGCTTCAAACAAAACAGAAATCAGTTATGTGGAACTGAGCTAGTTTGTAATGGCTTTTTGTTCGAAATATTGTTGATTGTTTCTATGTTCTGTTTTCCAGAAGTTAAGAAACAATTTTCTGTCTTTTGAACTATTTGTAGCTTTTCGAGCAATGTGTGTACTGATGAGCAGAGTTTGAAACATGTATTTTTTTCTCTCTCCTTGATTTCTCTGGAATGTGAAAGCAATTTGTAAGTATTCTTAATTTCTGACAATACAGTTATTTGCATAAGTTCAATAAGAATCTGTTTTGTTCTATATGACATGATAATGGCACTGGTCATTTTACCAAGGCTTTTGCTGGAATAACATTTCCAGAGGTGTCCAGACTGCATTAAGGAATTAAGGTTGACTTTATAAGGCCAAAAAAAAAAAAGCCCTTTAGAAAACTGGCCAGATACCCATAGTAACATTTCCTGATCTGTGGTAAGTAATGAAGGTCACTTGCTAATGGGTCCAGGAATCAAAATGTGCTTGGGAACCTCAAGAGAGGAGGGATTTACCTAACGCATACAGGAATCTAACAGCACAGATGAATCCTGGGCTCTGAAAGACTTTCAGAAAGTCCAGCCTGACATTCCTTATAAAAGGTTCCAGCAAAGCCAATTCTAAAAGATAAACAGAGCCTAAATGGCTAATAATTAATAATTCTTACTGCATTTTATGCAAATAATCAGACCCCATATATTAAAGGTACAGTTTATTTTAGCAAATAAGTTAGTTCTACATTAATTTGCCTTTAGTAAAAAAAGAAATAGGAGAGAGAAAAATAGTTTAAAAGGAGGAAAAAGAAGCTGTGGCCTACCTGTATTAAATCCCAGCCTTGTCTGTACTGTCAACCTATAAAATGAGATGTAACTATTTTACTAAATTGATCTATTAAATGAGACTAAGAGACTGGCCAAAGAATATAGAATTATACACAGTAGTTATATTTACTCTGAAGCCTTAGGACTCCACAAAGGTTACCTGTTGGCTACACTGGAAAACTTGTGCAGTATTAAATATTATCTAGAATTTCCTAGTAAATGGTGTAACTGTAACACTGCATTCTACTCTACTGAATCTGCTGCCAGCATAAGCCAAGTGTCCCACTTGTCTGAACTTAAAAGAGGGCTTTTTCAGTGTAAGGCTGTCTCTAGGAAGCCAGAAGCTTTTTGCTTTCCAGTGAGAGAGACCAGACATAGAAACAGTATACATGGACCAGGTTGCCAGTATACATGACCAGGAGTTCAAAACACCCATGATTTTTGAAGAAGCACTGGCTCATGACCTCCAGAAATTCCTGACTGAGGAATCAGAATGTGTGCTGGTCCAATATGTTGATGAACTCCTTTCAGGACACCCTACCCAGGAGGGCTGCACCCGAGGCATGGACTATCTTTTATGACATCTAGAGGTTTGTGGCTATAAAGTATCTAAACGGAAGGCCAAGATTTGCCATCAGCAAGTACGTTATCTAAGATTTACTATCCAGCAGGGGTAGAGGTATCCAGGCATGAAATGAAGGCAGGTCATTAATTCCTTCCTCAGCCCCATAAGCCAAAAGCAATTTTGGAAATTCTTAGGCTTGGTCAGCTTCTGTTGCCTTTGGATTCCCAACTTTGCCATTTTGGCTGTCTTGGCTAAACCCTTGTGTGAGGCAACTAAAGAAGAGGAAGGAGAAGCCTTAGAATGGCAAGGAGAACAGGAACATACCTTCTCCCAGCTAAAGATGAGGCTGATAACTGCATCTGCATTGAAACTGCCAGACTTGGCCAAGCCCTTTACTCTATATGTCTCAGAGAAAAATAAAATGGCTGGGGGTGTGTTATCCCAGCTAGTTGAGTCCTGATGAAGACCTGTAGCCTACCTCTCTTAGCAGTTGGATGGAGTGGCAAAAAGATGGCCACCCAGCTTATTCAGCTCTAACTGCTACTGCTCTCCTTGTGCAAGAAGGTAATAAGCTGACTCTGGGCAGGATCTCAGAGTGAAAGTACTGCACTCTGTGGTGAATTTAATGGACACTAAGGGACATTTTTGACTTTCTAATGCAACACTCTGAACCAAGCCACGCTCCTTCCAGTCAGTGGAAGAGAGACTGAGTATGACTGTAAGGAAATTATAGATAATGTGTACTCTAGCAGACCTGACTTGCGTGACCAGCCCTGGACAGATGCAGACTGGAACTTGTATGTAGATGGAAGCAGTTATGTGATGGGGCAAGGTGAGCTGTGGGCTGAGTATGCAGTGGTCACCTTAACAGAGACTGTGGAGGCTAAGCCCCTCCTTCAAGGGACATTGACTCAGAAGGCTGAGTTAATTGCCTTGACTGGAACCTTAGAATTAAGTCAAGGAAAAAACTCGAATGCTTTTCTGACTCTCCAAGTACACAGGACATTGTACAAGGAGAAGTGACTATTAAATTCTGGGAAAAAAAAAAGACATTAAGTATCAGCAGGAGATAACGTCAGTTGTTAGAGGCAGTATAGAAACCCCAGAAAGTGGCAGTTATGCACTGTCATGGACATCAAAGAAATGCTTTCACCATAGCTAAAGTGAACACCAGAGATAATACTGAGGCAAAGAGGGCTGCCTCCCAGCCATACCAGGTGTCGCCAGTGGCTCTCCTCATCCCATGGGTCCCAGAGCTCACCCCTATCTGCTCCTGGGAAGAGAAAGAATAGTTAGCAGTGGAAGGGAGACAGGAAACAGATAGAGGATGAATAAAAATGCTAGACGCAGCAGTCTCCCAGATTCTAGGAGCTACCGTAGTGACAGGAGTATTCGATGAAGTTTCTGGGCCAGTACTTCTATATCTCCCAACTGGCAGCCCTGGGCAAAACTGTCAGTCTACAGTGTATCACCTGCAGCCAGTTCAACATGTGTCAAGGAACAATGGTACCCCCCAGGAATCCGGTCATATGGAGCAATGCCCTTCGAAGACTTTCAGATCAAGGGACCAAATTTACGTCTGGAATCAGAACCTGTTCCCCCTCACACCAAGGTAAAAAAAGACTTTACACCATCATCCTGATATCCAACTTGCCCTGCTCCAGCCACATACTGGGAGCTGGCTGGTCAACGCATGGCTGAAGCCTGAGGAAACTCCTCGAGGAAATTGCCTTAATTAAACTTTGGACTTTAGAAATAAAAAAAAGAGGGTTGTGCACTGCTCTAAGTGAAAAATGCCGTTTTTACACTTATCACTCGGGAATAATGAAAGAATCAATGGTCCTTGTGCAGGAGAGCTTGCACAAGTGTAAATTAGAAAGAAAAAAATAATCAGAGCTGGTATAAGTCTCTCTTGGCTAACAATGCTGATATCAGCCATGGCTGGTCCCCTAGTGTTATTACTTCTACTCCTGACTCGGGCCCTTGCATTGTCAATAGCCTCATCACTTTTGTACAGGTCCGTGTAAGAGCCGTACAACTGCTGGTCTTAAAAGGCCAATATCAGCCCCTTTCAGACAGAAAGCTAGAGATGACACACACAGTATCAGACCCATGATTGGGTCCTTGAATTTACAAGTAGAGTGGGGAATGAAAGAACCAGACCTGCACCATCTTAGGAGTTAAGTTTCACTCCCCCGGCCATTTTGCTCAGTAAGTTTCACTTTCCGGACAAGCTCAGGCAAGCCCAGGCAATTCCCTGAAATCATGAGACAACTGTCCACCAATCAGGGACCCCCCCACCTAACCAATCCAGAAGCGCCCCTTTGTTTCAAGCTGTGCACACCCACCCGCTGTGCAGTACCAAAAGAACCCCCTGCTCCAGAGCTCGGAGCTCCTGGCTTGGATCTGTTGCAGCAGAGTCCCTCGGAGCCGAAGTTTGAACTTGCAATAAAAGACCCTTTTGCTTTTGCATCGGACTCGGCTCCTTGGTGGGCTTTGTGGGGGATTTCAAGATCTGGGCACAACACTACCTCAGCCTCCTGAGTTCCGGAGAGATAATACCGGCAACACCATACCTAGTTATTTTGTTTTTGTTTTTGTAAAGGTGGTCTAGTCTAGTCGAGGCTAGTCTCAAACTCCTGGCCTCACGTGATCCTCTTTCCTTGGGCTCCAAAAATAGTACCATTAGAGGCATGAGTCATGCTTCCCAGCCCCAAATCTAAAATTTAAAAGTATTCATCATAGTTTCCCAGTTTGAATATCATACTACTAATTCTAATGAATATAATATGACAACCAAGGTTAAATTCAAATGGATTTCAGGCCGTGTCAGGTCCCTTTCTGGAGAGAAAACACTGACTGCAGCTGAGAATATTATCCTATTTACATGTCATTTAGGGGATTAAGGGGAAGGGTTTGGAGCTTTAGGGTGGAATCTGTCCAATCACGCTCTCAGAAGGAGGGGCGAATTCCACAATCTAGCAAGGCTTTTTTCTTTTGCCCCAGCCCAACAAGGTCAATCAGAGAAATTTTCATTTCTTGTTCTTCATTGTAGAAATTCTGAGTGTGCTACCATGTCCTCTGTATCCTTGTGACCTGCAAGTGCTAATAAGGAGGATGATAGGACAACATGAAAGCTGGGATATGGTGAGTGTGTGGGGATGGCTGTCCTGGAGGGAAGGAACCAACTAGAATTAGCTGCAGTGGGTCCTAGGCCTCCCCATATCATCTCCAGAGTGTGTAGACCCAAGTCCCTGATGGATGGTGCAGCTCAGCTTTTAGATGGGTTTAGCAACAGGGTGGAGCCTGAAATTGCATCCAGGACCCTGGGAGTCCTGTTCCATTTACAAGTGACTTTGCAGAGACAGAAGCCCTCTGTGGGCAGCTGTGCACCTACAACCCCACATCTCCCCAGATTGGGCAGTAAGAAGAAACGGATCATGAGGGGAGAATCCAGACTAAGTGGTTAATGGTGTTGGTATAGGAATTTCTTCCTTCAGTAAATCCTTCATCTTGGGGATTCGAAGGATGAACCCACGGGCTATAGATCAGTGGTAAGATAGGATTTTATTAGACAGACAGGAATACAGAAGGAGTAAAAAGCACCAGAGCTTTTGGCAAAGGGAAAGATTTCCCATTTCAAATTCGGAAATCCACCTTAGTGATCGTTTATCTAGAGTTATCTCAGTATTAAATCCTTGCAGTTTTTGCCTCAGGGAAGGAATTAGGGTATGTGCTCACTACTTAAGGTGGAACCACACAATGTTTTCTGGGTGCTGGGTTTTTGACATTGCTAAAGCCCAGAGGGTGTGGCCTGGAACAGACAGGCTGTTTGTGCCTAGAAATGGGTGTCTGATTCCTGAGCTCCCCTGGCCCTAGAGAATGGAGGGTTCTTGTCTAGCCCGTAGTGGGAGAACCCTGTATCAGTGTCCCTGTTCTGTCGTTTGCCTGTTAGAAATTAAACCAATGTCTCAAAAATAAATTAAACTGAGGCACTGTTAAAACTTTAAAGAGTTTATTAGAGCAAACAGTCATCAGGAACCCACCCATGGTTTGTGTTTGGGGGTCTGTTAACTGGATGAAGAGTGTCCCTCCACCTGTCACTGTCACCTACTATACAGAGATGGGAATATGACTACCAAACTTTACTTCTCATGAGGCCAGTGATTCTGTAGAACAGTGAGAGTAGCCTTTCCAAGATTGTTCTCTTCTTCCATTTTCAAAATATCAGTTTTACACATAATGGTTTACAGTAAACACTACAATAACCCTTATTTTAAATAATAATCAGCACAACTCAGTGATAAAGTATTATAACATTTTCAGTTCAAAAGTTAAGTTCCTAATTTTTCCTAAATCAAAGACCACATTAATATTTTATCTTATTTTATTATTTTTCGAGACAGAGTCCCACTTTGTCACTCTTGGTAGAGTGCCATGGCATCATAGCTCACAGCAACTTCAAACTTTGGGCTCAAGAAATCCTCTTGCCTCATTTTTGCATTTTTAGTAGAGACGGGGGTCTCATTCTTGCTCAGGCTGGTCTCAAACTTGTGAGCTCAAGTGATCCACCTGCCTTGGCATCCCAGAGTGCTAGGATTACAGGCATGAGTCACTGTGCCCAACCAATCCTTATTTTGAATAATACTCAGTATAATTCAGTGATCTATTACAACATTCTCATTTCAAAAGTCAAATTCATAAATCAATTTTGCTAATGTATTCAAGATGGACATCTTTAGGGTGGTAGCTAAGTTTACAAAACAATATGAATAGGAAACAGGAGATGATGGTTAGGTAGAACTTATTCTGACCAGAACAGCTGTGACATGTCAGCCTTAGCCTGACCGACTATCTTATTCTCACTAAATGTGCTCTCATTATCACCCTTTCTCCCCAGCATAACTTCCGTAGGGATCATAATGAAATTCTAAATTTCTACTCCCCTCACCATATCCCCAAATGTCAACTTCCTGTTGTGTGAGGTTAATGTAAGCTGCGTTGCAGAGTGTAAGTCCTGCAATTGAAATTGCTTAAAATAAAAGGAAGGCTACAATTCTCTTTGGCATGCAACAAAAATCTTTATTTTATCTTAACTTATATAGGCAGTACTGCAGGTACACATCATAAATCAGTAATCTAATTGCTCAAACCCAAAGACCCAGGCCCTAACCACCTGGCGTCAGGATGTCTACAGCTTAGCTGATAACAACACTTTTAACCTTGTTTAAAGTTGTTCTTCCGCTAAGAAATTGGAAGTAATGTACTATAAAAACCAGAGCTCAGGGAGATGGAACTCCAGGGGACCAAACGGCTACAATTCTTGAGCTTCAAGCTCTGCCTCCGTGCTTAGGCCAAAAGTCAGCAGGTCCTCTCTCTTACGTGTCCAGGCCTGTAACAACAATGGAGTGCTAGCCAGGTTTTTCCATTCCATCTCCCAAAGACTTTTAACTTACTCTCACAGAAGTAATCTCTATAAAAGTCTTACATATAGGCTTTTCACCTATATTTTCCAGTAAATGAGAAATTATAGCATCAGCTTTTTTTTGATGTCATTGCTGAAGCCCATGAGAATTGGGAATAAGTATCAACAGAATGATGGATATATTTTAATTTTCCAAATTCTTGAAATTGAGTAACATCCATTTGCTATAATTGATTGGATAATACTCCTCTAGGATTAACTCCTATAGGTAAATGTGGAACCGTTAAAGGTTGACAAGTAGGGCAAGAACTTATTATAACTCTTGCAGTGTGCCAAGAAATATCATGTCTTATTTTTAAAGTATGATGCATGTATGTTCTTGCTGAGCAGTTAATACTGAACCTACTAACTGATCAATAGTTTTATTTCCCAAAGAAATAGGTCCTGGTAAATTAGAATGAGCTCTAACACGGGTAATATATATGGGAAATGATCTATTTCTAATTAATTGTTGAAGGGAGAAAAACAATAAAGTAAAATCTGGGGTATTAGTTGTTAAAGTAACAGTTTCAATAGTTTGAACTATGTGAGTAGAATAAAACGAGTCAGATATAATGTTGAGAGCTTGGTCTGGAAAATCTGTTATTAATAATATAATAGTAAATAATTCTGCCTTTTGTACAGATGAATAAGGAGATTGTTGCACTTTATGAATATAAGAACCTAAATATCCAGATATTCTCAATTTATTTGCATCCTTATAAAATGTTTCTGTATATGGGATGGTTTTTAATTTTACCATTTTAGGTAAAATCTAAGAAGTATTTTTAAGAAATTGAATTCTTTTATCTGGAGGAAAATGATTATCTATTATTCCAATATAGTCTGATAATGCAATTTGCCAATCAACATTTAAAATAAGTAAATCAGAAATTCGATTACTTTACATTGAGGACATATTAGTTAAAGGAACAATGATTTTTTTCAGGAAGTCTTTCAACTAATTGTCTTAAACATGTCTTCCTTTTAAAATTATAAAAGCCATTTTTTGGACAAAAGATGGACATATGTTTCCATCTTTTTACATGCTTTATTTGGTAAAAAGCACCATTCAACAAAAGCTGTTTCCTTACACAATCAATTCTGTAGGAGAGGGCATGGATGGAAAAACATAGATGTAGAAATTGGTAATTTGAGAAATCTGATTTAATTGAGCATCCTGAATATGTTCCTTAATCCATTATAATTCTTTTTCATCTTTCAGAGTAAGCTGTCTAGGACTTATGGAGGTTAGGATACCCTTCCAAAATGGAAAACAAATTAGTAAGAGAATAAGTGGGAGTTCCTAAGGTTGACCTTATCCAATTAATATCTCCTAATAATTTTTGAAAATTGTTTAAAGTTCAAAGGGAATCTCTTCTAATTTGAACTTTCTGAGGGATAAAATTTTAAGCAGTAATATGATATCCTAAATATTCCCAAGGCTCTTGAGTTTATACCTTGTCTTCTGCTAACTGAAGACCATATTCTTTAAATTTTGAGCATGCCAATTGATACAATTTCTGTAACTTACTAAAATCTGGATGTGCCAATAGAATATCATCCATATAATGTAAACACATGCTCTCTGGAAAAGATTTGCTAAGTTATTCTAAAGGTTGATCTACAAATAATTGACACAATGTGGGGCTGTTGAGCATACCTTGAGGCAATACTTTCCAGGGAAACCTCCGAGTAGGCTTTTCATTGTTTAAAGCAGGAATAGTGAAAGAAAAGCAATCCATGTCTTTTGGTTGCAAATGAATATTAAAAAAGCAATCTTTTAAATCTATAATAATTATAGGATAATGTTTTGGTATTAAGGTAGGATTAGGAATTCCATGTTGCAAAGACCCCACCAGGCGGATAATTACACTCATTTTTCTTAAATCTGTTAACATTCTCCATTTACCTGATTTCTTTTTAATTACAAAAATTGGAGAATTCCAGAAACTTGTAGATCCAGTATGACCAGCTTGCAATTGTTCATCAATTAATTAATGAAGCGCTTCTAATTTTATCAAAGGAAGGGGCCACTGCTCCACCCAAACTGATTTATCTGTTTTCCATTGCAAGGAAAGGAGCACCAGTCATTCCAGCTGTGTTTCATTGCACATGTGCATTAAGAAGGTCTTAGAATCTCAATTCCCCCTTTTCCTTTTACAGAAATGTTCATGGATTTGCAGAAGCGCTAGGCAGAGGCCCCTAGGAAATATCCTCTCATAATGAAGGAAGCCCTAGGCCTGTTTTATCATAGCCCATCTGGGTTATTACAGGCTTTCTAGAAACGTCAGGCTGAGTTGGATCATAGCCCATACTAAACATAATATTTTTAGCAGCCTTTGAATTTGTGTGGATGGTAAGCATAGCTTCCCATTGTTGTAATAAGTCTCGACCCCATAAAGTGACCACAATAGGCACGATGTAATGGCGGACATCAGCTGCCTATCCTTCAGGTCCTTTACAATGCAAATCAAAAGTACTTTGTTCAATATTAGTCATGGTTCCAATGCTAATAAAAGTAGCTTTCATAAATCATGTAAGCCCAAGAGTTTGAGGGTTGCTGTGAGTTGTGATGCCAGGGAACTCCAACGTAGTGGATTTTGGCCAGCATGCAGGTCACATTTGAGAAGCAATTATAGAAACATCTGCTCCTGTATCTATGAGCCCCATAATTTGAATATTTTTCTCAAATGTTACTTTACATTGAGGACAAGTATCATTTAGAAAAGCATGCCCCAAAACATGCTTTTCTGTACTTCCAAAACCACCTTCTCTTGTAATAGGAGAGGTTTTGCCCTTATGATATGGCAAAATTAATATTTGAGCCATACAATGTCCTGTGGACATTTGGATGTTTTTCGTGGCTGAAGCCATTATTAATATTTCACCTTTATAATCTTCATCAATTATTCCTGGGGGAATAGTATCTTATGAAGCAGTTTTTGTTGAAAAGTAGGAGCTTATCTTCAGCAGGCACCAAGCTCCAAGTTACAAATCTCTACCTTGTCATGAAGACAAGTAAAGTACTGTTTTTCTTTCAATATACCCAATTCAAATTTATTTTGACTACATCCAAAACAAGGGTTGCCTTTGCAATTACCAGGTGAAGTTAGGATGTGCTATATATAAAGAATGGTACTAGGCTTGACACCTGTAGCTCAGGTGCTAGTGCGTTGGCTATATAGACCAAGACTGGTGGGTTTGAACCTGGCCTGGGTCTGCTAAACAACAATGACAAATACAACAACAAAAAATAGACAGGCATTGTGGCAGGCGCCTGTAGTCCCAGCTACTGGGAGGCTGAGGCAAGAGAATTGTGTAAGCCCAAGGTTATGAGGGTTGCTGTGAGCTGAGACACCAGAGAACTCTGCCAAAGGTGCCATAGTGAGACTCTGCCTCCAAACAAACAAGAGAAAAAAAGTATGGTGCTGTCAAGTCTTCTACTTGAAGATTTAATTATGGCAATCTCTTGCCATATTGCCTGTGGTGAGCATCACATTTTAGTATAATTATGTTGTAAATTATTTTCTGTCTATTTTAGAATAGGAGATAGATTTTCTGGGTTGGTGATTATTCTCTTACTTATTATATTTCTGAAATGCTGTCCAGGGTTTCTAGACATGATATAAACCTATAAGGTGCACCACAAGTTTCACCGTACAGGCATCTTTTTTTGAGGGCTTCCAGTCACAACCCATAGTTGTGCAGCATATTGTACACTGCCCCAAAATTAATAGGTGAGTTCATTTCTCTGCCTCATTGGGATCTACAGGCTCATTTTTAGAAATTAGAGCGGTTTATCTAATACATAAATACACAGAGCACCAGACATTCTAGCTGTGTTTCATTGCACATATGCATTGAGTAGGTCTTAGAATCTCAATTCCCCCTTCTCCTCTTACAGAAATGTTCATGGATATGCAGAAGGCACTTGCAATGTCCCCACCTCTCCAAGACCTAAATTTACAGCTGCAAAATTTAAATAAAGGTCTGGGGATTCTTCAGGATGTGTTAGAGACTTTCCATGAGGAAATCTCTTCTCCAGGTTCCTTTACATTCAAGAGTACAGAACCAGATTGATTCCACCTAGAAACTACATAGAAGATCTGACTTCAAGCAGGAATGAACAACAAAGGGTCAGATTTTGAACTGAGACTACACAAAACCTAGGGGAGACATTTTCTTCATTAAGAGACACTGACATTGATAACATATAACTAATTTTTTTGAGACAGAGTCTTATTTGTCACCCTCTTAGAGTGCCATGGCATAACTTTCAGCAACCTCTTGGACTCAAGCGATCCTTTCGCCTCAGCTTCCATAGTAGCTGGGACAAGTGTCTGCCACAATGCCCACCTTTTTTTTTTTTTTTTTGAGACACAGTCTAAAGCTGTGTAGAGTGCCATGGCATCACAGCTCATAGCTCACAACAACCTCAAACTGTTCTGCTCAAGTGATTCTCTTGCCTGAGCCTCCCAAGTACCTGGGACTATAGGCACCTGCCACAATGCCTGGCTATTTTTTTCGAGAGGGGATCTTGATCTTGCTAAGGGTGGTCTGGAACTCATGAGCTCAAGCAATCTACTTGCCTCGGTCTCCCAGCTAGCTAGTATTATAGACATCAGCTACCATGCCTGGCCTTAACCCCCTCATTTTATCTGGAGTGAAATTAAGAACACTACCCATTTTATTCATTTATTCAGGGATTAGTGATATGCAGTTATGTGGACATATATTTCTCTCTGGGGGAGTGGGAGTACCTGGATCCTAAAGCTCTGCCCCTGGCCACTTGGTCAATGTGTTATTTATTTATTTATTTATTTTTATTTCAGGAACTGTTGACATTCAGGGAGGCCTAGGATGCACCTCCTGTGGCCCCTGTGGCTACTCCAGTAGCAGCTGCTGTTCCAGTATAGGCAAAAAGAGTAATTAACGGAAGTGTCAGTTTGTGGAGGCAGCCTGCACAATGGGAAGGCCAAGTGGCTGAATCCTGGGCAATTTGGGTATCTGCATATACTAGTCCCAGAGAGTAGCAGTCTGCCCAGTGAGAGGGTAGCACCCAGGATGTTTGGTTGCCATGCACCCGGTATCTACCTTTTTCTGGAGGCTGTTGGGTAGTGCATTTAATTTTGGCTACCATAACAGGAGCTAATTTGCAAGTGGCATGTGGTCCTCGTCTCTGGAATTTTGTGCCACGCCATTCAGCTTCTTGGGCTGTTAAATGTCTCCAATATGGAATGAATCAAGGGGAGAGCAAATGAAAAACTATTTATCTGAAGGTTTCACAGCAGAATTCCATTTGAACAGTATTTGAGGTCCTCCAAGGAAGTTTAGGAATATGAAGATATCTAAAAGGCTTCGGAAAACTTCAATAACCCTTTTCAGTCCTAGTCATCGGAGTGAAGGTCTTTATAAAAAAAATGAGTTGGCTTGTCTAGGCAGACTTAATCCAAGTCAGGTTTATTGAAGTCACAGAGAACCAAAAATGTTGGGTTTTAGGGCAGCTGCTTGAATCCTAAAATGTCAGGGTTTCTGAGAGCTGCTTGGGTCTTCAGTTCTTGGAATGAACTTGCATAAAAATGACCATGCACCTCTAAGTAAGGCAAGCATGGAAGAAGGTTTACTGAAGAAGAGAAAGGTAGGTTGACAGAGTAAGAAAGTTTGCAAAGCAGGATACATTGACTATAGTCAGCAAGTGGGCCTCTGGTGTCAGGGCAAGAAGGCAAAGAGGCAGCATGGTGTTGTTAATCTACTGGTTCTAATTTGGTGCTGAGTACATGTGATGCTCATTTTTTTCATTATTGTGATACCTCAGTTAGGATATTTTCACCAAATCCATCCAGATTATTACAAAAACTATAAAATTGCCATCTTTTCATGGCTACATACTAGTCCATTGTATGCATATACCAGGGTTTATTCATCC
The DNA here is from genome assembly GCF_027406575.1 of Nycticebus coucang. Lineage (NCBI taxonomy): Eukaryota > Metazoa > Chordata > Mammalia > Primates > Lorisidae > Nycticebus > Nycticebus coucang. The sequence continues at coordinate 24,245,357 of NC_069799.1, read as the reverse complement.
ATTCCCATGGTGAAGGGCACCTGGATTATTTCCACATTTTGCAGTTGTAAATTGTGCTTTTATATATAACATTTGAAGTCAATGATTTTTCTTTTCTTTTTTTTTTTTTGTAGTTTTTGGCCGGGGCTGGGTTTGAACCTGCAACATTCAGCATATGGGGCTAGCACCTTACTCCGTTGAGCCACAGGCACCGCCTATATATAACATTTGAATGAACATTTGAATGAAAATGTCCTTATGGGGAAAATAACTTTTTTTTCTTTTGGGCAAATACCTAGAATGGGATTGCTGGATATAATGGTAGGCCTACATTTAGTTCTTTGAGCAATCTCCATACCTCTTTCCTACAGAAGCTATATTAGTTTTTATCCCCACCAACAACGCATGAGTGTTTGCTTCTCCTGGCACTCACCATGTGTTGTAAGTGATTCTGAGAAGGTTAGGTGGTATCTTGAAGTGGTTTCGATTTGCATTTCTGTCATGATTTGTGATGATGATCATTTTTTCATGTGTTTGCTAGACACAAACATGTTTGTAAGTCCTCATGAGAAAAGTTTATTTTTCTTTCTCTTGCCCAGTTTTTAATGGGGCTGTTTTACCTTTTCAAATTGATTTGCTTGAGTATTTTGTAGATTTGTCATTAAGACTTTGTTGGATTTGTAGCATGCAGATACTTTCTCCCATTCTGTACGTTAGTTTCTTTTGTTGAATGTGTTCTTACCTGTGTTCTTACTTGATCAATTTCCATTTATTTATTTTGTTGCTGCAATTTCCAGTGGGGTCTTCATAAATTCTTTCCCTGGCTAGTAAAATAAAGAGTTTTACCACACTTCTTTCTAGTGTTTTTATAGTTTTGTATCTTACATTTAAATCTCTTATCCATCATGAGTTAATTTTTGTTGGTGGTGAGGGGTGTGGGTTTAGTTTTAGTCTTTTACATGTGGCTAATTACTTGTCCCAGCATGATTTATTAATTTCTTTTTATATTGGCCTAGGTAGAGTGCTGTAGCATCATAGATCATAGCAAACTCAGACTCTTGGACTTAAGTGTTTCTTTTGCCTCAGCCTCCTGAGTAGCTGGGACTACAGGTACCCACCACAATACCCAGCTATTTTTTTGTTGTAGCTGTCATTGGTGTTTGGCAGACCCAGGCCAGGCTGGAGCCCTCCAGTCCTGGTATATGTGGCTGGCCCCTTAGTTGCAGAGCTATAGGCACCCAGCTGATTTATTAAAATTTTATAATATTTAATTTTATTCTAAGTAGGATTGTTTTCTTAACCTTTTCTTAGATAGTTTGCTTTTAGAGTTTAGAAATACAAGTCAGTTTTGAATGTTGACTTACAAATTTAGTGAATGGGTTTATTATTTCTTTGTGTGTGTGTGTGGTTTTTGGCCGGGGCTGGGTTTGAAGGGTTTGAACCCGCCACCTCCGGCATATGGGACCGACGCCCTACTCCTTGAGCCACAGGCGCCGCCGGGTTTATTATTTCTAAATATTTTGTGGGCAGTGCCTGCAGCCTAGTGGGTAGAGTGCTGGCCCCATGCACTGAGGGTGGTGAGTTCAAACCCAGCCCCGGCCAAACTGCAACAAAAAATAGCCGGGTATCGTGGTGGGCACCTGTATTCCCAGATACTTTGGAGACTGAGGCAACAGAATCGCCTAAACCCAGGAGTTTGAGGTTGCTGTTTGCTGTGATGCCATGGTACTCCACCAAGGGTGGTAAAGTGAGACTCTGTCTCTAGAAAACAAATAAATACATAAATAAATAGATAATTTTGTTATAATATTTACAGTTTTGTTCATATCTGACCACTTTGTCTATAAGCAAGAGAGTTTTAATTCTTTATTTCTGATGTGAATGTCTTTTGTTATTTTATTACCTAATTACTCTGGCTTTATCTAATACAATTTTGAATAAAAATCATCAGTTTGGGTACATTTATTTGCTTGTCTGATACTAAAGTAATATCTGTTAGAATTTTCACTGTTGGGGCGGCGCCTGTGGCTCAGTGAGTAGGGCGCCGGCCCCATATGCCGAGGGTGGCGGGTTCAAACCCAGCCCCGGCCAAACTGCAACAAAAAAATAGCCTGGCGTTGTGGCGGGCGCCTGTAGTTCCAGCTGCTCGGGAGTCTGAGGCAAGAGAACCGCGTAAGCCCAAAAGTTAGAGGTTGCTGTGAACCGTGTGATGCCACGGCACTCTACCCGAGGGCAGTACAGTGAGACTCAGTCTCTACAAAAAAAAAAAAAAAAAAGAATTTTCACTGTTGAGAATGTTACCTAAGAGCTTTTTATATATGATATCATTATGTTGCGATACATGTCTTTTTATGTATAGAATTTCTCAAGTTTTTATTATGAAAGTATATTGAATTTTATTAAATGTATTAAAAAATATTTTGAGATTATCATATAATTCATATCATTTCTGCTTTTGTAGTATGTCTTTTTTTGTTGTTTGTATATATTGCTATATCCTTGCATTCCAAGTATAAATCCTACTTATTCTTGGTATATAATCTTTTACACATGTTGAAGAATTTCATTTCTAGTATTTTGTTGAAAATTGCTGCTTGCAAATTAATCAGAGATAATGGTTTGTGGTTTTCTTTCTTATAGTATCTTTAAATGGCTTCAGTATGAGGATAATGGTGGTCTCATAATTTAGGTTTGGAAGTATCTCCCCCCTTTAGTTTTCTAGGAGTTTGGGAAGAATTGATTATTTCTTCTTTCAATGCTTGATAGAATTTGCCTGTGAGGTCATCCATCTTGTCCTTCTGTTTGTTAGAGGATTTTTTATTAGTGCTTCAAGATTCTTCCTCAGTATTAGTCCATTTAGTATTTCTACTTCATGATTTTAATCTTAGTGGGTTGTATATGTGTTGACTAGAATGTGATACATGTGTTTGTTAGGTCTTGTTAGTCTACAGCGTTTTATAAGTGCACACTTACTGGTTTTCTGCCAAAATGATCTATTCATTGTTTTAAGTAGAGCAGTGAAATCCCCTTTTAGTATTGTATTTCTTTCTATTTTTTTTATTATTTTGCTAATGTTCACTTCATGTATTTAGAAGTTCTAGTGTTGCATACATATTAATCATATATCCTCTTGACAATTTAGCTGTTTTGTTAGTAAACAGTCAATGATTTTTACCTTTTTGACAGATTTTTCATACAAGACGATTTTATGCTATATAATGTATGATCACTCCTGTACTCTCACTTAACATTAGCATAAAATTTTCATTTCAATCCTTTCACTTTTTGCCTATTTGTCCTTAAATCAAATGTGAATCACTTGTAAGCAGAATAATATGAGATTTTTTTAAAAAATCCATTCATTTCTGTTTTATTCCATTTTTAAGTGATATAACAATCCACAGACTGGGTAAATTATAAAGAATAGAAGTTTAGGCTTGCCGCCCATAGCTCAGTAGTTGGAACACCGGCCACATACACCAGGGACCTGTCCCAGGCCTGTTAAACAATGATGACAACTACAGCAAACAAATGGCAGGGAGTTGTGACAGGCACCTGAAGTCCCAGCTACTCAGGAGGTTGAGGCAAGAGAATAGTTCAAAAACCATCCAAACGAACGAAGAGAATAGAAGTTTATTTGACATTTAGTTCTTGAGGCTGGGCAAGGCAAAACCATGGTACTGACATCTGGAAAAAATGTTTTTTTGCTGCAGCGTAACGTGAAGGAGACCAAAGAACTGGTGGAGAGTAAGGTGGTGGATCAAGTATAATTGTTGTTATTCTTGTTGTTTTTTTTTAAATAACAGAATTATGTTCATGATAACTAACGCACTCATTCAATTAAAAAAAAACCCTAATCCACTCAGTTTGCCCTGATGGCGTAATCAGTTTTTAAAGACCTCCCTTGTATTTTTTTATTTTTTATTTTTTTGAGACAGAGTTTCACTCTGTCAAACTGGGTAGAGGTCTATGACATGATAGCTCACAGCAACCTCAAATTCTTGGTCTCAAGAGATCGCTTTCCTCAGCTTCCTGAGTAGCTGGGACTATAGGCACAGGCTACAACACCCAGCTAGCTTTTCTATTTTATGTAGAGATAGTATCTCAGTCTTGCTCAGGCTAGTCTTGAATTCCTAAGCTCAAGTAATCCACCTACCTTGGCCTTCCAGAGCACTATGATTACAGATGTAAATCACTGTGAAGAGCCCAAGGGCCCACTTCTTATTTCTATCATAGCAATTAAAGTTTACTATCAATTTTACAGGCCATAGTTTATAGCAGTAACTTTTCATTGGATAATTGAATCTCTTTGTATGCAAAGTAATTTTGAATAGGTAAGAGCTTTCTATTGTAATTTTGTTTTTTCTATGCATTTTATAATTACATCGTTTGTTTAATAATACTGTATTTCCTTTATTCCACTTTTTGAATTTCTTTCTGTTGTTGATATATGCTTGGATGCTCTCTTTTCTGTATGTACTACAGTTATTTTTCTAGTGTTTATCAGAAGATTTACATACATTTTATACTTAGAACATTCTAGCTTAAGATAACAATTAAATTTCTGTGCACAAAAAAATCAACAAATTCACCCCTTCACACATTTTATTCTGTTTATGTTACATTTCACAACTTTTTGTATTGTGTATCCATTAACAAATTATTTTAGCTGTCTTCCTTTTAATAGTTTCATTTTGTAACTTTTATACTAGAGTTAAAAGTGATTATGCACCACCATTACAATATTAGAGTGTTCGGTATTTCACTTTGTATTTAGTGTTTCCAGTGACATTCACACTTCAATGTTTTCATTATTAGTATTCTACCATTTTTATTTAAAGAATTTCAGCAGATATACTAGTGATACCTTTTAAATGTTCTTTGTGTGGGAATGTCTTAAAACTCTTTTTCATTTCTGAAGGTTGGATTTGTCAAATATGGTCTTTATGGTTAACAGCCTTTATTTTTTTTCCTTTAGCACGTTAAACATATAGTTTCACTTCCATCTCACCTACCAAATTTCTGCCTAAAAATATCTGCTAATGACTCTATTATCTCTTGCTGCTTTAAAAATTCATTAGGCAGGGTGTGGTGGCTTTTACCGGTATTCTTTAGAATTCTTGGAGGCTGAACTCAGGAGTTTGAGAGCAGCCTGGCTGAGAGCAAGGTCTTGACTCTACTAAAAATAGAGAAACTAGCTGGGCACTGTGGCTTGCTCCTGTAGTCTTGGTAGGTGGCTGGAGCAAGAGAATCACTAGAGCCTAGAGTTTGGGGTTGCTGTAAGCTATGATGCCATTGCACTTTACACTGGGTGAAAGAGTAAGATTGTCTCAACAAAAAAGTTTCTCATTTTTTCTTTGGATTTTTCCAATTAAAATTTATCCTGGGCAATTGTTATTGGGTTTTCTTCAGATACTTTGATTTTTAACAAAACTATTTCCATGTAGTTATGAGGGGGTGGCGTTCCTTTAAAAAAAAAAAACTTTTTATCTTTATTTCTCATTTGAAAATCAAAAATGCAAATATTTCTTCACTTAATGATGCACTCTCAGACATATATCTTTCCTTTACTCTTTCTTTTTTTCTCTGCATTTGGGTAACTTCAAATGGCCTGCCTTTGAATTTGTTGACTTGTTGTTCTGAATAACAGAATCTCCTATGATGTCATTACATTTTCAGTTTAACAACATAGACTTCAGCTGAAGCTCTTCTATTGTTCTTTTTTTTCCTATTTGTCTATTAAAATTCTTATTTTGTTTATGCGTTGTTTTATGATTTTTTTAGTTATATGGGTTCTTTTGTGTCTTACTGAGATAAATTCATTTTCAGCATTTCTTTTTTTTTTTTTTTGTAGAGACAGAGTCTCACCACCCTCTGGCAGAGTGCTGTGGCATCACATGGCTCACAGCAACCTCTAACACTTGGGCTTACGCGATTTTCTTGCCTCAGCCTTCCGAGCAGCTGGAACTACAGGCGCCCGCCACAACGTCTGGCTATTTTTTTGTTTTTGTTGCAGTTTGGCCAGGGCTGGGTTTGAACCTGCCACCTTCGGCATATGGGGCCGGCGCCCTACTCACTGAGCCACAGGCGCCACCCCATTTTCAGCCTTTCTTTGGGGAGAGTGGGGCAACATTCTCACTATGTCACCATGGGTAGAATGCTGTAGTGTCACAGTTCACAGCAACCTCAGACTCTTGGGCTTAAGCAATTCTTCTGCCTCAGCCTCCCAAGTAGCTGGACTATAGGCACCGGTCACAATCCCGGCTATTTTGTTGCTGTTGTCATCGTTGTTTTAGCAACTTAGGGGCGGGTATGAACACTCCAGCCCCTGTGTATGTGGCCAGTGCCCTATCCATTGAGTTATGGGCGCCACCTTCAGCCAGTTATTAGATTTTCGTTGCTTCGAAATTCATTACTGGAGCTCTATTTGTATGTTTTCTGCCTAAAAAGATACCTTTACAGTGATTCATATCTATCTGATGATTTATGGTCTGGATACCTGGATGCTTTATTGTCCCGATACACAGGGTTTTGAAATCTGAATCTGAAGGAACAAATACCTCATCCAGTCATTATAGAGACGTTTCTTTTATTGGGTGCCTGGGCTGATGAGATTTTTTTCTGAGATTGCAGCTGAGTAAGTTTGAAGCCAATATTATGGCTGTTATACGGAATAGAGTGTGTTTGGTGGTTGGTAGACTTGTTATCAGGGATAATATAGTTGTGTATCCTGGCTATTCCCTGTGAAGTGGAATATTTTTTTCTTTTCTTTGCAGTTTTTGGCTGGGGCTGGGTTTGAAACTGCCACCTCCAGCATATGGGTCCAGCTCTCTACTCCATTGAGCCACAGGTGCAGCACCGAAGTGGAATTTTTTTAAGGTATTGATCAGTAGGACTGATGGTTAGATTAAGAACTGCAGTGTTTCTGCAATTGCAGCATTGATACAATGAATGTGGGTAGGTGTTCACTCATTGGACAGGTTGTTGAATGGGCCAGACTGACCCTTGATTATAGCTGAGAGGGTTTGCAACTGATGTATAGGGCTGCTGCCAGATACACACCTGTGAAAAATGTCTTCTTTTTTTTTTTTTTTTTGGTGGTTTTTGGCCGGGGCTGGGTTTGAACCCGCCACCTACGGCATATGGGACAGGCACCCTACTCCTTGAGCCACAGGCGCTGCCCATCTTTTTTTTTTTTTTATAGTCTTAACTGCTGCCCATGTTTAGTGCAAGGGCATCAGCCTACCTCACAGAAACCTCAAGTGATCTTCCTGTGTCAAGCTTCTGTGAGGCTGGGATTACAAGTGCCTACCACAATAGTTGGCTAATTTTCCCTATTTTTAGTAGAGATGTGGTCTCACTCTTGCTCAGGCTAGTCTCAAACTCTTGAGCTCAAGAGATTCTCCCAGTTTGGCCTCTCAGAGTTCCAGAATTACAAATGTGAGCCACCGCATTCAGCCTATGAGAAATGTTTTTAGGCCCATCACTGGATCCATGTAGTGTTCCCCTTCCAAGTTTTGGAGTAGCAGGGCTGCTTCTAGAGCCTGGCTGACAGCAACTGGAGGTTGTTACCAAGGCAATTTTAAGATTCACAGTAAAATTATTGTTAGCAGGCTTGCCTCCGTGGAAACAGAAATGTGTGCTTCCAGACATACCTCCAATGGAGCAAAATTGGTTCTGGACTGTGACCAAGGCCAGGTTACATTGCCAACGAAGAACGCATTTCAGATAAGTTTTGGTGGTTCTGGATTCAGGAGCATAGATGGATGTTTTTCCCTATGTGGGCAGGATTTTTTCATAACATGGCAGAGAGGTGAAAAAAGTGAGTTTTAAGTTGATTCAGCAGCCAAAGATTGGACCAAGTCTGCAGGCCTGTTTACCTGGACTCACATGGGTATGAATCATCCTATGGATCTTGGCAGATGGTGGTAGTGGCATAACCTAGGTCAAGAAAGCTATAGCTGAGTCTATGGTACAGTATGATCATTTTTTATTCTGTTGCTAGGACTATTATTGGAAAGTCTGCTAGTGTGTCATGTTCCAGCTCTCACAAAATCATCCTCTTTAATCTTCCTCTCTACTAGGGTTTCCAAAACACTGACCTAAAAAATCCCAAAACTCCCATAAAGGCTCTTCATTTGGGTTGTTGCAGTATGCTGTGGAGTATATGAGTAGGAGACCTCCTTTTCTTTCATCTTCCTTCTGTTACTGTCCTGTATTTTTCACTTTCTGAAATGTTGCACGCAAAATTTATACATGGTTCTTAGATTAAAAAGTTCTGAAATAAAGTGCTAAATTTACATATTATGTAAGAAGCAAATTACATTACTAGAGAGCCCCCACATAGTTATTAAAATGGTTGTAAGTTTAAGTTTATTTCAGGAAACAAGGAACCACTCAAATTTATATCAATCATTCTCAGCCTGTATTTAAATGATGATATAAATTAATCCCAAAAGTTTTCTTTTTATTTGAGAAATTCACAACACACTTTAGGCATTTCTGTTATTCCTTCATTTGGAAACACAAGCTTTTCTTAGTTTCCAAGGGCTATATTATTGCTGCTATATTTTGTGTAAAAATTGCACCAATCTTCATGGGTGCACAGAATTCAAAATAGTAGCTATCAAATGTAGTAACTCTTTTGCTAAACAATATTACCTCGTTTCTTTTTCAAATGTATGTTTCGCCAGATGAGTTAATTTTATTTTTTAAAATTTAGGGTGGAGAATGTGGCTCAGCGGGTAGGGCGCCGGCCCCATATGCCGAGGGTGGCGGGTTCAAACCCAGCCCCGGCCAAACTGCAACAAAAAAAAATAGCCGGGCATTATGCCGGGCGCCTGTAGTCCCAGCTACTTGGGAGGCTGAGTCAAGAGAATCGCCTAAGCCCAAGGATTTGGAGGTTGCTGTGAGCTGTGTGACGCCATGGCACTCTACCGAGGGCGATAAGGTGAGACTCTGTCTCTACAAAAAAAAAAAAAAATTAAAAAAAATAAAATTTAAACCTGAATATTAACAATTCGATGAGAATTTTCTATTCTGTACACTTTAGCATGATGTAGGGGATGAGTTATATATGCATTGGGCATGTGCATTGACTATGAAAGTATCAGTGATGTTTTTCTTTTATAAATATTGCCCATGCATGTTTAGGACCTGCATTGTCCATCAATATTTATTACTTAAATTTGTGTGTGTGTGTTCAATGATTTTTTTCATCCTGTCTTGGTGAGCAATGAAGAAAATATTCTTAAATTTACAATGTATTTATTGTTTGAATCTATATTATTTTGAAAGAGAAACAAATTTTTTATTTGAAGGTAATTTTTTTTTTTTTTTTGAGACAGATTCTTACTATTTCACCCTTGGTAGAGTGCTGTAGCATCACAGCTCACAGCAACCTCAAAACTGTTGGGCTTAAGAGATTTTCTTCCCTCAGTCTCCCAAGTAGCTGGGACTACATGTTCCTGCCACAATGCCCGGCTATTTCTTTGTTGTGGTTGTCATATTTGTTTAGCAGGCCTGGGCCAGGCTTGAAACAGCCAGCCTGGGTTTATGTGGCTGGCACCCTTACCACTGTGCTACAGGCACCAAGCCTTAAAGGTAATTTTTTTTTTTTTTTTTTTGTAGAGACAGAGTCTCACTTCATGGCCCTTGGTAGAGTGCCGTGGCCTTACACAGCTCACAGCAACCTCCAACTCCTGGGCTTAAGGTGATTCTCTTGCCTCAGCCTCCCGAGTAGCTTGGACTACTGGCACCCGCCACGATGCCCGGCTATTTTTTGGTTGCAGTTTGGCTGGGGCCTGGTTTGAACCCGCCACCCTCCGTATATGGGGCACGCGCCTTACCGACTGAGCCATACGCACCTCCCTGAAGGTAAGTTTTAAAACACGTTTTAATTATATCTTTCAGGTAAGCAAATTTAGCACATTGCTAATTGTGATTAAAAATATGAAACTGTCATCAAATATTTTTAAATGCACAGTTTAGTCTTATCAAGCATAATTACCTAGTTGTCAACAAATTTCTAGATCTATTTTATTTTACTAATATGAACGTTAATACTGACTATAAAACATATACTGTTTTCCACCTCTCTCCTGAAGAATATTCTTCTTCTTTTTTTTTTTGGGGGGGAGAGACAGAGTCTTACTTTATCGCCCTTGGTAGAGTGCTATGGTGTCACAGCTCACAGCAACCTCCAACTCCTGGGCTTAGGCAATTATCTTGCCTCAGCCTCCTGAATAGCTGGGACTTCTGGCACCCACCAGAATGCCCGTCTATTTTTCTTTTGTTGCAGTTTTGCCAGGATTGGGTTTGAATCTGCCACTCTCAGTATATGGGGCCAGCGTCCTACCCACTGAGCCACAGGTGCCACCCTTTTTTTTTTTTTTTTTTGAGACAGAGTCTCAAGCTGTCGCCCTGGGTACAGTACCATGGCGTCACAGCTCACAGCATCCTCAAACTTTTTGGACTGAAACAATTCTCATGCCTTATCCTCCCAAGTAGCTGGGGCTACAGGCACCCGCCACAATGCCCGACTATTTTTTGGTTGCAGTTGTCATTATTGTTTAGCTGGCCCAGACTGAGTTCCAACCCCCCCAGCCTCAGTGCATGTGGCCAGTGCTGAGCCTTAAGAATATTATTCTACTTTCTCTTTCTTTGAGTTGGACAATTTTATATGTTGTATGATTATAATAATACTGTATCTGTTTCCATTTGATGGTATTATTTTACTTTACATAATATTTTCAAGGTTTGTCCTTAGGTTAATGTGTCAAGATGTCTTTTTTAAGGCTACATAATATTCCATTGTGTGTATATGCCACATTTTATTTATCTACTCATTGATAAAGGGATATTGAGTTTGCTTCCAGGTATTGTCTTTAGCGAACAATGCTGCAGTATACATAAATGTGCAAAGATCTATTCTATGTGTTTCTTTGTATATGTTTGACATATTGTGGATATACTCATAAGTAACATGTGCATGTTTTTGCTTTTGTGGCCTAATCCTTTGATGTTGTGTATGAGAAATAATTACAAAGGCCATTTGTCATGAAGCTTCCCCTTGTATAAGCTTTTAGGAGTTGAATAGTTACAGGTCTTACACTTAAGGTTTTGTCTATGTTTTTAGTTGACACATTGTAATTGTCCATATACATGGGGTACAATTTATTGTTTTATACAATATTGCATAATAATAAAATGATGGTATTTATTGTACACATTATGTCATGCATTCATTAGTTCTTTGTGGTGAGAACATCCATAAGCTGGTATTCTATATAGTTTGTAATATATAATACTTTACTTTTAACCGTTTTCACCTAACTGTGCAATAGAAAAGCAACATTTTCCCTCCTTTTGTACCTGTCGATGAATCTTGTCTCCCCCTCCCCTTCCCTCAATCTCTGGTAACCCTTGTTCTACTCCCTGCTCCTGTGATATTAGTTTTTAAAGATTTCATACATGAGTATAATCATACAGTATTTGTCTTTCTGCATCTGGCTTATTTCACTTAATATGATGACCTTCAGATGCGTTCATGTTTGTAGGCGTGTACCATAATACTTCACTAAATTTTGAAGTCAGGTATTGTGATGCCTACATGTACATAGTTTTTGCTCAGGATTGCTTTGGCTATTTGGGGTATTTTCTCACTTCACGTACATTTTAGGGTTTTAAAGGTAATTTCTGTGAATAATATCAGTGTATATTCATCGAAATTGAATTACATTGGCAGATCACATTGGGTAGTATTGTTCAATAAAATATTTTTAATTCATTAACACAATGGAAAAATAATTTTCCATTCATTCATGTGTTTTTCAATTTGTTCATCCATGTTTTATGGTTTTAAGTGTAGACCAAAATTTACCTTTTAAATTAAGCTTATAGCTAGAAACGTTCATTTTTTACACATTTTGTACAAGCAGAAAAGCATAGGTCACCTTTTTAAAAATTTGTTTGTATTTATTTATTGTTGGGGATTCATTGAGGGTCCAAGAAACCAGGTTACACTGACTGCCTTTCCTAGGTGATGTCCCTCTTATACTTGTGTCTTGCCCCCAAAAGTTGTGTCACACCCCGAGACCACCACTCCATCCTTCGTTCCCTCTCTCTGCTCTTCCTTCTCCCATCCTCCTCTCTCCTTCCCTCTCATTGGTCTCCCTTTCACCCATCCCTCATTCTCCCTCTCTCTGATCTCCCCTTCTCCCACCTTGACCACGTACTAGGTCATTAATTGTCCTCATATCAAAATTGAGTACATAGGATTCATGCTTCTTCATTCTTGTGATTCTTCGCTAAGAATAATGTATTCCACTTCTCTCCAAGTTAATACAAAGGATGTAAAGTATTCATCATTTTAATGGCTGAATTGTATTCCATAATGTACATATACCACAGCTTGTTAATCCATTCCTAGGTTGGGGGGCATTTAGGCAATTTCCACCTTTTGACAATTGTAAATTGAGCTGCGATAAACAGTCTAGTCCAAATGTCCTTATGGTAAAATGATTTTTGCCCTTCTTGGTAGATGCCCAGTAGTGGGATTGCAGGATCAAATGGGAGATCTAGCTACAGTTCTTTGAGGGTTCTTCATACTCACTTCCAAAAAGGTTGTAATCCCACCAGCAGTATAAAAGTGTCAATTTATCTCCACATCCATGCTAGCATTTGCAGTTTTGAGATTCTGTGATGTGGGCCATTCTCACTGGGTTAGATGGTATCTCAGGGTGGTTTTGATTTGCATTTCTCTAATAATTAGGGATAACGAGCATTTTTTATGTGTTTCTAGCCATTCGTTCGTCTACTTCTTTTTTTTTTTTTTTTTTGTGAGACAGAATCTCACTTTGTCTCCCTAGGTAGAGTGTCGTGGCTTCCCAGCTCATAGCAACCTCATACTCTTGGGTTTAAGCAATTCTCTTGCCTCAGCTTCCCAAACAGTTGGAACTACAGGTGCCCACCACAACACCCAAATATTTTTTAGTTCCAATTGTCATTGTTGTTTAGCTGGCCTGGGCCACGTTCAGACCCACCAGCCTCTGTATATATGGCCGGTGCCCTAATCAGCCAGTCTATGCCTCGTCTGTGGGTAATTCAAGCCATTAACATGTATTGAGATAATTCATAAGTGTAGTAGAATTCTATTCATCTGATTTTGTCAAAGTCCATTGCTTAGGTTTATCTTTTGCATCATTATGGAAGGTAGGTTCTGTCCCTTAATTTCTGGGTGCTTACTTTGCTGGTGTCAGTGTGTAGAACAGGTTGAAGTATTTCCTGTAGAGCTGGTTTTGTTGTGGCAAATTTCCTCAATGTTCACGTATCAGTAAAAGATTTGATTTCTCTATCAATTTTAAAGCTTAGCTTAGAAGGATATAGATGTCTGGCCTAGAAATTGTTTTGATTATGTAGATTAAAAATAGGTTAGCATTGCCTTCTGACATGAAAAGTTTTATTAGAGAAGCCTGCAGTCACCCTGGTGGATTTGCCCCTGTAGGTCAACTAGCGCTTACTCCTGGCAGCTTGCAAAATCTTTCCTTTTGTCTTGACTTTGGACAAGTTCATCACAATGTGTCTTGGAGAAGCTCTATTTGAGTTGAGGCAACCCGGGGTCCAATATCCCTCTGAAAGGAGTGTGTCAGAATGTTTGGTGGTATTTGGGAAATTTTCATTTATAATATTCTCTAGTATAGCTTCCATTCATGGAGTATTCTTCTCTCCCTTCTGGGATACCTATTAACTCATATGTTTGATGCTTCATAAAGTCCCATAATTCTGTCATTGAACGTTCAGCTTTCTCTCTCTTTTTTCCTGCCTCTTTAACTATCTGATTTATCTCAATAGCTTTGTCCTCTACATCAGTGATTCTTTCTTCGGCATGGTTTAATCTGTTGTTTATACTTTCTATTGCATCTCTAAGTTCTGTAATTGATTTCTTGAATTCCTACAGCTGTACTATATCCTTTCTTTAGTCTTTATGCCATTCCTCTCTTATTTGATTCTGGTTTTGGATTTCCTTTTGGTTATTTTCCATTTTCTCAGCAATTTCCTTTAATTGTTTTCATCATCTGTATTTTAAATTCCCCGTCTGTCATTTATAACATTTCTTTATAGTTGGAATCTTCTGCAGTAGCTACCTCATGGTCCCTTGGGGAGTGGGTTTGCTCTGAATAGGTTTTTCTTGTTGCCAGGATTTTCCTACTGTTTCTTCATCATGAGTGTTATCTTTTATCTTGTGTTTTTTTTTTTATACCCTAATTTTCCATTCACTTCCTCTTGCTCTTGAAGTGACTGTGCTTCTTGTCTGAGGTTTTGATGAGTCCTTTTGGTACAGCATTAAAAGGATGAGAAGATTGAAGAGCAAGAAGATAAGAAATATTTAAAAACAGAAAAAGGAAAAGAGGTGAGTAAAAGGGAATATTAACAAAAAGAAGAGAGGTACTGAAAGAGGGAGACAGGAGTAACAAAGGAGTAGAGTAGAGTACTTTAACCCACACATTAAAGACCACCAACTTCTGGGGGTGCTGAATTGGATGGTTCCCTTGAGGTCATCACCTTTTTTCCAGTTTGAGCAGATATGGTACCTCACCTCTACCAAATAGAGAGGAAAGACACAAGTACTATACATCAAACCAAAAGAAACATACTGAAATCCTTACATGATAAAATTGAGGGAACAACCAAATAATAGGGGTAGAAACACTAGCAAATATGAAGTTCTTGTTATTAAAAAATGCCACCATGGAGGGTGGCACCTGTGGCTCAGTGAGTAGGGCTTTGGCCCAATATGCCGAGGGTGGCGGGTTCAAACCCAGCCCTAGCCAAACTGCAACAACAACAACAAAAAATAGCTGGACATTGTGGTGGGCGCCTGTAGTCCCAGCTACTTGGGAGGCTGAGGCAAGAGTATCGCATAAGCCCAAGTGTTAGAGGTTCCTGTGAGCCGTGTGATGCCACGGCACTCTACCTGTGGGCGGTACAGTGAGACTCTGTCTCTACAAAAAAAAAAAAAAAATGCCACCATGGAAAATTAAATTTAAACTAGAAAAAGGAAGAAGGAGAAGTGAACAACAACAACAATAACAAAAAGCAATCTAGGTTGAAAATGTTGAAGTAGAAAAGAAAAAAGAAAAAACAAAGCAGTATATGTAGTTTTCTGGTTATTGTCTGGCTAACAAGTGATCTTCTGGGGTATGACATGCTAATCACTGCATATGAGATAGAGATTGAAGGCCTCTGCTGACTTCTTTACCCCCAATCTCTGCAGGGTTAAGAGCATGAATCTCTCCTTTAAATGGTTTAAAGACACTTTAAACCATTAACCTTGGCTAAGCAGAGGCTTTCTCAAGAAAGTACTTGTCTCTGGGATCCCTCTGGAAATGGCTACTTGCTTATCCAGGCACCAAAACTGGCCTGTGAGGGCCCAAGATGCAAGACAGCTCTCCCACTGCCAAACACTGATACCTCCACTCTTCCCCAGCATCTCAGTTGTGGCGTTTGGAAATGCTCACAGTCAAGAGATCACTCTCCCAGGGTCGCTGAGCCCGAGCCTTGTTCTGTGACCCTGCAGGGGCAGTTATCCCACAATGGCTGCATGTACAGCCCACAGCCAAACAATGTTAGCTCCTTTCGGCCCGGTGTCCCAGTCCTGTGCCCTGGAAAACATTTAAAGTCACCCTCATTCTAACCCAAGTTTTGCCAAGTTAATTCAACCGAGTGCCCAAGTCCAAACAACCCACAGAGAAGGTCTTCCCTGCCTACAATCTCACTGATGTTGTAGTTACCACTGCAGGTGCCCAATGGCAACCACTTGTCACATCTCCACTGCTTTTGTCCTCCTCCTGAAACTTTAAGCACCCTCCACAATACCAGGCTTTTTTTAGAGACGAGATCTCACTCTGGCTCAAGCTCATCTTGAATCAGTGAGCTCAAGCAATCCAGCTACCTGGGCCTCCCAAATGCTAGGATTACAGGTGTGAGCCACCACTCCCATCCCTTATTGTGGTTTTTATTCCTGGTTTTATTCTACTGTAGCCAGAAATAATGCTTTGTGTGTATGGTGGGTGTATATGTATGGAATACTTACAAAGGCTCTGATCAGTGGTTCAAAATTATATAAAGTTCTTTGTCTTTTCTGGTGGCAATTTCATTTTTTTTTAGATCAAGCCTATTGCTGTCACCTGTGCTAGAGTGTCATAGCTTCAGACTAGCTCACAGCAACCTCAAATTTTGAGCTCAAGGGAACCATCAACCTCCCAAGTAGCTGACATTACAGGTGCAACCATGATGGCTAAGGTTTCTTTGTAGAATAGCTGGGGTCTTGCTCTTGCTCAGCCTGGCCTCAAAGTCCTGAACTCCAGCTATTCTCCCACCTCAGCCTGCTAGGGTGCCCTTTGTGAAAATTTTTGGTGTAAGACATTTTTTACCAATGTGCAAGTATTTAACTTCTCTTCAATAACATTCCTTTTTTGTTTTTTAACTTTCATTGCATTTGTGTCTTTATCTCTGAAGTGCTTTTGAAGAAAGCAATGTTGGATGTTATTACTTGAATTTATTCAGACAAAAGATGTCTTTTATTTCACTTATTTATATAAAAGGAAATACTGAAACAAAAATGACTGTTGCAGTCATTTTATTTATTTTTTTAGTGTTGCCTGATGATGAAGGTCAGGCTGTCTGTCACTGTCAGTTAATATGTAGAGATAGAGATAGGTCCACTAAACTTTATTTGTTATAAGTCTGGGTTCTGGAGAACAGTGAGTGTAGTCTCTCTAAGACTGTTCTGTTTGTCCATTTTTAACATAGTTTGATACATTAAGTTTAAAATGAAAACTATGTCAACTCTTAGTTCAAACAATAATTGGCAGAACCTATGACTCATAAATAATAAACATTTAAATTTAAAGTTAATTTCCTAAAGCAATTCACCTAAACTACTTAAGATAGTATTTTTGAGGTGGGAGATAAATTTATAAAGCAGTAAGAATAGGAAATGGCAGTGAAGTCAGGATGGACTTAAACTGACCAGACCAGCTGTGTCATATGTCTCCTAGCTTGACATAATGTATCTTATTTTCACCATATATGCTTTTATTTCCCATTTCTTTCTTTTTCTTTATTTTTTTTTTTTTTTGGTAGAGACAGAGTCTCACTTTATGGCCCTAGGTAGAGTACCATGGCTTCACACAGCTCACAGCAACCTCCAACTCAAGGGCTTAAGCGATTCTTTTGCCTCAGCCTCCCAAGTACCTGGGAGGACAGGTGCACGCCACAACGCCCAGCTATTTTTTTTTTTTTTTTGCTTGCAGTTTGGCCGGGGCTGGGTTTGAAACCGCCACCCTGAGTATATGGGGCTGGCGCCTTACTGGCTGAGCCACAGGCGCCGCCCCCCAGTTCTTTCTTTTTCATTTTTATTTTTTTTGTAGAGACCGAGTCTCACTTTTATTTCCTTCGGTAAAGTGCTGTGGCATCACACAGCTCACAGCCTCCTCCAACTGCTAAGCTTAGGCAATTCTCTTGCAACAGCCTCCTGAGTAGCTAGGACTACAGGCACCCACCACAATGCCCGGCTATTTTTTGTTGCAGTTTTGGCCGGGGCTGGGTTCGAACCCGTCACCCTTGGTATATGGGGCTGGCACCCTACCCACTGAGCCACAAGTGCCTCCCTATTTCCCATTTCTATTATAGTATTTCATATCTATGAAACAGTTTCGCATAGAAATAATGACTATGATTAATTGTATTTGTTCTGAGATTGAACTTATTTTGGTAAGGGATAGGTTTAATGTTATACTAGGAATAACATGTAGTAACATTAATAAAAGATAAAATTAAGTTAATAACAAATAAAGATGTCTGATAATAATACACTTCCCATACCCACAATTGAAATTTTTAACTCTTGTCTTCAGATTGTTTTGTAGTTCACTGGTTAAGTTTGAGTTTGTTGGATTTATATTCAGGGGATAAGCCTAAAAATGGAAATGATGCAATTTAGACAATTCGATTATCGTAGGGGTTGTAAGTAGGATGTCTCAGAGGTTAGTACACTTTCTTTTGAGATTGTCAGGTCTTTTGAAGTCTTCAGGATAACTTTGTTAATGACTACAATGTCTATAGATTTCAGGAAGCAGGGCAAGAAACCTCTTCTTAAGCAATTGAGAGTGTGGCACAGTGTAGCTCAGGAGGTAGCAGGGCTTGTCATAGTAGAGATTAAAGGTTATGTGCTGGAGGCCATGAAAAAGGTAGGAAGGTATACTGTGTAGAGACTTTAAGGCCAGCTGAGTAAGTTTTTTGGTCTGAGTGGCTCTATTACTGGAATATAGGATCTGAAAGATAGATCTCAAAAACTAGTCCAATACAATGAAACAGAACATTAATCTGGCTTACACTGACAGGGATGAAGTTAAGGATGTGTTCAGGGTAAAAGAATGAAATCATTTAGTAGTCACCTACAAATATTTACAAGTTCTGCATTTTGAGTGTAGGATTTGTATGAGAGAACACTAGTTTTTTTTTTTTTATTTATAGCTGTAGCAAAGTTTTTAAGATTATATTTAGTTTTAAAAATTTTTATAGAACTGATGTGATATTGTGGGCAATTGGAGTAAATATTTCTGAAAATTAGTTGGTTGTGGAGTCACTTGTGAGGGCGTGTTTTAGCCACATCACTTACTGGGAAATTTTTATTCAGGTTTTAATTTTTCTTAAGGTATTTATATAGACAAAGTAGACAGTGTTGACTATTGTACAGATTTCTTCTAGGGTAGCCAGCAGGTGATCTTTGTTGAGCCTTCAGGCTTTTGTAGTTATTTTCTTATCAGTTTCAGAATCAGAAACAAATTTGCTTGGATTTTTGTTTTTTCTTTTTGAGACCAAGTCTCACTCAGTCTCCCTGGGGTTGAGTGCCCTGGCATCATAGCTCACATTGTTACTGGAAATTGTTTCTTCTGTCAGTTCTTGGTCTCAGAGATTCAAAGAGTGAATCCAAGGAACACAGATAAGTCATAAGATAAAATTTATTACAGAGAAAAGAATACAGAAAAAGTAAAAAAAGCAGCAGAGCTCTTGGAAGAGACAAAGACCCCTGTTACTGTCTAGGGGTATCTATAGTTGCTTGTCCTTTGCAGTTAAATTTGGCCAGGATTTTGGGGGTGAATGATTAAAGGGCAAGGCGAATGAGCTATTCCATTTCTCAGGCCTAGGAAAAAGCGGCGGGAGTGTTCATCCCTGAATCATAGAACACGGTATCACCCATAGGCATGTGAAATGCTCACTGGGGAGTTGTGCAGCCAGAAGAGGTCTCCCTTTGTCCAAAGATGGTTCTGAGGTTGGCATGTGCAGCATCACAGGTCATGCCATGGTCACTCTCAACTCACTAGGGATCCCCAGACTTGGGCCATGCTTACCCCTCTCTCCTTCATTTGACTCTCCAGCCCTGACCTCCATGAGACCCATGTACCTACAGAGGGGGATGTAGGCCCTCTCTGGCCAAAGCTGAGGACCTACTACCCTGTATGAACAGCAACCTCAAATTCTTGGGCTCACCCATTCCTCTTGCCTCAGTCTCTGTAGCTGGGACTACAGGTACCCACCACAAAGCCTGCCTGTTTTTGGAGACAGCATCTTGCTCTTGCTCAGGCTGGCCTCCAACTCCTGAGCTCAGACAATCTACCTGACTGGACCTCCCAGAGTGCTAGGATTACAGACATGAGCCACAATAGCTGGCCCACAGACAAATTTCTAATTACGTTTCTTTTGGTATTTAGTCTGGAGATTGGGAGAAGTATTTTCAGTCAGGTTTTGTAATGTTGTTTCTGGGACAGTCATCTCAAAATATGTCAGAGACCTGGACTTTGGGGTAATATATTTCACTTTGTTTCTTTTTTCAGTGTCCACTTTGAAATGAAAAAAAAATTATAAATTAAAACCTAATGTGTTATCTTATGGTTAAGAAACAGGAAGAAAAATAAATCACAGCAAAGTTGATTCATGTATATAATTTTAAATTTTTTGGCTGTTAAATTTTTTGGCTGTTTCCTCCTGTTAAAAGATCACTTTAGTCAAACAGTTATATCTCATTTTATGAAGTGGTCCTGTAGACAAGGCTTGGATTTAATATAGGTGGGCCACAGTTTCTTATTTCTTTAATTATATTTCCCTCTCTCTAATTTCTCATTTTACTAAACACAAATCATAGTAGAATTAATTTAATTATCAAATAAACTGTACTTTTAGTATACTGGGTCTGATTATTTGCATGAAGTATAGTAATAATAATATGTATCCAGGCTTTTTCTCTTTTAGAATTGGTTTTCTTGGAACATCGTATAAGGAATTTCAGGTTATTGAAAGTTTCCCAGGTTTTATCTGTGTTATTAGGTACTGGTATGTATGTATTGTGTAAATTATTTTTCTCTTAAAGTTCTAAAGTAAAGTGGGATTTCTGGACCTGTCAGAAAGTCAACCTCAAACTCTTGCGGTCAAGTGATACTCTTGACTCACCCTGACAAGTAACTGGGAGTGCAGGTTCCCAGCACCACACCTGGCTATTTGTAGACATGGGGGTCTGTCCCTTGCTCTGGTTGGTATTGAAATCCTGATCTCAGGCAATCAATAGGCCTCAGCCTCCCAGAGTGTAAGGATCAACTTTATTTTTTTAACATAATCTAGACACCTCTGAAAGTGTTATTCTATTTAAAACTTTGATAAAATGACCAGACTGAATTTAGAGTTTTGATTTTGAAAGGTTTGTTAAATATCAAAGGCTTAAAACATTTTTTCAAACTAGATCACAAGTCAAAAGACAATATATAGTCAACTGGATTGTGCATAAATTTCATTACAAATTCCCTTTTGTGAGTTCCATTTAACCTGTTGACACAATTTACAAACATTTTAAAACTCTGTTTTGTCCTATCTTTCACTTTTTTAGATAACTAGTCATTCTTTCTCAACACATAATTTATCACGTAGGACTCTTTTTTCTACAACGTTATTTTTCTTTCTCTTTAATGTTTCTTACTAGCAGAAAACCACTTTTCCCAAAACAGAATTAGAGTTTACTCTAAAGTTAATTATTTACTTTGCTAAACTGATCATTAGAAGATTCAAAAGGCAAAAATCTTATTACTATTATTATTATTATTATCATTATTTTGTGTGTGTGAAATAGTCTCTTTATGTTGCCCTTGGTAGAGTGCTGTGTTGCCTGGCTATTTTTTGTTGCAATTGGTTAGCTGACCCATGCTAGGTTCAAACCCACCACCTCAGTGTATGTGGCTGGTGCCATGTCCACTGTCCTATGGGAGGTGAGGCTGCAGTTGTCATTGTTTAGCAGGCCCTGGGCTGGTCTCACATCTGCCAGTCAGTGTATGTGGCTAGCTCTCTACTTACTGAAGTATGGACTACGAGCCGCAAACATCTCATTTTTGACAAAGTCTCAGTTTTGCAAACAATTTTAGCAGCTGCAGTATTATATTTTACACATGATTCGGAAACTTTTTTAAATGTAACATCACTTTAAGGTTTTAAGTGATTATAAAATTTTATAGCTGCTGTATGAGGCAATGAGAACATATCCTTATGCCTCACAACAGCCACCTACTTATCTGAGCTCAGAATTTAGAGGCTTAAAATTAAGAACAGAAGTTCACAGTCAAATCCACATGAATTTAGAAACATTAAAGAGGTCACAGTTCTATAATTTTTAAACAGCTGAATTTTAATATGTTTTAAAATATTTTATTTATCAAAGGGTACAAGAGTCATCTGAACAAAAAGGTATTTAACTTTTTTTCTGCTTTTCTGATAAAATGCTTGATCTAAGCATTTACATTTTTTTAAAGTCAATTAATTAGAGTTCTTTTTTACATTTTGATTGTGAAATATCACAGGTACATGATGTATACAGAGACATAAACTGACATATAGAGAAAAGCGGAATTTTTTTTTAATTGTTGGGGATTCCTTGAGGGTACAATAAACCAGGTTACACTGATTGCATTTGTTAGGCAAAGTCCCTCTTGCAATCATGTCTTGCCCCAAAAAGGTGTGACACAAACCAAGGCCCCACCCAAGAAGCAGAATTTTTATTTGCCAGCTTTTAAACATACATTTTTATTCAGACAATTAATTCTTTAATTCCATAATTTATTTACCTTAGCAATTTATTTAGGTTTCAGTTATAATTTTAAGTTCCTTTTTTGTTAGCTATTTTATACTCTATAAATTTTATATATGTATACTTTTAACTACTGTTTTAAACTCATAAATTTTGCCAAGAAGAAAACAAACTTATTATCGTAAATCGTATAACATCAACATCATTATAATAATTCAAGGCCCTAGTCAAAGACCAAAGATAATAAATCAGCTAGGTGGTGTTACAGTAAACTTTTATTGATTTTTTACTTACAGTTAGGTACCCATACTGAGATCAGTCAGGTCTGCCATTTGGTATTGAGGTGTAGGCTCCCATAATACATACCAGATAGAGAAAATCAAATTTCAAAACAAAATCAGAACTGATGAGAACAGAATTTCTCAGCATAAAACAGGATTAAGAAGGTGGACCTTCCTGATTAGTGATGATGTGTGTGAGGACAGAGCCCCAAGATTCTCCAGAGAACAGCACTGCCAGGAGCATTGAAGGATTCTTCCCTGGGTATGCCTGTTCAAGCAACTGCTTGCGTTCTCCTGCAGCACTTCCTGGAGTAGCCTGGGGTCCCTTCTTGGACACCAGAAATGTTACTGGATTAAGAGGTTCCAATGTCCTGCCACTGTCAGCCAAAATGCAGAGATGGGGATAGGTCCATCAAACATTATTTGTCAGAAGGCTGGGATTCTGGAGAACAGTGAGAGTAGCCTTTCCAAGACTATTCTGTTCTTTCATTTCAAAATGACAGTTTTATAAATTGAACTTCAAAGTGAAGACCATCAGCAGAACTAATGACTCAAACAATAAACAACATTTCAATTCAAAATTAATCTTCTGGGTCAACCCACCTAAACTATTCAAGATGCATCTTTAGGGTGGGAACAAAATTTACAAAACAGTAAGGATGGGAGAAAGTGGGTGAAGGCCAGGCAGGTCCTAACTTGACCAGACCAGCTGTGTTGTGTCTGCCATAGCCTGACAGACTCTGTTATTCTCACTATATGTGCTTTCCGTAGATCTTACAGCTATTTTGTTCTTGTTTTATTTTACTGTTTTTCTTTGTATTTTGTTGATTTTCCCAGTGATATATTTTGATTCCTTTCTTATTTCCTTTTGTGTATCTAATATACTTTTTAGATTGTACTTCTTTTTAACTTTAAACCTCCCCAAACATTGTGATGTGTAAGTATTAGAGTTATTTTCTTAGTGGTTACCGTGGATGTTACATAAAACTTCTGAATGTTATAACGAACTATTTTAAACAGATAAAATCATTAATTGCATACAAACGCACTGCGTTTTTACATCCTCAATTCCATTCTGTTAATGTATGAAATATTTGTTTTTCTATTGTGTTTTCATCAACACAAATTTATGTTTGTTTAAGATTTAATCTTTTCAAATCTATTGCAGAATTCAAACTATTTTTGTTCACCATCATTATGATGTCACGGAATATATATGTATGCATATAATTGCATTAACTATAGAAGTCTATGTAATTCTATATATTCACATCACTGAGTGGCTAATATTTTACTTTTCAATATGAAGAATTTAGTCTGTAGAAATTCGTATAATTTCTGAATTCATAAAATTCTGATGTTTAAGAGCTATACAACTGAAACATCTATAATATTTCTAGACTATGCCAATTAGGTATATATGTTTTTTTTTTTTGAGGCAGAGTCTCACTATGTCACCCTTGGTAAAATGCCATGGTGTCCCAGCTCAGAGCAACCTCAAACACTTGGGCTTAAGCAATTCTCTTGCCTCAGCCTCCCAAGTAGCTAGGACTACAGATGACACAACACCCGGATATTTATTTTTTGTTGTTGTAGCTGTCATTGTTGTTTGTCAGGCCCAGGCCAGGTTCAAACCCTCCAGCCAAAGTGTATGTATGTGGGCCCTAGCCACTGAGCTACAGGAGTTGGGACTAGGTATAAATTATTAAGCTTTATTTTGATCATTGAAATTTTTTATTTTTTAATTTTTATTGATTAAGTGATTGGTTAATTGAGACAGAGTCTCATTTTGTCACCATCACTAGAGTACCTTAATATCATAGCTCACAGCTACCTCATACTCTCAGGTTCAAGCAATCCTCTTGCCTCAACCACCCAAGTAGCAGAAACCACCAGAACCCACCAAAGTGCATGGCTAATTTTTACAGACAGGGTCTCACTCTTATCAGGCTGCTCTCAAATTCCTAAACTCCTGATCCATACGTGTAGGCATTCCAAAGTGCTAGGATTACATTTCTGAGCCACCATAACCATCTTGTTTTATTAGCCTATATTTATAGAACATTTTTTTAGGAAATGGATTTTGTGCTTGATAGATTTTTTCTTATCATTTTGAATATATTATCCTACAACTTTCTGGTCTGTAAGACTGTTCACTAAAAATATTATTTATCATTTTATATGAGTGCCCTTGAACATGCCATGTCACATTTTCTTGCTGATTTAAAGATCCTGTTCGTAACTTTAAAAGTTTTGATAGTATATGTTTATTATTTAGGTTTCTTTTTTTTTTTATTCTGGTAAAAGCAGGTTGAGATTATTTAATATTTATGTGATTTTCTCCCTTAACTTTAGAAATTTCTCAGATAATTCTTCAGGTAATCTTCCTGCTTATTTTCCTCTCTTCTATCATTATAGAGTTTCCATGGTAAATATTTTAGCGTGCTTGATGATATTAAGTCTCTAAATCTCTCTTCATTTTTCTTCATTGTTTTCGTGCCTAATAATTTCTTTTTTTTTTTTTTATTCTCACTATGGTGCCATCAGTGAAGTGCATGGCATCATAGCTCACAGCAACCTCCAACTCTTAAAGTGATTTTCTTTCTCAGCCTCACAAGTAGCTTGGACTACAAGTGTCCTTCACAATACCCAGATGTTTCTTTTTTCTTTTCTTTTTTTTTTTGTAGTTGTCAATGTTGTTTTAGCAGGCCAAGTCTGTGTTTGAACCCAGCACCTCTGGTGTATGTGGTTGGTGCCCTGACCACAGAGAGATGGGCACCAAGCCTTGCCTAATAATTTCAAATGAACTATTTAGCAAGTTTTCAGAATTGTTTTTCCTGCCACATCAAGTCTGCTGTAGACCCTTTCTAGTGAATTTTTAAAAATCATTATTTAATTTTTCAGCTCCACACTTTGTGCAGTTTTTGTTAATTTTAATCTACTTTAATAACTTCATTTTCTTTGTACATTGTTTTTCTCCTTTTATTTAGTTGTCAGGTGTTCTAGTTGAGATAATAGAATGCCCATAAGACAGATATTTTATTTTTTTACATGTTTATTTATGTATATTTATTTATTTATTTCATTGAGATAGGGCCTCACTATGTTGCCCTCCATAAAGTGCTGTGGCATCACAACTCACAGCAACCTAAAACTATTTGGCTTAAGCAATTCTCTTGCCTCAGCCTCCCAAGCATCTGAGACTATAGGCAACCATCACAACGCCTAGCTATGGACAGACATTAAAATTATTTCATAAATTTTCACTTTAGGTCACTTGAATATTTTGACATTCATTGTACCATCTTGCTTGGTTTCTTTGATTTATTTTCATTTATAATAATATTGTGATATTGACAAATAGCTTCCTGGCTAGGCTTCTGTAGCTCAGCATCTAGGATGCCAACCACATACCCCAGAGCAAGTGTGTTTAAACCCAGCCGGGGCCTGCCAGACATCAATGACAATTACAACAAAAAAAAAGCTGGGCCTGGTGGTTTGCACCTGTAGTCTCAGCTTCTTGGGAGACTGAGGCAAGAGAATCACTTAAGCCTAAGAATATGAGGTTGCTGTGAGCTATAAAGCCATGACACTCTACTGAGCCAACATAGTTAGACTCTGTCTCAAAATAAAAAGAAAGAAAAAGAAAAACAGCCTCCCATTTCACCCTTCAGAGAAGGCTTTGTTCACAGAAAATTTAGCACCATTCAGTCCTCCCCCTTCCCTCCCAGGCACTGTGGGAGCATCTCCAAACTGCTGGCAAGATAAGCCTTTTCTGGATTCCTCTGTATTTTCCTACTAAAAAGATTTTGTGTACTTCTTGTTAAAATACCTTTATGTTTCACTTCCATGATAAATGCCATATGTTCTGCAGTGTGTGGTACTGCCATAGTATTCTACTTTATTTTCACCTGATTCAGGATGACATTTAAATTATGTCTGCATTTTTTCAGCACCACCTGTTGATGGAAGGAAGAACTAGTCCTTTGAAAGCCCCAAAGAAATCCTGGAATTTGGGTACATGTTTGGAATATGTTTTCAGCCAGATGTTTCTGGAGAGAAGAGATTTAAAATTGAAGAGCATATTTATGAATGTCATCAATTTGATGACTCCTTCATTAAAACTTTGTTATTCTTCCATCAAACAACCTTACCTTCACATGCCAAAATCCACAACTGAAATCAGTATAGTAAGATATTTATCCAATAATCATTCCTTGATCATTATCAAGGATTAAATAATTGGGGAAAATCTTATATATTCAGGAACATTTGATAATTCTTTTTACAAAATTTTACACTAAATAATTATCTAGGTGATTATACTGATGAGAGAAATTATCAATGCAATGAATGTGAAAAGACCTTGAATTCTATATAGACTCATACTCTATAATATGCCTAAAAGCTCAATATCCAGAGATACTGTACAAATGCAAGAAATGCGAGAAAGTCTTTCATTAATGTTTGAAGCTCGTTCATTAAATACATAGAAGTTTTCCATAGTCAGGAAATTCATACTGTAAAAAAAGTCATACAGATAGAATACATGCAAAAATGCCTCAGTCTTCCAATCTAAGAAATTACATAATTCATGGTGGAGAAAACCCCTAAAAGTGTAAAAAATATGGCAAAGATTTTAATTTTTTTTAACTTTAGAGAAAGAATGTCAGAGGACTAACAATGGATAGAAACTCTACAAATGTGAAGATTATGGTAAAGCCTTTAAGTGGGGCTCAATACCTACAAAACATCAGAGAACTCATGCTGGAGAGAAACCCTAAAAATGTGAGAAATGTGGCTAATACTTGAACAATTTTTCAGCTTTTATAACACAGTAAGAGAATTCATATTGGAGAGAAACCTTACCAATGTGAGAAATGTGGCAAAGCTTTTAACTGCTGCTCAGGTTTTACAGTACATAAGAGAATTCATGCTGGAGAGAAACCATACAAATGTGAGGAATGTGGGAAAGTCTTTAAATGGTGCTCATATCTCACAGCACACAAGAGAATTCATACTGGAGAGAAAGCTTACAAATATGAGGAAGGTGGCAAAGCCTTTCACTGGTGCTCAGATCTGACAACAAATAAGAGAATTAATACTGGAGAGAAACCTTACAACTGTAAGGAATATGGCAAAGCCTTTAAGTAGTGCTCAAAAAGTAAACTATATGAGAGAATTCACACTGGAGAGAAACCCTACAAATGTGAGGAAAGTGGCAATTCTTTAAATGGTGCTCATATCTTACAGCACACAAGATAATTCATGCTAGAGAGAAACCCTACAGATGTGAATAATTTGACAAAGCTTTTAACCAGTCCTCACATCTTACAGCATGTAGGAGAATTCACACTGGAGAGAAACCTTACAAATGTGAGGAATATGGCAAAGGCATTAACTGGTGCTCAGTTTTTACAGCACATACGAGAATTCATACTGGAGAGAAGCGTTACAAATGTAAGGAATGTGTCAAAGCCTTTAAATCATGCTCAGATCTTATAACACATAGGAGAATTCATACTGGAGAGAAAACCCTACAAATGCAAAGAAGGTAACAAAGTTTTTAACCACTGCTTACATCTTACAGCTCACAAGAGAAGTCATACTGAAGAGAAAACTGACAATTGTGAAGAATGTGGTAAAGCCTTTAATCAGTGCTTGAAAACTTAAATGACATCAGAGAATTCACACTGGAGAGAAACCTTACAAATGTGAAGATTGTGGTAAAGCCTTTAAATGGGGCTCAGTACTTATAATAAATAAGAGAATTCATACTGGAGAGAAATCCTACAAATGTGAAGAATGTGGCAAAGCCTTTAACCAGTACCCAATCCTTTCTAGGCACCAAATAATTCACTTTGGAATGAAACCCTACAAATGTCAAGAATGTGGCAAGGTCTTTAACCAGTACTCATACCTTTCTGGACATAAAATAATTCATTATGGAGAAAAACCCTACAATTGTAAAGAATGTGGCAAAGACTTTAACAAATACTAAAACCTTACACAACACCAGAGAATTTACACTGGAGAGAATCTCTCCAAATGTGATGTACATGAGGAGGCCTTTAACTCTCACTTTAGTTTTATAGACATCAGAAGTTTCATACTAAAGGGAAATAATACTAATGTGAAGAATTTGGCAATACATTTTTATATCTTACTTCACATCAAAAAATCCCGAATATTGAAGAGAGACCCTAAAAATTTGAGAAATGTAGCCAAATGTTTAACTGTCTTTCAAGGCTTATTCAACATCAGAAAATATGTATCACAAAGAAACCAGAAGTATGTAAAGACTGGCAGCATATTCTTAAAGTTCAAGCTTTACACAATATCAGGAAATTTATATCGAAGAGAAAACCTACCAATATAAAAATAGCTGAACATTTATACTACAGAAACCCTACAGATATAATACAAGTGAAAAGAGTTTTATCCCAAATACACAACTTGGACATCATTAGGGAGTTCATTCAAAGACAAACATTTAAAAGGTTCAATAAATGTGCACAAGCAATTAATTAAAACTTAACTCTAAGAGCCTCTGAGAATTCACACAAGTAATAACTAAAGGACATTTTCAGACTTTACATTAACTTCAAGTAGTTACTCTAGAGAAAAATCTGAAGGCCAGATAATTTTATGTTATTTTTCAATAGAGCAATAACTTTTATGTTTGACATGTATGATTATTAGTATATTCATGGATGTTTTTCACTGAAAATATTTAAAATTATTCAAAAGTGGGCAGGACAGTAGGTCTCACCTGTAATCTTAGCACTGTGGGAGGTGGAGGTGGGTGGATAGCTTGAGCTTATGTATTCTAGACCGGCATGAGCAAAAGAATGAGACACCATTGATTACTAAATTACTAAATGAGACCCCATTTTAACCTATTAAATTAAAAAATTCTGAACATTCTGACAGGTGCCTTTAGTCCCAGCTACTTGGAAGGCTTAGGCAAGAGGATTGCTTGAGCTCAGGATTTTGAGGTTGCTGTCAGTCAAAACACCAGGACACTCTACCCAAGTGACAGAGTGAGATTCTTTCTCACACCCACAGAAAGTATTCAGAAGCAAATGTTGATGTAGTTCAATCCTCATATTAGTTGATACTATAAGTTCGTTCTTAACATGCATATGAAAATATGTGGGGAGGTGACTGTGGCTCAAAGGGTTAGGGTGCTGGCCCCATATGCCAGAGGTGGTGGGTTCAAACCCAGCCCTGGCCAAAAACTGCACAAAAAAAAAAAAAAGAAAGAAAGAAAATATGTGATCTGTTTTTTCTGCCTTGGGGCTATGCGTGGCCATTTAATGTTATGTGAACATGATTAGTATCAAATTTTCCATGGAATTTTGATGGTAAATGTAAACTACACTAAGAAAATCTAAAGAAAAATTGGGGGGGGAGCTTTGAGTCATTAAAGTATGATGCACATAAGCATATAATGGGTAATTTGGACTTTTTCCTCTGGATTTAAGCGTAAATCTTTCTAAATTTTGGAAATGCATGGTTTTACCACTTATGTCTCAAGTAAAAAACAAACTGGCCCACTACTTTAAACACTGACATATTTTGATAGTAAAAGGAAATACAAGTCTTGACTATTATTTGATTTGATAGAACACATAGAAATCTTTTTTTTTTTTTTTTTTTTGTAGAGACAGAGTCTCACTGTACCACCCTGGGATAGAGTGCCATGGCGTCACATGGCTCACAGCAACTTCCAACTCTTGGGCCTACCTGATTCTCTTGCCTCAGCCTCCCGAGCAGCTGGGATTACAGGCGCCCGCCACAACGCCCGGCTGCACATAGAAATCTTGAATACTAATTGATGTAATGTAATTAGAAATAAAAACATCTTTACTGACTCGATGCCTGCAGCTCAGTGATAGAGCACTGGCCACACACACCATGGCTGGCGTGTTCCAACCCAGCCTGCGCCTGCTACAAACAATAATGACAACTATAACAAAATAAAATAGGCAAGCATTGTGGCAGGTGCCTGTTGTCCCAGCTACTTGGGAGGCTGAGTGGAGGGACACGCTTGAGCCCAAGAGTTTGATGTTGCAGTGAGCTGTGATGGTAGAGCACTCTACAGAGAGTGACACAATGAGACTCTGTCTCAAAACAAAATTCTTTACAGATATCAGGAAAATAAAAATAATCCCTACTTCTCTACAGATATAAAAGGATAGTAAAGATAACTCCTACCTAAAGGTGATATTATGTGCTCTAAACAGTATCCTTTTTTTTTTTAAGAGACAGAGTCTTCACTTTGTTGCCCTCAGTATAGTGTCATGGCGTCACATCTCACTGCAACCTCCAGCTTTTGGGCTTAGGCGATTCTCCTGCCTCAACCTCTCAAGTAGCTGTGAGTACAGGTGCCAACCACAAAGCCTGGCTATTTTTTTGTTGCAGTTTGGTGGAGGCAGGATGGAACCCACAACCCTCAATATATTGGGCTGTCACCCTACTCACTGAGCCACAGGTGCCTCCCTAGCCTCCACTTTAAAGAAAGCTTTAGCAGTACTATCTTAGACAAAAGTAATGCCTCTTGAGTGCTTGTGACCAAGGAGTACATAGTGAATTTCCAAATGGTTTATTCAGACTATGAGATAATAAACTTGCCTGAATTAATGAAACAAATTGTTTTTTAATGTTTTAACATTGATGTACAATGAATGAAATGTGATTCTTCCACTAATGCTAAACTTTCTTATCTTGTACAAGATTGTAGTGACAGGTGAAAATAACGTATTCTTTCAGTAATACACTGGAATAACCTCTTTAACAATCTCTTTCCTGTGGCTCTAAAATTGAAATATTTTAGAGAATACTGTCCTCAAAGTTATCATTTTGTGTTCATTTCGTTTCCCATAACAATGGAGATGTTGTTATAATAAAGATTATTTGGGACTATTATTTAAAGTGTTTCCTTTAATTTCTGTATCGCCATTCATAAAATTTTAACCCATTTTTTTTTTTTTGCACATGGCCCTTTTCTACGCCAATTGAAAAGATAGAAATATTTTGTCTTGATTTAAATTTAATACAACAAAAAATACCACAACAAAAATAATCTGTGTAAGAGGACTGTAGGGGCAGAAATATGTGTGAGTGTACCAACCTTCAGAAGAAAATGGAAATGGTGGATCAAAACAGAAAATTTCAAAAACGTTGATGATTTCCAAGCAAACTCAACCTTCCACATTCTCAAACCCAACTTAGTTTCTCTACATTAAATTTATTTCTTAACATATCTCATGTCTGCAGGGTGCAGAATCACTCCCATAGAAATCCTTTTTTACTTGCCACCTATTCAGTT
This sequence comes from Nycticebus coucang, assembly GCF_027406575.1. Taxonomy (NCBI): domain Eukaryota; kingdom Metazoa; phylum Chordata; class Mammalia; order Primates; family Lorisidae; genus Nycticebus; species Nycticebus coucang. The sequence goes on along the minus strand of NC_069799.1, from coordinate 24,213,634 downwards.
AAGGTAATTATGCGAACTTTTTCTCGCTCAAATTGTTGAACATAGATGGACTATCACATACTCACACTTTAGGATGTTTCAGCTTCAACTCTCCAAGTTGCACCAAATGGAAGGATAGAGTTTCCTATTGTGACTTCTCAGTTGCTCACTTCTCCACAAAGCTAAATGCTAACATAGATGTTGGTATTTTCATATGCTATTATAACAGTAATTTTCATCTAGCTTTTTAACCTTCATGTCAGACGTTAACTTGTGTCTGTGGACACATCAAAGCTCTTGGGAAGGGCCAATACACTGTTAATGTCACATGGTGACCGTAATTAACCTACAATACAATGCAGTCTTCTATTTTCACATTCTCTAGTCCCTCTGCCTTTTAGGGGCATCCCTGTAGTCACTTAATAGTCCACCTGCATCTCACTCCCTATTGGCCAACACTACCCCAAATTGAAGAGGAGTAAACACTCCAGATTTTCCGCTCTAATACTTACTTACCCTTGCCCATATTTTGGTGACTTGACTGTTGCTGGCTAGCTCATCATGGTTTTATAAAACGTCCATACATTCAACGTGATGCCCAAACACACACAGAGTCAAGAACCCACAGGAAAAGGCAGAGAAATTCAGTTCATCAGTAGAGGTCATGACTTATTAGAGAATTTATGGACAGGTGCATGAACATGGGTAGCAACAAGACAAGTAGATGTCCATGCTGTTACAACCCAGAGTGCTTATATAGTATAAGAAATGGGTATACATGTTAATGTGTAGGAGAAATAAGTTGGCCTTCCTGGAACATAGGAAAATGCCAATTCCATTTGCATCATTATCTCTAACTCGTGTGATAACACCAAGGGCTTTTTGAAATAAGAGGAGAATGTATGGTAATATGTGCTCTTACACAAGGAACAGTTGATAAATTAAAATCTGAGAAGTATTCCCCAAACAGGGGTTAATCAGAAGTCAGTATAGCATATTAGCATCCAAGATGGGGGTACTTTAGCCTCCACAAAGCTTCCTATCCAGCAACATGGGTTCAGGTAGCCCTTAGGAATTCAGGTTAGCTCAGTGGAAGCTCTCAACCACACAGTTTGGAATCACTAGGTTCTCAAATATAGGCAATTGAACTTGTTCAAGTCTCCATTATTCCCAACTTTATTCTTTGTCTTCCCCTCTACAGAAAACGTTCCAGAAAATTTGAATATCACATGCCAAAAAAAATCACACTAACTACATTCTGCTCATCAAGTAAAAGTGGGGGACAGGAGATGGAAATGAGTTAGAGGGGGCAAAGAAAATTGAAGGTTGGAAGAAGTACTGGGTCAGGAGTGCGTGTGTGTTTTACGCTCTCACTGGAATTTAAGATGCACATCACCATTCATGTCTACTCTAGGCTAACAGGAAGAGAGATGTGTTTGTCCATAGGTCAGAAGTGTGAAAATGGGAGCCCCCGGTAAGGAGATGGGATGATAGCAGGTGGGTTGTTCTGTAGGAGTAATGACCTGGTAGAATTAACTGGTCTCTGGCTCCAATGCAGAGCCATCCTATTGGATGGTAGCTGTCTCCAAGGTGCTGGGTCTATGTATGGACCCTTAATTCCTCCCAAAAAATTATGCCAACAATTCCACAGGAAGCCAGACTTCTGATCATGATTCTGTCTGCACTGCTTGTGGACAGGCTGCTTGCATATATTACGGAGTAGGATGGCACAGGAATCCCATGTGCTAGATGAACAGTTGTGTTGCCCAGTTTGGGGTTCCAATGGGTATACCTGGGGCAAACAGATTTTTCTTATGTTACTGCCAATTACCACAAGATTCTTAGCCAGTTGCCCAGTTACTGTCTTGTGTTCCAGGTAGCTTATGAGAAGGATCTGGGAAACTCATACGTTTCTAATTGATTCTCCCTGACTAGATCTCAAAATATTACTTGTAAAGGAAGCAAAGTTTTCCCAATTACCCTTTGAAGACCCTGTTTTATTAGGCACAGTTAGCACCTTGGTGACATTTCTGAGTGGGGAAAAGGTAGCTTTGTGAAAAATGCCTTACATGGAACTTTGAAAATTTTACCATGGTCTCTGTGGCAGCAATCCAGGTTAGCTAGACAGAAGGAACTCAGTCAGGTCTTCCAGTATTTTTTGTCTCACTGTCAGCCTGGATGTACTTTGCTGGGGAACTAGACAAGCATGAAGATTCCAGGAGTTTACAGCTTGGTTAATGTTAGTTCTGAGATTCGGGATGAAGGCATCTTGAGGAATAATGGCAGGTTGTGGAAGGAGCATGCCTCTCCAGGGGGCTCTGTGCAAGTGACTTATCTCTTAAGCTTTGTGTTATCTCATCTGGAATATGTGAGGGTGATGAGCCTGTTTTATAGGCCTCACAGTTTTGTGATGGGGTTCAAGAAAGAAAAGAACTTTGAGAGTGTCTGTGCCTGCCTCCTCCTCTGGTACATAATGGTGAGGACAATGATGGCAGTGATTTGGAAAAAGAAGATTCCAGGCATCTCTGGCTTGTCAGCTGTGCCCAGAAACATTCCTTTGGGGACACAGGGTGATGGAGAGAGAGTTCTGGACCTCAGGATGAGGACAAAAGCAGTCGAGATGTGGCAGGTGGTTGTGATCGGGCACCTGCATCTGTAACTACAACATCAGCATGATGGCAGGCAGGGAAGGCCTTCTCAGTGGTTTGTTTTGTTTGTTTGGACTTGGGCACTCGGTTGAATTACCTTGGGAAAACTTGGGTAAGAGTGTGGGTGACTTTGAGCATTTTCCAGGGCACAGGACTGAGCCACTGGGACGAAAGAAGGTAACATTGTTTGCCGTGGCTGCATGTGCAGCCATTGTTGGAGAACTGCCCCTGCAGTCTCCACCCTCAGGGTCACAAAGTGAGGCCAAATTCAGAGACCATGAGTGAGTCTCTGAGTGACTTGAACTGCTCTAGTGACTTTGAGCAGTTCCAAAGGCCATGACTGTGATGTTGGGGAAGAGTGGAGCTATCATTGTTTGGCAGGAGGAGGGATGCCTTGCAGCCTGGGCCCTAAGAGGTTAGGCAGCCACTTCTGGAGAGGTCCCAGTGACAAGTGATTTCCTGGGTAAGCTTCTGCTTAGCCATGGATAACAGTTTAAGTGTCTTTGACGTGTGCTGAGGAGAAATTCATGCTATCAACTCGGTCGAGATTGAGGGCAAAGATGTCATCAGAAGTATCTAATCTCTATCTCATATGCTGTAAAAAGATTGTGATTAGCATCTTATACTCCAGAAGATCACCTGTTAAGCAGACAATATCTAGCAAAATACATATTCTTCTTTAGTTTTTTTTTTTACTTAAATATTTTTGCCCTAGATTGCCTTTTCTTTTCTTTTCTTTTTTTGCTTTTTTACTTTTTTATTCTTTCTTTATTTTTCTATTTTAAATATAATTTTCCATTGTGGCATTTTTAGTAATAAGAATTTCATTTTTGCTAGTGTTTCTACCCCTGATATTTGGTTTCTCCTCTAATTTTATCCCGTAAGATTTTCAGTTTGTACGTTTCAGTTTGATTTATAGTATTTGTGTCTTTCCTCTCTATTTGGTAGAGGTGGGGTACCATATCTGCTCAGACTGGAAAAACGGTGCTGACATCAAGGGAATCACCCAAACCAGAACCTCCAGAAGTTTGAGGTGTTTAAGGTGTGGTTCAAAGTACCATACGCTACTCTTTTGTTACTCCTCTCTCCCTCTTTCTGTATGTCTCTTCTTTTTGTCAATATTCCCTTTTACTCACCTCTGCTTCTTTCTCTTTTATCTTTTTAAAAATCTTTTCTCCCTTCTTGCTCTTTAATCTAATCATCCTTTTAGTCCTGTATCAAAAGGAGTCATGAAAACCTCAGACCAGAAGCACAGTAACTTACAGAGCAAGAGAAAGTGAAAGAAAAATTAGGGCAAGAAAACAGATAAAAATTAACACTCATGAGGAAGAAAAAACAGGAAAATCCTGGCAATATGGAAAACTTGTCCAGAGCAACCCCAGCCCCCAAGGAACCATGAGCCAACTACTGCACAGGATTGAACCTATAAAGAAATGTTAGAATTGATAGAAGGGGAATTTAAAACAGATGATGAAAACAATTGAAGGAAATAGCTGAGAAAATAGAAAATAACCAAAAGGAAATCCAAAAATTGAATCAAATAAAAGATGAAGAACATGAAGAATAAAGAAAGGATATAGCAGAGCTGCAGGAATTCAAGAACTCAATTGGGGAACTTAGAGATGCAATAGAAAGTATCAACAAGAGATTTAACCATGTAGAAGAAAGAATCACAGAGGTAGAAGACAAAAATTTTGAGATAATTCACATAGTTAAAGTGGCAGAAAAGAAGAAAAAGAAAGCAGAACATTCACCGACAGAATTATGGGACTTTATGAAGCATTCCAACATATGAGTTATAAGGATCCCAGAAGGGGATGTCCAGAGAAATAGAAGCCATACTAGAGAATATTATAAATAAATATTTCCAAATATCACCAAAGATTCTGATAAACTCCTTTCAGAGGGATATCAGACCCTAGGTCGCCTCAACTCTAATAGAGCTTCTCCAAGACACATTGTGATGAACCTGTCCACAGACAAGACAAAAGAAAAAATTTAGCAAACTGGCAGGAGTAAGCACCAATTGGTCTACAGGGGCAATTTCATCATGGTGACTGTCATCTTCTCTAATGAAACTTTTCAATCCAGAAGACAATGGTCATCTACCTTTAATCTACTTAAACAGAAAAATTTCCAAACCAGAATTCTACATTCTGCTAAGCTAAGCTTTAAAATTGATAGAGAAATCAAAACTTTTACTTATATGCAAACGTTGAGGAAATTTGCCACAACAAAATCAGCTCCACAGGCAATACTTCAACCTGTTCTATACAATGACCTTCACAATGGACCACCAGCAAACTAATCACCCAGAAATTAAAGGACAGAACCTACCTTCCACAATGATGCAAAAGATAATCCTACAGAAGGTACTTTCACATAATCAGATGAATAGAATGCTACTACACTTAACAATTATCTCAATAAATGTTAATGGCTTGAATTCCCCACTAAAGTGGCATAGACTGGACGATTGGGTAAAAAAATACAAGTCATTCATTTGCTGTCTGCAGGAAACACACCTAGCCTCTAAAGATAAATTGAAACCCGGAGGTAAGGGTTGGAAGACAATTTTTCAGGCAAACGGAATTCAGAAGAAAAGAGGGGTTGCAATCTTATTTTCAAATACAAGCAGATTTAAAGCAACTAAATCAAAGAAAAAAGGAAAAATGGACACTTTATATTGGTCAAGGAAAAACACAGCAAGAAGACATTTCAATTCTAAATATTTATGCACCCAATTTAAACACTCCTTGTTTCTTAAAACAGACCTACTTAGTCTGAGCAATATGATATCTTATAACACCATAATAACAGGGGACTTAAACACTCTTCTTACGGAGCTGGACAGATCCTCTAAACAGAAATTAAACAAAGATATAATGAACTTAAATGAGACCCTAGAACAACCGTGGTTGACAGACATATATAGAATACTCCATCCCAAAGATAAAGAATATACATTCTTCTCATCAGCCTGTGAAATGTTCTCCAAAATTGATAATGTCCTCAAATTTCTTGATCACTGAAATTTTACGTTGTATCTTCTCAGACCACAGACATTAAATGTGAAACTCAACTCCAAGAAAGACTTTCAACCCCATAAAAATGCACGAACATTAAACAAACTTATGCTGATTGACATGTGCGTACAGGAAGAAATAAAAGAGGAAATCAGTAAATTCCTTGAACATAACAACAATGAAGATGCAAGCCACCAAAACCTGTGGGATACAGCAAAAGAAGTCCTGAGAGGAAAATTTATTGCTTTACATGCCTACACCCAAAGAACAGAGAGAGCACATTAATGAACTCACAAGCCATCTTACGAAAATGGAAAAAGAACAATCTAAGCCTAAACCCAGCAGAAGAAAACAAATATTCAAAATTAAATCAGAGATTAATGCAATTGAAAACAAAACAATCATTTAAAAAATTAATGAAACAAGGAGTTGGTTTTTGAAAAAATATATAAAATAGATAAAACTTTGGCCAGACTAACTAGAAATACAATAGTGAAATCTCTAGTAACCTCAAGCAGAATTGATAAAGGGAAAAGAACAACAGATACCACAGAAATACAAGAGATTATTTCTGAATACTACAAGAAAATTTATGCCCAGAATTTGACAATGCACTGGAAATGAATCAATATTTGGAATTACATCCTCTCCCTAGACTTAGCCAGGAAGGAATAGATCTCCTGAACAGAGCAATTTTGAGCACTAACATCAAAGAAACAATAAAAATTCTCCTAACGTAAAAAAAAAAAAAAAAAAAAAAAAAAAAGCCCTGGTCTGGATAGCTTCACACCAGAATTCTATCAAACCTTCAAAAAAGAGCTTATTCCCATACTGCAGAAATTATTTCAAAAAATTGAAGAAGATGCAATCTTCCCCAATACATTCTGTGAAGAAAACATCACCCTGATAGCAAAAACAGAAAAAGATGTAACTAAAATGGAGAACTTCAGACAAATTTCACTAATGAATATAGATGCAAAAATTCTCAACAAAATCCTATCCAATAGATTACAGCTTATCATCAAAAAGTCATATACCATTATGAAGTAGGTTTCATCCCAGTGACACAAGGCTTGTTTACCATATGCAAGTCTGTAAATTTTATTCACAATATGAACAGAAGCCAAACCAAAGACCATATGATCCTCCCAATAGATGCAGAAAAGCATTTGATAAAATCCAGCATCCTTTTCTAATTAGAACACTGAAGAGAATAGGCATACATGCCAAATTTATTAAACTGATTGAAGCTATCTATGATAAACCCAGAGCTAATATTTTACTGAATGGTGAAAACTGAAAGCTTTTCCACTTAGAACAGATACCAGACAAGGTTGTTGTCCTCTGTCACCATTACTATTCACCACAGTGCTAGAAGTTCTATCCAGCACAATTAGGCAAGGGAAAGAAATAAAGCACATGCAAATAGGAGCAGAGGAGGTCAAACTCTCCCTCTTTGCTGACGATATGCTCTTATATGTAGAAAACCCAAAAACTCAATCACAAGACTCCTGGAAGTCATCAAAAAATACAGTAATGTCTCAGGATATAAAGTCACTGTCCACAAGTCAGTAGACGTTGTGTACATCAGTAATAGCCAAGATGAGAGGCTAATTAAGGACACATCTCCTTTTGCGATCGTTTCAAAGAAAATGAAATACCTAGGAATATACCTAAAAAAAGAGGTGAAGGACCTCTATAAAGAAAATTATGAAATGTGAAGAAAGGAAATAGCAGAAGATATTAACAAATGGAAGAACATACCATGCTCATGGATGGAAAGATTCATCTTTTTGAAAATGTATATATTTCCAAAAAATATCTTCCAATTCAAAGACATACCTATTAAAATACCAACATCATACTTTCAAGACTTGGAAAAAAAGATTCTTCATCTTGTATGGAACCAGAAAAAAACCCATATAGGCAGTTCTTAGTAATAAAAACAAAGCTGGGGGCATCAGTGTACCAGACTTTAGGCTGTACTACAGGACTATAGTGGTCAAGACAGCATGGTAGTTGCACTAAAATAGAGACATAGACATTTGGACTCGAGTAGAAAACCAGAAAATGAAACTACCATCTTACAACCACCTAATCTTCGATAAACCAAACAAGAACATTCACTGGGGAAAAGACTCCCTATTCAATAAATGGTGCTAGGAGAACTTGATATCCACGTGTGAAAGACTGAAACTGGAACCACACCTTTCTCCACTCACAAAAATTGATTCAGGATGGATAAATGCCTGAAATTTGAAGCATGAAACAATAAAAATCCCCAAAGAAAACAGGAAAAACACCGGAAGATATCAGCTTGGAGAAAGACATTATGAAGAAGATTTCCAGGGCAATTGCAATAACAACAAAAATAGACAAATGGGACTCAATTGAACTGAAAAGCTTCTGTACAGCTAAGCAGACAACAACCAAAGAAAATAGACAACCTACACAATAGGAAAGGATATTTGCGTATTTTGAGTCAGAGAAAAGCCTTATAACTAGGTTCCATAGAGAACTCAAATTAATCCACATGAAAAAAGCCAATCCCATATGTCAGTGGAGACAGAGATGAATAGAATCTTCTCTAAAGAAGACAGATGAATGGCTAGCAAACATACGAAAAAATGCTCATTATTCCTATTATTAGAGAAATGCAAATCTGGGCAGAGCCTGTGGCTCAGTCGGTAAGGCGCCGGCCCCATATACCGAGGGTGACGGGTTCAAACCCGGCCCCGGCCAAAGTGCAACAAAAAAATGGCCGGGCGTTGTGGCGGGAGCCTGTAGTCCCAGCTACTCGGGAGGCTGAGGCAAGAGAATCGCTTCAGCCCAGGAGTTGGAGGTTGCTGTGAGCTGTGTGAGGCCACAGCACTCTACCGAGGGCCATAGATGAGACTCTGTCTCTACAAAAAAAAAAAAAAGTAATGCAAATCAAAGCTAACCTGAGATACCATCTAACCCCAGCGAGAATGGCCCACATCACAAAATCTCAAAACCGAAGACGCTGAAGTGGCTATGGAGAGAAGGGAACACTTTTACACTGCTGGTGGGACTGCAAGCTAATACAACCTTTTTGGAAGAAAGTATGAAGAATCTTCAAAGAACTCAACCTAGACCTCCCATTTGATCCTGCAGTCCCATTACTGTGCATCTTCCCAGAAGGAAAAAAAAATTATTTTACCGTAAGGACCTTTGCATTGGACTGTTTATCACAGCTCAATTTTCAATTGCCAAAATCTGGGAACAGCCTAAATGTCAAGCTGTGGTATGAATGAATTAACAAGCTGTGGTATACGTATGCCAGGAAATAACATGCAGCCTTTAAAAAAATGGAGACTTACAGTCTTTTTATTAACCTGCATGGAAGTAGATCACATAATTCTTAGTAAAACATCACAAGAATGGAGAAGCATGAATCCTATGTATTCAATTTTGATATAAGAACTATTAATGTCCTAGTAAATAGTGGGGGTTGAGGGAAGGGAAGATCAGAGAGAGAGAGAAAGAGGGAGGGGATGGGAGAAAGGAACAGCAGGGAGGATGGACGGAGGGAGGGTGATTGGTGGGATTACACCTACAGTGCATCGTACAAGGGTACATGTGAAACTTAGTAAATGTAGAATATAAATGTCTAAATTAGAAAAACAGTCATAAATTTTGGAATTCCAGAGAGCAGTGTGTCAAACAGATACAGAAAAATGTATTTCTTTTATTTTTTATTTATTTCCTTTTTTGGAGACAGAGTCTCACTATGTTGCCCTGGGTAGAGTCCCGTGGTGTCACAGCTCACAGCAACCTAAAACTCTTGGGCTTAAGTGCAATGCTTTTGCCTCAGCCTCCCAAGTGAATTGCAATACAGGTGCCCACCACAATGCCTGGCTATTATTTTGTTGTAGTTGTCATTGTTGTTTAGCAGGCCTGGGCCACTTTAGAATCCGCCACCCCTGGTGTATGTGGCTGGCATCCTAATCACTTAGCAATGGGCTCCAAACAACTCTTTTAAATGTTTCTTAGTGAATATCTAAAGACATTGACAGATATTCAGTGAAACATATATTGTTTTTATACATTCTCTTAAAAATGTTTAAAATATTGGACCAATGATTAATGGGGCCATTTGTTCTTTTCTTGTTTATTTGCTTGAGTTCTTTGTAAATTCTGATTAGCCCTTTGTCAAATATGTAACATGAGAATATCTTCTCTCCTTCTGAAAGTTTTCTGTGTGTTTTGTTGATTGTGTCCTTAGCTGCACAGAAGCTTTTTAGTTGATCAGGTCCCATTTATTTACTTTTTTATTGTTGTTGCTGAATTTTCCACTGAGGTCTTCTTCATAAATACTTCCCTGGGCTAATATAATTAAAAATATATTCTCCACTTTCTTCCAGAGTTTTTAGTATTTCATGTCTTAGATTTAGATATTTTATCCAGTGTGAGTTAATTTTTGTAAGTGATGAAATGTACAATTTCAGTTTCAGTCTTTCACATGGGACTAACCAGTTCTCTCAGCACCATTCATTAAATGGGGATTTTTTTCCCAACTGTATGCTTTTGTTTGGTTTATGAAAGATGAGCTGTTGATATGAGGCTGGTTTCATTTCTATGTTTTCTGTAATGTACCACAGATCTATGTCTCTATTTTTATGCCAGTAACATGCTATTTTGATCACTATAGACTTGTAGTATAACTTGAAGGCTGGTAATGTGATGTTTCCAGATTTTTTTTTTTTTTTTTTTTGCAGTCTTTGTCTGGGGCTGGGTCTGAACTTGCCACGTCTGGTGTATGGGGCTGGTGCCCCACTCCCTTGAGTCACAATTGCCACCCTCCAGATTCGTTTTTATTTCATAGACTCAATTTGTGTATTCAGGCTTTTTCCTTTTTCCATATAAAAGGACTACTTTTTCAGGTTTTTCAAAGTATGACATTGATATTTAATTGGGGATTGAATTAATCTGTAGATTGCTTTGGGTAGTAAAGACTTTTTTGGTCGAGACACGAACAGAACTTTTTCCCAAGAGAAATGACAAATGACCAAGAAACACATGAAAAAATTCTTCATAATCCATAATTATCAGAGAAATGCAAATTAAAACGACTTTGAGGTATCACCTAAGCCCAGTGAGAATGGCCTGTATCAATCAGAAGGTGCCATGAGTGTGGAGAGAAGGGAACACTTATGCACGGATGTTGGGATTGCAAATTAGTACAGTCATTTTGGAAAGAAGTATGAAGAATCCTCAAAGAAACAAAAGTAGATATTCTCTTTTATCCCACAATTTCATTGTTAGGTATCTACCCAGAAGGAAATACATCATTTTACCATCAGGACATTTGTACGAAAATGTTTATAGTCACTCAGTTCACAATTGCCAAGATGTATAAACAATCCAAGGGCCCATCAACTCACGAATAGATTAATACACTGTGGTGTATGTACATCATAAAATATTATTCAATCATAAAATGATGGAGACTTTCCATCTTTTGTATTTTCCTAAATGGATTTGGAGAGCATGCTGCTAAAATATCTCAATCATGGAAGAGGTAAAAAACAAAAACAAAAATAAATGGAAGAAGAAGCATCCCATGTACTCAATACTAAATTGAAACTAGTGGATTAATAACGATAAGTCCACACGAGAAAAAACACAATTAAATTTAAGATTAGGGAGGGTGGAGAGGGTTTGGTAAGTTTCCACTTAATGGCATACTGCCTGGGGGAAGACCTCAACTACAAATCTGACATTGCCTTACAAATACATACAATGTAATCTAATTGATGTAATCTCCTAATAATTCAACATTAAAAAATAAGTATTGGACAAACTGCATAACCTTAAAATAAGAGGGAAACGTACGTCAGCATAGTGACAGAGAGAGAACATCTACAAAGGTAAGAGTAAACTATGCACAGTTTGCAGAGAGCTAGAAAAATAGACAAATAAATATTTAGAATGTTGAAAGAAATATTCTTGAGTTAAATTTGATATTTGCCTAAAATATATATTTTTTTTTATTGTTGGGGATTCATTGAGGGTACAATAAGCCAGGTTACACTGATTGCAATTGTTAGGTAAAGTCCCTCTTGCATTCATGTCTTGCCCCCAGAAAGTCTGACATACACCAAAGCCCCACCGCCTCCCTCCGTCCCTCTTTCTGCTTCCCCCTCATAAAATTAATTGTCATTAATTGTCCTCATATCAAAATTGAGTACATAGGATTCATGCTTCTCCATTCTTGTGATGCTTTACTAAGAATAATGTCTTCCACGTCCATCCAGGTTAATACGAAGGATGTAAAGTCTCCATTTTTTTTAATGGCTGAATAGTATTCCATGGTATACATATACCACAGCTTGTTAATCCATTCCTGGGTTGGTGGGGATTTAGGCTGTTTCCACATTTTGGCGATTTTAAATTGAGCTGCAGTAAACAGTCTAGTACAAGTGTCCTTATAATAAAAGGATTTTTTTTCCTTCTGGGTAGATGCCCAGTAATGGGATTGCAGGATCAAATGGGAGGTCTAGCTTGAGTACTTTGAGGTTTCTCCATACTTCCTTCCAGAAAGGTTGTACTAGTTTGCAGTCCCACCAGCAGTGTAAAAGTGTTCCCTTCTCTCCACATCCACGCCAGCATCTGCAGTTTTGAGATTTTGTGATGTGGGCCATTCTCACTGGGGTTAGATGATATTTCAGGGTTGTTTTGATTTGCATTTCTCTAATATATAGAGATGACGAACATTTTTTCATGTGTTTGTTATCCATTCGTCTGTCATCTTTAGGGAAAGTTCTATTCATGTCTCTTGCCCATTGATATATGGGATTGTTGGCTTTTTTCATGTGGATTAATTTGAGTTCTCTATAGATCCTAGTTATCAAGCTTTTGTCTGATTGGAAATATGCAAATATCCTTTCCCATTGTGTAGGTTGTCTCTTTGCTTTGGTTATTGTCTCCTTAGCTGTACAGAAGCTTTTCAGGTTAATGAAGTCCCATTTGTTTATTTTTGTTGTTGTTGCAATTGCCATGGCAGTCTTCTTCATGAAGTCTTTCCCCAGGCCAATATCTTCCAGTGTTTTTCCTATGCTTTCTTGGAGGATTTTCATTGTTTCATGCCTTAAATTTAAGTCTTTTATCCATCTTGAATCAATTTTTGTGAGTGGGGAAAGGTGTGGGTCCAGTTTCAGTCTTTTATATGTAGATATCCTGGTCTCCCAACACCATTTATTGAATAGGGAGTCTTTCCCCCAAGGTAAGTTCTTGTTTGGTTTATCGAAGATTAGGTGGTTGTAAGATGTTAGTTTCATTTCTTGGTTTTCAATTCGATTCCAAGTGTCTATGTCTCTGTTTTTGTGCCAGTACCATGCTGTCTTGACCACTACAGCTTTGTAGTACAGACTAATATCTGGTATGCTGATGCCCCCAGCTTTATTTTTGTTCCAAATTACTGCCTCAGCTATACGGGGTTTTTTCCGGTTCCATACAAAACGCAGAATCATTTTTTCCAAATCTTGAAAGTACGATGTTGGTATTTTGATTGGAATGGCATTGAATAGGTAGATTGCTTTGGGAAGAATAGACATTTTAACAATGTTGATTCTTCCCATCCAGGAGCATTTTATGTTCTTCCATTTGTTAATATACTCTGCTATTTCCTTTGGAAAGATTTCATAGTTTTCTTTATAGAGGTCCTTCACCTCCTTCGTTAGGTATATTCCTAGGTATTTCATTTTCTTTGAAACTATGGTGAAGGGAGTTGTGTCCTTAATTAGCTTCTCATCTTGACTGTTATTGGTGTATACAAAGGCTACTGACTTGTGGACATTGATTTTAAATCCTGAAACATTACTGTATTTTTTGATGACTTCCCAGAGTCTTATGGTTGAGTCTTTGGGGTTCTCTAAGTATAAGATCATGTCATCAGCAAAGAGGGAGAGTTTGACCTCCTCTGCTCCCATTTGGATTCCCTTTATTTCCTTGTCTTGCCTAATTGTATTGGTTAGAACTTCCAGCACTACGTTGAATAGTAAAGGTGACAGAGGACAACCTTGTCTGGTTCCAGTTCTAAGAGGAAAATCTTTGAGTTTTAATAAATTCAGTAAAATGCTGGCTGTGGGTTTGTCATAGATAGCTTCAATCAGTTTTAGAAATGTGCCACCTATGCCTGTACTCTTCAGTGTTCTAATTAAGAAAGGATGCTGGGGGTGGCGCCTGTGGCTCAGTGAGTAGGGCGCCAGCCCCATATACCGAGGGTGGTGGGTTCAAACCCAGCCCCGGCAAACTGCAACCAAAAAATAGCCGGGTGTTGTGGCGGGCGCCTGTAGTCCCAGCTACTCGGGAGGCTGAGGCAGGAGAATCACCTAAGCTCAGGAGTTGGAGGTTGCTGTGAGCTGTGTGACGCCACGGCACTCTACCGAGGGCAATAAAGTGAAACTCTGCCTCTACAAAAAAAAAAAAAAAAGAAAGGATGCTGGATTTTATCAAATGCTTTTTCTGCATCTATTGAGAGGATCATGTGATCTTTATTTTTGCCTCTGTTAATATGGTGGATAAGGTTTATGGACTTGCGTACGTTAAACCAGCCTTGCATCCCTGTGATGAAGCCTACTTGATCATGATGAATAACTGTTTGATGATAAGCTGTAATCTATTGACTAGGATTTTGTTGAGAATTTTTGCATCTATATTTATGAGTGAGATTGGTCTGAAAGTCTCCTTTTTGTTTGGGTCTTTTCCTGGTTTTAGTATCAGGGTGATGTTTGCTTCATAGAATGTGTTGGCGAAGATTCCTTCTTCCTCAATTTTTTGGAATAATTTCTGCAGCACAGGAATAAGCTCTTCCTTGAAGGTTTGATAGAATTCTGGAGTGAAGCCATCTGGACCGGGGCATTTACTGGTTGGAAGATTTTTCATTGTTTCTTTGATCTCAGTGCTTGAAATTGGTCTGTTCAGGAGCTCTATTTCTTCCTGGCTGAGTCTAGGGAGTGGGTGTGATTCCAAATATTGATCCATTTCTTTCACATTGTCAAATTTCTGGGCATAGAGTTTCTGGTAGTATTCAGAGATGATCTCTGGTATCTCTGTGGGATCAGTTGTTATTTCCCCTTTATCATTTCTGATTGAGGTTACTAGAGATTTTACTTTTCCATTTCTCGTTAGTCTGGCCAATTTTTTATCTATTTTATTTATTTTTTCAAAAAAACAACTAATTGTTTCATTAATGTTCAGAATCATTCTTTTGTTTTCAATTTCATTGATCTCTGATTTGATTTTGGATATTTCTTTTCTTATACTGAGTTTAGGCTTAGATTATTCTTCTTTTTCCAATTCCATAAGATCTCTTGTGAGATTGTTGATGTGCTCCCTTTCTGTTTTTCGAAAGTAGGCATCTAAAGCGATGAATTGTCCTCTCAAAACTGCTTTTGCAGTATCCCACAGGTTTTGGTAGCTTGTGTCTTCATTGTTGTTATGCTCAAGGAAGTTAATGATTTCCTGTTTTATTTCTTCCTGCACC
Organism: Nycticebus coucang; assembly: GCF_027406575.1. Classification (NCBI taxonomy): domain Eukaryota; kingdom Metazoa; phylum Chordata; class Mammalia; order Primates; family Lorisidae; genus Nycticebus; species Nycticebus coucang. Next base: position 24,198,473 of record NC_069799.1, on the reverse strand, counting down.
CCTCTGTTATTCAACAGAAGATTGTTTAATTTCCATGTCTTTGGGTGGGGTCGATCATTTTTGTTAGAGTTGAGTTCCACCTTTAGTGCCTTATGGTCTGAGATGATACAAGGTAAAATTTCTTTTGATTCTTTTGATATTTGTTTTGTGTCCCAGGATTTGATCAATTTTGGAGAATGTTCCATGGGGTGATGAGAAGAATGTGTATTCTTTTTCTTTGGGATGGAGTGTTCTATATGCGTCTACCAAGCACAGTTGTTCTAGGGTCTCATTTAAATCTCTTCTATCCTTGTTTAATTTCTGTTTAGAGGATCTGGCCAGCTCTGTAAGAGGAGTGTTAAGGTCCCCTGTTACCATGGTATTATCAGATATCATATTGCTCAGACTGAGTAAAGTCTGTTTCAAGAATCTGGGAGCATTTAAATTGGGTGCATAAATATTTGGAATTGAAATGTCTTCTCGTTGTATTTTTCCCTTGACCAATATAAAGTGACCATCTTTGTCTTTTTTGACTTTAGTTGCTTTAAATCCACATGTATCTGAAAATAAGATTGCAACTCCTCTTTTCTTCTGAATTCCATTTGCCTGAAAAATTGTCTTCCAACCCTTGACTCGGAGCTTTAATTTGTCTTTTGAAGCCAGGTGTGTTTCTGGCAGACAGCAAATGGATGGCTTGTGTTTTTTAATCCAGTCAACCAATCTATGTCTCTTCAGTGGGGAATTCAAACCATTAACATTTATGGAGATAATTGATAAGTGTGGTAGTATTCTATTCGTCTTATTTTTTGAGAGTCCATTGCTTAGTTTTATCTTTTGCATCAGTGTGGAGGTTAGGTTCTGTCCTTTAATTTCTGAGTTCTTACTTTGCTACTGATCCATTGTAGGTCAGTGTGCAGAACAGGTTGAAGTATTTCCGGTAGGGCTGGTCTTGTTGTGTTGAATTTCCTCAATGTTTGTATATCCATAAATGATTTGATTTCTCTGTCAATTTTGAAGCTTAGCTTAGCTGGGTACAGAATTCTGGGCTGGAAATTGTTCTGTTTAAGTAGATTAAAGGTAGATGACCATTGTCTTCTTGCTTGGAAAGTTTCATTAGAGAAGTCTGCAGTCACTCTGATGGATTTGCCCCTGTAGGTCAACTGGCGCTTACTCCTGGCAGCTTGCAGAATCTTTTCTTTAGTCTTGACTTTGGGCAGGTTCATCACAATGTATCTTGGAGAAGCTCGGTTAGAGTTGAGGCGACCTGGGGTCCGATAGCCCTCTGAAAGCAGTGTGTCAGAATCTTTGGTGATATTTGGGAAATTTTCTTTTATAATATTCTCTAGTATGGCTTCCATTCCTCTGGGGCATTCTTCTTCCCCTTCCGGAATTCCTATAACTTGTATGTTGGAACGCTTCATAAAGTCCCATAATTCTGACAGTGAACGTTCTGCTTTCTTTTCTTCTTTTCTGCCTCTTTTACTGTCTGAGTTATCTCAAGAACTTTGTCTTCTACCTCTGAAATTCTTTCTTCTGCAAGGTCTAACCTGTTGCTGACACTTTCCATTGCATCTTTAAGTTCCCTAATTGACTGTTTCAGTTCCTTCAGCTCTGCTATATCCTTTTTATATTCTTCAAATCGTTCATCTCTTATTTGATTCTGTTTTTGGATTTCCTTTTGGTTATTTTCCACTTTATTAGCAGTTTCCTTCATTGTTTCCATCATTTCTTTTATTGTTTTCAACATGTATATTCTAAATTCTCTTTCTGTCATTTCTAACATTTCTTTATAGGTGGAATCCTCTGCAGTAGTTACCTCAAGATCCCTTTGCAGGGTTGTTCTGGACTGGTTCTTCATGTTGCCTGGAGTTTTCTGCTGATTCTTCCTCATGAGTGATTTTTTTTATCATTTTCCTTGCCCTAATTTTCCTTTCACTTCCTCTTGCTCTTTAAGTTTTCCTGACTGTGGACAAAGGGTTACAGGACCAGAAGTGTGAGAAGGTTGAAGAGCAAAAATGGGATGAAAGGAAGGAGGACCGAGTGATAAGAAAAACAAAGAAAAGTAGAGAAAGGAGAGGGGTTGGGTATAAGGAATATTGACAAAAAGAAGAGAGGCACAGACAGAGGGAGACAGAGCAATATAGGTGTACAGTAGGTTACTTTGATACAACCTTAAAAAAAGCCCCACCTTCTGGGGGTGCCCATTTTGATGGTTCCCTTGAGGTCAGCAACTCTTTGCTAACCCGATCAGACACAGTACCTCACCTCAACCAAATTGAGAGAAAAGACAAAAATGCTATAATTCAAACCAAAACAAGCAAACAGAAAACTTTATGTGATAAAATTGGGTGGAAAACCAAATAATAGCGGTAGAAACACTAACAAAAATGAAGTTCTAATATTGAAATAGGCAGTAATGGGAGATTATAATTAAACTAGAAAATTTGAGAAAGAAAAAGGATGTGTATGGAAATGGTTGAACTTAAAAAACAAAACAGCATCAACAACATCAAAATAAACAAACAAAAAAACAACTGAACCAAAAAAAAAAAAGCAACCAAAAAGAAAGCAGTATGTATATGTTATTGAATATTGTCTGGGCAACACGTGGTCTTCTGGGGTATGAGATGTTAATCACAGTTCTGATACGACTGGAGGCTGCTAATTTCTCAAACCCCAGCAGGCAGACACCCTAAATCTCTTTTCAGCCCACTTAAAAGGCACTTTGAACTTGTTCACTTGCTGAGCAGAAGCTTTCCCAGGGATGTGCTTGTCGCTGGAATCACTGCTGAAGTGGCTATCCACTTACCCTGTGTGCCAAAACTGGTCTACCTCTGCCCCCGAGGGATACAGCTTCAAGGCAGCTCAGACCCCACCATTAGGCTACTTGGTCGCTGGGTTACCAGCTCCCACCCAATTCCAGCTCTGCGACCCTGAGGGCGGAGCTTGCCGGGGCAGATCGCTCACAATGGTTCCCTATGACCCAGAGCCAAACACTATTATCTCCGACTGGCTCAGCAGCTCAGACTGGGGCCCTACACAAAGGCCAAAATTCTCCGCACTCCCACTCAGGCTCTCCCCAATGCAGTTCAACTCAGTGCCAACTCCAAAGACACCAAAACAGTTCACAGGTAAGGCCTTTCTTGTTTGCGGTCTCGCTGCTACTGAACTTACAGTTGCGGGCGGGTTTAGACTGATTGAATACACGCGACCACTTGTTGGTTTTCCACTGTTTTAGTCCTCCTCTTGGGGTCCAGAAGTCTCTCACTGACTCCCTGTATCCTCGCAGGGGTGATGATTGGCAGATCCCACCAGCCAGAGATGCCTGGAGTCCTATCTCCCCAGACTCACGGTACCCAGATGCAAGGAAGCTGTTACTCGGCTGCCATCTTGCTCCGCCTCCCTCTGTCTAACATATTTTAAATAAATAAGTATAAATTTAAACATTTCCAAAAGAAAACCACAGTGATTTGATTACCAACAGAAACTTTGGAATTTACTTTAAGAATGAATACAATATACTTGTATATAAAATCTGAGAATTAAAAATTAAAAAGTAAAAGCCATGATATGTGAATATCAACTCAAGGTGGACATTGAACTAAAGGAAGCACATAGTCCTAGCCATCGTTGTTTCTAAACATGTTCAAATATAATCAAATTGCAATTTCACCAGTTTAATTAAATCAGTGGCAAGTCCTGTACTGTCTGGATAATTTAACTAGGGAAAAGAGGTAATTTTTTTAGAAATTTTTTTTATCACTGGCTTTATAAAACTGGATGAAGTTTTTTTGAATATATTGCAGAATAATAGTCACCCTTTTATCAGAACTCATTAGGACCAAAGGACTAACAGTGGCATAGACATTGACTGCTAGTTTCTGGATGATTAGGATGACTGGCTCATTTGTCCATAATAGAAATGACAATGCTGACATAATATGGTTCATCCAGTACATGAATACAAAGAAACTCACCAGTAGCAGAATAATCTGGGTGGCTATTTTCTCTGGGGAAATGCTTGGGGAGAGGCTGGAGTGGAGATGTTGAAACAATCTCTTATGCCTGAACAATAGATTTACCATGTACACACTTGATAGGAACCTAACTCCTATACAGAAGACATCACTGAATGTTATCAGTGTAGAAAGAAAGGTCCGGATGATGGCCTTCATTGGTGTAAATGAGCAGTACTCACTGAGATATAGCTGATTGGTTTGAGTCACATTGGAAGAAGCAACAGTGTAGAAGATCAAGTAACAATAACTGGACAAACTGAAGGACCAAAAGAAGGAAAAAATATAGATGATGTAATTTGTAAAAATATGCTTAAACTTCACCAGTCAGGAGCTACTGGGGCTTATGGTGATGGCCTGTAGTATGTTCAGGAAGCAGGTGGTACATATAGAGAGTCCTCTCATCACCTGGTTCACATAGAAAAAGACTTTACACTTGAAGTTATTCTGAAAATCCAATGGCTCAAACATGTCTGAAGACAACAAAAGCAGTACCATGAGAAGAATCACTATGTGGACCAAGGCCAAATGTCAAGTTATCAGGTCTGTGGGCTTAGGCCTGTGATTCAGAAGCAGTGTGAAAATGTGGGAGAAAAGGAGCAACGTGTTGTTTGAGATCCCAAAACTAGCTTGTAAAAGAGAGGCATCTTTATGTAGCAATATGAATACAAAATGATGATCTCAATGGTATAATGGAAAGCTATTTTGCATAACTGGGAGAAAAAAAAGCCACAATGAACCTCATATTATTGTTCTTCTTTGTTCAGCAATCAAAGTCATTATCACCATTATTGTTATTATTATTGTTTCACTCAGTTAAATCTGAATGGCCTGAGGTTCTTCTATAAATTATTCAAAATAGTCTAAGTGTTATTTTCTACATCAAATAATTTATGGAAGTCAAGGTGCAACACATCCAAAGGTGTGACACATCCACAGTCATGTCTCCGTAGGGTGCCCATCATCTGAACTCTAGGCATCCCACTTTGAACAGCATTTCTTCACTGTTCTGCATTTTCTCATTTACTGTTTATCACCAAGACCAATAAGAGACATATAAGGTCTCTTGAAGGTATTTGTTCACCAAACAAAATAAAATTATTGGTTATGGGGGAAAGACTCACCCAAACAATTGGATAACATTCAGTTGAAGATTTTTCACATTGGATTCCTCTCATAATTTTTAGTCTTTGCCACTCTACCACTTTTTTTTTTTTTTTCAGTATTTTGGACCTAAATTGATATTACAGAGTAATCTCCCTTTTTAAATTAGCAGATTGGTAGATTAGTCAACTTGACTGCATCTAAATATTATTTTCCCATTTCAATGAATCCTAATACATTCCCAGTATCTGGGTTTTAGCAGAGCTATATCTTTGACGAGAACTTTATGCTGTTTAACACAAGTTCTGTTAACTTCTTATCTTCCCCTGTTTACTGTTCACCTCAGAAATTTATAAGTTTTCTCTCTTTACATCAGGAGATAATTATTAAATCCATCTCTTAGTTCTCAATTACCAAGAGGCTAAACATTGAATTCACCTACTTCATGACATCCATAAATTTGCATAAAAATAATCACAGGGTGTTTATTTTCTTGAGAATTAACTTAATAGAGAAATAGGCCCATAGACCTTGAAAAAATATGTGTCTTCAGTACTAAAAATACTTATGTTTAAATTTTAATAAAGATTTCACAACTATCAGAAACCCTTATACACTTTCACTGAATAGTTTTTCAAGTGATGTCTCATGCTATTTGTCCTGGATGCAGGCATCATAATTTATCATATTAATTTAATCCAGGATTTATAAAAATTTATCTGTATAGCACAAATTTTTAAAAAGACCACATTCAGGGACTGTGGGGGCAAAATGGTTGACTGGAGCCGGCTTTCCACAGAGGCTCCCATCCAGATGGAGACTTAAAGGACAGAAGTTTAGCAAGTAAGCCAATGGTTTGGAGCTGAGCCAAGATGTAATGTTGAAGAATGCACATCAACCCGGCTGAGGTGAGATGCAACCCCAAGGAAATAAACAATAGGTACAAAATTCATCACCAAGCAGATGAAAGTCCCCTCCCCCATGAGAACGGCTTGCAATATACTCTATACAAACAATCAAGCAGAGTTCAGATCCTCTCCTATATTTGTCCCACGGGAGAAACCCTCTAAAAACTGGAACTCCTTCCCTATAGAGGACTTACAAATGTGCCATGGCACTCTCCCACAAGGCATAAAACTGTATACATTTTCTACCTGCAACTATGAACTCCCAGAACTCCCCTCCACTCTCACCCGAGGTCTGAAAGCCTGTCCCTCATGGAATCCAAATTCTTGGGGATTTTCTCAAGAGGGTTGGACAGGGTGTGTGCTGTCGCAGGTCTGTGCTGATTCTGTGGCATGAAAATAAGGAGAAGATTAACTGAGGCTGAGGGAACCCTATGGAAGAAGGAGAGTTTGTGCCTCACAGCACAGAGCAGCAGTTTTGGTGGCAGGAACAATAGGGCTCACACCCCTGGGGATAATTTTAAGAGACTCCCTGACTCTCTGGGAAACCAGAGGAAGCTGGGCATCTTCTCTGGTGCCAGCCACTGGTGGAACAAATCTGGGATGGATATGCAGGCCCTGTAAGTATAGAGTATGACTGAGGTAGTACCTGCCTGGGTAAGGTACAGCCAGGACATATGCAGAGATGGTATAGTTTCAGGGCGGAGCTTTGCCAGGACTGCTTTGGTGTGCCTAAGATGCACGTGGACCTCAGGAGATAATAGCTGAGGCAAAGACAGGTGGGAAGAGGCAGAAATCGGAAGCTAAGTGTGAGTTCTAAACATGCCCACCCCAGCAAAGACTGTAGCTGAGACAGACACGCCAGCACTGGGCAGCGGCACAGAATGGGGCTGTGTCACAGTTTCTGTGAACTCAAACAAAATCTGATCTTCAGGGAAATATAGCTGGGACAGAAACTAATTCTGTGGAATTGCTATGTTCTGTCAGTAATATCAATCAGGGGTGCGCTGGAACTGAGTGAACTGCCCCAGAATCCATTAAGGACTCGAGGTTGTCAGGCTTCAGCTCCCCCTGCCTGATGGTGGCAGAGTGTGGAGGCCTTCCTAAGGAGACATAGATCTCCCTGTGACTCAGGCAGGCACAAACCCTTAGAGAATCTGCTCATTGGAGGAAACTTGGTCACAGCCTGCAGGGGTATCAGTGACTGGGTCTGACAGAGGTGAAAGGGTTGGGGGGAAGGAGGCATCAACCTTCCCAGACTAATTCATTTGCTGACTGGGACCTTCTGACTTCGTGGAGTACCTGAGACCCTTGCCATCTAGTTGACAGAGATCTTTTGAACTCTCCCACCTGAGACAAGGGCTGACTGGGAAAATTGATTTGGACCTTTTGAACTGGGCTAATCACCCAAGGACTATCCAAAGTTATACCCTGGGTGTGTGTTTTGTGGGAAGCTTTGATTTTTTCTTTTCCAGTTGTTGCCCTTGGGGTGTGGAGTGACTTTATTGCTGGTATTTCTCTACAGCTGTGACTTCAACCCAGAGTAACTGATTCACTAGTATAGGACAGAGACCAGCTGAAAACAAGACAGAGACACTTAGCCCCACCACACGAAGTAAGCCCCCAGTATCTCATGCCATTGAAGACAAAGCTTTTCAACTCTCCCAAACTCTCAAAGAGGAAGAGAAATGGAGAGCAAAAGTGGATCATTCTCTCAGAGAGCTCTGGAATGATTCAAGAAAACCAATATTTGCCTTGTAAGAATCTCTGACCATGACAAAGTTGCTTTGCAAGGCACAGAGGCCTTTCTTCATGAGATTATGAAGGAGATCTTTCCAGACATGACAAGAGATTTTGAAATTCAGATAGCAGTCAGTTTCAGAAACCCAGCATGACTCAACCCAAATAAGACGTCTCCTAGGCACATTATAATTAACTTCGCCAAAGTTAAAATGAAGGAGAAAATTCTGAAAGCAGCCAGATGGAAGAAAACTAAAACTTACAAGGAGATGGATGTTAGAATGACTAAAAGTCTATCTGCTGAAACCTTTCAAGCTAGAAGAGGGTGGTCATCGACTTTTAATCTCCTAAAACAAAATTTCAACCCAAGATCCTGTATCCAGCAAAACTGAGTTTCATTTATGATGGATAAATTAAATACTTTATTGACATTCAAATGTTGAATAAATTTGCCATAACTAAACCAGGGGTTTGCAGGATATTCTCAGACCTATCCTCCATAATGACCAGCCCAATCCTGTATCCCAAAAGTGAACTCACTCAGAAACTTTTGATCAAATTCCAAATTCCACAGTGGCAAAAGGATTAAAAATGTCCACTGGACTTTTGAAAAACTTGATACCGAAAATTCTAGCAGGCTTATTCATATTGTCAATTAATGTGAATGGCTTAAATTGTAGTCTAAAGAGGTGCACATTGGCTGAATGGATACAAAAACTCAGGTCAGATATCTGTTGCATACAAGAATTTCATCTTACCTGAAAAGATAAATATAGACTCAGGGTGAAGGGATGGTCATCTATATTTCAGGAAAATGGAAATCAGAAAAAACAGGTTTTGCAATATTATTTGCAGATACTATAGCCTTTAAACCTACAACATTAAGGAAGGATAAGGATGGTACTTCATATTTTTTAAGTGTAACACTCAACATGATGAGATTTCAATTATTAACATTTATGCACTCAACAAGAATGCTCCACAATTTATGAGAGACACTCTAACAGACATGAGCAATTTGATTTCCTCTAGCTCCATAACAGTTGGAGATTTAAATACTCATTTGGCAGTGTTGGATAGATCCTCCAAAAAGATGGTAAGCAAAGAAATTTTTGACTTAAACTTAAGCATTCAACAGTTGGATTTATGAGACATCTATAGAACATTTCATTTCAAAAAATCTGAATACACATTGTTCTCATCAGCCCAGGGAACATACTCCAAAACTGATCACATCTTAGGTCACAAGTCTAAGCGCAGGAAATTTAAAAAAATAGGAATTATTTCTTGTATGTTCTTTTTTTTTTTTTTTTTTGGTTTTTGGCTGGGGCTGGGTTTGAACCCGCCACCTCCGGCATATGGGACCGGCACCCTACCCCTTGAGCCATAGGCGCCGCCCTCCTTGTATGTTCTTGAACAATCAAGTAATGAAAGTTGAACTCCATAACAAAAGGAATCTGCATACTCATACAAAAACATGGAAACTACATAATCTTATGCTAAATGATAGCTGGGTCATAGACGAGAATAAGAAGGAAATTACTAAATTTTTGGAACAAAATGATAACAAAGACACAAATTATCACAACCTCTGGGATACTGAAAAGGCAGTCTTAAGAGGGAAAATTATAGTACTGGAAGCCTTCCTCAAGAGAACAGAAAAAGAGGAAGTCAACAACTTAATAGGACATCTCAATTAACTAGAAAAGGAAGAACATTCAAATCCTAAACCCAGCAGAAGAAAAGCAATAACCAAAATCAGAGCAGAATTAAATGAAATTTAAAACAAAAGAATTATACAACAAATCAATAAAGCTAAAAGTTGTTTTTTGAAAAGGTCAATAAAATAGATAAACCTATGGCTAATCTAACCAGGAAAAAAAAAGAGTAAAATATCTAATTTTATCAATTAAAAATGGTAAAATGAAATAACAACAGGCTCCTCAGAAATTGAAAAAATCCTTTATGAAGATTACAAGAAACTCTATTCTCAGAACTACAAAAATCTGAAGAGAATAGACCAATACTTGGAAACATGCCACCTTCCTAGCCTTAGCCAGAATGAACTGGACATGTTGAACATGCCTACATCAAGTTCTGAAATAGCATCAACTATACACAATCTCCCTAAAAAGAAAAGCCTGGGACCAGAAGGCTTCATATCAGAAATCTACCAAACCTTTAAAGAGGCACTAGTACCTATATTACTCAACTTTTTTCAAAATATGGAAAAAGAAGGAATACTATCCAACACATTCTATGAAGCAAACATCACCTTGGTCCCCAAACCAGGAAAAGAAAAGAAAATTATAGACCAATATCACTAATGAATATTGATGCAAAAATATTCAACAAGATCTTAGCAAACAGAATCCAGAAACACATCAAACAAATTATATACCATGACCAAGTGGGTTTTATTCCAGGGTCTCAAGGCTGGTTCAATAAACCTAAATCCATAAATGTAATTCATCACATAAACAAATTAGAAAACAAAGACCATATGGGTCTCTCAATTGATCCAGGAGAAGCTTTTGATAATATCCAGCATCCTTTCATGATCAGAACACTTACGAAAATCGGAATAGAAGGGACATTTCTTAAACTGATAGAGGCCATCTACAATACCGTATTGAATGGAGTTAAATTGAAATCATTTCCACTCAGATCAGGAACCAGGCAAGGTTACCCATTGTCTCCACTGTTCTTTAACATTGTACTGGAAGACTTAGCCATCACAATTAGGTAATAAAAGGCAAACAAGCGTATCCTTATAGTGTCAGAAGAGATCCAACTTTCACTTTTTGCAGATAATATGATTGTATATCTCAAAAACACAAAGGATTCTTCTACAAAACTCTTAGAAGTGATTGAGGAATAGAGCTGCATCTCAGGTTAAAAAATTAACACTCATAAATCTATAGCCTTTATATATACCAACAATAGTCATGCTAAAAAAAACAGTCAGGGACTCTATTTCATTCACAGTAGTGCCAAAGAAGATCAAATATTTGAGAGCTTACCTAACAAGGGTCGTGAATGATCTCTATAAAAAGAACTATGAAACTCTAAGAAAAAAAATAGCTGAAGATTTTAACAATGGAAAAACATACCATGCTCATGGCTAAAAAGAATGAACATTGTTAAAATGTTCATACTACCCAAAGCAATATACAATTTTAAAGCAATCCCTATTAAAGCTCTGCTCACATATCTTAAAGATCTCAAAAAAAATAATACTTCATTCTATATGGAATCAGAAAAAAACCTCAAATAGCCAATACATTACTCAGAAATAAAAACAAAGGAGAAAGAGTCACACTACCAGACCTCAGACTATAGTATAAATCTATAGTGATCAAAACAGCATGGTACTGGCACAAAAACACAGAGGTAGATGTATGGAACAGAATAGAGAACCAAGAGATGAACCCAGAAACTTACCATTATTTGATCTTTGACAAGCCAATTAAAGACATTCAATTGGGAAAAGATTCCCTATTTAACAAATGTTGCTGGGTGAACTTTCTGGAGACCTGTAGAAGACTGAAACTGGACCCAAGCCTTTCATCATTAACTAATTAACTAAGATAGACTCTCACTGGATTAAAGATTAACTAAGATAGACTCTCACTGGATTAAATTTAAGACACGAAACTATAAAAATACCATAAGAAAGTACAGGAAAAACTCTTGAAGAAATTGGCCTGGGAAAATATTTTATGAGGAGGACTCCCCCAGGTAATTGAAGCAGCAGCAAAAATACATTACTGGGACTTGGTCAAACTAAAAATCTTCTGCACTGTCAAGAACACAGTAAGTAAAGCAAGAAGACAGCTCTCAGAATGAGAGAAGATATTTGCACGTCATGTCTCCGATAAAGGTTTAATAACCAGAATCCACAGAGAACTCAAATGTATTAGCAAACAAAGAACAAGTGATCCCATCTCAGGGTGGGCTAGGAACTTGAAGAGAAACTTCTCTGAAGAAGACAGGCGCATGGCCTACAGACCTATGAAAAAATGCTCATCATCCTTAATCATCAGAGAAATGCAAATCAAAATTCCTTTGAGATATCATCTAACTCCAGTAAGATTAGCCCATGTCGCAAAATCCCAAGACCAGAGATATTGGCGTGGATGTAGAGAAAAGAAAGCACTTCTACACTGCTGGTGAAAATGCAACCTAATACGTTCCTTTTGGAAAGATGTTTGGAGAACACTCAGGGATCTAAATATAGACCTGCCATTCAATCAACAATTCCTCTACTAGGTGTACATCCAGAAGACCAAAAATCACATTATAAGAAAGATATTTGCACCAGAATGTTTATTGCAGACCAATTCGTAATTCTAAGTCATGGAATAAGCCCAAGTGTTCATCAACCCATGAATGAATTAAGATATTTGTCCACCATGGAATATTATGCAGCCTTAAAAAAGACGGAGATTTTACCTCTTTCATGTTCATATGTATGTAGCTGGAACATACTCTTCTTAGCAAAGTATCTCAAGAATGGAAGAAAAAGTATCCAATGTATTCAGCGCTACTATGAAACCGGGTTATCTGCATGGAGGATCTAATTCATGAAATCTATACTGTTGGAAAACATTTCAAAGAAGCAAATAATTTCCTTTGACCCTTGAAATTATGCTTTCCATGAAGTGGAAATTATAGCTCAAGTAAAATTATAGCCCAAGAATATGGGAAAGAGGATAGAAAGGAGAGGGGAGGGGGTATAATGGGTGGAGGGAGGTTAATTGGGGGCACCACCCCTATGCTGCATCTTACAATGCTACATGTAAAATATACTAAATGTAAAATATGAATGTCTTAACACAGATACTAAGAAAATACCGTTAAGGCTATGTTAACCAGTTAGATGAAAATATTTCAAATTGTATATAAAACCAGCACCTCGTACCCCATGATTGCATTAATGTACACAGCTATGATTTAGTTAAAAAAAAAAGAATTAGGGGCAGCGCCTGTGGCTCAAGGAGTAGGGCACTGGTCCCATATGCCGGAGGTGGCGGGTTCAAACCCAGCCCCGGCCAAAAACCACAAAAAAAAAAAAAAAGAATTAAAAAGACCACATTCATATAAACTGTGAGATTAATGAGTACACAATTATATCTTCAAAGTCATTTACAACTATACTTACTGGACTATAAATGGAAATGTGTGAGGCAATGCAGAAATGTTTAGAGTTAATATTTTCAGCTCATCCTCAGATACTAATGAATGTGGTAAAACATTGCCCTAAAACACATGATACATGTAAGTTTACATAGGAGATATTGTAAAGTTGATTAAATCTGTTTCACTTTTTCTCTGGAAGGTTAATTTAATAAAGAGACACATTTACCTTATTTGTAAGAAGGAAAGGAGAGATAGTTACAACCAATATACAGCTGAATGATTGGGTTTTAACATCATATTAAGACCCTAGGGATGGAACAGGCACAGGATGATATTCATGTAAAGGCATAATGGCCTTCTCATGGTGGGGACAACATTCTAGTACAAGTAAAAACAAATAGGCAAAGCATGCTAACATATGGAAAGTATATATGTGTATATATAAATATATATACACACACATATGCATTTAAAGTGTTTTTGAAGTATATCACACTTTATACAAAAAGATAAAAGTACCTATATAAAATAAAAAATGCAAATTTTTAAAGTTTTCTTTCTAACCCCAAGAGGTATCCATATGTTCTCCTTTAATTCATGGCCCTCATTTTGCAAATGACTTTCACATACTAAGAAAGAGATAATCTGCCTGATCATCAAATGGTGTCTTTCTCCAATGAGGCTCTTCAGGGCCTTGATGCTGAAGTTAGACAGGAAAGAATTATAGTTCCGATAGATTAGGGTTAACAGAAGAAGTGTAATTATGTCATTACTTATTTTGGAAATTTATTAAGCTGAAAAAAGCAAACAAGTAATAAGTGTCATTAATACACCAAGAAAAGTAACTTTTATCAAAATTGTAACCTTAATGTCTGCACTACATTTTTACTTATAAATTTGCAAACTCCAACAAAAAAGAATTATGAGTTTTGCAATGTAATAGCAACTGAGAATAATAATAAATAGAATAGGAAAACAGGCATTGAGGTCATCTATGTGTTTGTTGGACTACAAAGATAAATTGAATTCTCTCTGATCTACTAACTCCTTAAAAGTCTGAATGCACATGTTTACCTCCACCATGAGAAGTGACAATTATGAACTGCAGAGGCTGAGCATGGACCCCTGTCAACCCTCAGATGACAGATAGTACGGAAAAAGTTCATCCTCATTATGCTGAATTTTAGTTCAGGCAATCATTATTTTATGTTCCAAAGTACATGCACACTCATGGGTAATGGTAGGAAAGATAAAACCATTAAATCGACCAGAAACAAAGAACATCATCCCTGAGGGTTTCGATCAGGTAAAATGACTTGAAGAGGAGAACTGTAATTAAAGAAAGAAGCTATTTGTAGGAAATCAAGGGCTATTTTGCATAAAATAAATGTTTTATTTATTTTAATATGATTGTTAAAATGAATATGTTTTTAAAGTAATGAAGTTTGGTAAAATCTATTTTCTTATCCTGATAATGATACAAATTTTAGTGTAGAATTATTTTAGTTTTAACTAAATTATTTAGTTTTTGTTTTTTTTGTGTGTGTGTGGTTTTTTTTGGCCGGAGCTGGGTTTGAACCCGCCAGCTCCGGCATATGGGACCAGCGCCCTACTCCTTGAGCCACAGGCGCCGCCCCTAAATTATTTAGTTTTAACATCATTTGTGTAGGGCTATTTGCACACTGCCTGATGTAGACTTAAATATACAGTTTACATAATAAAATATATTTTGTTTATATTTATACTAATCAAAAGTGTCATTTTCACATGAATTATACCTCATTCTCAAAGAAGGACTGTAAGACCTACGACTGTGCATCAATGGCACAAAATGACCATGAGAATCGAAAGTGACAAGTTAGGGGGGTTTGAAAACTCAGTGGCAATAGTTGACAATCTAAAAAACAGGTGTCGATTTCAGAGAAAAATAAAACACCTTTTCTAACAAAATTTGTTTTGGTTAAAAAATCATAAAACTGGGCGGCGCCTGTGGCTCAGTGAGTAGGGCGCCGGCCCCATATGCCGAGGGTGGCGGGTTCAGACCCAGCCCCGGCCAAACTGCAACCAAAAAAATAGCCGGGCGTTGTGGCGGGCGCCTGTAGTCCCAGCTGCTCGGGAGGCTGAGGCAAGAGAATCGCTTAAGCCCAAGAGTTAAGAGGTTGCTGTGAGCCGTGTGACGCCACGGCACTCTACCTGAGGGCGGTACAGTGAGACTCTGTCTCTACAAAAAAAAAAAAAAAAGAAAAAATCATAAAACGTTAATGTGCCAAAAAATTAACATAATGGTCACTTATCACTGAATAACTAATATGCTTCTACTAACTTTGGGCAATTGGACTTAGTGTTGTTGAAACTGCATGTACAGTGCTGGCTGACAAAGATGTTGATAATTTTATGACAAGTAATGCTTAGCTGTCCCACAGGAAAAGCAGAAGAAAAACAAGTGACACTGCAGATTTCAGAGACAGAAAACATGGGAGAATTTAGTACCAAATCCCATGATACAAATTTTAAACACAACTAAAAATCCTGCTTAAAACACCCAAGAGAATACCAAAAATTATATAGAACACCTTTTTTTAACCTTTGTCAGTATGTTAATCATAGGAAATGAAAGATGAGCATCATATCAACTGTGGAAAACATCAATATATCTGAGTATCTCCAATTTGGAAATTGAAATTTGGAGGAATGTGCCTGTTTTTCTCCATGTATTCTCAATAGGATCAGTTGAGTTTCCTCTTTTCATAGAAAATTCCCTCAAAATACACAAAATTTAGATTTTTATCTTTACAAGAACCCTATGTTCTCTTGTTCATAGGTGAACAACAAATAGAAATAGAGGTGTTCTACTATTTAAGTTTCTTAAGAATTTGATAAGTCACAAATGATTAATACTTATCATATATTTCCTTCCTGTTCTGCAATTATTCTCACTCCATTCTCTTTATCTTCCATTTCAAAAAAAATAAATAAATGCTAGAGGACATTATTCACATGAATTCATACACGTTCTTGTGAATTTCAAAAAAATAATAATAAAGTAAAAATTTACTTGCCACATTTGTGAATACATGTTTTAATATGGTAAACAACAATCTGAAACTTTCAGAGAAAACATCATGGAAAAAAATCAGAGGGTTCTTGTTTTAATAATGGGTTATTCTATCTTTCAAATGTGTCAAATCATTATTCTCTCATCTCTAAACTATGTCAGTCAAACGAATACACATAAAACTTCCTATAAGTTATTTATTTAGAAAATAAAATAATAAAGGTGAATTTATTTTTTTAGATACATAAAATCATACTGAATATGAAAACCATCTCTATTGTATGGTACGCATTAACTCTACAGAGATTGGATGATGGCATAAAGGGATAGTTTTAGATAGTTTTATTATAGCCAGAAAACGAATTGTCTAATAGCAAGTATGATGGCATAATAGAAAAAAATTGCTACAAGTTACTTATTTCTTTTACTTTTCATTCTTTTCTTTCTTTCTTTCTTTCTTTCTTTCTTTCTTTCTTTCTTTCTTTCTTTCTTTCTTTCTTTCTTTCTTTCTTTCTTTCTTTCTTTCTTTCTTTCTTTTTGAAACAGAGTCTCAAGCTGTCACCCTGGGTGGCGTGCCCTGGCATCCCAAGCTCACAGCAACCTCAAACTCTTGGGCTTAAGTGATTCTCTTCCCTCAGCCTCCCAAGTAGCTGGGACTACAGGTGGTTGCCACAATGAATGGCTATTTTTTGGTTGTAGTTGTCATTGTAGTTTGGCTGGCCCAGGCTGAATTCGAACCCACCATCTCCAATGTATGTTGCTGGTGCCCTAGCCTCTGAGCTACAGGTGCCAAGCCAGAAAAAAATTATTCTCACAGTCATCTTCAAAAATATAAGTAATTTTGCTCGGCACCTGTAGCTCAGTGTTTAGGGTGCCGGCCATATACACCAGGGCTGGTGGGTTCGAGCCCAGCCCAAGACTGCTAAACAAAAATGACAATAACAACAACAACAAAAATAGCTGGAGGTTGTGGCAGGCACCTTTTCTCCCTGGTACTTAGGAGGCTGGAGGCAAGAGAATTGCTTAAGCCCAAGAATTTGAGGTTACTGTGAGCTGTGATGCCACGCACTCTACCAGGGATACATAGTGAGACTCAGTCCCCCCAAAAAAAAAGTATATACATGTAATTTAAAATATCAAAAATATGTCATGTTTTGTGATTTTATAATTTTAATAAGTCCTAAAATACTATGAATATACTAAAATGCCTTTAAACTTAAAATAATCAAGAAACACATGTAAGTAATTTTCAATTAAATCAAAAATCTGGTATTTTAATGGATAAAATTTAGTCTAATTACCTGCAAAGTTTTAAGAAAAAATAATAAAATAGGAAAAATCAAACATAATTTTAAAAATTCAACATTACAGAATTTTAAAAGTCCTTTAAAAAATCTGTACATTTTTGCCTCTTGAGATTCTGAAGAACTACTGTAGTTCTTCTTAGTTATAATTCACTGACATGTAAGTAATATTGTGAAAAGAGAATTCTCTTAACACTTCATTTAAAGAATCCTTTCTTATTTCACCACCCACCTCAGTTTTGAGCTCGCTCTGTTAATGTAGATGAGAATCGAGACACTACCTAGCTGAGTCTTTAAAGCGAGTCCATGTGTTTTAGAGGAGGCTCTTAATATGTAGTTATAAGGTAGGAATGACATCAACTCATTTGCCTCCAGGCTCATAAGTGTCATGTCACTATTAGAAGCCAAACAACCTTGACTTTGGGATGATTAGAAAGGAGAATCACCAGTGGGAAAACTGAACTTTCCTACTTCCTGGAAAACAACAGAGTAGAAACAGCTGGGTTCTAAACATGTTCCTATGTGAGTTAATTTTTCTATGTCAACTTGTCCTGTGTGGTTCATGGGTTTTCAGTCTTTATTAAGAAAAGTCTCTAAGAGATCCAACCTTCTAAACAAGGAAAACACCACATCAGACATTTCAATGTGTCTGCTGAAACAAATGATCCCCACTGGCCTCTTTCTAGGTTCTGTGCCCATGATTTATTTTTCTCTCTTTTTTTTTTTAATTGAATCATAGCTGTGTACATTAATCCAATCATGGGGTACAATGAGCTGGTTTTATATACAATTTGAAATATTTTCATCAAACATGATTAACATAACCTTCACGGCTTTTTCTGAGTTATTGTGTTAAGACATTTATATTCTACATTTAGTAAATTTCACATGTACCCTTGTAAGATGCATCATAGCTGTAGTCCCACCAATTACCCTCCCTCCACACATCCTCCCCCCACCTCCATGATTTATTTATAAGTCTTGGTCATTGATGATCCTGACCTATGCTTAAATCAGAGTTCCCACTCTGCCCATCTTGCCTGGGGACATTGTCTGGTATTCTGCTTCCTTCCAAGTCCAAATGTCAAGCAGGTTGGTTCACGTCATTATATCACAAGCAAGTGCCCTAGAAGAAATATAATTGTATGGCTCTTTTGATCCTCTATTCAGCAATCTCTCTCTAAGTCTCACCCACAATGATTTTCTCTGTGTAGATTTTCTAATACATTATGACCATATTTCAATCAACTTTCAATCATGTAATTCAAGTTTTCTACATTCCCCTTTTCCTTTCAATCTATATGGTGCCAGAAAGCCCAGAGTTTTGGTTTATAGAAAAGGATCCATTTCAGGGTTTCCTGAGGGAATGAAATGTAGAGATAGCCAATATAAGAGAAATACATACTAGGTGAGCTCCAAATTCTACACACATTCTGCCTTTAAGTCCAGGGTAAGTGTAGTTACCCTACATGTTGCACATGTGTGGAGATATCCAAAGGGCCAGGGTTCTGTAGCAGTTTTGAAGGTACAAGAACAGATGGGATCCCAGCACTGCATGAACTATAGAGGTGGAATTGCAGCTCCACTAAGAATAGAGTTCAAATCCTCAAAACTTCCTTCAGACCCCAAAAGCTTTGGTTCTAGACAAAGTGGAGTAAGCAACCTCAGCTCTTTTCTCATAACTTGTAGCACGAGGCTTATAAAAATATATAAACCATCAGTCAAAGACTCTGAAGGTTATAGTAAAGAAGGTTGATTTGCTTAGAAAAATAGCCCTGTTCTCAGAACCACTTCCCTGGATATTTTTTGTTTTATTTTTCTTTTTGTTTAATTATCTCTATATTGTGATCTAGTTATGAAGAACGCTGCAATCTGAGAAATAAAACAGATTTAAAAAGACAAAAATAATAGATATATATCTATAGATATGTGTGTGTGCATATATATATATCATAAACTGCTCTCTCTCTAGCCAAAGGAGCTAGAATGGCCTATGCAGACAGCAATAATCTACCCATATGTGTTCACATTCTGGCAAAGACCACACGTGAATAAGACTTGATCTTTTTCACTGTTTAGGGCTGCAAAAAATATAGGATAAACTCTGTCTTTCATCCCCAACCTGATATATTGAGGCCTGGCTTCTCCCAATGTTTCCAGAGAAACATTGAACAGGATTGTGACTTCCATTCTCATCCTTCAAGATAGGTTTAATCCATCACTGCATCGCCATGGTCTTTGCATCAAAGGAAACCATGGATAGAGCTCTCCCTTACGCTCCTGCCCCACAATACTTAGGTGGTGCTTTCTTATTTACCTTCTATTTACCACCTTGAGGAGGAAGGAATTGATTTCTAGGGTTAAGGACACATGACATCTGGCATCAAACAGATAACATTAGCAGTAAGTTATTAATTATATAGCATCTCATGCTATGGAGAAAGACACTGGACTCTATGGAGAAACACACTGGAGTAACACTTGGGAGCAGAGTGAATAATTAGGGACTGTGAGAAGAGGTTTTGTAGTATCAAGAGGGTGAGGTAATTCCTACTTTCTGCAGCAAGATGTGATTAATTTGTTAAAAAAAAAATCTGTGGTGTGGAAAAAATATTCATCTAAGGAATTAAGAAAAACTGTGGTTCCCTGATTGATGGCTAGAAGAAGTTATCCAAAGAGTTGAGAAATTTGCAGTTAGAGCATTTGAAACCTTCTTAGTTCCAGATGTCAAGGCAGAATGTAATATCATAGAGGACCTTAATTCTAGGTGATGTACCACAAATGTCAACTTGATACCTTGAACTATTTCAACCTTGGTGATAACTAGGTAATTTGGGAGTTTTGTTTCCCCACTTCTCCATTACTTCCTTCTGTTGTGTTTAATTGACTTTTAGTATACTGTTGTGATTACCTTTTGTAGAGTTCATGGACTCTTCTGCCTGCTCAAACCTTCAGTTAAACCCCACTAAATAATTTTTTTATTTTAGTTTTTATACTTTTCTGCTTGTTGGAAGCCATATAAGGCACAGCTCGGCCTTACTTCCTCTTCAAGTAAAAAACAGTTTCACCTTTTCCCAGTAAGTTTACCCAGCAACTAGCCAACCAATTACCTTATGCCCCATCTTACTTACTCTAGCCAATCCCCAGTTGACAACTCCTCTGAACCTCCCAACAAGACACACCCTCTTTCCCCGTAATGCTTATAAGTCACAGGTTTTTCAATAAAGTTTGAGACTTGATCAGAAAACTGTCTTGTCTCCCTTGCTCGTGCCCCTTGTTTGTTTTTCTCCTTCAGGTGGTTCCTGCGTCCCCCGTTGCTGTCCCGCGGGTCAGGACATCTGCTCACAAATTGGTTTGACTTTTCAAAATTTCTACTTATTTATTAATATACTCTACTTGGTAAAATAATGTTCTACTCATTTTCTTTACTTTTTGTCAATAGCTTTCTTTAGCTCTTCAAACATGCTTACAACTGTCAATTTAAACTTTGTTCAGTAAGTACAATGTCTTCTTTTCCTGAAGAAGCTATCTTACATTTTTTTCTTTCCTTTAAATGACACATATTTGTTTTTTTTTTTTTTTTTTTGGCATAAGTCAATATTTATTGTTGAAACTGGCTATTTGAATACTATAATATGGTATCTCTAGAAATCAGATTATCCCCCATTCTTTGTTGTTCCTGTTATGGGTTGCAATTATTTACTTATTCTGATTATTCTGATCTTTCTATAATCTTTATTTCGAGTGGTCACAAAAGTGTTGCTGTTAAACTCTAGTGCTCTAGCTTTATGATGGGCTATACTTTTAACATCACAAAAGCAGTTAACAATTTCTCTTTTGCTTTCGCTTTCTGTTACACAGAGAAGGAAGTTCAGCTAAACACGACAAATTAGGTCTTTATTAGGTCTTTTCCAAAACTTGTAAGATCATGTGTCCCTCCCTGGATCTGAGCTTTTCATTTCATATTCTCAAGAATACATGAAAGCTTTTCAAAGCCATTTCTAACTCTTCAAATTAACTCCTTCCTCCTCTTCCCAGGCTTTCTGGCATGTCAGTTTTTTCTTCTAACTTCTCGGCCTAGCCCTCTGATACCAGTTAAGGATCACTTGGCCAGCCTCAGTTTTTTTCAGTACAGAAGTAACAGTGAAGGTGAATCTCTCCCAATTATGTGAAGCTACATTTTGTAAAATTAAAGTTCTACAAGGGGCATCTTTTCAATGTTTCCTTCTTAGTTTCCGCACTCAACCACTTTGTTTTGTAACAGATTTTTGCTTTCTTGTTGAGTATATACCTACTAATAAGACTATTAAATAGGAGTTTTCCTAAATAGGACATGATTTTCTACTGTGGTTTTAACATAATACGGTGGGGTTTTTAACCCAAGGGTGCATATGAATGTGAGAAACTGTAAGGAGTTCCCATGGCATTACCAGATCCCATCCCGTTCCTTTTAAAGGAGTTTAAATTGTATCTACCTTCCTGTAGTTTTCCTCAATGTATTCTACCATCCCTCAGAAAGAGTCTGTGTAAGTTGCCACCAATCAGAATAGTTACCAAAACCTAGAATGAATAAGAATGTAAAAACATGATACTGAATTAAATATTTCTTTGTCAGCCTGTACATTCTTTCTATTAGTTCATAGCATTTGCTGGTATGGAAGGTGAAAGGCCCAGGTAATGCAATTCCCCAGTGCTTACTATTATATGATCTTGGATATAATATGTGTATCTTGGTCAGACTGATGATGTGGAGGTTCCCAAAAGGGTCCAGGCCTGAGGCAGGGAGAACTAAATGATGTTTGGGAAGGTTGTTCTTCAAAAGAGAAAACCAAGAAGCAGGCTGGTGTAAGTGTCAATTGTTGGGGTCCCACCCTGCGGACAGAGTTCGCTAAATCCTATGCAAGTGGCACTACCGATGGAAGAAATATTAAGTTAGAAATGACAATAAAGAAAGAGACATGAGGCACAAAATATAATTTTCAAAGGTAGGAGCTCAGTGGACCATCTCCTGTTCATGGGCTCTGGTGAGTGGCCCCGAGCCTTTGTTCCACACAGCTTTTATTGAAATCTATCTGCCCAGCTGGTAAGCTGAGGGAGGAAAAAAAGACACCAGCAGTTTCTCTGAGTGAGCTTATCGGCTCCTATTCTTATTATTAATAACTTCAAAGATTTGAGCAGTTTTGGAACTTGAGCATCTGAAACTTAAGTCTTCTACGGAGGAAGCCTCCTGTCTGAAGTCACACACACAGATTCCTAGGGAGGTGTTAAGCTCTGCCAGTTCTCTGTGGAGTGAAACACCGCTGCTGTGGATCTCCTCTGAGAAATCAGTGGGAGAGCGGCATTTTCCTCTCATCACCACCACAGAGGAGTTTCCTCTGATATAAGGGATGTTAAAAGTTCATGCCCATATCTCAGGGCTCAAGCTGTTTCCTTGGTCTCTGACCTAGCAATGCAAATCTCCACAAGTGGTATCTGTTTTGTCTGTTTAATGAGCAGGAAACAACCTAGAAGGGGTATCTATTCTAGGTCTTGTCATAGTCTCTTTTATGACCATTACATTCCTCAGAGTGTTCAAAAATCAGCAGGGTATTGGAGTAAGTTGTATCCCCAATAAGTCAGGAAAGGCCAGAAACATGTCCATACAAGAAATTGAACAATGACTAGCTTAAAGGTAAAATAGCTGACTTTTCTTTGTTCTGACTCCTTCAGCTTCCTTTTCAATTGTCTTTCTCTGGGGGTGCCCTTCCCTGCCAAGAGTGGGGTCTTTGGTCCCCATTCTGCCTTCACCAATCACAGTAATACCTTATTTGGTGAGATTTTCTCCCTGGTAAAATATTCAACTTTTGCCTTTCCAGTTGGCAAGTGAGTAATCAATCACTTCTCCAATTATGACTACAGGAATAAAGGAGTGGTGTAAGTCTTCTCATGAGGACATCCCTGAATGTTGTAAGCAACTGAGTTGGTTAGAAGAGCAAATTCAAGTTGATAATCTGGCCTTTATGAAATGTCCCAATGTCAGGTGTGCTCAAGAGTAGAAAACTGGTTTAGGAATCATGAGGGCAGAGATTTGGGTCACAAAGTCTGCAAAACCAGCATCCCTCACACTGTTGACTCAGCTACAAAAAGACTTCCCTTTAGTGTGGGCAGAATCAAATCCCCCTGAGCTGGCCAGGCACCATCCCCCACTTGTATGTACTCTAGCCCCTTGCTGGAGACTCCCTGGTTTGGGTCTGGCAGTACCCGATGAGCCAGCAAGCCCAACAAGGGATAACCCCCCCATGCCCGGCATCTACTAGAAACTTGAATCTTAACTCCCTGACAGTTGTCCTGAAAGAAACCAGTCCTTTCTCTCAAGAAGCCGGGGATGTCAGACTACCAGCCAATGCAAGATCTCTGGGAGGTAAACAAGGCAGGTGGTAACCATTCACCTGACAGTTCTAAACCTGTACACTCTCTTGAGTCTCCTCCCATCAGAATTCTAGGTGTTTACAGTCTTAGACCTGAAGAATGCCTTCTTCTCTATCTCACTGGCCCCAGCCAGCCAGCAGAATTTACCGACACAAAGTACTGAATAACCAGTCAACTGACCTGGACAAGGCTCCCCAAAGGTTTCAAAAACTATCCCACACTCTCTTGAGAGGCCTTAAGAAAAGACTTGAAAACCTTCAAAGACAGGTATATGAACTGTGCTCTCTTGCAGTTATGTTGATGGCATCCTGCTGCCTGCTACAAATTATGAAGACTGCTTAGAATGATCCAGGACCTCCTCCAGTACCTCCAAGATCTAGGTTACATGGTGTCAGCAAAGAAAGTGCAGCTCTTCTTGACAGAGGTGATGTACCTTGGGTCCATGTTGTCCAAAGGACAACGGATGCTGACTGGAGAAAGAAAACAAGTGATCCTAAAAACCCCAGTCCTACAACAAAATGGCAAGTTCAGGAATTCCTGGGGGCAGTGAGTTACTGCTGGCTATAGATCTCTGATTTGGCTAAGACTGCAAAACCCCTGTGTGCTGCTACTGCTGGCGATGGACCCCTCCAGTGGACAGACCAGGAAGACCAGGCCTCTAAAGCTTTAAAACAAGCCCTCATAACAACCCCAGCTTTGGCTTTGCCAGACATCACCAAGCCATTCCACCTGTTTATACATGAAACAAGAGGTTTCGAAAGATATGCTGACCAAGACTCTCAGGCCATGGAAGTGGCCCATGGCTTATTTGTTTAAATGCTTACACTAGGAAGCCTCTGGGTGGCCAGGCTGTCTGTGAGCATTACAGCCATAGCCCTACTGGTGAATGAGGTGAACAAATTAACTCTGGGATAGGACTTAATTTTGACAGCTCCTCATACCACGGAAACACTGCTCCAAGGGGCTGCAGGTCACCAGATAGCAAATGCCAGGCTTACCCAATATCAAGGCCTTCTACTTGAACAGCCAGCCATGACTGCAGTTTACTCAGACACAAAACCTGAATCCTGCTACACTGATACCAGATGATGACTCAATAGATCCCGTGAGCAACTGTGAAGACGTCCTACACTACTCCCAGCACAGGCTCACTGACCTGTGAGACACACCCATTTCAAATGCTGACGTCACAGTATTCGCAGATGGCAGCGGCTACGTATGGGAAGACTCCCGGAAAGCAGGAGTGGCAGTGACCACACAAAAGGAAGTATTCTGGGCACAGGCTCTTCCCACTAACAGCTCAGAACAAAAAGCAGAACTGACTGCTGTCACACAGGCTCTCAGATGGGGAAAAGACAAAGTCATTAACATTTACACTGGCAGTCGATATGCCTTCAGCTTGGCACATTCCACAGGACAAATATATAGAGAGGCTTACTGACATCAGCTGGTAAGGCTATTAAAAATAAAACTGAAATTCTGGTGCTACTAAACACCCTCTGGTTTCCGAAGAAGGTTGCTATCATCCATTGCCAAGGCCATAGAAGTCTGACACCCCAGTGACCAGACACAACCACCTGGCAGAGAAAACCGCTTGAGAAGTGGCTCTGATACTGGTGAAACGCCTTGAGTTCCTAAATGAAACAGGAAGATAAAAGGCTTGCAGAGCCAAAAATGAGCAGGTAGCTCAAAAATTACTACCAGTCACTGGAGTGTTGTTTCCAGATCCTAGTGTCATCACCACGGCTCACTATTCAGAAAAAGAAAGAGAACATGCTAGCAGCCTGGGGCAACAGAAACCACTAGTGGATGGCTGCAACTGCCAGGGTGCCAGATATATTTGCCAGAATCAGTGGAAAGATCCCTAGTCCAGCAAAAACACACAAACATCCATCTAGGAGATAAGAAGATACAAGAGCTACTGTGACCCAGATATGCATTTAAAGGACTTTCAAAACCAATTAGTCCACAGCAGCCCAATCCATCACTTGCGAAAAGGTCAACTCCAAGGTAGGAACAAGGCTTCCTGTGGGAATACACCCAGGGGACATGTGCCAGGAGACAGTTGGGAAATTGACTTTAATGAACTTCATCTTGCCAGTAAAGGATATAAATATCTCCTGGTGCTAGTGGACACCTTCTAGAGGTAGGTAGAAGCTTTTCCCACCCAAAATGAAACTGCTTTAACCACAGCAAAAATGCTTCTAAATGAGATAATCTCTAGGTATGGACTACCTTTTATCAATTGGCTCAGATAATGGGCCAGCGTTCATTTCTGCCTTGAACCAATAAATCAGTAAAGCTCTAGGTATACGGTGGAACCTCCATTGTGCCTACTGGTCACAGAGCTCAGAAGAAGAAGAAAGAACTGGACCCTAAAAGAAACTAACAAAATTCTTTGATGAGACTGATGGACAGTGGACAGAGCTTCTGCCCTTAGCCATCCTTAGAGCAAGAAGTACCCCATAGAGCACTGGTTTTACTCCATATGAAAACACGTATGGGAGGCCTCCCCTACTGCTTCCCCAAGTACAAGATCCTTAATTAGCAGAAATAAATAACCATACACGTTAAAAGTATCTCCAGTCCTTCTCCCAGATCCAGAAAGACATCTAGTCCCAGATTTGAGACACTTACCAGGATTCCAGAGGAACTAACCAGGACCCCAAAAGTGCCTTCTAGCCTTGATCAAGTGTATGTCAAATCATTCCAGAAAGAAAGATTCACCCTGCAGCGAAAAGGCCCTTTCACCGTCATCCTCACTATCCCAATAGCTGTGAGAGTCAACGGCTTGTCAGCATGGATCCACAACTCCTGAGTAACGAAAACCACATGGGACAGTGGAACCCACTGGAAGGCAGTCCCAGGAAAAGACTTCCTCAAGCCAAGACTGTTAAAAATCTTAATCTACTTCCTATGGGTACATGTCCTCTTCTCCTTAACCCTTGCTTCCTCTCCCTCTTATTTTATGTCACTTAACAGGAAGGGGGAGGTCTTATCTAATATAAACTGGCAAAAGAGTACTGTAGGCTCGGTTTTCTACACTGTCCTGTATAAATTATTAGGCACATATAATGCAGCCCATTACAGAAAATCCTGGTTATGTGCGCTGATGAGATGCTACTCCAACTATGTACAGCATGAATGTGGCATCACTCATCTTGCATCCCTATTACAGAGAAGTGCCTTTCCCCTTCATAATACCAAGTATGTCACTGTAAACAGACCAGAGGTTTGTCACAGGTATCTTGAGGGAGGTTGCTGGGCATATCCTACACCTTGAACATGTAACCCAATTTCAATCCAGGTGCAAAAACCAAATGACTGAGTCTGGTGACAGAAACACACTTGGAAACTCCAACTCTACATGTGCCAGTCTGAGGTGACTCAGGTTTTAATTCAGTTAGTTCATCTGCCCAAGACTCCCATGAGACCAGTGGGGTCACTAGCCAAATTATAGGACCCACTGTTCAACTCTTTTAATCCAGAGCTCATGATCCCCATGCCCGATAAGAAACTACATCAGCAATTCCCTTGCTCCTTACTTTACTAAGCATATTAGATGGTATGCATCATCTTTTAAAAGTAACTCAACCTAAGTT
The DNA here is from genome assembly GCF_027406575.1 of Nycticebus coucang. NCBI lineage: Eukaryota > Metazoa > Chordata > Mammalia > Primates > Lorisidae > Nycticebus > Nycticebus coucang. The sequence continues at coordinate 24,171,218 of NC_069799.1, read as the reverse complement.
AGCTTCTGATTGCTAGTTATCCCTACAACCCAAGCCCCCATATTATGTAGGGTTAGGTGAGCTAGCCCTCGGAGTAACTGACAAGAACCCTTCGTCTTGTACCCAAGTAGCCCCACCTCTTACTTTAGATGTGACTGGACAGGCGAGCTGTCTCCAAACCCCAGGCTGTAGCTTAAGCAAATAAATCCTCTTTGGCCACAGTATGTAATTATACTCAAGATTTAGAACCATCTTTAGCTTACTTTGCTCCAAACAGAACTTGCCTAGCTTGTACTATGGGCTTAACCCAATATATTACAACCAGCTTGTTTCAGCCAGAAGGCATTTGTGCTATAGTACATGTATTGTCCCAGATGTATGTGTACCCTGGTTCATCAATTTCCTAAAAACTCGATTGGCCGTAATCAAACTCATGGTGATTAATGCCCAACATGATTTTATATCCTTAGAATAGGAGTCTAGAGTTTAGCCGGGCGTTGTGGCGGACGCTTGTAGTCCCAGCAGCTTGGGAGGCTGAGGCAAGAGAATCAGGTAAGCCCAAGAGCTGGAGGTTGCTGTGAGCCGAGTGATGCCATGGCACTCTACCGAGGGCAGTAAAGTGAGACTCCGTCTCTACAAAAAAAAAAAAAAGAGTCTAGAGTTTGACTCAAACATTGAAAATTTGATGTGGGGTTAAGACCTGTGGGGACCGTGAATCCCTAACTCCATCCATTTTGAGTAAGTGAAGCAGACATACTCCATTTTGCTAAGAGTTTGCAGTCTCACTTTCCCTTTTGTAACCAAAATAGCTCCTTGAGCAAGCAGCTGAGAGCTGCAAAATCCTGTGACAGCTACAAAATCTTGTGAAATCACAATCCTGTCACAAGTCTGTCTAGTCTGCCTGTGTGCAGTTTTTCACTCCCCCTTGTAAGCGCCCTCCCCCTAGCTCTAACCTTGCAGATGTTAGCTTCTGTAAAATTCTGCTTACACTAGGGATTCCTATCCCACACTTGAAGTGCCATAGCAAAACTTGCACCCCTGCTTTAAGGAGGTCAAGAGACTTACCGGTTTGAGCCCGCTCTGGATTGGCCAGCCCAATAAAGGATCTTGCTTAGTTCATACACAGTGTGCTGGCTTTTCTCTATAATTCCACTCTCTGTGGGTACAACACTTACTGCTCCTCCTTCATCCCTCCAATCCCCGAAACCTGGCCACTCTGCTTCTTGCTGAATGGCTCAGAAGTGTATATAGTAAGGTGGACCCAGAGTTCTTATAGAGTCCTTGTGTTTGAAAATGTGTGTTGTTTTTCTCCCCTGATAGCTGAGGGCACAACTCATCATGTTGTGTTTGGGAGGTGTAGTTCTAAGTAATCGTAATCTTCATTGTGTTTCACATATAATACATATTTTCAGAAATACTTCACTGAGACTACAGGTGTGAGTCATCACACCTAGCTCTATGTTTGTAGCACTTTTGAAGATATTCAGGGTATTACTCCTTGGCCAGGGTGCTAGGACTTTTATGACTAGAGAAAACAAAGTATGATCTGCCGTCTGCCAGACCCTGCCTATTCTCTATGGCAGTTGTTTCCACACTTCGAAAGTCCCTTTGCCTGTGTAAATTTACCCAACCAGTTATTTTCAGATTTAATTTAAATTTTGTTTCCATGAGTTGTGATTAAATCTAGATAAAATCAATCATTAGATACGCTTTTTCTTCTCTAGAATTCCTTCATTTGGTTTGGATTAAGGCCCATAGACATTTGTCTTATCGTCATGTACACAAAGAAAAGAGTAAGTGAGATGGACAGGATGGAAATTTTAGAAGTGTGATAATAGTTTGAGTATTGTCTCAGAATATTAACTTTTGCATTGGAACAGTGATGGCAAAAATGATATGACTGGAACACAAAATGATATATCTTTGTTCTAGATTTAATTTTATTGCTATTAGACACACCATATTTAAAATTTGTTTCCATAACACCTAGCATTGTGGTAGATTTTGGTTTTAATGTGTAAATTTGCAATAAAATTAGTCTTCAATACTTTGGTGATAACAGTTTCATATTACCACATATAGAATAAAGAATACTAAGTATACAAAAAAGTGAGTATCCTATAATAAACTGGACTTTGGGGGTCAGTTATTGTGTATAACTAGTTGAAACTAATGAACAGTAATACCTATGGTCTTGGTCACTTTAAGGTGTAACTGTCCTGATTTACAATTCTATTGTGATGCTAGTTTGTGTTCTGTGACTCAGACAGAATTCTGAAAGTTAGACTAACAGTCTTCATTTTCTCTTATAGTTTTGAACCTTCCTGTTGTGTGTTTCTCCCTCTTATCTCTCTTCTATTCTCCTTCTCACCTTTTCTAATTCCACTCTTTGCCAAAACTATAATTGAAAGAGTTTATAGAGTACCATTTTATGCTTTTGTTTCATCTGCAGTATAAGCTGTAACGATGATCACCGAAGTAGGCTCTGCCTCTCTGGAAAAGAATGAGATAAAAGCAGAGGCCTCTGCAAAAGGCAGGAAGAAGACCCAGATGATGAACTGCACTGTGGTCCTATTAACTGGTTTCAAATACCTCTGTGAGGTGGAGGTGAGACAGAGAGCTGAGTGGAGAGCTGTAGTGATGTGTGGTCATGTCATGGCACAGTGAATGTGTTTCACCAAGTTCCTGTAATCTACTTTTCATACTTTTGTAGTAAAAGAATAGAACTAAGTCATTCCCATTACAAACAAAATTACCTGACCCTTAAGATAAGCAAGGACAATGTCCTCCAGTCCTGTGTACTGGTTGGTGTTTGTTCTGAATGGTCGTGAAATATTCTGATTATTATCTCTGGCTGTAAGATGTTTCTCCTGAGGAGACTTTATGGTAGTAGGTTGGTATTTCCGAATCATGAAGTGTAACTCCAAATTTTTTTACCTTGAGACAGATAATAGCTAAAATCAGGCTTATTTATATAGTTTCATTTAATGAGAAAACATCAATAATCTTCAAAGCACAATTCCATAATACGAATGCTGATAGAAGCCAATGTCATTTTAAAAGCCTTCAGTACCTTATCATTTTGTCATTGAGAAGAGGTTATTGATTTTTACAACTAAATTACTTCATTTACATGACATACACTAAAAGCTATTGTTTGCTGAAGAACTGTTGGCAATGCTTTGATGGATTATCTCATTTAATACTTAAGAGACTGTGTAAGGTAGGCATCATTAGTATAGCCAGTGTTACCATGACAAATATGGGGTAGGGGTATTAAACAACTTGCCCCATGTTTCACAGCTAGTTTGTTGTTGAATCAATATTGTAGCCCTGGTAATTTGATTCTAGAGCTCATGGACCTGAGAACAGAATGATACTGTTTCTTCTGCTCCACATAGGACTTATCTTTCTGGTTTAAAATATGGTCTAGATGGTCTTCTATTAACATTTTTTCTAACTTTTGACATTCTTGTTAAAAATAGAAGGTATACTTTAACAACGATGAAAGAGTTCAGCCTGGTAATAACATCTTAAGTGTATCAAGTAGAACAGTAGTTTATTATATATTCAGATGATTTTTGGTTCTTGTGCTCACTTTGATATTTCAATTGTGTTTCAAGATAGGGAGAAGCGAAAGGGGATTGAAAATCTATGTCTTAATTCTTGCTGCCATAACAAAATGCCTTAGCCTGGGTCATTCATAAACAGCAGGAATTAATTGCTTTCAGTTCTGGAGATTGGAAAGTTCCAGTCAAAGGAGCCAGGAAATTTGGTATCTAGTGAGGAGCTTCTTCTAAGATGGCTTCTCTTCTTGCATTTTCACCAAGTTCTAGGGGCAAGTGCTGTGTCCTCCCTTGACAGAAGGGACAAGGCAGCTCCTATGCAGGGAAAAGAACAGAAAAGAACGAATTTCTGAACTTGGGTCAATGGACCCCATGTTCTTTGTTTTATCTACCTATCCTCAAAGTTAGGGAATCTATATTTTTGAGCATTGAACTTGATCATAAGTGATCTTGAATCATTGATTCAATCTCTCTGGGCCTATTTCTTAATCTATAGAATATAGGACTTTTTAGATGATCCAAAATGCCTATTAATTTGTAAATTTTTTTGATCAGTGAACCACAGGAGTGACCCATGTCCTTTATTTTTTAAATCTAGTTTTGTTCTATCTTTTCTTAAAAGTCATGAATTATTTAGAAAAACTATAAAAATATAGAACCAATAGAAGGGACAGTTGATATCCACCATAAACATTTAATCAGACATTACTATCTTACTGTGTGTTTTAGAACTTGAACAAAATAAAATATTAGGGACATCGCTACATCTCATTGTCATCTTTTACTTCTTGCTCTGTATATCATTTTATGATATGTCGATCTTTATTCATTTTAAAAGCTGTAGAGTATTCCTTTATATGACCGAATGATTTATTCCCCTGCTGAGGCTGACCTCCTTTATGTACAATAATGGTATGTGGTTTTTTTCACAATAAAGAAAAAAAAGCCTCCTTATGTGCAAAATGGCAAAGGATCTAACAGTGAACCATGAACATGTAGACCCTGCCATCCTGGGTGTTTCTGCTTAGGTTCTAGTTGCGGAGACAGAGGAAAGAACTAATTACCCAGTTACTACATTTTGATTCCTGTTCTACAGGAAAAATTCTGGAATACTGTTTTTTTTTGTTTGTTTGTTTGTTTGAGACAGTGTCGCATTTTGTCAACCTCGGTAGAGTACCCAGCTCACAGCAACCTCAAACTCTTGGGCTTAAGCAATTCTCTTGCCTCTGCCTCCCAAGTATCTGGGAATACAGGTGCCTGCCACAATGCCCAGCTATTTTGTTGTTGTTGAAGTTTTCATTGTTTATCTGGCCTGGACTGGGTTTGAACCTGCCCACCAGTCTTGGTGTATGTGGCATACAGCATAACCACCATGCTACGGGCACTGGGCACTGATCTAGGAAGACCATTCTTAAGAGGGAATGTTGTTTAAGCAGAGACCTATGATGTGAGTGAGCCTTGGCTGGGTAACAGAACATAGGAAGTACATACATGGGACCCTGAGGCCAGCGCAGCTATCTGCTTAAAAATTGGAAAGAAGTGGCGGCGCCTGTGGCTCAGTGAGTAGGGCGCCAGCCCCATATGCCAAGGGTGGTGGGTTCAAACCCAGCCCCAGCCAAACTGCAACAAAAAAATAGCCGGGCGTTGTGGCGGTCGCCTGTAGTCCCAGCTGCTCGGGAGGCTGAGGCAAGAGAATCACATAAGCCCAAGAGCTGGAGGTTGCTGTGAGCTGTGTGACGCCACAGCACTCTACCGAGGGCCATAAAGTGAGACTCTGTCTCTACAAAAAAAAAAAAAAAAATTGCAAAGAAGCCTGTAGTTAGTGGGATGAGGATGAGGATGTGATAAGGGTAGGGTAGGGCTAAGTGTTAGCATGGGTCAGATCATGTGGGGCTATTTAGGCTATTCACTGAGACTTGGGTAATTTTCTTTTTCCTAACAAATGATGTCATTGATAGGATGAAGCAAGTTTGTGAGATGTGCACTTTTGCCTTTAAAGATGTCACTTTGAAGCTGGGCCTTGTGGCAGATCCCTGTAGTTTTGGACACTTGGGAGACTGAGGCAGGAGATTTACTTGAACCTAGAAGTGTGAGTTTGCTGTGATCTGGATAATAATACAGTACTCTAGCCTGGGCAACAGAGTGAGACTCTGTGTCTAAATAAATAAATAAATAAAACACTTGTGCTAACACTAAGAATGGGAGGAAAGGGGACTTAAATAAGGGTGATTACCAAAAGCACAAACATGGCTTTAAGGTTGTGGCAATGGAAATAGAAGAGTGAATAAGAGAGTCTTTATAAGAAGACAGAATCAATCTAATGATTGACTGGCATGAGCGGAGGATGGCAGACACCAAGAATAAATAAGGTCTGGTATCTGTGAAGATGTTGGAGTTCATTTAGCGGAAGGAAGATTTGATGGGCCATGGAAGGGGATAGCATGAATATAGTTTCCAATAGTTTGAACTTTGGCTCAGATAACCTCTGGAAAGAATAAGTGAACAAATGTATTTAATTTTGAATGTGTCTTAAAAGATGGCATCTAGGAACAATCCAAGATGGCGGCAAGTAACAGCTTCTCTGCAACAGTTCATGGTGAGTCTGGGGTGATAAAATTCCAGACTGGCTGGTTGGATCTGCCTATAATCATCCCTTTGAGGATATATGGAGTCAGCAAGGGACTTCTCGACTCCAAGAGGAGGACAAAAACTGTGGAAAACTGGCAAATGGTTGCATGTGTTTAATCCACCTAATCCCGCTGGTAGCCGGAAGTACAAGCAGCAGTGAAACTGCAAACTGGAAAGGCCTTACCTGTGAACTGTTTCGGTGTTTTTGGACTTGCCACTCAGTTGAAATGCCTTCGGGAGAGCTTGAACAGGAGTGGGAAGACATTTGGGCATTGTCTAGGGACTGAGCCACTAAACTGGACGGAGCTAATAGTGTTCAGCTGTAGGCTGCAGGAAGCCATTGTGACAGAACTGCCCTGGCAAGCTCTGACCTCAGGGTCGCAGAGCAAGGATTGGGCAGGAGCTAGTAACCCAGTGACTGAGCAGCCTAAAGGTGGGGACTGAGCTGCCTTAGAGCCTTAAACCTCAGGGGAAGAGTGAGACCAGTTTGGCACACTGGAGCCTCGAGCTTTTGCCCTGGGTAGAGTGCCGTGGTATCACAACTCATAGCAACCTAAACTCCTGGGCTTGGCGCTGGCTGGACCTTCATAAGAGCTGCGCCACTAACCCCAACCTGCAACCCACGCCCACCAGGCCTCTGTATGCCCTGACCAGGAACTGCGGGAGCTGCACAACACTGCATTCTCCCTCCTGTACACTCCTGGCCCTCTCATCTGGCCAGGGACTCTGTTAGCCACGTGTCCTCTGGAGGCCTCACTGCCTATGCACAGAGCCCTTCTCCTGGCCAGAAATTGTTGGAGAATTGGGCTCTCTGTGCCAAAGTCACAGGGCACCAGGCATTCCCAGAACTGTGCGCACCACCTCTTCCCATGTTGCTGGATCCAGGTGTGTCACGCTCCAGAGCCTCTTCCACAACCAGAACTCCCTGGTTGGGGCAGCCCCAGAGGAACTATACCAGGTCACTTTCTACAAAGATCCAGCAACAATAGAGTGATCCCGCTGGGGTCGAATCTTGGAGAGACACCTTCCCAACTCTGAGGATGAAAAGAGGCAGTGGCAAAAAACAATCATGACGCAAAATAAACAGAAAAGCTCTGGCAATATAAATAATCAGAGTAGATCAACTCCCTCAAGGATCAATGGGGCAGACACAGCACAAGATCCCATGCACAAACAAATAGCTGAGATGTCAGAAATCAAATTCAGAATCTGGATAGCAAAAAAGATCAAATTAGAATTCCAAGCAGTAACCCAAAAGATATCTCAAGAATTTGGTGAATTCAAAGACCAATGACCAAAGATTTTGACACATTGAGACAAGAAGTTGCAGCCCTCAAGGATCTGAGAAACACAGTAGAATCCCTCAGTAACAGAATGGAGCAAGCAGAAGGAAGGACTTCTGACATTGAAGACATAGCTTTCGAATGCTCCCAAACTCTCAAAGAAGAAGTGAAATAGAGAGCAAAAACATCACTCTCTCAGAGAGATCTGGGGTAATTCAAGGAAAACCAATATTCGTCTTATAGGGATCCCCAAAAGTGATGAAGTTTCTTCACAAGGCACAGGGTCTCTTCTCCATGAAATTATGAAGGAGAACTTTCCAGACATGCCAAGAGATTCTGAAATTCAGATAGCAGACAGTTTCATAACTCCAGCACGACTCAACTCAAATAAGACATCCCCCAGACACATCATAATCAATTTCACTAAAGTTAATATGAAGGAGAAAATTCTGAAAGCAGTCAGATGAAAGAAAACCATCACCTACAATGGCAAAAATATTAGAATAACTGCAGATCTCTCTGCTGAATCCTTTCAACCTAGAAGAGGATGGTCATCGACTTTTAATCTCCTAAAACAAAATAACTTTCAACCCAGGATCCTGTACCCAGCTAAAGTGAGCTGTATTTATGATGGAGAAATTAAATACTTCAACGACATTCACATGTTGAAGAAATTTGCCACAACTAAACTAGCTCTCCAGGACATTCTTAGACCTATCCTCCATAAAGACCAGCGTAATTCTCCACAACAAAAGTAAACCCACCCAAAAAATTTTTGATGAAATTCTAACTTCCACAGTTGCAAAAGGATTAAAAATGTCCACCGGTGTCAAGAAAGTCTTATCAATACTCTCAATCAATGTGAATGGTTTAAATTGTCCTCTAAAGAGGCATAGGTTGGCAGACTGGAAATAAAAACTCAAGCCAGATATCTGCTGCATCCAAGAATCGCATCTTCCACTAAAAGACAGATATAGACTCAAGGTGAAGGGATAGTCATCTATACTCCAGCAAATGGAAAGCAGAAAAAAGCAGGCATTGCAATCCTATTCGCAGATGCAATAGACTTTAAACCAACCAAAATAAGGAAGGATAAGGATGAACACTTCATATTTGTTAAAGGTAATACTCAATATGATGAGATTTCAATTATTCATATTTATTCACCCAACCAGGACACACTTCAATTTATAAGAGAAACTCTAACAGACATGAGCAACTTGATTTCCTCCAGTTCCATAGTAGTTGTAGATTAATAGCACTTTAGCAGTCTGGAAAGATCCTCCAAAAAGAAGCTAAGCAAAGAAATTTTAGATTTAAACTTAACCATTCAACATCTGGACTTAACAGACATCTACAGAACATTTCATCCCAACAAAACTGAATACACATTCTTCTCATCAGCCCACAGAAAATACTCCAAAATAGACCACATCTTAGGCCACAAATCTAACCTCAGCAAATTTTAAAAAATAGAAATTATTCCTTGCATCTTCTGAGACCATAATGGAATAAAAGCGGAACTCAATAATAACAGAAACCTGCATACCCATACAAAAACATGGAAACTGAACAACCTTATGCCGAAGAATAGATGGGTTATAGATGAGATTAAGAAGGAAATCACCAAATTTTTGGAACAAAACAACAATCAAGACACGAATTATCAGAACCTCTGGGATACTGCAAAGGCATTCCTAAGAGGAAAATTTATAGCACTACATGCCTTCCTCAAGAAAACAGAAAGAGAGGAACTTAATAACTTAATGGGACATCTCAAGCAACTGGACAAGGAAGAACACTCCAACCCCAAGCCCAGCAGAAGAAAAGAAATAACAAAAATCAAAGCAGAATTAAATGAATTTGAAAACAAAAGAATTATACAACAGAAGAAAATCCAAAAGTTGGTTTTTTTTTAAAAGATCAATAAAATAGATAAACCTTTGGCCAATATAACCAGGAAACAAAAAGTAATATCTCTAATTTCATCAATCAGAAATGGTACAGATGAAATAACAACAGACCCCTCAGAAATTCAAAAAATCCTTAATGAATACTACAAGAAACTCTACTCTCAGAAATATTAAAATCTGAAAGAAATCAACCAATACTTAGAAGTATACCACCTAATAAGACTTAGCCCGAATGAAGTGGAAATGCTGAACAGGCCTATATCAAGTTCTGAAATAGCATCAACTATACAAAATCTCCCTAAAAAGAAAAGCCCAGGACCAGATGGCTTTATGTCACAATTCTAGCAAGCCATTAAAGAAAAACTAGTACCTATATTACTAAACCTCTTCCAAAATATAGAAAAAGAAAGAATATTACTCAACACATTTTACGAAGCAAACATCACCTTGATTTCCAAACCAGGGAAAGACCCCACAAGAAAAGAAAATTATACAGCAATATAACTAATGAATATTGATGCTGAAATACACAATAAGATTCTAACAAACAGAATACAACAACACATCAAAAAAATTACACACTACGACCAAATGGGATTTATCCAAGGGTCTCAAGGCTGGTTCAATATACGTAAATCTATAAATGCAATTCAGCACATAAACAAACTAAAAAATACGGACCATATGATTCTTTCAATTGATGCAGAAGAAGCTTTTGATAATATCCAGCACCCCTTCATGATAAGAACACTTAATAAAATTGGTGTGTTTAAGAAGGGACATTTCTTAAATTAATAGAGGCCATCTACAGCAAACCCACAGCCAATATCACATTCAATGGAGTTAAATTGAAATTATTTCCACTTAGATCAGGAACCAGGCAAGGTTATCCATTGTCTCCATTGCTCTTTAACATTGTAATGGAAATTTAGCCCTTGCAATTAGGGAAGAAAAACTGATCAAGGTTATCCACATAGGGACAGAAGAGATCAAACTTTCACTCTTCGCAGATGATATGATCATATATATGGAAAACACCAGGGATTCTACCACAAAACTTTTAGAAGTGATCAAGGAACACAATAATGTCTCAGGCTACAAAATCAACACCCATAAATCTGTAGCCTTTATATATGCCAACAATAACCAAGCCAAAAAACCAGTCAAGGACTCTATTATTTTCGCAGTAGTGGCAAAGAAGATGAAATATTTGGGACGATACCTAATAAATGAAGTGAAAGATCTCTACAAGAAGAACTATGAAACTTTAAGAAAATAAATAGCTGAAGATGTTAACAAATGGAAAAACATACCATGCTCATCTCTGGGAAGAATCAACATTGTTAAAACGGCTATATTATCCAAAGCAATATATAATTTTAAGGCAATTCCTATTAAAGCTCCATGGTCATAATTTAAAGATCTTGAAAAAAATAATACTTTGTCTTACATGGAATCAGAAAAAAACCTCGAACAGCCAAAACATTACTTAGCAATAAAAACAGTAGGAGGAAATACGCTACCAGACCTCTGACTGTACTATACATCGATAGCGATCAAAACAGCATGGTATTGGCACAAAAACAGAGAAGTAGATGTCTTGAACAGAATAGAGAACCAAGAGATGAACCCAGCTACTTACCATTATTTGATCTTTGACAAGATAATTAAAAACATTCATTGGGGAAAAGATTCCCTATTTAACAAATGGTGCTGGGTGAACTGGCTGGCAACCTGTAGAACATTGAAACTGGACCTACATCTTTTGTCATTAACTAATATAGACTCTCACTGGATAAAAAATTTAAACTTAAGACAAGAAAATATAAAAATACTTGAAGAAAGTGCAGGGAAAACTTGAAAAAATCGGCCTAGGTGAATATTTAATAAGGAGGACTCCCCAGGCAATTGAAGCAGTATTAAAAATACACTACTGGGACCTGATCAAACTAAAAAGCTGCACAGCCAAGAACATAGTAAGTAAAGTATGCAGACAGCCCTCAGAATGGGAGAAAATATTTGCAGGTTATACCTCCGAAAAAAGGTCTAATAACCAGAATCCGCAGAGAACTCAAACGTATTAGCAAGGAAAGAACACGTGATCCCATGTCAGGGTGGGCAAGAGACTTTAAGAGAAACTTCTGTAAAGAAGACAGATGCACAATCTACAAACACATGAAAAAAAGCTCACCATCCTTAATCATCAGAGAAATGCAAATCAAAACTACTCTGAGATATCACCTAACCCCAGTAAGAGTAGCCCACATAACAAAATCCCAAAACCAGAAATGTTGGCCTGGATGTGGAGGAAAGGGCACACTTCTACACTGCTGGTGGAAATGCCCACTAATACGTTCCTTCTGGGAGGATATTTGGAGAATACTTTGAGACCTAAAAATAGACCTGCCATTCGATCCTATAATTCCTTTACTAGATTTATACCCAGAAGACCAAAAGTCACAATATAACAAAGACATCTGTACCAGAATGTTTATTGCAGCCCAATTCATAATTGCTAAGTCATGGAAGAAGCCCAAGTGCCCATCGCCCCACGAATGGACTAGAAAATTGTGATACATGTATACCATGGAATATTATGCAGCCTTAAAGAAAGATGGAAACTTTACCTCTTTCATGTTTACATGGATGGAGCTGGAACATATTCTTCTTAGCAAAGTATCTCAGGAATGGAAGAAAAAGTATCCAATGTACCCAGCCCTACTATGAAGCTATATCACAGCTTTTACATGAAGGCTATAACCCAACTATAGCACAAGACTATGAGGAAAGGGCCAAGGAAGGGGAAGGGAGGGGGGTGGTTAGGGTGACGGGAGGGTAATGGGTGGGGCCACACCTACAGTGCATCTTAGAATGGGTACAGGCCAAACTTACTAAAGGCAGAATACAAATAAATAACTAAGAAAATGCCATGAAGGCTACGTTGAACAGTTTCATGAGAATATTTCCGATTGTATATGAAACCAGCACATTGTACCCCTTGATTGTACTAATGTACACAGCTATGATTTAACAATAAAAAAGAAAAGAAAATGGTGACGCCTGTGGCTCAGTGAGTAGGGCACCGGCCCCACATACTGAGGTTGGCGGGTTCAAAACCAGCCCCGCTGAACTGCAACCAAAAAATAGCCAGGCGTTGTGGCGGGTCCCTGTACTCCCGGCTGCTCCGGAGGCTGAGGCAGGAGAATCGCAAAAGCCCAAGAGCTGGAGGTTGCTGTGAGTCCTGTGACGTCATGGCACTCTACCGAGGTAAGACTCTGTCTCTACAAAAAAAAAAAAAAAAAAGAAAAGAAAAGAAAAGAAAGGAAAAGAAAAGAAAAGAAAAGAAAATGACTAGGAGTAGATTTTGAGTGTTCTCAACACAAAGACATATCTGAGGTATAATAACTATGTTAATTTGCTTGATTTAGCCATCCCAGTATGTATTCATACTTTACAACATATCATTATAAACCAGAAATGTATACAATTTGTATTTGTCATTTCAGAAAAAGAACTTAGTGTTATGGATACATTTCATTACCTTTTAGAAAACATAGGCATTCTGTTACAAATTTATTTCTGTAGTCATATCCAGGCACTCAAGTGCTGTGTTAATATCTAGAAAAAAATGAACAAGGAAACATTATGAAACGATAATCCTGTGATGATATTGCTTTACTCTGGAGTGGCAGTCACCTCCAAAAAGTATGTTTTCATACACAGTGCATGGATGCTTGATGCTGTCACCAAAGTGCTGCAAGGCAAGAGACATAATATTTAACAATACTCAGCAAAATCCTGTATCCCAGTATCCTATTTTTATATGTGTAAAGTAAACCTGAAATCTGACTTTGGTAGGACTAACATTATTAGTAGAACGGTGACATAGTGCCCCAAATACAGCAAACGTGCATGTATGTCCACAGTAGCCATTCAGTAACTATTTGTGGACTACTGAGTTAGAAGAAAGGGAGTGTGCTTGTGGGGAGAAAAAGATAAAATGACACATTGAAGAAGAAGATGGGACTAAAGAAACTTCAAGTCAAGAAATTAAAGATCTAGCGAGATCTTGTAAGGTGTACATGCACATTCTTGTTTTTATTTAAAAAATCCTGTGAACTTGGAGCAGAACTCTAAATTCAGTCTAATGGAGTCATTTGAATCCTCTTAGGAAATTAATACCTGCCCCTTCCCCTATAATTTTATTATTTTGAGCATTCAAAATGAGACACATCACAACACTAATATTTAATGCATAAATGGTAAGATTTATTTTTAATAAGTCATTTATGATATGAATGATTATCCTTTAGATGACAGCACAGAAAACTGGATGTTATTTGAGTGTTCTTACACTTATTGTATACAGCCTGGGGAACAATTTTGTTGTCTTTAATTATTGTGAAGTTTTACCAAACCTTCTGTTTTCTGGCATCCCTTTCATGCTTTATTTAAATACTGCATCCTACTAGTAATATACTGAGTAGTATTACTCCCTTCCCCCAACAATGTAGTAATCTTGAAATGTTTTTTTTTAATTTTTATTTTTTAAGAAAATGGCAGAGAATATTTGGCAACTGAAAATCCTGTGATTAAAAGAAATCTTATCTCTTAACTATTACTTGGAGGTCATATTAAAATTTTTACATAGTGCGTCACCATATAAATATTTATTAAAGTAGAAATGAATGTTTCTAAGGAAGTGAACCTATTAATGTTAATGATGGTTTATTTGTGTAATTGATTTCTAATTTATTTTTTCTTTTCTTTTTGTTTGGTAAATTGTATTAATTTTTAAAATAATAAAATAAAATTCTGCACATGGATCTGCAGTGAGATTGGTCTATACCATTTAAACCTTGACCTTAAAGTTTTATCAAAAATGTGATTCTATTGATTGTTTAAATAATCATGATATGTAATTATTACAGATCTCTCCTGGCCTTTTACCTTCAATGTCAAATTTTACCCATCTTGTGCTTCTCATATGACTGAGAGTATTACAAGGTACTTTACATTTGCATTTTAAAAATAACCTTTCCATACAGCATTCATTTATTTCTGAAAGCATAATAGTAATTTCAGGGTTGAAACCTAACAGTTTTTCATTAAGGTAAGTTTTAAAAGTTTGTTTCTAATTGAGTAATCCCAGTTAGTTTGAAATTTCAAAAAAAATTACTCCCTTTAGTTTTTTGATTTCCATTTGTGAAATGGAAACATAAAAAAAGATATAATGGGAAACTTTGGTTTGTATGTGGTCTTTTAAAAAGTCAGTGATGTTTAATCTTTGGAACTTTAATACTGGTGATTTTTACTGTAGAACTCATGTATCTGTGCACTAATCTCATATAACAAAGATGATATAGAGATAGAAAAATGAAACTATTTTTAAAAGTCAATTGAACTTGTAATTATTTGTTTCCTGACCCCACCCAAACCACCAAACGAAGTAAGCTTTCCCTTGTAGAGTCAATAATTATTCCAATTCCATCTCCTCTGAGATTGTGTGGGCTATTAAAACATACTCCACTTCAATTGCAAATAAAGGACTCAGTTTAGAAAGAAGCGAATATTTACTGTTTCTGAGAATTCGAATGGTAACTACAGAGTGTTTTCCTCTTTGTGACAGTCATTTTTATGTACAGCATTTTAAAATGGCTTATCTTGTGGCCAACGTCAACTGTGTACAGTGCATGTACTTTTAGGAAACTAGATGTTGCTGCAGTTGTCGTTGTTTAGGTGTCCTGGGGTGGGTTCAAACCCGGCACACTCGGTGTATGTGGCCAGCACTGTAATCACTGTACTATGGGAGCCGAGCCTAGAATGCAAATTCTTAACTGCTGTTCTGGTCATTACTCTTATAATAAAGTAAAAATGCCAATCTCATCAACTGTCATCTTGGATTTACAATGTTAACAAACACTAGCATGCCCCTCTAAAGTTCTGAAGATTAATGAAATTTTAAAATAATGAGAGTCTTGGGCGGTGCCAGTGGCTAGAAGGAATAGTGCGCTGGCCCCATGTGCCAGAGGTGGTGGGTTTGCAACAACAACAAAAAAATAGACAGGCATCGTGGTGAGTGCCTGTAATCCCAGCTAATTTGGAGGGTAAGACAAGAGAATCACTTAAGCCCAAGAGTTGGAGGTTGCTGTGAGCTGTGATGCCACTACACTCTACCAAGGGCAACACAGTGTGACTCTATCTTAAAAGAAAAACCAAAAAAATGCAAAATAAATAACATTACCATTCTATTCATTAGCATTTGGAACTCAATTTCTGTAAATAAACCAAAAGTTAGGAGCCCAAGGAGTGAGAGGAAGCTTCTTCATTGAGAATACCCTTTTTTCTACAGATATAAAGGGTGTCTATATTGTATATTTTTTACCAAAGGGACATCAGCATTGAAGGATTAGAAGTGCTGCAGTCTTAACTAATTATTCTCTCCTTTTCTCCCTCTGCATCTCACAGATACCTCCTATGCCTCCAGATCCGGGCAGACATTGCTTCTAGGCGCCTGCCCTGCCCCCCTGTGACTCGTGCCCTCCTGGAATCTTAAACCGTCCAGGGGGAACGTGGAAACTATGTGGATGATGAGGTCGTCAACAAAATCAAGCCACATACTGATAAATATTTTGGCTCAATTGACACCAAGAAGATGGAGGACTTGGTGTTGAATTTCTACAAATCACATATGTATGTTGTCCTGCTTCCTGGATGGAGACTGGTCATGGTAGATTTAAATAGTGTCTCTTGTAACACGTGGTAGACATTTGAGCACAGTTTTGTGGATTATCCAGTTTTCTTTTTGGATAACCTAGCTCTGAACAAGCCAACCTGCACCCCCTGCGATATCCAGTAATTGGTTTGGTGACTGCAATATGAGGCCCTATGCTCATGTTCAAACGCTTCATTTACTGGATGAATGCACCTTTCCCTAGAACACCTCCTCTTCCTTTAACCTACACACACTGGAAACAAGCATATACACATACATGTTTGGCATTTCTTCTGCCTTTGTATGGTTTTAATTACTGTAGTAAAAAGCCAGGGAGATAACAAAGCATTGAGATTTGTAAATAAAAAAGAAGGGACAAGGTACTGAGATTTGAATTAGAAGTGTAGGTGGTGATGGATGCAGGAAAATAGAAACAGAAATGTGGAGGTGGGGCTGGATGTGGCAGCTCACACTGTAATCCCAGCACACTGGGACGCCAATGGGAGGACTGTTTGAGCTGAGGCCTTCCAAACAAGCCTGAGCAAGAGCAAGACACTTGTCTCTACTAGAAACAGAAAAACTATCCATACTCATGACTCACACTGTAGGTCCATGTACTTAGAAGACTGAGGCAGGAGGTTCACTTAGCCCAGGATTTGGAGGTTGCAGTGTGCTGTGATAACACCATGGCACTCTAGCTAGAGCAATAGAGTAAGACTCTGTCTTAAAAAAAAAAAATCTGAAGAAACCTAGGAATAAGCATATGGTTACTTTATGCACACAAAGATGACTCCTTTGGCTTAGCTAAAGATTACTTAAATGACATTAGTAACTCAATACCATATTATACTTTGGGAATGTTTCTATCTGTGTGAAAAGAAAATGGATTTTTACACAAGTTTTTAAAAGCCTAACTACACAGTTATGATTTGTTCTGTTATTTAAAATTGTAGATTTATAGGGCGGCGCCTGTGGCTCAAGGGAGTAGGGCACCGTCCCTATTTACCAGAGGTGGTGGGTTCAAGCCCAGCCCCGGCCAAAAAAAAAAAAAAAGAAAACTGTATATTTATAAAATATTTTGTAAACATCCTGCAAGAAACTGTCACATATTAGAAAACAGGCCACATTTATTGACTTTTCTTTAAAAAATAAATACAACATTTCACTCTGAAAATGTTACTGTGCTTTAAGTTGTAATCAACAGGCCTTTATTGTGTAGGTCTAATATGAATTATCAGGTACTGAAATGCCTTGGGGAATATAAGATTAATGGCACATGGACTTGTTCTCTAGGAGTAATATGAATTATCAGGTACTGAAATGCCTTGGGGAATATAAGATTAATGGGACATGGACTTGTTCTCTAGTAGACAAAAATTTCTTGAGTTAGGGTTAAGAATAGAAATAATTGTACTGTGTACAGAATGTGATTATCTATCATAGGTATAAAATGAAATGCAAGTAATTTCAGTGTTCATTATGGTCAGTCCTAGCAAAATAAAAGTAGGGAGTAAGCATTTGTCTATATCAGAGAAATGAAACCACTTAAAAAAAATTCCCTGTTAACGTTTACCCATTAATTCTGTGGCTTTCTTCACCAGTAGAAATAATCAAAATCAACTCTCTTAACATACAAATCATACAAATCATAAGGGTGGAGGTACATGACTCATTGCTGTTAGCACGTTTAGATGAGAGGATCTTTTTTATTTACTTATTTTTTCAGATATAGAGTCTTACTCTGTCACCCTTGGTACAGTGCCATGGTGTCACAGCTCACAGCAACCTAAAGCTCTTGGGCTTAGGCGATTCTCTTAACTCAGCCTCCGGAGAAGCAGTGACTACAGGCACCCACCACAATGCCTGGCTATTTTTTGTCGCAGTTTGCAAACAAACTGCAACAAACTGGGCCAGGTTCAATCCCACCACCCTTGGTATATGGGGCTGGCGCCCTACTCACTAAGCCACAGATGCCATCCTAGATGAGATGACCTTAAGTGAAAAATGCTAGATTTTGACAATTGAGTCTGTTTTTCTGTTTCCTAGTCTTCTGCCAATTTTCCTGGGTTACATCCTTTACTCCAAACTATCTAATCTTAGACACACCTGGCCCTCTTTTGAACACTTTTTTTTGGCATGTATTCATAGCAACCATAACATTGTTTCTTTTTATTCTCAGTGACATAGTTTCAGTAGAAGCTGATTATCAATTCATAGAGCACTCCAGGGGAATGCCCATGTATGGCGTTCATCTGTTCATCTGCATGAGGCCAAGGTTATGTCATTGTCATGGAAAGTAACATCACTCCAGTGTGTTCACTGAAGGTTTCCCAGGGCTCTAGCTTTAGAATGGCCTAGTTTCATAAAAAAGAGAGAGAAAGGAAGTGAGGGAGGGAGGGAGCAAAGAAAGAAAGGAAAGGAATAACGACAGAGTGGCCTAGTTCACTATGGAAAAAGACTGTTGGCCTTCACTTGAGGGTTTCTAATAATTCTTCAGTAATCACGGGGTTTATGGTAGTGGGAGGAACCATTTATTCTCCCCCAACTTCTTTTCAACAGTCTTTTTAATGGGTAGTTATTCTAAGCACAACTTGTCAGCCTCTTTTACCTCTTATCCTGGTTTATACTGAGTCCCAGCTTCCGCTAGGTGAAGTGCTATGTCTACCCCAGTTCCCTCTCCCACATTTGCATTAGGAGATGGGAGCAGATCTTAGTAAACCTAACAGGGCTGAGGTGGCACAGTTCTGACTGCTTTCAAAAGCTTCTGGGCTGTGAAGGAGCCCTAGCCTTGGGCTCGGTCCTATAGGTTTGTTTTGTACTTTGTGAAAGATCAAGTACGCTGGCCCAGGCTCACATGATGAAGCACCCTCAGTCTCATGTGAGAGGTAGTAAGATCACAGAATAAGGAATTATGGAGCACTGATCATGATCTTGAAGATCCGATTTTGAATGCCATACTCCTGAAAAATAAAATCCTAAGGATAAAATTTCTGAATAAATAATTACAAAAAAATTGAAAACATATTTATTTGTATATTTAAAAGGGGTTTGAATTGAGAAACATAAAAACATGACAAAATACTTCATAGGCCATTTCATACAATAAAATAGGCAATACTATACCTATTTTAGTGAGCATAGATACTCAGATATTCTAGTGACAGTCACTTTGATATAATTACAGTTATGAAAAGGTGAACTCTATACATCAAAAAATGAAAATGAAATCTGTAAATGCATTATACTATGGTTATTACTAGTGACAAATATCACCTATTTCATGATTCTAGCTTAGGTAATTACGTAGTGGGGAGAGTCAAGGAAGAGAATGGGAGCCAAGGTGAAAGATGGATTTGGTTTTGAGAAATGTGTCCACAGTCAGTGTAATGTACTGAGGGAACCCACAGTTGTGAGCTTTGAAAGGACTCTGTCAAAACCTACCTGCAGTTTAGCATCCCAGGTTGCATGATTTAGGAAATCTCTAGGAAAGCTTCCACTGAAACGTAGGTTTCCTTTCTATGCCTCATATTAATAATTCTTAAATTATTAAGGTTTTTAATGTTTATTATAATAAAAATAGTGGCAAACAGAAGAAAATAAAAGGCACTTAAATGTCTTCATATGAAAATAAGCACTGATAATATACTTTCTTTTTTGTTTTTTTTTCTGAGATCTGTGAGCAGTTAAATTCTGATGTCTTTCAGAAATAGGTTAGTACTCTGAGTATCATTCTTATTAGGCGTTTCTTTTTTTTTTAACTTTCTATTATAAACATTTTTCCATCTCACTAACTGATTTATGGCAGCATCATTTGTAACTACTACATGTGGTGGATCTTTCATTTTCAAAGTATTTTCACAGTGAAAATGCTCTCATAGATTTTGAATTTTTTTAATATTCCAACATAAAGCAGAGTGTAGAGAATGACTTACTTAAAGCCATATATTATTAAGTGGTCTCATCTGCCTGCTACCTTTGGATAAATTCTAGTAGCAGGTGAAAGAGATCATCCAAAAATTTAACTGTTTTTCAGCTCATTTCCTATATGATGAGGACAAGCTGCTTTAGCCCAAAGGTAGAAATAAGGAACAGAGGAGAAAACAGTTTTGGATTCCAAAAAGACCTCCCAAGCACATTTCTCCTTCTCTAAACCCTACTATGCTTGACACATGTAAATCTTTCATCTTGTGATCATTGAGAAACCAATTCTCAGACAATGTTGCAAGGCTTCAACATTCTTGTTTGTAAATGTTGTATCTTAGAAAGAAAGCTAAAAAGTTACAGGCCCTGTTATAATATCAGTGTTTGCTTTGTAGTTAAGAGCAGAAGACTAAAAATCTCAAAGTAATCACCATTGTGTTTGTTAGCTATTTGATTTGTTAGATAATATTTGATGAGTAAGATGTTTGTGGCTTATTGAACAGACTCTCTGTAGCAATTGAAAAGAAGTTTTCATGTAGTTTATAGTTTTGTTTGTTTTTCTATTTGCTCATTTTTCATTGTCTTGAGATCAGATTTATTTATTTATTGCTGTTAAAGGAGTTCTTTTCTTTTTTTTTTTTTTTTTTTTAATCTGCCCATCTCAGCCAGGGCAATTTGTGCAGTTTATTTTTTCTCTTAACAATTTTTTATTAAATCATAACAGGGTACATTAATACATTTTGGGATACAATGTGCTGATTTTGTATACAATTTGGAATGTTTACATCAAGCATATGTGAGGTTAACGTAGCCTACACCTCACTTAATTATTGTGTTAAGACATTTTTAATCTACTTTTAATAGATTTGACACTTACCTTGTAATACGCACCATAGGTGAGGTCCCACTGATTACCCTCCCTCAACCACTCCTCTCCCCTCACCCTCACCCTCCCCTTCTTCATCCTGGGCTGTAGTTGTGTTTTATCTTTTGTGTGAAAGCGTGGGTAATTATATATTGGCTTTGTAATATTACTGAGTACATTGGATACTTTTTCTTCTATTCTTCTTAGTAAAGTATCTCAAGAATGGAAAAAAAATCAATGTTAGAGGAGTTCTTAACGATGTATTCATATTAGGACAATTAGAAGAGTTTGGAATAAAAGGAGTCTTAACACAGGTGCAAGCAAACCTCAAAGCATCAGTGCATCATCTGCAGTCCCGTGGGCTGTGTCAGCATCCCTTTTGACCTCCCCAGGTCTGAAGGTGGCAGAGCAGACTGCGTACCTGAACCCAGAAGGCAGATGTGTGGAGTTGGTTGTCTTGAGAGGAGCCAGGGTCAGAGGAACCCAGGCAGCGTGATGCCACCATGCAGGGAGGGAATCTGAGTGTAAAATATCCTGACCTCCCCTCCATTCTTCTCCATGATCTATTGTGAGAAATTTCCAAACCCATTTGGCAGCCAGATATCATGGGATCAGTTGTTATCCACATGGGGCAGCATCCGGAGGTTGTGGGCAAGGCAGAGCAGGTGTTCCTTTCTAGACTTTCTTTTCTGCCTTTGCTGCCCAGTGGCAGAATTCACAAGTGAGGGGTTAAGACATGCTTTGTCTTTTCACTCCCTGTCATTCATCTTGAATTTCTATTCACACAAATGATAATAATCCTAAAACCATGCTGTAGAGCAATACCAAAATCAACCAATTTATTTGAATCTGCATTGCCCTTATTTTTAAGTCAGGTAAGATGGCTTCCTTGTCCTGTCCAAAGATTCCTTCAGACTGGAGATGTCTTGTGCAGTGTTTCCACTTGGGTTGCCTCCTCTCTTGTGGTGAGAACATGACACCGTGGTCAGTCTTCCACCTTGCTCCCTGTGGACGTGGGCAGGGATGGTTTTGGCAAAGTTACTTTGGCACATGCACCTGATTCACCCCACCTTTTTATTCTATTCCTAGAGAGAGTTGTGGCTGCAAGGACAGAGTGAGTAAAAAAATAGACCAGATTTTTAAAAACATGCTTGGGTTGATCTAATGTAGTTTTGTTTGTATGAATTATTCAAGTATCAAAGCAGAGAAAGCAATTGGCATTAACTTTCTTAACCTGTGCTTGTATTTTTTTAAAAGGCATGTAAATTGTGTTGAACTTTTCTTAGTAAAGGTAGTCAAGATATTTTTCTTTTTGAAGTGGGAGTTAGACTGAATATGGTATTTGTTTCAGCATGTTTTTCTGACTGTTCGTTTCATGTTATTGACTTAAGAAAGTGGATAGACTTTTGGATAGTATTCTTTAATTTTATATTTCTTTTTTCAGTTTGGAAATACTGTAGGGGTAGACATGATTTACCCCTAATATGCTTTTGTTCATTTCAGTCAAAGTTAAAAGTGTTCTGCACCCAAAAAAGTGGCATTATACCAGTTAAATGTGAATTCACCCAACCCATTTTCCCACCTCCTATCTACGTGGTTTCTATTGAGTTTTACTTCCAGGCGTGCACCTAAGATTGGAATTTTATATGTCATAGATGAGATCCAGTTCTCCCCTTAAAGACAAATGAGGATTTGTATCTTTTGTAGATTGTGCATCTTAGATACTTAGCACTACTTAAAATGTGAGGAGACAATTTGTCACTTTAGCTGTCCACTGATTTAGTTTTCTTAAGGCCCTTCAGGCTCTTAATTATTCTAATTGTCATCCATTTTAAATGAAAGCTCTGAGGAAAGAAAACTATGAAGAGCTTCAATAATAGCCTTTTAAAGTATGCCAGTCAAAGGAATGCTTGATGAGAAGTGGATGTCAACACTCTGACTTATTGAAAAAATTCTTAAAACAATTAAGAGATTTCAGTGAAATTTTCTGTGGTGGATTTGTGCTTTGTGAACTACTGACATCATTTCAACAGCTTATCTGAATTAAATAAAATTCAGATAATTTATTAAATAAATTTATTAAATAATTTATTAAATAAATTATCTGAATAAATAAATTATTCAGGGTGATTTATCTGAATTAAATTGCCCTCAAATAAGATGGTTGAGTGCATCTTAGGGTGGACCAACAGATAAGGTCTGATAGCTGGAATAGCCTTCAGAAAAGCGTGTTTTATCTCCTTTATCGTCGGGATAGTTGATACAGTTGTTTCCTTTCTTCCTTGTTATTGTTCAAACAGAGCTGGAGTACATATGTCTTATGGCTTTTGAAGAATATTGTGTCCTAGGGCCAAGGGTGGTGGCTCATGACTGTAATCTTAGCACACTGGGAGGCTGAGGTGGGTGGATTGCCTGAGCTCATGGGTTCAAGGCCAGCCAGAGGAAGAGTAAGACCCTGTCTTTAAATATGGCCAGGCGTTGTGGCGGATTCCTGTAGTCCCAGCTACATGGGAAGCTGAGGCAAGATAATTGCTTGAGCCCAAAAGTTTGAGGTTGCTATGAGCTATGAGACCAGGGGACTCTACTGAGGGTGACAAAGTGGGACTCTGTCTCAAAACAAAAAACAAACCAACAAAAGGAATATTGAGTCCTATATTCATGTTGTAATAATTGCTTGGCAAATCAAATCTGAGTCCTCAAGACAAATAGATTTCAGATGTGCCTATGTCTTACGGTTTCTATTAATTTGTGTACTATTACTATAATTTAAATACAAAAACATTAAATTGCCATTCTTTCTTTGAGAGAACTAATTAGCCTCTTGATTATATAACTTTGACAGCTCTCATTACGGTTAATTGGCTTATGCTTGGCAGAACATCAAGCTGGGCGTGTCTGGCAATGGTGTGTTCATCCATAAGGAAGAGCTGACGTTGTGTCGCTTTGACTGGAGTAATATTTCAAAACTCTCTTGTAAAGGCAGTGAGCTTTTACTCAGACTGAGGCTTGAAGAGGTAAGCAATGTTTCATTACCATTCGCATACCTAAACATTTGTGTCAGTTTGCTCCTTTACAGCCTTGAGCTAAATGAATTGTTTCTACTGAAATTTTAAGAAAATGAGCTATTCTCTATTCCATTATAAAAAGGTCAGTCTTTTTGACGATTAGTCTACGTATATCTATTTTTGTTACTAAACACACACACACACACACACACACACACAGAGACATGCACAGAAAAAGTCATAAATTCTTAGCACACGGTAGGGAAGGAACAATAGGTTTTCGTTGTTAAATTAATTCAGTGGTGGAGATGAATAGGAATGCAACAAAAGGAGTTTAGTGGACACTGAAGTTGGTCGGTTGGTTGATGTTGAATAACTTCTACTTGATTTTCATAGACAATGGTGTATAAATCTATGAAAAGTCCATTTTGTCTGATTACATTAGATATACAGTATTTACCTTTTTTAAGAAGAAAGACTTTTTTTGTTAAATCATAGCTGCGTACATTAGTGCAATCAAGGGGTACAATGTGCTGGTTTCAAATACAATCTGAAATATTCTCATCAAACTGTTCAACGTAGCCTTCATGGCATTTTCTTAGTTATTGTATGTAGACATTTGCATTCTGCCTTTAGTAAGTTTGGCCCGTACCCATTCTAAGATGCACTGTAGGTGTGGCCCCATCCATTACCCTCCCTCTATGCTAACCTCCCCCTCCCTAGAAAGACTTTTAATAGAGCCATGTAAATCCATCTTTCTCAGTAGCTTCTCATCGCTTTTTATATATTGATATATTTTGTGTATTTATTACAGAAGAACAAATTTGATGGCACCATTGCATTTAAATGCCATGTCCCCAGGCAGCCAAAAGGTTCTGGAAGGAGTGTGTGGAACAATATACATTATTCAGGTAGTTTTAGGAACGTAGTGTGGTATTGTCCTCGGTAGACTCTACTGGTTTGGCGATGGCAACATGGATCTTATATTAGGTACATGTCCTTGGGTTCTCTCTTCTACTCTGTGCCTTATCTCCTTTGTCTGCAGTCCCTTCCATGTCCATTTTTGTGGCCTAAAGCCCTATCTTGTACTCACCCACTCAGACCTGAGTCACTCTGCAGCTGTCCAGAAGTCCACTTCCTGACTCAAACCACTTCCCTTCCCACACTACTACACTGCCCGGCACCTTCTACTTTTCTTCTTTCCACTGTCACTCATCTTAGCTTCCATTTAGATGATCTAGTCAGCTCCCTCTTGGCTTAACTTCTTTCCCAAACCAGCCTGAGACCTGTCATCTGGCCTCCTGGCTATTTTGTCAGAACTGTCCTTACCCCTCATGCCCAGTACTGTCTTCCCATTGACCTTCCCAGTCTGCTAGTCCTGGATGAGTCTTTGTGCTGACTGCACCCCTTCTGTACCTGTGCTACCAGTTCCACCTTAAGCAGCACAACGATGGCAACACAGGCATCACACAACAAAGTGTTCTTTGTTACAGAACCTAACACAATTCTGAGGATTAGTGCTATTACAGCATAAGCCAGATCATCAGTGGAACTGGACAATCAAGCAGTCTTTTTTTTTTATATTTATTTATTTTTATTAAACCATAGCTGTGTACATTAGTATGATCGTGGGGCACCATACACTTGGTTCATAGATCGTTTGACACATTTTCATCACATTAGTTAACATAGCTTTGTAGCATTTTCTTAGTTATTTTGCTAAGACCTTTACATTCCACATTTCAAAGGAAGTAACAAGACTGCTCGATTCACATCAAGCAGTCTTGTTACTTCCTTTGCCATTCCAGACGTCCATAGTCATCTTGAGTTCCTAGTCCCCCCGCCACTCTCCTCTGATGCCATTCATCGTGTGGGTCACTGGTGGTAGGAGTGTGGGTCGTGACTGTTCTCGGTGTCGTGCACCTTCTCTTTCTCCCCTTTTCCCCTGACCTGAGCATCATTCCTCCTCTCCAACTAGCTTTCATTCTTTCCCTCATCTCCTGTCACAAAGAGGATATAGCGATTTCTATGCCTTGGTCCCTCATTTCGCGCCTCATAAAGAATCCTGCTTTATACAATAAAATTTGTACTCTACATAGCATGCATTTGGCTTCCTTGGCCAATAAAAATATTCATGTCTTGATTTTTTTTTTTTTTTTTTTTGTAGAGACAGAGTCTCACTCTACCGCCCTCGGGTAGAGTGCCATGGCGTCACACGGCTCACAGCAACCTCTAACTCTTGGGTTTACGCAATTCTCTTGCCTCAGCCTCCCAAGCAGCTGGGACTACAAGCGCCCGCCACAACGCCCAGCTATTTTATTTTTGTTGTTGCAGTTTGGCTGGGGCTGGGTTTGAACCAGCCATCCTCAGCATATGGGGCCGGCGCCCTACTCACTGTGCCACAGGCACCACCCTCATGTCTTGATTTTTTAGAAACAAACAAACAAATCTTCTTTAACTATCCATCTTTAGCTATGTAATATCTCCTTTCATACTTCTCTTCAAGGACATCTGTTTACATATAGTTTGCTTATCCTTCTTTTACCCATTTCTGCAGTTTTCTATCACTGCACTTTACACAGCTTTGTGTCTAGACCATTTATCTTTAAGGTCTTTGCTGTGGGCTTTGGGGCCAATGCTGTTCTTCCACACACTAGCTGTGCAACTGTGCTAAGTGGTTCAGCCTCTCTGGGCTTCACTTTCATCATCCATCTTTGGTGATAACCATAATATCTTCCTGATAAGATTGTTCTGAAAATCAAATGAGGTTAAACAGACAAAACAGAATTATTTTTAGTGGGTTATACAGATTGTCCTCATTATAATTATCACCATTATTCTTAGTTTGATAACAGAGTTTGTTATTTTGAAAGTGAGTTATCAGCTGGCACAAATAACTTCTTTGTGAAATTAAAATAACCTGTATTTTTGAGACTATTTATCTATATTTCTTTTGAAGGAGAAATGTAACTCATAACAAATCCTTGAATCCATCTGACTCAGTTACACTGATCTGATCAATCTTGGACGAGTTGATAACTTCTCCTGGTAGCTATGACCAATTTCTGCTCAATTCCACAGTAGCCTGCCTGCTATAAAGCTAGTAAATGACATTTATGACACAAGTGTAAGGCCGATGACAGCAGCTTTTGCTGTGTAATAATGGTAATAATAGCAATAATTCTTTTAGAAAGGATTGACACATGCTAACATACATTGAGCATTGCTTGTTGTCAGACACAGAATTGATTGGTTTCTATTTCAATGATTCATTTATTTCTCAGCCCAGGCAAGGCAGCTGGTGCTTATAGGCAGGTGCCTGCAGAAGAACACAGCAGCCAGGCACTGAGCAGAGACAGAGGTCCAGCCCTGTGACTCTAAAGCCCACAATTTCCACCACTGTGTTGTCCTCTTCTTACATTCTTCTAGCAAGAGTTTCTGAGATATGTTAGCATTATTCCCCTTCATTATTTTTGCTAATGTACCATGGACTCCAGTGTAAAAGTAAACCAATTTGATATTGCAAACCATTGAGATAATGGTTAAGAACAGCACTTTTAACATTTCAAACTTTGTATAGCATTGTATTATGTAAAAAAGCTATGTAAAACAGTATAAATAACAAAGAAAAGGCAAATGTATTTTTTCTACAGAACTCTTTGAATCAGATCAGTGGTTTTTGTTTTGTTTTATATCAAAGGGGAAAATGATTTTTTTTCCCAGAAAATTGTAGAGGCTTGCAGATTGAAATCATTAAATAAACAAATCTTTTTGTTGATATTATTGGAATTAGAATATAATAAAGCTGCTTATTGTGATTTGGTATGTAATGGAATTGTAAGGGCTGTGTTAAGGCTTATATCAAATCTTTCCATATGGAAAGAATGAGGAACAGAAGAGCTGTGAAACATGCCCTAAGGTAGTATGTGGTGATGTAGAGTTCAAACCCAGATAGTGTGGCTCCAAGTGTTTGTAAACATATCCAGGATGTTATACTGCTCAGTTGTATTGACAGCAGATAGGAACGCCTTGTATTTTTCTTAATGCCTAAATTGTTCTTATTGTCATTTGACCAAGAGATTAACATGATAGTCTTGTAGTTTAACATTAAACTATCTCTTAAACTTGGCATTGTAGGGCCAGAGTAATTCCCGTTGTGTTCGTGTCACTGGTGGCTTCATAGAGAGCCCTGTGGAAATACTTATATTAGTTAAATGAATGATTAACTTCAGTAAGTAAGTGGATTTTTTTTTTAATTGAGACCAAGTCTCACTATATTGCCCTCGGTGGACTGCCATGGCATCACAGCTCACAA
Organism: Nycticebus coucang; assembly: GCF_027406575.1. NCBI lineage: Eukaryota > Metazoa > Chordata > Mammalia > Primates > Lorisidae > Nycticebus > Nycticebus coucang. The sequence continues at coordinate 24,143,028 of NC_069799.1, read as the reverse complement.
CAACCTTAAACTCCTGGGCTTAGGCAATTTTCTTGCCTCAGCCTCACATGTAACGTCAAATACAGGTGCCCACACAATGCCTGGCTTTTTTTTGTTGCAGTTGTCGTTGTTTAGCTGGCCCCAGGCTGCGTTCAAACCTGCCAACCTCGGTGCACGTGGCCAGCACCATATCCACTGTGCTATGGGAGCCGAGTCAGATAAATGGATTTTTTAATATTCTTCTATACTCCATAAAAATCATTAATGATATTTGGTTTATAATGGCAAGATTTAAAAAATTCAAATGGTCATGTACTTCTTATGTATGAATTCCTTTTTGATGCATCATTGATATGCACATCTTACTCAAGGCCTTTAAACTTTTTATAAAGGTTAGTCCTTTTTAGTTATTTTTATAATTCCAAAGTGAAATGATAGATGTCTTTTAGTGATTTTGATGTTACACAGGGAGTCTACATTTCTGCAGTTCAAGCATTCTCATGGGAGAGTTTTCAATGTAGAGTTGGAGGCAATGACCATTGGCAAACTGCACTTCTCTGTAGCATCACCTGTGTTTCCTTTGAAAAGCAAGAAACACCTCTGCTACCCTACATGAATAGAACAAGCCAGGAAAGCCAGTGTGTAAGGGTTCTTCTTTTATCAATTAGTTCTGATGTGCTGTTTGTCCAGGTGAATAGAGTTGATGGAGGATCCCTTCTTGTATTTATGACATTTAGACTCACCTGGAATTCCAGAGCTTTCACTGCAGAAGATTTCTAAAAAATCATACAGAAGGTCTAGTAATACTTGAAATGGTAAAGAGCTCTTTAAGCAATCACTGTCTTTGGGCAAATTATAGTAAATTTTTTTTTTTTTTTTTTTGTAGAGACAGAGTCTCACTGTACCGCCCTCTGGTAGAGTGCTGTGGCGTCACGCGGCTCACAGCAACCTCCAACTCTTGGGCTTACGTGATTCTCTTGCCTCAGCCTCCCGAGCAGCTGAGACTACAGGCGCCCGCCACAACGCCCGGCTATTTTTTTGTTGCAGTTTGGCCGGGGCTGAGCTTGAACCCGCCACCCTCGGCATATGGGGCCGGCGCCCTACTCACTGAGCCACAGGCGCTGCCCATTATAGTAAAATTTTGAAAGAGCTCTCCATACTCATCAACTGAAGTCTTATTTAATGAATTGTACAAGAGTTCTGAGACTGTCTTTGTTTAGTAAGCTCTTGATCACATAATGAAAACAAAATAATGTCCGTTTTATTCCAAAAAGATTGTCTTATTTACTAAACATAAACTTTTAGAAACGTCTGGATATATTTGGCCTCAAGGAAATTTGATTTTATTGTGAACCCGGGTTTAAAAAGTAGAATTGTGCTAACAAGACAGGATCTTGCATCCTCCAGTTGCATCAGTTGCTTCTCCGCAGAGCAACTTTGTGTTGTGTTCTTGATGGGAAAGAATCAGTGGATGGAGCAAATTTCCAAGTTAGGTGTTTTTTCCCAGAAGAAATAGACTTAAGTATTAAGAAACACTAATTGTAATGGACTGCTGCTTAGCATGTACAGCTGGCAGGAAGAATTAAAATGGGTATATATGGAAATGATTTAATCTAATACAAATAAATAACCTGTAATAAACAGTGACAACCTCTGCTCCTTTGCTTAGGTTGAGAAAAAAATCTTATTTGTGTATCCACAAATGCAAATTTATTCACATTATTCCTGTCATAAAACTGTCTGTTTAGGAGCAATTATAATGTTCTTTTCTCATGAGAAAGCTTAGGTAGCATTGTTTTTGAGTTATTATCTAATTAAGCTATGTACTTTTAAAGTTTCTTTAAGCCCTCACATCTAACTTAGGTCCTTTCTTTCCCATATAGGCTGGAGCAGGCACATAAAGCCAGATTTCTCACCTGGTCCAAATTTCAGTACAGTGGCCGGACCCTGGTACAGGTCTGCCAGGCAAACTCCTTCATCCACAGGGAAAAACCAAAGGTTAAGCATACTCCTCCCATGTACTTCTATGCACCTTTCATTGAAGGTAAATACATTTATGATACTTTTGGATTTCACTTTTCTTTCTTGAAACCAGTGAGGTGAGAAAAATTTGATCTAGTTAACAGTGTCACCAGAAAACTTTAGAGGGATAGCCATTCCTTTCCTTGAGTAAAGAAAATGCTCATTACACATATTCACAAGGAAATAATTTTGTAGTGCTTTGAAAATGTCACTCTAAATAAACATTCTCTTAGTTCAGATTGAACATCCCAAATCTGAAATCCAAAGTGCTCCAAGATCTGAAACATTTTGAATGCCAACAGGTGTTCAAAGGCAATGGTCATTGGAGAGTTTGGATTTCAGGTGTTTGAACAGGGGATGCTCTGCCAGGAAGTGTACATAATACAGGTTTTCCAAATCTGAGAAAATCCAAATTCTGAAACATTCCTGCACCCACACTTTTGGATAAGGGATACTCAACTTTATTCTTAGTGAACAAATATATTCCTTAAGAGTTCTTGCTTATGAGTTGTTAGACTTGATTATGGTGTGGTTTATTTGGTTCAATTTCTAGAACTTGGATTCAATGATAAGTGAACTTGAATTAATAAATGAAATCCTAAGGGCTTTTAGCATATGCACCTTACTTCAAATTAACATAAAACATTTCTACCATTATCACACTTTTCAGTTAAAAAAATTCCTACTGAAGCTTATAAGACTTCCCATAATATGAAATGTTCATTGTTTCAAGAGAATAATTTAAAATACGGCATTTTTACAAAAAGAAAGGAAATCAATTTCTTTATTTTATTTTCTTTTATTTATTTATTTTTATTAAACCATAGCTGTGTACATTAGTATGATCGTGGGGCACCATACACTTGGTTCATAGATCGTTTGACATATGTTTAAATGTGAATTTTTTTCTATTGCAATTATAATCAGCTACCTATTTGTCGTTTTATATGAGTTACACATGGAAATAAATTGATGTTACTTCATATGTGCATCTCTTACCTGGTCTACTGTGGGGTTAATATCTTTTCTATAAAAGAGTTAAATTGGATTTATATTAGAATACCTTGGGTGGCACCTCTGGCTCAAAGGTGTACGGTGCCGGCCCCATATGCCAGAGGTGGTGGTTTCAAACCCAGCCCCGGCCAAAACTATAAAAAAAAAAGAATGCCTTACGAAGGACTTAATTTTTATTTCTATGTAAGAGAAAGTGATTAGTATGGACAATATTCTACCTGAAGAAATAGTTTTCCTACATTTTTCATTGATTATTCCCGTATATATATATATTTGCATATGTACACATAATTTTGAGACATATACTTACATGTATATATGCACGGGTATGTAATATCAATTTTGAAATTTTATTTTAATACTGTTCATTAGCAGAAATCTTTTTGATTATTTCTTGATATATTTTAGAATAAGTAACAACTTATATTTTAAATAATTAGGTAATATAGACCAGATACTGCTAAGAGAGAAGACAGCTCTCTCATTAGTGCAGTATTGGCATCCATTGGTCTTGATCTATTTTTCCTAGAAAACACCTTGATGCAGGTGGACACATAGAGACAGATCTATCCTAGAATTTGTTGCTGGGCATTTTTGAACATAGTTATTATATCTTGATTCTTGTTAATCTCCCATGTAATATCATGAGGCCACATAAAAACTATACAAGGCCAGGTGCAGTGGCTCACACCTGTAATCCTAGCACTCTGGTAGGCTGAGGCAGGTGGATTGGTTGAGCTTTGGAGTTCAAGAATAGGCTGAGCAATTGATGTCTTCAAGACGAAGACATCACTGCTACTAAAAGTAGAAAAAACTAGCCAGGTATGGTGGCACATGCCTATCGTCCCAGTTACTTGGGAGACTGAAGCAGGATAATGGTATGAGTCCTGGAGTTTGAGGTTGCTATTAGCTATGATGCCACAGCACTCTACTCAGGAAGAGAGAGTGAGATTCTGTCTCCAAAGAACAAAAAGGAAAAAACATAACTATATAAGGGAACCATGAACCATGCTTCAAACAAATGTCCATACTTGCAAAGAGTAAGGACTGAAATTCAGTGAATTATACTGCCCCAACTAACAGGCACCACGTAAAGGTATATGGCACTCCTCCTGGGTGTAGAACACAACTACAACAGGGACCTTACCTAACTAATGTAAACACTGTAATCTAATCATTTGTACTATAGTATTAATCTGAAAGAAAAAAAGAAAAAGAAAGTGAATTATGAACATACTACATCTGTCAGAATATCTTTTAGCTCATTACCAACTCTGAGCCCTTTTTTAAGGAAATAAAAGTGCCAATGCATGTAAATATTTTACAAGCCTTACCCCTTAACACAGAGAATTTATGCAAGTGTTGAATCAATGAAGTCACTGTTGTTTAATGCCCCATGAGAAATTATTGCTCTTTCTGGAACTCTGTTTTCAGCACTTATTTGAAACTCTGAGGCTCTGTACCTCCTATATGGCGACTTTTAGTGTTTAAGAGAACAATAACCCAATGGATTTTTTTCTCTTTGTATAAACCATGCTCAGGGAAACCCACCATGTCGTATGGGCAGTTAGCAAAGAGGGTGACAGAAGGTCTGTATCTGAAAACAATAATTTTTATAAGGAAAAGCAACAAACAGCATAGTAATCCCTTATTTTTCCAGTTGTGCTTGGAACACTGTAATTTTTCTCATGAGCAAGTCATCAAAAGCATTATTGTTACTGTAAAAAATAGAAAGTCAAATTCAGGTGCCCTCTCCCATATGTTTGCCTCGGTCCCGTAGCACAGTGTTTATGGCGTCAGGCACAGATGCCAGGGCTGATGGATTTGAGCCCAGCTCTGGCCAGCTGAACAATGACAACTGCAGCAAAAAAATACCCAGCATTGTGGCGGGTGCCTATAGTCCCAGGTACTTGGGAGGCTGAGGCAAGAGAATCTTTTAAGTCCAAGAGTTTAGGGCTTTAAGGTTCTTGTGAGCTGTGACACAGCAGCACTCTGCCCAGGGCATCATAGTGAGAATCTGTCTCCCAAAAAACAGGAAGGCTTTGATGCCAACACATGACCAAACAATCAGTGAACTCTTGGTTTAGGGCTGTGTTCTTTTTTTTACCCCATGAAAAGCTAGGCAGTAGCCTGGAACTGAGCATTATTTTCTTCACCACCTCTAACTAATATTACCTTTATCTCTCATTGACATGTGCTGTTTTTTCTTTTTGCTGTTCATATAAGTTAGGCTAGAATAATTTAAGTATATAAATAATCCTCCGCCTGAAGTTTGGCAAGGTAAAATAAATCCTCTAGTAATTACATAGAAAGTAAAAATAAATGTTCAATCTAAACATCAAATATCAAAATAAAAATCAATGTATATCAGCAATTTAAAATGGCAAATCCTCCAAGATTAGAAAATTGAACTAAAAAGAAGGCAAGTCAACCATTTAAGAGAACAAATCACCAAGCTGCATGTTGACCAGTGGGTTGTGCGAGGGAAATAATTTTCTGAAAGTAGAAAGTATGAGCAGGGGCGCTACTTAGACTGGATCACAGAGGAAGGGAGGCCTACTGAGGAAGAAGCAAGTCCGCTGAGACTTGAAGTGTGAGAAGGAGGCAGCCAGTGGAATGGCCGGAGTTTCTAAAGCATTCTAAGTAGCAGAGCTGGCAGGACTAAGGGAATAAGTGAGGGAGAGCTGAGTGCTTAAAGGATGCAGAGTCAGCATTTTGTCAGCTTTTAATTTGACATTCCTACAAATTTTAATATGCTACATTTACACCTGTATTAGGTCTTTTTTGTTATTTCAGTATATTACAGGGGTACACATGTTTTAGTTACATAATTTGCTTTTATACATTTTAAGTCAAAGTTGTAAGTGTGCCCTTCACCCAGAATGTGTGCCTTAGACCAGTTAGGTTGAATTTACTCAACCTTTTTCCCCTCCCTCCTACCTGATTTCTATTTAGTTCCAGATGTGCACATAACTATTGATCTACTAGTCGCAATTTAGTGTTAGGTATATGTGGTGCTTTTCCCATTCTTGTGATATACCACGTGGAATGGCTTCCAGTTCTACCCAGGTTGTTAAAAAACATAGATGATCACCATTTTTTCAATGAATGATCACTAGTCTATAGTATACATATATCATATTTTATTTATCCACTGATAAATTGATAGGCACTTGGGTTGTTTTGACATCTTTCCAGTTGTGGACTGTGGTGGTATAAACATTCAGGTTGCAAGTGTCCTTTTGAAGAACTTGCAGCCTAATCTGGCTGTTAGTGCTTGTTTATAGGCATGTCTCTGAGACTGCATAGATTGGGTCCTGACAATGTGTGGGAGAAAGGGGCTGGTGTTGAGTTGCCTTTGGGTTGCTCTTGGCAGTGATATATGTGAGAAGAGCAGGCACAGAAAAAGAGCCTGTTTGCAGGAGTACAAATAGATGCCCACCCTGGACAGAAGGTCCATGCTCTGGAGTCAAGCAAATAACCTAGAACCCTGTGGATTTCATAGTCTGGGCTGGATAAATCTGTGTGTGTGGAAAGAAAAAGAACAAAACCTGAAGAATTGAAGAGCTCTGAGAAGGACAAAGGCCCAAGTTAGGTAGAGAAACAATATGGTACCTGCCATCCCATTTTGAGTCACTGGGGGCAGAAAGTGCTCTCTGTGTGTTGGGAGGCCCGTGACCTGTCCACAAGCAGTTCCCAGCTCACTGGTGGCAGCAGTCTGTGTGCTCATGTGGGGAGAAAGTCTCTCCAGAAGGTACAGAGCCCATCAACTGCCAGAGATGTGGCAGAAAGAGAAGAAATTGCTCTACCTTTCTCACTGTACACTAGGATGTCTTCCTCCTTTGTGTTCTACTCTACAACTTTGTCATGGAATCATCTATAGGTTCTGATGCATTTCTATAAAAATTATACCCAATCTGTGATTGATTCTTTTTCATCTAAAATACTTTCTCAGATGATCCAGCATGAGTGTATCTGGTCAGCCATCTTGTCTCTCTCTTTATGGCAGTGGTTCTCAACCTTCCTGAAGGCCACGTTGTTACAAATTGAACAAAGGGGTCGTGACACAAACGTTGAGAACCGCTGTGTATGGCATATTTTTTCATTATCCAAAGATTCCTGAGTGTTTTTAATAGGTGCTTTGAAATCATAACCATAAGCTAAGGAGTTAATCATGGCCGTACACATAATTTCCAAAGGAAAATTATTAAAATATTATTAAAGTTAAAAAGAAAACCTCTGAAAATTTGTTAAGGGATGGCAAGTTCTTGAAAGGTGAAGTGGAACTAGAAAAGGGCAGAATGGTTCACATTCAGAAATGTATCCAAGGACCCTATTGGACATGATGGTTATGAGGGATGAAGAAGAGGCCTAGAAAATGTCCAGGTTCCTGGCCTAAGAAAATACATGACTGCAAAGATGAGAGTAGCTTCCCTACGGTGTCATCGAGTAGGAGAGATGAAGAAAGACCACATGAGTGCCAGGGATGCTGGGCGGGGGATGTGGCTATATATTATATTTACTGTCCATTGTATTGAGGCATGGAAGAGAGATTTAAAAAATGAAAACTATTAAACATGAACATAGTTAAATTCCTCAAATTCACCTTGGTTTTCTTACCTTTTGAATGGTGTTCACATTAAAAATGGCCTTATGGAGTAATTTTTAATATTTATTGAAGGGAATCATTTTAATAATTATATAACTATTTGTTGCACTAGATAGATTCAGAAGTATATCCAGGCAAGATCAAAGCAACTCCAAAGAATTGTACTCTACAATTGTAATTCTGAAGTTTTGCTCAGATTGTGGTATTTCAGCTGATATTACAGACCCTCCCACTGTCCAGCTCCATGATCAGGTGATTCGAGACCTTTCTGTAGTTCAGTTGGTTACAATGCAGAGTACTTTCAGACTTTGGTAAAAATCTAAAACTGAGTTTCTTTTATGTAGTGTCATTTTGAGCACTCAGTCAGTGTTTCCATTCCTGTTAATTGTTTATATGCTGTCTGTTGATCTGTTTAATGGGGATTTCCATAAAATGTTAAGATTTATATATTCCAAAGTAATTGAAAATTTCTGTTCCGTAATAGATGAAATCAGTCCTTTGAACAAGTCCAATGAGGGACGTTCCGGTCTGTCCTGGAGAGATAACATCAAATGGCCCTGGCATCATCATCATTGCCATTGCATGACACAGGGCCGGCAGAAAGACACTGAGAAGACTAAAGTCCTGCACTTTTTGAAAGGTACAGAACATTAGTACCATATGTGGTTTTAAATGTTTGCCTAGACTCAAGGTTATCTGTGACATTTTCTGTTTCAGAAATCAAATATTCAAAATTAGCCATTGTATATTCTCTGATAAAATTTTCCAACTTTCAAACATGTGTAGGCTCTTGCTGGCTCTCACTGTGGTCTCTAACCCTTTTAGCAAAATATTTTCATGCAAATTGTGTTAATGCAAGTAAGTAATTTACTGGACTTTTAAACTGTCTTCATAATCATCTGGCAAGATTCCTAAATTATGAAAGCTAAAATGATTCAAAATGTAGATTTGGTTTGTTACAAGTACATTTTAAAGTGGACCCTATGACTTGGTGATTTTAATTATGTTGACTTCAATTTTCAACAAGAACAAAGATGTTCTTTATGAAAAATTTTAAACTATAACCGATCAAGTCATCCTTAAGGAAATGTAACTGTTTTGTGAAGAGTGAGTAGAAGAAGGTGTGTTGCCTTTGGCTTTATTTTGTGCATACACCATAGTGAATGGACAAGTAACCTATAAAGTGTTTTTCAACTACCACTAAAATCACTGGAATGTTGATTTAAAGAGTCTTGGATTTCTTCAGATCTCTTTCCCGTGTCTGCAGAAAGTAACTTTTTTTTAAACATAACATTGGAAGTAAGCATACTCTCTCTCACACACACACACACACACACACAAAAGCAAATGACATCAGCCTGCGCATTTATAATGTTTTCTAATATTAACTGAAAATTTTAAAGATGTACAACATGAATTTATAGTGAACCTGTTAGATAAAGTAGCTGCCAGTGCCCGAGGAATCTTGTACCAGTAGCCCCTAGTATGCAGCACAGAAGAGGTCTCAAGGACCATGTGGTCCTTGGCTCATGCCACAAGTACAAGTGCTTCATATAGCCGGAGATATTAAATTGTTTGCATTTCACTGTAAAAGAATTTTTGACTATCATCTTGAAATATTATTTATTTAAAAGATAGATTTGAAAACAATAGAAATTCTGTCCAATAAGGTGGTATCCTTCAACTTCTGAGACACTGTCAGAAACATGTTTTTGTTATCATTTCAACAAGGCACCCAGTAGAGTAACTCCTTACATCTGAAACAGAAGAGCACAGCGTATCATGAAGTATATTTTTCACTTTGTCTACTTAATTTAAAGCACCATAACCTTGTATTAGGTCATCTACTCCCTTCATATGAGAATTGAGTACATTGGATTCTTACTTCCCCATTCTTGTGAGGCTTTACTAAGAAGAAAGTGTTCCAACTCAATCCAGGTTAATACAAAAGATTAATACAAAAATTAATTAATACAAAAGAATACTATGGCTGCATAATATTCCATGGTATACATATACCACAGCTTCTTAATCCATTCCTGGGTAGTTGGGTATTTAGGTTGTTTGCATATTTTGGTGATTGTAAATTGAGCTGCAGTGAACAGTCAAGTGCAAGTGTCTTTATGATGAAAGGATTTTTTTTCTTTTGGGTACATGCCTAGAAATGGGATTGCAGGATCAACTGGGAGGTCTAGTTTGAGTTCTTTGAGGATTCTCCATACTTTTTTCCTCAAAGGTTGTATTAGTTTGCAGTTGCAACAGCAGTGTAAAAGTGTTTCCTTCTCTCCACATCCACACCAGCATCTGCAGCTTTGAGACTTTGTGATGTGGGCCCTTGTCACTGGGGTTAGGTGATGTCTCAGGGTGGTTTTGATTTATATTTCTCTGATGATCAGGGATGATGAGCATTTTTTTCGAATGTTAGGCATTTGTCATCATCAGAGAAGGTTCTGTTTATATCTCTTGCCAGTGGTAGACGGGATTGTTTATTTTGTGTTGATTAATATGAGTACTCTGTAGATTCTAGTTATCAACCCTTTGTCAGATACATACGTTACAAATATCTTTTCCGGTTCTGAAGGTTGTCTTCTTGTTTTGTTGTTGCAATGACGGCTGAAGTCTTTGTCCATAAAATCATTCCCCAGTCCAACATCGTCAAGAGTTTTGTCCACAGTTCCTTCCAAGATTTTTATCATTTTGTGTCTTCTATTTAAGTCTCTTTTCCATCTTGCATCAATTTTTGTAAGTGGTGAAAGTTGTGCATTGAGTTTCAGTCTTTTACATGTGTTTATCCAGTTGTGCCAGCACCATTTATTGTAAAGAAAGTTTTTAAAGATCAAGATCTATTTCTTTCAATTTTTGTATATTGCTGGATTCCTACAATAACTCTAAAGAGAGTTTAATTTTAGCTTTTACTTAAAAATTTATGACTCATTAAAAAATGAAATGTTTATCTGATAAAAACAGATTCAAAGAACTAAAGTAACAGTCAGAGAATATATCCCTACACATTGTTCTCCCTGTGGGTTTTCAGGTCCTGGTAATATCGGGGGTTTATTTTCTATGACATCATCTAAGCTGGGGAAGTGGAAGCTGTGTTCAACAAATGCTACACATTCACTGAGTAGAGAAGCACAGATACTACCTTTCAAAGAACAGGAACAGGCAGGAGGACTGAAGGTCTTATGTAACTGCCAAATCCAATTTGATCGGTAGTTTTATCCATTTCCCCTCAGCATCCACCACTTTCTTTTTTATAGTTGCTAACCCATAAAAAGAGTTTGTGTTTTCCTCATTGATTTTTTTCCTTTCTTACAATCAAGCATATGTACGTAGGGTAATGTAAAAGTGTCTCCCAAGAAGTCTCTTAATTTTCTTTTTGCTTCTTTCCTAAGTGTATGGCCTCATGTATGCAACCTCTATAACCAACCTCTGATTTTCATACAGTAAGCTTTGGTATTCGGTGAGGCATGAGTTGATCAACCAATGATACCCTTGGTGTTCATAAAAGTGACCATTTCATATGGTACTTGGACTCTTAAGTTTTGTCCCAAAGTCAACTTATCAGCCTCCTGCAGTAGTATGGCAGAGGCTACATGTGTTCTTAGGTATGGAGGCCATCTCTTCGGGCCTTTGGCAAGTTGCTTAGAGAGATAAGCAACTGGTCTTGCCAAGGATAATACATTTGGGTTGAGCACTTCCTCAGCTGTTCTGTTTCTTTCTGATATGTATAGTTCAAAAGGGCTTGGCCAGGTCAGGGAGGCCTGACACCAGGACTGTTCATAGTTTTTCCTTTAGCGGCTTAAAGGCTTTTGGTTGGCTGGATTTTTACTCAATTGGCCTGTTCTCTCCTCCCTTAGTAATTTCATATAATGGTTGGCCAGTTTGTATGTTTCATTTCGTCTTTCACAGAAATTCTCAGGGCTTTCATCTGGCTTCTGCCTGACCTCAGCCACCTTGCATATGTTTGCGGCTCTCTGGCTTCTTTATACTGACAAGGACATAGTCAAGTTTGGGTTCAGTGTAAGAGAATGAAACCATTTTGCAGTTAACTATAAATATCGGCAAGTTCTGGATTTCAAGGCTAAGATTCACCTTGAAATTCACAGTGAGAATATTAGTATTCTTATCTACAGACTTAGCATAGTTTTTAAGATAATACCTACGTTTAAGAGTTCCTATGGAACTGATCCAAAGTTCTAGACAATTCAAGTGAATATTCTTGCATATCAGTTGAGTATTGGGCCATTTATGAGGCCATGTTACATTCACATCATTTACTGGGAAATTCTCATTCAAGTTCTAGTTTTTTTTCTCAAGGTATCTATATAGACAAAACAGATAAAATTTAATACTACACAATTTTTTTCATATGGCCAACAGGTGACCTTTGTTGACACTTAAGTCTTCAGAGTAAATATAATTACTGTATATAGCTTTATATTCTTTGGCCCATCTCTTAGTTCCATTTAACAGATCAGTTTAGTAAAACAGCTATGTCTCATTTTATGAGCTGGCATTGCAGACAAGGCTGGAATTTAATACAGGTGGGCTAGTTTTTTTTTTTTTTCTTTGAACTATTTTCTCTCTCTAATTTCTCACTTTACTAAAAACAAATGATAGCAGAACTAATTCAATTGTGAAGATAAGCTGTACTTTCAGTATACTGTGTGTGATCATTTCCATAAAGTGCAGCAAGAATAATTGTTAGTTACCTAGGCCTTTCTTCCCTTTAAAATTGCCTTTGCTGGAACTTTTTATAAGGAATCTCAGGTTAGACTTGAAAGCCTTCCATGAGCCCAGATTTAATCTGTGCCATTAGATACTTGTATGCCTTGGATAAATTCTTTGTCTTTTGAGGTCCCCAAGCAAATTTTGGTTCCCAGACCTGTCAAAAAGTGACATTCTTTATTTAATACAGACCAGGAAATGTGATTCATGGGTATCTGTCCAGTTTTTTCAATGAACTTATTTTTTATTGGCCTTATAAAGTCAACTTTAATTCCTTAAGGCAGTCTGGACACCTCTGAAAATGCTATTCCAGTCAAAGCCTTGGTAAAATACCAGTGTTTTTATAATATCCTATAGAACCAAATATATTCTTATTGAACTTATGCAAATAATTGGATTGTCAGAAATTAGGAATACTTACAGATGGCTTTCAAATTCAAGAGAAATCAAGGAGAGAGGAAAAACAAATGTTTCACATTCTGCCTATAAGTATATACATTGCTGTAGCTCAAAAGACAAAAAATCGTTTTCTTTACTTCTGGAAAACAGAACACAGAAAGAATCAGCAATGTTTAAAACAAAATACCATAACAAACCAGCTGAGTTCCATGTTACTGGTTTTTGTTCTGAATTTGAAGTTAGGGTAAGAATACTTATGGACAGGTTAGTTTTCTAATTACAGTTTTAGAAGTTTGCTTTTAGCACGATGCTATTTAAGTATCAAAGACACCAAAAATTTGAATTGGAGAGAATTCCTCAGTCTTTTATAATAATGTCTCTTGAAGGATAAACTTTTAACTCAGTCAGTACAAAACATACTTTTTGTGATTAATTAAAATTATTACTGATAATATATATTAAGACAGACCAATATTTTATATATTGGAATATACATATAAATATAATCTATATAAAAATATTTCATATTTGACAATATTTTCTATACATTTTTGGTATATTGAGTAAGTTTAATATTTCTTTCTCAGATTTTCAGTAGTCTTCATATTTCAAAAAGAACAAATTTAGAGTTTTTATTTTGGAAGATTTGTCAAATATTACAGGCTGAAAACATTTCTTTAACAAGATGACAAGTCGAAAGATTTTAAAGGCAGTACTGGATAGTCATCTGGATTATTTGTAAATTCTTTCAAAAAAATTTTTATGAACTTTATTCAATCCTGCACAGACAATTTAAAAACATTCTAAATGTTCTGGATTGTCCTGCCTTTTACGTTCTTAAATAATCATTCCGTTTCAGGACAAAATTTACCACGTAAGATCATTTTCTTACAAAATGTTATTTTCTTTTCTGCCTATTTGTTTTTTACTCTCAAAAAAACCTACTTATTAGAAACAAGATCACAGTTTACTATGAAGTTAATTATTTACTTGGCTAAACTGATAATTAGAAGGCAAGAATCTTATTCTTTGACAAAGATTCAGTTTCACAAATAATTTAAATAATCAAATTATTATGTTTTACAAAAGAGAGACATTTTGTGGAATATAATATTGATACAGGATTTTTCCCCTCAGGGCTAGATAGGGATGCCCCATTTTTTAGGCTCAGATGAGCTCAGAAATCACATTCCCATTTCTAGGCACAAACAGGCTGCACCCTGCAGACTACACCCTCTGAACTGAGCAAATCCAGGATTAAAGCAGCCTGAACAAACAGTAAATATCCTAATCCCTCCCTATGACAAATCCTAATAACCTTGCCCCAGTGAAGGGACTGATTCATTTATTTGTTAAAACACTCAATCAGTTTTTAAAGGCATCTTCCCATCTACCAAGTCCTGGCCAAAATTTCTCTTAGTGTCAATATTAATCCTATAAAAAGGACCCATTTAGGAGACCTCTGACTTGGGCCTCCTCCCCATGACCAGAAGCTCTGGCATTTTTCACTCTGTCTGCATGTCCCTCCCTTCAACAAAATCACAATTTATCATTCATCTGTGGCCATAGGCTTAACTCTTAGTCCTTGAGACTAAGGATTCACTAAAGAAAGAAACTGCAGCAACAATACCATAACAAAAGTATTCTTTCTGATGTCTTTTCATTGTTCCCTTAAGTCAAATATGACCACATAGTAAAGATGGCCATCAAGGACAGGATCTGCATCCAAAACAGAAAGCAGAAAACCTGGCACATCCAGTTTCTTTCAGAATAGCCAGTGGGAAAAGTTGGAGCAGGGAAGAAAGGTGCCATGTGGGCTAGGCTGTGCCATGCAGTTGCTGGCCTAAGTAGGGGAATGAACTTACCCAATTCAGAGATTTAAAATCAAGAACACAAGCTCACGGTCAAATCCAGCAAACTTAGAAATATTATAGAGGTAGCAGTTCTATAATCTTTGAACATTTTAACTTTAGTAACAGGTTTAAAACAAATTCTATCTTAAATAATACCACAATCACCTCAACATCAGGGCATGTAACTTATTCTTGTTTAAAGTTCTCAGTCTTCCCAGAGACATGTGGCAGTAGTCTCTCCACAAGCCCTTTTTCAAAATCTTTCAGCACAGTTCTTAACCGGGCAGGCTTCTTCCATGTGCTTCTCATCCCTTTCCCTCAGACAAACTGCAAACACTTTATAGACAGGGATCCAGAAAGCAGTCAGCACACAGTTATTTTCCCTATGAAAAAGGGATGGGAGCATGAACTCCTCCTGCCTATTATTACCCATCTTAGTTAGTTTCCAAGCATTCACATGCATACAATTCCAACACATTTCTTAACCTGGCCCTTGATTTCTCATACAAAC
This sequence comes from Nycticebus coucang, assembly GCF_027406575.1. NCBI lineage: Eukaryota > Metazoa > Chordata > Mammalia > Primates > Lorisidae > Nycticebus > Nycticebus coucang. Next base: position 24,127,910 of record NC_069799.1, on the reverse strand, counting down.
TGTCATTTAGCCCCAGAAGATAAACCAACATTCTCCTAGGATTCGTGAGGGGAAATGGGGAACTCTACAGTTGGTATCCAGTCTCAGTCCCACCACACACACACACTCTCCTACACCTCTCACCAATCCAGCCAGCAATCTAACATCCAGGGGTTGATCGACACCTAATTCCATTAAAATAGTGGGGACCCCGGATTGATTCTACCTTGTCTTAGACATTTCCCAGTGCAGATGCCAGTTTCTGCCAGCCAGTTGGTAGCTATCAGGTGCATCTGAGCATATTCTCCCTTGAGTGGTCTTGCTTTGTTGTACCCACTGCCCATACACAAAACCAGGGAAGGGTATTATGGACTAAAATCAATCACTGATCAATGTAGGGGAACTGGTCCAGGTGACTTAGCTTCCCAGTGACCACTTGATGGACCACAGTCATGAGAGTTGGGTCAAGGGAGCCAGTAGAAGGCCACCCTACATTAAATATGGGCCATTCAACTTCACAGAGGACTCAGAGATGCTTCTTAGAATAATGGACTAAATAGTCGTCAGAGAAGCCAGCAGTGAAGTTCTTTGACATGCATTGGAGGGGTGTCTGGGGTTCACTTTATTGAGTTCCCACAATTGTGAACCCAATCAAAAAGAATAGAAATCAGAACAGACACTAAGAATAGTCAGCACACTGATGACAATAATGCCAAAATCATGAACAAAGAACAAATCAAATGTGCCTCTGAGGCTGAGGCTCCCCACTGGCATCCTGGTGTTTTCAGGAACCTGGGAAGGTCTATCCAACATGAGCCACCCTCAGGAGCTCCTATCTCTCCCTCATGGGTTTCTTCCGGGCAGCCTTCAGGAGTCCCTGTGCCTCCTTCTTGGGTGCCTGTCATTCTTCCTGTGCACTAACGTGGCTCCCTGGGGCACTTAGCAGCATCCCGACGGCACTGGAGTCTCTGTGACTATTCGGTGGCCCGTTCTTGGCAACGTAAAGTTACTTCCTGAACACAAATAAACTACACTTAGAAAAAGAACACTTACCTCTTGAGAGGGAGTTTCAGACCCAGGATTTTGGTGGAATTCATCTGAGTTTCTTCAGAGCCCTCAAGAGGAGTTTATTAAATTACAGGGCCTGGAATGTCTCAGGGTGCACCTCACATTAATTTCTGCCCTCTCCAGGGGGTGTCACAGGGAGTCGGACACTCCAGCTAGCCAGATCTCACTGGGGCCTCCTAATGCTGTACCCAATGCAAGTGGAATTACAGAGAAAATGCCAGCACACTGTTTCAATTGACTATGAGGTCCTTTATCGGCTGGACGACCAGGAAATGTTCACATCTGAAAATTCTCTGCAGCTGCATGACAAAAGAAGAGAGTTTTTATACCTTTCTTTCAGTTGGGGTGGGGAAGAAAAGCAAGCCTTTGCCTGGTTAAATTTACAGGGTTGGGTGTTGGTTAGTTACCAGGGAAACTGAGGGTAGGAATGCCCTTTTACAAGGATCTGCTGTAACTTTGGACTAATTTCCTGTCTCACCTGGATATGTTTATTTAATAGCCCATTTCTGCAAGGCCTATGTGGTGAAGGGGGTGCTGAAGAGGATGGGGAAGAGAATTGAAATCAGGGTTTGTTTGACTTTTCATTCCCTACTTTCTCCCTCCACCTTAACCGCTTCCTCATGGGGCAGGGATGGGTCTGACCAATCTGAATATGAGTCCCCAAAGTCCACATTCTTTTCCCCATTGTGACCCAGTGGCAGTATCATAGATACCATCACTCCTGTACACATGAATACATCCATCCTTCCCAAAGGTTACAAGCTGGAGACATTCACACTTTTATTTTTATTTTCTGTCCCCAAAACTATTAAAGAAAAAAAAGTAATAAATGGCCAATGTTAACTTAAAAAAACAAACAAACAAACAAAAAATCACATAACAACATGGATTTCCAATTTTTCCTGAGAGGTGAAAAGGTCTGGCAGGATCTTTCTGGAAGCAGCCACCTCAGTGCCAGTTCCTAGTGATAACTGCTGCCTGGCATCCAAGTGGAATCTCTGCTGGGCTTCACCAGCCAGGCATCTTTGGTGTTAGAGTTTCCAATCTCTGCTTTGTAGCTCCCTTGTCTAAATACCAATGTCAGGAGGACTGGCTGATGTTTTGTGTGCTTTTTCTCTCAGCAGAGGAGTTGCCTGCCTGTACACACCCAGTTAAATAAACTAGTGGGTGATCTCTACTGGTTCAATCATTTCCTGTTTTGCATTGTGTCACTTAAAATGACCACATCAACCCTTAATTGTAGTTTCTTTCATCATACAATTTTAAAATGGGAAGGAGCCAGTATTGTAACTTGGCTTTTACTGAAGTTGTGCTGTGCACTGCCTCCTCCAAAATGACACGTGAGGTAGGAGCAGACCTATGAAACCACCAACACAAAATGCTTTAAGTAAATAAATATCCAGTCCACTGTAAGCTGATACCCAAGGTTATTTGCAGATAATTTACTACCTGTGCACATCTTTCATGAAAACATTAATGTATTTCTTGGAGCCCATATGGGTTGCAGTCATCTCACCAAAAACAGTATCACAAGAGCAGTCACATTTATCAACATTCAGGGCCATTGTATTGTTTTAATGTGAGTCTATTATGTGTGAGAGGGAATGGCACATCTGTCCTTTTAAAAAGAAATGAGACACTTTGGTCCAAACCCGCAGTCTATATCCATACAGATGGGCATATTGGATAAATTTAAAATAGCTACTCTTTATCATGCCCAATTCTACAAATCAGTACTGTGAACAACAGACAATTACAAAATAAAAGGGGATGATGGGGAAGCATAAGCTTTTCAATGTGCAGTCGTCGTGGAGCACTACAAATGTTAAATTTTGGGATAACTGGCAAAGATGCTAAGTCTGTCTCCTTTGGCATGTGTATGTGGGGTGCAGGACAGTAGCGGTGACCTCCTAGTACAGAAAGAGGCTGCTAAACTCTGACTGTCCAGCCAGTCAGCCAACTGGATTAGTTTGCTTTTCTAAGATATTGGGGATTTTGTTCAGGAGGCATCTAGTCTACACAAATTGATCTCCTCTACGTGCCCCCCTAAACTCCTCTGCAAACATGTTCTTCTACCTTTTGTAACTCAGACTGTTAGAAGCAGCCTCACTGACCCCCCACCCCCAGGTCATAAAACTCCTAGTAGCAAGCCAGTATATTCAGTCAAGCTATGAAAATCCTTCAAAATGATTTACTAAAATGAAAAGGAAAGAAGATCCAACTTTGCCAAAAGGGGGAACAATCATTCATGGGTGGGAGATATTTTTAATCAGATACTATCTTTTTGTTTTAAGAATGGGATGAGAGATTGTGTGCCATTCAGCCCTCACACCACCCTAAAGGTAAGTCCCATTATTATGATCCTCCCCTTTTTCAGGTGCAAAAAATTGAGGAGGAAAGACAGCGAATAATGTACCCAGGTGAAGCAGGAACTGGGGAAGCTGTTGTTTGAAACCAGGCATTGTGGCTCCAGATGCCACCTCTCTGAACTACCAAAGAAGCCCATGATCCCGCTTTACAGGTGAAACCTAAAGGCCGAGATTTACCTCCAAGGGATCAAACAGAAAAATGTACATGATCATTAATAAACAACCAAAAAACAATTTACTTTGCAAATTCAAATATTTCTTTTCTGAATCTCAAAATAGACACAACACTAAACACAGAGAGAGATTAGACATGAAAGAGATCTAAATGAGCCTCCATTACCAACTTCATTGTGAGGGTTGATCATCTGGAACCATCTGTTGATCATCTGGGACAGGCCCTCTTCTTTGCAGGGAGAATCTTTTCTCCCCAAATGTAGTCCTCTAACACACTAGTCCAATCTTTCTGCTATTTGTTTCCACACACTGAATATGTAGCAAACATCCTGCACCCAGTTTGTGGTTGGTAAATAAATCCTTGTAGTTGGATTAGTGAAGAGGTCTCAAGGATGTCCATTATGGTTTTATAAATTTTAACTTGTTTTCCAGACTTCCTTAACCTGAAGTCAATTAAGACACTGTTTACACACACAGTTTGGCTAAAATTGGGGATGGGGAGATGTTTCAGGAAGGAAAGGGGGAGCCTCATTTGCTTTCAAACAACCAGTAGTTTATTTTATTTTTTAAATACATGCGAAACAAAAAGCCACACTGAAAGTTTCACTTTCTAGTATCTAGAAATAAAACCCAATTCTGTTCCTTGAAGCCCTGAATAAAAAAGCATGTCAGCCTTTCTTCTTCATTTTCTATTTCTTTTTCCTTTCACCATCACTATTAGCATCAGGCTGTGTCACTTGCTAAGAGGTTTTGCACACACTCTTCTGCATGATGCACAGGGATGCAGCCTCAGGAAGTCTGATCCTGGTCACTACAAACACACGAGTGTATCCATATACCTGATCAAGGCCTAGGCTGTCCCTCTTTCATTTCCTATCTGACAGCCATATTGTTGCAGCAGTGAGCACAACGAATCAGAAATCTTACCCAAATGGTTAAACTCTCTATACTCCTTCCCCTCACCCCTATCAAAGAAGTTTAAAAAGCTGGAATGGGTAAAGAGAAATGAGCATCTCTCCAAAAAAAAAAAAAAAAAAAAGCCTCTTTTTTCTTCTCTCTCTGCAAACACAGACAAGTTTTCAGCATAGTATGCGTCATGGATGAACAGCTCACTGAATCTTCAAAACAATAGGTTAATGTCATGTCCAGCCTTAACTTGAAGCCCCAAATTACTTCAAACACATTCAAATGATTGAACTGGCTAGGCTGCCACCATTGTGGATTCCCAGGAGCAAGAAGAGCACCTGGTTCTCAGCTTGGGTGACAGCTCCAATTCCAGCACTTAAAAGCATGCTGTTGAGCAAGCTCCTAATGCCAAGACTTCAGTTATCTCATCTGTCAAAGGTACTAATGCTTGCATATTTCTCAGAAACAGAGGCCAGGTCCAACAGACCAACACCGTTATCTGTGGCTATGGCCATAATGTTGGCTGCTAATTCAGCATTCAAGGACAAACACCTCCTCATGGTGGATGAGGACGGTAAAACACCCCTTTGATGCCCTGTCCTGTACATGGCAAAAGGCTCCTATCATAGAGAGAGCTGAAATTCCTCAAAGTGTGGATTTCACTGGCGTCTAACAACCTTTATGTGGGAATGTGGCAATGTGTAATTTATTTTAATTAAATTTTGTTTCACATCCTCTTTTGCAAGTCAGGAATATGGGTCAGATTTTTCAAAAATGGGACAAAATAAAGAATGGAAAGAAGTTGCAGGGTCTGATCATTGCATTATTAGCATCCCAGTGTTTGCATGGCCTGGGTGGAAGCCTATCTTTGGAATACTCATCTCTGTGGAGTCCTCCTTGCCCACAGAATCCCAGACTCACAATTTCCTGGCTGAAGGGCCTATTTTTCTGCTTTAAGTGAAATCAATCAATTCTCAAAAGTCAGTGGAAATGACTGACTTCCCCTCCTTAGATGGGAAGGATCAGATAGACTACTCCAAATAAGTTTCACTAATCAAAAGACATGATGTAATGTAATTAGTATTCTACAATTAAGGGAGAAAAGATGGAACTAAAAGCCATCTGTCTCTGCAACTCTCAGTACATCTTATAATCACGTGATACATCCTCCTACCCTAGGGAAACACACCTTTGCCTCCAGTCCTCAGTTCATGGTGGGATCATGGGCAACCCCAAAACTTGGGAGTGTTCTAAGATTTCCAATTATTATTTGATCCCCTGACTGCCCAGGTTAGGAGTAGGTGAGACCCATGGCTTGGGGATTTGAAGATGTGGCTTTTCTGCATGGGGTGGTCCTCAAGCTCCTTCCTCCTGGTTTTCTCACCAGGCCACAAAAGGCCACACAGGCTCCTTTTTCTTCCCTCCACTCTACTTTTCTGGGACTGCCCTGCCTTTTTCCCTTTTCTTTTCACGTCAATTATGAACAAATCACTTACAGAAGACAAAGTGGAGTGACCCCATCTTCAGGAAAGCCTCCTCTAGGACACAGTTAATGACTGTCAGAGTCCACATTGGCTAGGCTGACACCACTGTGGATTCCCAGGGTGCTATTCTTTCTCACACAGTGGAAATGCCATCAGGGAAGGGAGGTACCAAGAGACTATAGGATGGAAAGGGACCTTGAAGACTTAGCCACTTATGCTCCTGAGTAATTAGGAGCCGTAATTCGTGCAGGAGTATCCAGCCTCCTAAACCAGACAATAGGCTGGCTTTCCGGAATCCTAATGATGACAATAGGAGATAGAAGAACAAGGAAACCATTTAACACTACCAGCATCTACCAGGCAGAGTGCTGCCCTAAAACCTGCAAGGAAGAGGCCTTCAGATCTATGGAATAGATTAGAGAATCTAGAGAGGAACCCAGCCACATACAGCCATATAATCTTGATAAGCCTAACAAAAGGACCCAGTAGGAAAAATAATTCTTGTTTAACCAACGATGCTGGGAGAACGTGTCAGCCACATGTGAAAGACTGAAACTGGACTGCACCTCTCACCACTGAAAAAGATTGATTCTCACTGGATAAAAGATTTAAATTTAAGACATAAAACAATAGAAAATGTAGAAGAGAGTGTGAGGAAAACACACTTCAAGATATTGGCATTGGGAAAAACTATATGAGGAATATACCCATGGCAAATCTAGCAACACTACAAATAAATAAATGGAATTTGATCACGCTAAAAAGTTTCTGTGTAACTAAGGGTACCACAAACAAAGCAAACAGATAGCCTTAGGAACGGAAGGAAATTTCTCCTGTGATGAATCTGACAAAATCCTGATAACTAGAATTTACAGAGAACTCAAATTAATCACCACAAGAAGAGCAAACAACCCCACTTCTATGTGGTCAAGAGACTTGAACAGAAACTTCTCTGAAGAAGACAGATGAATAGCCAACAAACACATGAAGAAATGCTCATCGTCTTTAATCATCAGGGCAATGCAAATCAAAACCACTCAGGTGAGATATTACCTAACTCCAGTAAAATGAGCCTTCATCACAAACTCTCAAAACTGCAGATGCTGGTGTGGATGTGGAGAAAAGGAAACACTTTTACAGTGCTGGTGGGATTGCAAACTAATATAAACTCTATGGAGGTTCACATTGATCTCACAAAATTAGGCATCTACAAAATCATTTTACCACAAAGACATTTTCACCAGAGTGTTTACTGAAACTCAATTCATAATTGCCAAGTCATGGAAGCAACCCAAACACTCATCAACCCATGAACAGATTAACAAATTGTGGTATATACATACCATGGAATATTATTCATCCATAAAAAGATAGAGACTTAACATCTTTTATGTTTACCTGGATGGAGATACATTCTTCTTAGTAAAGTATCTCAAGAAAGAAAGTCTTATGTACCAATATGAAACCAATATATAAACAATTACACCCTTATATAAATGACAAAACAAAAATATAGTCTAGAAAGGGGGAGAGGTGAGGAAGGAAATGGGAGGGGGATGTGAGCAGGGCAGTTAATGGGAAGAGAGAAGGTATTTGGTGGATCACACGTAATGTGCACAATCATAGAGTGTTTAGCAAGCCCCCTTGATGAGGGGTTCCTCTACATCTTGAACTTTACTTTGGAAGTGAGAACAATATAACCTAAAAATTTGTGCCCTCATATAAATTTGCAATAAAAAAATTATTAAAAAAAAAAGAAAGCAAAGAATAGTGGGCTAGAGACACCAAAGAGGGACTCTTTGCCCTTTATGCTAACAGCTGTTAGGCTGTGCTTTCTGCTGGGGACACCCACATCCCCACAGCTCACATGCTCCCTCCAGGAAGTCCCCTCTGAGTCCTCAGCACATCTGGCTCCACCTCTCTTGCTGGCTCCACCCCAAACTCAGTGCTGCCTCTTGGCTGCTGATTACTCAAGCTTTTCAGCACCTGGCAGAAACCTAGCACACAGATCTGCCTAAAGCTTGGTGAATCAGGACCTTTCTGGGTTCCTTTTCTTCAGAAAAACCGAGTAATGACCCTTCTAGGCACTCCCTTCCTTAAAGTAGATGTTGCCTGTCCATAAAGGATACAGGCCTATTTGTCCCAGATCTACAAAGTTTGCCTTGGGGTCTGCACAGCTGGGATGGACAGCCCCCCAGCAGGCCAGGGATCTGTAAGGATTGTAGAAAGACATTTGTCAAATGGGCCTATTGAGACAGCTGAGTCTACAGATGGGTCTCTACCTTCTCTCCTCTTGCTCCTGGCATAACAGAGCAGAGCCAGGGTGGTCACCCGAGCCTCCAGACCTGTGAGTGTTTCCCTTACTCCACCTGACAGCATCCACCCCAGCCTTGTCCCATGTTCCCTGGCTTTCCCTGCCTCCCCTTAGTCTGAGTCTTTCCCAGTGGGTGAAGAAAGACCAGATGTTCAGGTGGCAGGAAGCCCACCCACCTGAGCATATAGCATGTAACTCCGGTTCCTGACTTGGTCTGGGTGGAACTGGGCACCCAGAGCCAGGTCCTTTGTGTCACAAGGCCAGCAGCTCTGGCTGACCATGGCTCGTCAGACAAACAGCTTGAGGGCCCAAAGCCCTTTGAAAGTTCCCAAGAAGCCAGAAACATATTTTTATGTGAAATCCCTGGAGTTCTAAACATCAACCACCAATTCCAGGCTGTCAGAGGCTCTGGGTGAGTCAAGCCAATCAAGTCTGCAGATTGTAAGGAGTGGACACACACCTGCCCTTGACATTCCTGCTGAGATTGCCTGCTGCAGCCACTTCACAGGCCCAGGCCCCCCCGCACCCCCTTGGCAAGGGCTCAGCCTCCCCCATTCAGGGTGGGACTGTTTTTGCAGGAGCCACACTCAGTCTTGGCACAAGCACCTGCAGCCTCCAGCCCAAGGCTTTGCTGGTCTCCCTCCCTAGTTCCCTGGTCCCTGCAGCAGCCAAGAAAGACACTTCTGTCTGTTCTTTTTCCCTTCATCACCCTAGGCCTCACTCAGTAATCTAGCTATGGCTGTGAAATCACTCTGTTCAGAGACATTTATGGAGCAGTGGTTAAGGGGAAGAAGCTATTGATAACCCACCCCGTGGATGTATTAATTTTCAAAAATAAAAAATAAGGCCAATGAATGGATAAAGAAAGTCCTGAGCTTTTATTGAATGGCCATTTTGCAGGGAGATTTAAGGCCTGGGCAGTCACTCCACCCTTTCTTCTGCATGGAAGAATAAATCATGTGTTTTTCCACCGGCTCTGTGCTTAAGAAGGTACAGCAACTCTACAACTATTTCCTGGGACTAGTTAAATATTTGGTGTGTATTTCTCTTTATTTTTGAATAAATATTTAACTGACAGATGGCCAGAGAACAAAAATCAGAAGTAAACCCCAAAGCAGTAAGGGTCTAAGGGTTTGAAGAAGCCCAGGGGACTAACAAGGAGCTCTGAGGAATCCTGGAAGTTTCAGTAGTGGAGGATGGCACAGTCCTCTTGTCCCCTCCAGAGATTTTGCTGCTGAGAGGTCCAGTAGCAGAAGATCCTGGGTGTGTACCCTTTACCCTGCATTTCCCCAGTGCCTGGGCATAAATAAGAACCATCCATTACAAGAGACAAAATGCAGGTCCCCAGGCCCTCAGCATTTGGAATTCAGGATGTGTGGTAGCCTTCAGGGGGTGGTTCTCAGCATACATCTGATTTCTCTCGAGGCTCCATGTCTGGCCCCAAGGTTCCAGCAACCAGGATAGTGACTCGGGAGGCTGCCAAATCTGCGCAGGATCAATAGTTTTGAAAGCACCTTGTAGGCGTCTGTGCCTACAGCCAGAGTCAAAGGCTGGACTGGACCATCTCTCCGTTCAGCTACACCAGGATCTGAGTCTCTTTGACCCTGCGCACGTGCACACACGCACACGCACGCCGTGCAGGCGCGCGCGCGCACACACACACACACACACACACGGTGCCACTCCCAGGGAGCATGCACTGAAGAAAAGAATAACTATTTAATAAATGGTGCTTAGAGAACTTGTTAGCCACATGTAGAAGATTGAAATTGGATCAGTACCTCTTACCACTGACAAAAATTGAGTCCTGCTGTATAAAAGATTTACATTTAAGACACAAAACCAAAAATTTTAACAGAAAGTTGAGGAAAACTCTTGACAAATAGACCTGGGAAAGATTTTATGAACAAGACTTCCTTGGCAGTTGCGGAAACATCAAAAATAAATAAATCATATGTCATTAATCAAAAAATCTTCTGCATAGCTAAAGGTACCACAGCTAAAGCAAACAGACAGCCTTCAGAATGGGCAATGTATTTGCCTGCTATGAATCTGACAAAAAGCTGATAACTAGAACCTACTGAGAACTCAAATTAATCAACAAAAAGCGCAAACAACCCCATTCATAAGATGGGAAGAAACTTGAACCGAAACTTCACTGATGATGACATATGAATGGCCAAAAAACACATGAACAAAGACTCATTGTTCCTAATCATCAGAGAAATACAAAGCAAAACCTCTACAGATATTGCCTAATTCCAGTGAGGTTAGCCCACAATACAAAATCCCAAATCTGCAGATGCTGATGTGGATATGGAGAGAAAAGAACACTTCTGCACTGCTGGTCGTAATGCAAACCAATTCAACCTCTATGGAAAGAAGTATGGAGAAGTCTCAAACAACTAAAAGTGTACCTTCCATTTGATCTCACAATCATATTACTAGGTATGTATGCAGAAGAAAAACAATTATTTTGGGCGGCACCTGTGGCTCAGTCGGTAAGGCGCCGGCCCCGTATGCTGAGGGTGGCGGGTTCAAACCCAGCCCCGGCCAAACTGCAACCAAAAAATAGCCAGGCGTTGTGGCGGGCGCCTGTAGTCCCAGCTACTCGGGAGGCTGAGGCAAGAGAATCGCTTAAGCCCAGGAGTTGGAGGTTGCTGTGAGCTGTGTGAGGCCACGGCACTCTACCGAGGGCCATAAAGTGAGACTCTGTCTCTACAAAAAAATAAAAATAAATAAAATAAAATAAAATAAAAAAAGAAATAATAAAAAAAGAAAAACAATTATTTTACCATAAGGACATTTATACCAGAATGTTTATTGCATCTCAGTTCACAATTGCCAAGACATGGAAGCAACCCAAGTGCCCATCAACTCCTAAATACATTAACAAACTGTGGTACATATATAGCATGGAACACTATTCAGATAGAAGAAAAGATGGAGACTTTACATTTTTTGTGTTTACTTAAATAAAGTAGAAACACATTCTACTGAGTAAAGAATATAAAATTGTAAATTTGTAATGTAACAGTGTACTACAAAAACACAATTAACTGAACTTACTACAAGATTACATGTTATACAGATAATACAGAAAACATGTCCTTCCTCTCCCTCTCAGTTCTGAGAGAATACAATATGTATAATAAAACATTAATAATTTCAAAATTTTCATTGAAAAAAAATCCATGAATACTAGATAAATCTCTATGCACATAATCTAGAGAACAGAGAGAAAATAGAAAAGTTCCTAGAAACACACAACCTCCAACACTTAACCAGAAAGAAATGAAACTGAGTAGAACAAAAAAAAAAGCAAGAAAAGTGAGATTAAACCAGTAATGAAAAATCTAGTCAAAAAAGAGAAGCCCTGCACAAGATATGTTCATAACTGAATTCTGTCAAACCTACAATGAATACTGGTACATATAATGTAGAAATTATTCCATAATATTGAGAAAATTGAAACCTCCCCAACTCATTCCATGAAGCTAATGTTATAGTCATACAAAAGCCAGGAAAAGACACAATGATAACAAAAGAAAAGTAGAAACCAATATCTTTTATGAATACAGGTGCAAAAACACTAAAAAAAAAAAAAAAACCTAGCAGTCTGAGAAAAACAGTATACTAAAAAAAAAAAGAAAAAAAAAATCAAGCACCAAGATGACTTCATTCCATATGCAAGGATAGCAAACAAGGCATTATAAAAACCCTGAACAAACTAGGCATAGAAAGAAAATATCTCAGAATTATAAAAGTCATATTTGGAAAACACACAACTAACATATTCAACGGAAGAAAGTCGAAAGCATTGCCCATAAGAACTGGAGTAAGACAAGGATTCCCACTATCACCACTCCTTTTTGACATAGTGCTAGAAGTCCTAGGCAAGATAAAAAAAAGGGAATATTAAGGGTATCCAAACTGGTAAAGTGGAGGTCAAACATCGCTTTTTTCCAATGATATAATCTTCTACCTAGAAAATCCCAAAGGTTCTACCAAGAGTTTTCTGGAATTAATAAATAAATTAAACAAGTCTTAGGATAAGAAGCCAATATACATAAATTAATACCATTTCTATATAACAATGACAGTTAAGCCAGGAGTCAAATCAAAGACTAAGTAACATTCATAAAACAAAAACAAAATAAAATAAGTAGGGATATACTTACACACAAGTAAGAGAGTAAAATTTCTCTAACATGTAAAACAATAAAACTCTGAACAAAAAAGTTGCAGAGGATATAAACAAATATCCTGACTTAGTAGAAACAAAAATGTTAAAATATCAAGACTACCTAAAGTGATTAATAAATGCAATGCAATCTCCATCAAGTTGCCAAAGTCATAATTCACAGATAAAGAAAAAAATTATTTTATACTTTGTTTGGAGCCATAAAAGAGCCTGAATCTTTTTTTTTTTTTTTTAATATAGCTGGGGATTCATTGATGGTACAATAAGCCAGGTTACACTGATTGCAATTGTTAGGTAAAGTCCCCCTTGCAATCATGTCTTGCTCCCATAAAGTGTGACACACACCAAGGCAAAAGAGCCTGAATCTTAACCAAAAGAATGAATCTGTAGGACTCCCAGTGCCACACTTGAAGCCATATCATGAAACTATAGCGTTGTAGTTTAACAAAAACAGCATGGTATTTCTACAAAAATATGGAAATACACCAATGGAATGGAGGACCCAGATATAAAACCCCCTACCTTCAACAAAGTTATCTTTGACAAAGCAGGCAATAACATACACTGGGGAAAAGAAGCCCTATTTATATTTAATAAATGGCTCTGGGATGGGGGGAGGAGGAGCAAGATGGCAGCCGAGTCACAGATTCCTTGCATCTGGGCACCGTGAGTCTGGGGATATAGGACTCCAGGCATCTCTGGCTGGTGGGATCTGCCTATCATCACCCCTGAGAGGATACAGGGAGACAGCGAGAGACTTCTGGACCCCAAGAGGAGGACTAAAACAGTGGAAAACCGGCAAGTGGTCGCGTGTGTTCAATCCGCCTAAACCCGCCCGCAACTGTAAGTTCAGTAGCAGCGAGACTGCAAACCAAAAAGGCCTTACCTGTGAACTGTTTTGGTGTCTTTGGACTTGGCACTCAGCTGAACTGCCTTGGGGAGGGCCTGAGCGGGAGTAGAAATTATTCCATAATATTGAGAAAATTGAAACCTCCCCAACTCATTCCATGAAGCTAATGTTATAGTCATACAAAAGCCAGGAAAAGACACAATGATAACAAAAGAAAAGTAGAAACCAATATCTTTTATGAATACAGGTGCAAAAACACTAAAAAAAAAAAAAAAAAAAAAAAAACCTAGCAGTCTGAGAAAAACAGTATACTAAAAAAAAAAAGAAAAAAAAAATCAAGCACCAAGATGACTTCATTCCATATGCAAGGATAGCAAACAAGGCATTATAAAAACCCTGAACAAACTAGGCATAGAAAGAAAATATCTCAGAATTATAAAAGTCATATTTGGAAAACACACAACTAACATATTCAACGGAAGAAAGTCGAAAGCATTGCCCATAAGAACTGGAGTAAGACAAGGATTCCCACTATCACCACTCCTTTTTGACATAGTGCTAGAAGTCCTAGGCAAGATAAAAAAAAGGGAATATTAAGGGTATCCAAACTGGTAAAGTGGAGGTCAAACATCGCTTTTTTCCAATGATATAATCTTCTACCTAGAAAATCCCAAAGGTTCTACCAAGAGTTTTCTGGAATTAATAAATAAATTAAACAAGTCTTAGGATAAGAAGCCAATATACATAAATTAATACCATTTCTATATAACAATGACAGTTAAGCCAGGAGTCAAATCAAAGACTAAGTAACATTCATAAAACAAAAACAAAATAAAATAAGTAGGGATATACTTACACACAAGTAAGAGAGTAAAATTTCTCTAACATGTAAAACAATAAAACTCTGAACAAAAAAGTTGCAGAGGATATAAACAAATATCCTGACTTAGTAGAAACAAAAATGTTAAAATATCAAGACTACCTAAAGTGATTAATAAATGCAATGCAATCTCCATCAAGTTGCCAAAGTCATAATTCACAGATAAAGAAAAAAATTATTTTATACTTTGTTTGGAGCCATAAAAGAGCCTGAATCTTTTTTTTTTTTTTTTAATATAGCTGGGGATTCATTGATGGTACAATAAGCCAGGTTACACTGATTGCAATTGTTAGGTAAAGTCCCCCTTGCAATCATGTCTTGCTCCCATAAAGTGTGACACACACCAAGGCAAAAGAGCCTGAATCTTAACCAAAAGAATGAATCTGTAGGACTCCCAGTGCCACACTTGAAGCCATATCATGAAACTATAGCGTTGTAGTTTAACAAAAACAGCATGGTATTTCTACAAAAATATGGAAATACACCAATGGAATGGAGGACCCAGATATAAAACCCCCTACCTTCAACAAAGTTATCTTTGACAAAGCAGGCAATAACATACACTGGGGAAAAGAAGCCCTATTTATATTTAATAAATGGCTCTGGGATGGGGGGAGGAGGAGCAAGATGGCAGCCGAGTCACAGATTCCTTGCATCTGGGCACCGTGAGTCTGGGGATATAGGACTCCAGGCATCTCTGGCTGGTGGGATCTGCCTATCATCACCCCTGAGAGGATACAGGGAGACAGCGAGAGACTTCTGGACCCCAAGAGGAGGACTAAAACAGTGGAAAACCGGCAAGTGGTCGCGTGTGTTCAATCCGCCTAAACCCGCCCGCAACTGTAAGTTCAGTAGCAGCGAGACTGCAAACCAAAAAGGCCTTACCTGTGAACTGTTTTGGTGTCTTTGGACTTGGCACTCAGCTGAACTGCCTTGGGGAGGGCCTGAGCGGGAGTGCGGAGAACTTTGGCCTTTGTCTAGGGCCCCAGTCTGAGCCGCTGAGCCAGACGGAGCTAATAGAGTTTGGCTCAGGGTCACAGGCAGACATTGTGAGCGATCTGCCCTGGCAAGCTCCGCCCTCAGGGTCGCAGAGCTGGAATTGGGTGGGAGCTGGTAACCCAGCGACCAAGTAGCCTAAGGGCGGGGTCTGAGCCGCCTTGCAGCCCTAACCCTCAGGGGCAGAGGGAGACCAGTTTTGACACACAGGGTAAGTGGATAGCCACTTCAGCAGTGATTCCAGCAACAAGCACTTCCCTGAGAAAGCTTCTGCTCAGTAAGTGAACAAGTTCAAAGTGCCTTTTAAGTGGGCTGAAGAGAGATTTAGGGTGTCTACCTGCTGGGGTTCGAGAAACTAGCAGCCTCCAGTCATATCAGAACTGTGATTAACATCTCATACCCCAGAAGACCACGTGTTGCCCAGACAATATTCAATTCCATATACATACTGCTTTGTTTTTGGTTGCGTGTGTGTTTTTTTGTTTGTTTGTTTGTATGGTTTTTTTTTTGGTTTGGTTGTTTTTTTGTTTATTTTGACGTTCTAGATTGTTGTTTTGTTTTTTAAGTTCAACCTTTTCCATACAGATCCTTTTTCTTTCTCAATTTTTCTAGTTTAATTATAATTTCCCATTGCTGCCTATTTCAATAATCAGAACTTCATTTTTGTTAGTGTTTCTACCACTATTATTTGGTTTTTCCAGCCAATTTTATCCCGTGAAGTTTTCTGTTTGCTTGTTTTGGTTTGATTTATAGCATTTTTGTCTTTCCTCTCTACTTGGTGGAGGTGGGGTACTGTGTCTGATCAGGTTAGCAAAGAGCTGCTGACCTCAAGGGAAGCACCCCACTTGGCACCCCCAGAAGGTTTTATTTTTTTTTTAAGGTTGTATCAAAGTACCCTACTGTACACCTATATTGCTCTGTCTCCCTCTTTCTGTGCCTCTCTTCTTTTTGTCAATATTCCTTCCACCCAACCACTCTCCTTTCTCTATTTTTCTTTTTTTTCATTTTTTTTTTTTTCTTATCACTCGGTCCTCATTTCTTTCATCGCTTTTTTGCTCTTAAACCTTCTCAACCTTCTGGTCCTGTAACCCTTAGTCCACAGGCACAAGAACTTAAAGAGCAAGAGGAATTGAAAGGAAAATTAGGGCAAGTAAACAGATAAAAGAAATCACCCATGAGGAAGAATCAGCAGAAAACTCCAGGCAACATGAAGAACCAGTCCAGAACTACCCCGCCAAGGGACCATGAGGTAGCTACGGCAGAGGATTCCACCTATACAGAAATGTTAGGAATGACAGAAAGGGAATTTAGAATACACATGTTGAAAACAATGAAGGAAATGATGGAAACAATGAAGGAAACTGTTAATAAAGTGGAAAATAACCAAAAGGAAATTCAAAAACAGAATCAAATAAGAGATGAACGATATGAAGAATATAAAAAGGATATAGCAGAGCTGAAGGAAATGAAACAGTCAATCAGGGAACTTAAAGATGCAATGGAAAGTATCAGCAACAGGTTAGACCATGCAGAAGAAAGAATTTCAGAGGTAGAAGACAAAGTTTTTGAGATAACTCAGATAGTAAAAGAGGCAGAAAAGAAGAGAGAGAAAGCAGAACGTTCACTGTCAGAATTATGGGACTTTATGAAGCGTTCCAACATACGAGTTATAGGAATTCCAGAAGGGGAAGAAGAATGCCCCAGAGGAATGGAAGCCATACTAGAGAATATTATAAAAGAAAATTTCCCAAATATCACCAAAGATTCTGACACACTGCTTTCAGAGGGATATCGGACCCCAGGTCGCCTCAACTCTAACCGAGCTTCTCCAAGACACATTGTGATGAACCTGTCCAAAGTCAAGACAAAAGAAAAGATTCTGCAAGCTGCCAGGAGTAAGCGCCAGTTGACCTACAGGGGCAAATCCATCAGATTGACCGCAGACTTCTCTAATGAAACCTTCCAAGCAAGAAGACAATGGTCATCTACCTTTAATCTACTTAAACAGAACAATTTTCAGCCCAGAATTCTGTACCCTGCTAAGCTAAGCTTCAAAATTGACGGAGAAATCAAATCATTTATGGATATACAAACATTGAGGAAATTCGCCACAACAAGACCAGCTCTACAGGAAATACTTCAACCTGTTCTGCACACTGACCACCACAATGGATCAGCAGCAAAGTAAGAACTCAGAAATTAAAGGACAGAACCTAACCTCCACACTGATGCAAAAGACAAAACTAAGCAATGGACTCTCACAAAATACGACGAATAGAATACTACCACACTTGTCAATTATCTCAATAAATGTTAATGGCTTGAATTCACCACTGAAGAGACATAGATTGGTTGACTGGATTAAAAAACACAAGCCATCCATTTGCTGTCTGCAAGAAACACACCTGGCTTCAAAAGACAAATTAAAGCTCTGAGTCAAGGGTTGGAAGACAATTTTTCAGGCAAATGGAATTCAGAAGAAAAGAGGAGTTGCAATCTTATTTTCAGATACATGTGGATTTAAAGCAACTAAAGTCAAAAAAGACAAAGATGGTCACTTTATATTGGTCAAGGGAAAAATACAACAAGAAGACATTTCAATTCTAAATATTTATGCACCCAATTTAAATGCTCCCAGATTCTTGAAGCAGACCTTACTCAGTCTGAGCAATATGATATCTGATAATACCATCATAACAGGGGACTTTAACACTCCTCTTACAGAGCTGGACAGATCCTCTAAACAGAAATTAAACAAGGATATAAGAGACTTAAATGAGACTCTAGAACAACTGTGCTTGATAGACGCATATAGAACACTCCACCCCAAAGATAAAGAATATACATTCTTCTCATCACCCCATGGAACATTCTCCAAAATTGATCATATCCTGGGACACAAAACAAATATCAACAGAATCAAAAGAATTGAAATTTTACCTTGTATCTTCTCAGACCATAAGGCACTAAAGGTGGAACTCAACTCTAACAAAAATGCTCGACCCCACCCAAAGGCATGGAAACTGAACAATCTTCTGTTGAATAACAGATGGGTGCAGGAAGAAATAAAACAGGAAATCATTAACTTCCTTGAGCATAACAACAATGAAGACACAAGCTACCAAAACCTGTGGGATACTGCAAAAGCAGTTTTGAGAGGAAAATTCATCGCTTTAGATGCCTACATTCGAAAAACTGAAAGAGAGCACATCAACAATCTCACAAGAGATCTTATGGAATTGGAAAAAGAAGAACAATCTAAGCCTAAACTCAGTAGAAGAAAAGAAATATCCAAAATCAAATCAGAGATCAATGAAATTGAAAACAAAAGAATCATTCAGAAAATTAATGAAACAAGGAGTTGGTTTTTTGAAAAAATAAATAAAATAGATAAACCATTGGCCAGACTAACGAGGAATAGAAAAGTAAAATCTCTAGTAACCTCAATCAGAAATGATAAAGGGGAAATAACAACTGATCCCACAGAGATACAAGAGATCATCTCTGAATACTACCAGAAACTCTATGCCCAGAAATTTGACAATGTGAAAGAAATGGATCAATATTTGAAATCACACCCTCTCCCTAGACTCAGCCAGGAAGAAATAGAGCTCCTGAACAGACCAATTTCAAGCACTGAGATCAAAGAAACAATAAAAAATCTTCCAACCAAAAAATGCCCTGGTCCAGATGGCTTCACTCCAGAATTCTATCAAACCTTCAAGGAAGAGCTTATTCCTGTACTGCAGAAATTATTCCAAAAAATTGAGGAAGAAGGAATCTTCCCCAACACATTCTATGAAGCAAACATCACCATGATACCAAAACCAGGAAAAGACCCAAACAAAAAGGAGAATTTCAGACCAATCTCACTCATGAACATAGACGCAAAAATTCTCAACAAAATCCTAGCCAATAGATTACAGCTTATCATCAAAAAAGTCATTCATCATGATCAAGTAGGCTTCATCCCAGGGATGCAAGCCTGGTTTAACATACGCAAGTCTATAAACGTTATCCACCATATTAACAGAGGCAAAAATAAAGATCACATGATCCTCTCAATAGATGCAGAAAAAGCATTTGATAAAATCCAGCATCCTTTTCTAATTAGAACTCTGAAGAGTTTAGGCATAGGTGGCACATTTCTAAAACTGATTGAAGCTATCTATGACAAACCCACAGCCAATATTTTACTGAATGGAGTAAAACTGAAAGCTTTTCCTCTTAGAACTGGAACCAGACAAGGTTGTCCTCTGTCACCTTTACTATTCAACATAGTGCTGGAAGTTCTAGCCAATACAATTAGGCAAGACAAGGAAATAAAGGGAATCCAAATGGGAGCAGAGGAGGTCAAACTCTCCCTCTTTGCTGACGACATGATCTTATACTTAGAGAACCCCAAAGACTCAACCACAAGACTCCTAGAAGTCATCAAAAAATACAGTAATGTTTCAGGATATAAAATCAATGTCCACAAGTCAGTAGCCTTTGTGTACACCAGTAACAGTCAAGATGAGAAGCTAATTAAGGACACAACTCCCTTCACCATAGTCTCAAAGAAAATCAAATACCTAGGAATATACCTAACGAAGGAGGTGAAGGACCTGTATAAAGAAAACTATGAAATCCTCAGAAAGGAAATAGCAGAGGATATTAACAAATGGAAGAACATACCATGCTCATGGATGGGAAGAATCAACATTGTTAAAATGTCCATACTTCCCAAAGCAATCTACCTATTCAATGCCATTCCTATCAAAATACCAACTTCATACTTTCAAGATTTGGAAAAAATGATTCTGCGTTTTGTATGGAAGTGGAAAATACCCCGTATAGCTAAGGCAGTTCTCTGTAATAAAAATAAAGCTGGGGGCATCAGCATACCAGATTTTAGTCTGTACTACAAAGCCATAGTGCTCAAGACAGCATGGTACTGGCACAAAAACAGAGACATAGACACTTGGAATCGAATGGAAAACCAAGAAATGAAACTAACATCTTACAACCACCTAATCTTTGATAAACCAAACAAGAACATACCTTGGGGGAAAGACTCCCTATTCAATAAATGGTGTTGGGAGAACTGGATGTCTACATTTAAAAGACTGAAACTGGACCCACACCTTTCCCCACTCACAAAAATTGATTCAAGATGGATAAAGGACTTAAACTTAAGGCATGAAACAATAAAAACCCTCCAAGAAAGCATAGGAAAAACACTGGAAGATATTGGCCTGGGGGAAGACTTCATGAAGAAGACTGCCATGGCAATTGCAACAACAACAAAAATAAACAAATGGGACTTCATTAAACTGAAAAGCTTCTGTACAGCTAAGGAGACAATAACCAAAGCAAAGAGACAACCTACACAATGGGAAAGGATATTTGCATATTTTCAATCAGACAAAAGCTTGATAACTAGGATCTATAGAGAACTCAAATTAATCCACATGAAAAAAGCCAACAATCCCTTATATCAATGGGCAAGAGACATGAATAGAACTTTCTCTAAAGATGACAGACGAATGGCTAACAAACACATGAAAAAATGTTCATCATCTCTATATATTAGAGAAATGCAAATCAAAACAACCCTGAGATATCATCTAACCCCAGTGAGAATGGCCCACATCACAAAATCTCAAAACTGCAGATGCTGGCATGGATGTGGAGAGAAGGGAACACTTTTACACTGCTGGTGGGACTGCAAACTAGTACAACCTTTCTGGAAGGAAGTATGGAGAATCCTCAAAGCACTCAAGCTAGACCTCCCATTTGATCCTGCAATCCCATTACTGGGCATCTACCCAGAAGGAAAGAAATCCTTTTATCATAAGGACACTTGTACTAGACTGTTTATTGCAGCTCAATTTACAGTCGCCAAAATGTGGAAACAGCCTAAATGCCCACCAACCCAGGAATGGATTAACAAGCTGTGGTATATGTATACCATGGAATACTATTCAGCCATTAAAAAAAATGGAGACTTTACTTCCTTCGTATTAACCTGGATGGACGTGGAAGATATTATTCTTAGTAAAGCATCACAAGAATGGAGAAGCATGAATCCTATGTACTCAATTTTGATATGAGGACAATTAATGACAATTATGGTTATGGGGGGGGAAACAGAAAGAGGGAAGGAGGGAGGTGGGTGGGGCCTTGGTGTGTGTCACACTTTATGGGGGCAAGACATGATTGCAAGAGGGACTTTACCTAACAATTGCAATCAGTGTAACCTGGCTTATTGTACCCTCAATGAATCCCCAACAATAAAAAAAAAAAAAAAGAAAAAAAAAAAAAAAACCAGAAACACAAAAATAAATAAATAAATAAATAAATGGCTCTGGGAAAACTGGATTGTTACATGCACCAGAATGAAGTAGGACCACTAGATCTCACCACTCAAATTCAGGATATACAAAAGATTTATGGCACAAAATCATAAATATTCTAGAGGAAAATGTAGAAAAAGCTATTCTAAATATGATTCTAAGCAAAGAACTTAAGAAAAAGACCCCAAAGGCAATCATGGCAAAACCAAAACTAGGATTTGTTTCAGCTAAAAAGCATCTACACTGCTACAGACACAAATAACAGATCAGAATAGACAACCTACAGAATGGAAGAAATGTTCACAAATTACACTTCCAATAAAGGACTAGTAATTAGAATTTACAAATAACTCAAGCAACCAACAGGAAAAAGACAAACCGTCTTATAAACAAGTGGGCAAAACACATGAAAAGACAATTCTCAAAATAAGAAAAAATGGTCATTAAACATGCGAAAAAATATACAATTTCATGACTTATTAGGGTAATACAAATTAAATTCACAATGAGATTATCACCTTATTCCGGTTACAATGCAATTTATTAAAATTCCCAAATCAATAGGTGCTGACATGGACACAGAGAGAAAGACATTTTTGTATGCTGTTGGTTGGAGTGCAAATTTGTAAAACTTCTATGAAAATGAGAATGAAGTTTTCTCAAAGAACTAAAAGTAGACCTACAATTTGACCCAGGAGTCCCACTACTGGTTATTTTCCCCAAAAGAAGAGAAATTATTTTAACAAAAAATACCTGCATTTGAATGATTATTGCAGCACAATTCATTATTGCCAATATGTGGAAACAAACCAAGTGCTGACAAATTCATGAGTGGACTAATTAAATGTTGTATATGTATTCCATGGAGTACTACTCAACCACAAAAAATGATAAATTAAAACCTTTTACAACAATCTGTACGGCACTAGAGACCATCCTTCTAAGTGAAATATCTCAAGAATGAAAAACAAACACCACATTGTCACTATTAAATTGGAGCTAACTGATGAGCTCACATGTGCACAGAGGGAAGTAAAAGTCTGTGGAAATCAACCAAGGGAAAGGGGTAGAGGGAAGGAGGCAAATGGACTAAGCCAACCTATTGGGTACTGTGAATACCATATGAGTGATGGGCATACCTATAGTCAGGACTGTAGCATCACAAAAATGATCCATGTAACCTGAAATATTTTTACACCAGTAATATGTTGAAACAAAATAATCCATTCATATTTGTGAAAATACAAAAAATCTTCTAATCTATTTTCAGTCCATAAATACCCAGATGGATTTTAAAAAGAATGCAGAAAGGGGGGCTCCATGATGACAGACTAGAGACATTTCTTCATCAGCTGATCTCAGTAAAATTGATGAGTGGAGTTTCTAGGTGCCTCCATCTGGATTGTCTTGTCCAGAAACAACATTGCAAAGGCACAGTGAGACACAATGGAGCACCAGGAGCAAAACGTTAAGAAGGGTGAGAGGCACGCATGAAAAGCAGATGCAAAGGACTGCAGCAACCCAGGGAGAGAGCCTGCATGTGGAATCCCTGGGGGATCAATTTTGCAGGTGATTTCCCCTCACCCCACCATGGCATTCTGTAGGAGTGGACTGGGGATTGAACTGAACTCTGAGAGGGCCTGTCCATTCATGCCTGAGGACTGATATGAAATAAGCAGGAATATAGGTCCCACAGGACGTGCAGGTGCACAGAAGCTGGCCTTTTGTTGAAGGGTTGGAGAGAGTATATTCTACCTCTTAGGGACAAAGCCAGGGCCTGAACCCAGGCTATCATTTTATATTTATTTATTTATTTATTTATTTATTTATTTATTTTTATTAAACCATAGCTGTGTACATTAGTATGATCGTGGGGCACCATACACTTGGTTCATAGATCGTTTGACACATTTTCATCACATTAGTTAACATAGCTTTTGTAGCATTTTCTTAGTTATTTTGCTAAGACCTTTACATTCCACATTTACTAGGATTCACATATACCCTTGTAAGAGCCACTGGCTGGGCAGATCTGGACCTGGAGCCTGTTCAGTGGGAGGCCAGGCAGCCTGGCCCCCATTGCCTAGGGAGACAGACAGGCAGGAGTGGATAATGCTAAAACCTTGAGCTGGCTGGCACCCAAGGGAGCCAAGCTTGGAGCAGCCTCATAGAATCCCATTATGTTAATGCTTCTGACTCCAGCAGTTGGAGCTACCCTAGGGCTGACTTCCTTGGACACATGGGCAGAGGTGAGCAGATTATGCCTACCACATTGCCCCATCTGATGCTTCAGGGAACTGTTTGGATGGCAGATTCTTCCCCGCCTCCTCACCTCACAGTCTGGCATAAGCTTCAGGAGTTTGCCTCTACCACCCCCATGGGGATTCACCTCTCATACAGTTAGCTACCAAGCCCAGAATAACATCAATGAATCAGGAAAACAAGACTGGATCTCTTTGGCAACTAGCCGATAACATCCCACCCCTACCACATGCAGAATACAGAGTACTGGGGCTTTTTTTCCCCTCTTAACCAAGAAGTGCCACCTATTGTCATTAGGAAGAAAAGGTTTTTTCTTTTTATTTGCTTTTCCTAATCCTGGAGCATTACTTATGGACCACGCAGTACATGTATTTTTAAATTTTTTCCTTTCTTTAAAACTTTATTATTTTTTTTTTGTAACTTTATACTTTTTCTATTTTCTTCTCCCTTTCCTTTTCCTTTTTTTTTTGATTTTTCTATTTTTCTCATATTTCTCTCATAAATCTCTTAAGTAACAATCAAGATAATATCTCTCTTTTGAGTGTGTTTTGTGTTTGGTTTTTTGGAAGACCATTTCTCTAAGGCCTCCATGGCAGTGTAGCAGCAATAGTGTAGCTCATGGTGGCCTTCAACACCTGGATTTGGAAATTCCTGGTCCTGCTTTGACCTCCTGAGGGGCTGCAACAGCTGTTCCTCACTAAGGTTCATGTTTTTGTTTGTTTGTTTTTTCTATATTTGATGGAAGTAGGGTCTCACTCTGGATCAGTCTGGTCAGAATCATCTAACTTTGGGTAATACACCTGCCCTAGAGCCCCCAGATCACTGATATTGCTGGTATGCTTCACTATGCATGGCCTGTTACAATTATTATCATTAGCTTTCTTCTTTATATCTCTCATTTTCGCATTCTTTTACTCTCCTTCCTTTTCATTTTTTAATCCCGGTACCAAAAGGCAACTTTAATCTCAAAGCACAGAAACAAAGAGGCTTAATGAGAACTAAGAAGTGCGAAAAGTTAAGTAGTGGAAGGAAATAACAAGAAGTAATAAAACATGCAGAGGATCCAACAAATAAAAATTATATCAACTTGAAAAACTAGAATAGACCAATCCTGCAAGGCATTACCAAGCTGCTATTAAGAATGAAAAGACAAAAAGAATTTAGATTATAGATGTCCAAGTTGATGAAGAGAATTAAAGGGCAAGTGGAAAGTCACCAAACGGAAATAAAAAAACTGACCCAAGAAACAATCAAAAGACATGATGAAATTAGAAAAGAGTTCAACGTATTGAAGGAGTCATTCAAGGAGTTTAAAAATGCAATAGAAAATTTCCATAACAGCATAAACCTTGAAGAAGAAAGAATCTTAGAACTTAAAGACAAGGCTCTTGAGCTAACTCAGTTATTCAATGTGGCAGAAAAGAGGAGAGTAAAGGTCAGGTGTGGTGGCTCACACCTGTAATCCTAGCACCCTTTGAGGCCAAGGAGGGTGGATTGCTTGAGCTCACAGGTTTGAGACTAGAGTGAGACCTCATCTCTAAAAATAGGCATTGTGGCGGGCACCTGTAGACCCAGCTACTTGGGAGGCTGAGGCAAGAGGATTGCTTGAGCCCGAGAGTTTAAGGTTCCTATTAGCTATGACACCACGGCACTCTACCTCAGGTGACAAAGTGACATTCTATCTCAAAAAACAAAACAAACAAACAAATACAAGAGAGTAAAAGAATAGCAATCTTAGAGAATTATGGGATTTTATAAAGTACATAAACATACAAATTATAGGATACTCAAAAGAAAGGAAGAGTGACCCAAAGACACAGAAGACCTATTGGAGGATATCATAAATGAAAAATGTTTAAGTATTACCAAAGATTCAGAGATACTCCATTGATAATTATCAAATCCCAGTTTATCTCAATTCAAACAGAGCACCTCCTAGACACATTGTAAAAAACTTGGCCAAAATGAAATAGAAAATTTTGAAGGCCACCAGGAATAAACACCAGGTGACCTACAAGGGCAATTCCATCAGAATGACAGCAGATTTCTCAGCTGAAAAATAACAAGCTAGAATAGATAGGACTCTCATTTTCAATATACTCAAACACAACAACTTCCTGCTTAGGATTCTGTATCCTACAAAATGAAGTTTCATATTCAATGGATATATCAAATGTTTTCCTTGCAAGCAATCATTGAAGAAATGTGCCACTATAAGATAAACTCTCCAGGAAGTATTCCAGAGTAATATTACACATCGAACATAACAATGTACCACAAGCAAAGAAATTAAAGGTCAGAAATTAAAGGTCAAAGCCTAGCTTCCTCAATGGTACAAGTGATAAATGTAGGTGGCAACCTTTACAAAAGAAGACAAACACAAATCCATCATAGTTATTAATTTCTCAATAAATGTGAATGGGGGTAAAAATGGCAGAGCATGGGTACAGCTTTTCTCTGACAACATTCAGCCCATCTGGTAAACTTGTTCAGATTGAATATGCATTGGCTGATGCAGCTGGAGGAACCCCTTCAGTGGGAATTAGAACTGCAAATGGTGTGGTATTAGCAACTGAGAAGAAACAGAAATCCATTCTGTATGATGAACGAAGTGTGCACAAAGTGGAACCAATTACCAAGCACATAGGTTTGGTGTACAGCGGCATGGGCCCAGATTACAGAGTTCTTGTGCATAGAGCTCGAAAACTAGCTCAGCCGTACTATCTTGTTTACCAAGAACCCATTCCCATGGCTCAGCTGGTACAGAGAGTAGCTTCTGTGATGCAGAAATATACCCAATCAGGTGGTGTCCGTCCATTTGGAGTTTCTTTACTTATTTGTGGTTCGAATGAGGGACGACTATATTTATTTCCGTCAGACCCATCTGGAGCATACTTTGCCTGCAAAGCCACAGCAATGGGAAAGAACTACGTAAATGGGAAAACTTTCCTTAAGAAAAGCTATAATGAAGATCTGGAACTTGAAGATGCTATTCATACAGCTATCTTAACCCTGAAGGAAAGCTTTGAAGGGCAAATGACAGAAGATAACATAGAAGTTGGAATCTGCAACGAAGCTGAATTTAGGAGGCTTACTCCAACTGAAGTTAAGGATTACTTGGCTGCCATAGCATAATAATGAAATGACTGAGCAATTTGGAATTTCAGATAATCTATATACTTAAATATGTTTTGTTTTGCACATTTTTTGCATACTTATTTCTACATGGTTTAAACCAACTGATGTTTTTAAAATGACACTTATAAATCATAATAAACCATTAACCCCCCCCAAAAAAAAACAAAAAAATATATGTGAATGGCTTGAATTCCCCACTGATGAGACACGGACCAGCTGACTGGATCAAAAGCACAAGCCAACTATATGCTGTCCTCAGGTAACGTATCTAACAGCTAAGGACAAAACAAGACTCAGGGTGAGGGATTATAAATCAATATTTCAGGCAGATGGAAATCAAAAGAAAGCAGGGGTCACAATTTCAAGATACATTGGGCTTCAAACCACAAAAGATAAGGAATGATAAAAATGAAGTACACTATATACTGGTCAAGGGAACAATACCAGAAGACATCTCAATCCTAAGTATTCATGCACCCAAATTAATTAAATGTTTCCAGATTTACAAAATGAACTCTAACAAGTCTGAACAATATAACATCCTATAACAGCATAATTTCTGGGGACTTCACACCCTACTGACAGAACTGGACAGACCCTCCAAACACAAACTGAGCAAAGAAACGATCGACTTTAACATGACCCTACAAAACATACCACCCCAATATTACCAAATACACATTCTTCTCATTAGCTCATGAATAATTTTCCAAAACTGACCATATCCTAGGACACAAATCAAACCTCGCCTAATTTAAAAGAATAGAAATTATACCTTGTAGCTTACAGACTACTATGGAATCAAGGTCGAACTCATTTCCAACAAAAACTTTCATTCCCAAAATCATAAAAACTAAATGATCTTATGTGAAACACAACTATTTCAAGAAGATAAAGGAGAAAATCATTAGATTTGTCTAACAAAATGATGATGAAAAACCTCTGGGATACTGAGAAAGCAGTCATAAGAGGGAAATTTATTGCATTACATGCGCACAGCCAATAATTATAAAAGGCACAAATCAACAATCTAATGCATCATTTCTAGGAACTGGAAAAGAAAGAGCCATCCAATCCCAAACCTAGCAGAAGGAAAGAACCAAAATCAGAGCAGAAGAAAATGAAATTGAGAACAAAAGAACCATTCAGGAGATTAAGAAAACTAAAAGTTGGTTCTTTAAAATAAATAAAATAAAAAATAAAATTGATAAAAATAAAAAAATGATAAAACTTTGGCTAGTCTAACTAGAAACAGAAAAGTAAGATCTCTAATAACCTCACTGAGAAATGAAAGAGGGAAATAACAATAGATGTCACAGAAATACAAGAGATTATCTCTGATTGCTCCAAAAATTGCTATGCCCAGAAATTTAACATTGTGGAGGAAATGGACTAATACCTGGAATCATACCACCTACCTAGACTTAACCAGGAAGAATTAGAACTCTTGAACAGACCGATATCAAGCACAGTAATTGCAAAAATAAAATAGCTTCTAACAGCAAAAAAGAGTCCTGGACAAGATGATTTTACACCAGAATTTAAACAAACATTCAAAGAAGAGCTCATACCTATGGGGCAGAATCCATTCAAAAACATTGAGAAGGAAAGATCATTCCCCATTCACACTCTGGAGCAAATATCTTCCTGATACCAAAACCATAAAAAGGACCCATTAAGAAACACACACACACACACACACACACACACACCAATTTCACTAATGAATACAATACAACAATATTCAAAATCCTAGCAAATAGAATACAGGTGTGGGACGGCGCCAGCGCCCGGGCGCGCGACAGCAGGTGATAACGGTCCCCGCGAACTTCTCACCTCCTGGGCTGCGTGGCGACAGCCCCCGCGGCTACCCCGCGCCTCGCCGCGTCGGTCTCCAGCAGCCCCGCGCCACCGCCGCCGCCGCCTCCTCCCCGCGCGTCCCAGCCGAGTCTCCGCCTTCCTCAGCCTCCGCCGGCCCGACTGCCGCGTCTCAGCGCGGCGAGCGGTGCCTCGCCTGTACGGCCTGCCCTGACCGCGAGCGACGACCGTTCCCGGCACAGCGGCCAACCGCCGCGCTGCGCGCTGCCTCGGGGCGGATAGTTTGGCCGGGCAGCCCGCGCCCCTGGCGGAGCCCCCGGCGTCCAGCCTGCCCTCGCGCACACGCGCCCGCCCGCAGCCGCCTCACCTGCTCCCCAGCCACCCCCGCAGCCCGCGCGGCTAGGACAACCGCCGCCTGCCTGGTCTTGGGACTCTCGTGGACCCGAGAAAGCCTTGCTCCCTGTGAAGACCAAATTTGTACGCCGTCCTGGCTGAATTTGAGCCGGAAGTGGACGTCACTATGTGTTAAATTGAAAGCCACTAGAGAGCACCGATCTCCTTGTACTTCAGGCGCAGCTGCCTGTGAAGCCAGGCACGGAGCCTCTGTGATGGTGAGGACCTCGCGTGGACTGTAGGTTGTTTTCAGTTGGTCTTAACAGAGAAAGGACAGGATGGTGTCATTTTAACTCACACAGGGAAGAAGAATTCACTATGTTAAATTGATACTCGACTAAGCAAGGAAACTTTACCCATGTGTCAGTTTTCCTTCATGTACAAACAGAAATAGCATTGTTCATTGTGTGACTATTCTCTGTGTAATTTAAAATTTAAAAATGGACGAAAACAGCTTCCTTTCTTAATTTGAAACAAAATGCCGTACAAAGACTAGCTGCTGCTCTTTGCAAGGTCTACGGACTGTTTCCTATTTTGTATGTCTGGAAAAGTTATCAAACCAGTTTCAGATTTAAGAATTATGAATTTTTGTCAGGAATGAAAAATGTTGGGACTGAGAGTTCGTTAAATTCTGAAATTCCATGTCTAATTTTATAAATGTTGACAAATTCTGCCTAGACATTTTTATTTTTAAAAAGGTAAGCTGGATGCAGTCCATGCTGTTCGGAACCTCCTGGAGGCCAGGAGTTCAAGACTGTTGCTTTGTGAATTAGTAACATTATTTGCCAAATGAAGATACTGAAGCCCCAAGACAAAACTTGAAAAAGAGATACCAGACATCATCAGTGCTCTGGGAAAGCAGATGTCGAAAAACAGACAACAGTGAATATACACTATAACCCACACACTCAGGCCTGTAGTCCCAGCGCTGTGGGAGGCCAAGGCGGGTGAATTGCCTGAGCACAGAGGTTCCAGACCAGTATGAGCAGCAGTGAGCCAGATTTAAGACCCTGTCTCTACTAACAACATTAAAAACAGCCAGACGTTGTGGAAGGCGTCTGTAATCCCAGCTACTGGTGAGGCAATGGGAAAAAAGCGTAGCCAGAGGAAGAAGAAAATGAACAACAACAACAACAACAAAAAGAGTACGAAGAAGAATGAACAAG
Organism: Nycticebus coucang; assembly: GCF_027406575.1. Classification (NCBI taxonomy): domain Eukaryota; kingdom Metazoa; phylum Chordata; class Mammalia; order Primates; family Lorisidae; genus Nycticebus; species Nycticebus coucang. The sequence continues at coordinate 24,097,571 of NC_069799.1, read as the reverse complement.
CAAGCTAAAATTAAAAAAAAAAAGAAAGTAACCCTTCTGATTAAGACTGTGCACTTGAAACATTGTAATTTCTATTTTTTAATTAAGTTTTATGGAAATGGCAGCCATTTTCCGTTTAACACAGCATAAAGGTTAGAGTTTGTGACTACAAACTTTCGTTTTTGTTTTTGTTTTTTTGTAGAGACAGAGTCTCACTTTATGGCCCTCGGTAGAGTGCTGTGGCCTCACACAGCTCACAGCAACCTCCAACTCCTGGGCTTAAGCGATTCTCTTGCCTCAGCCTCCCAAGTAGCTGGGACTACAGGTGCCCGCCACAACGCTCGGCTATTTTTTGGTTGCAGTTTGGCCGGGGCTGGGTTTGAACCCACCACCCTCGGTATATGGGGCCGGCGCCTTACTGACTGAGCCACAGGCGCCGCCCGTGACTACAAACTTTCGAATCTACAATGAATGTTTGCCGAAAGGCCCAGTGGATACAACTATCAAGTCATACCTCTGTACTATAATTAAGCATTGTTTCAAAGAGAATCAATTATTAGACACTCAATAAATAATTTTTGTTATATAAATAAAACAGATAAAGTGAAGACTTAAAAAAAGGAACACAGGTGTGCGTATATATGTATATACACACATATGTGTGTGTATCTATATATATACACAAAGATATATATAAAATGATCAGGTGGTCTTTATCCCATGTACACAAGTTTAGTTCAACATATGTAAAACTATAAGTATAATTTGTCACATAAATAGCATCAAAAACAAAGACCACATGATCCCCTCAATAGATGGAGAAAAAGCATATGACAAAATTTAGCTCTCTTTTCTAAAAAGAACACTTAAGAAAATAGGCATAGGGCAGCGCCTGTGGCTCAAGGAGTAGGGCGCTGGTCCCATATGCCGGAGGTGGCGGGTTCAAACCTAGCCCTGGCCAAAAAAAAAAAAAAAAAAAAAAAATCAGATGAATTATTAAAAAAAAGAAAAGAAAATAGGCATAGATAGAAATTTCTTAAACTGACAGAAGTCATCTATGACAAACCCACAGTTAACATTTTACTGAATAGAGTAAAACTGAAAACATTTTCACTTACAACTGGAACCAGACAAGGATGTCCACTATTGCCACTAGTATTTAACATAGCCCAGGAAATCCTAGCTAATACAATCAGGTAAGAGAATTGTATCAAGTGTATCAAAATGGGGACAGAGGAGGTTAAACTTTTGTTCTTTATTGGTGAGATAATCTTATCTTTAGAAAACTTTAGGGACTCAACTACAAGTGTACTCAACTACACTTCCTAGAAGTGGTCAAGAAATACAGTAATCTCTCGAGATGTAAAAGCAATGTCCAAAAATCAGTAGCTTTCATATACACAATAACAGTCAAGCTGTGAATCAAATGTAAGACATGATACTTTTCAAAGTAGCTTCAAAGAATATGAAATATACCTAAAAGATGTGACAGTTCTCTACAGAGAGAACAAGAAAATACTAAGAAAAGAAATAGCAGAAGAGATGAATAAATGGGAGAACGTACCATTCTTATGGCTGGGAAGAATTAATCTTGTTAATGTCTATACTACCCAAAGTTATCTACTTATTTAATGCAATCCCCATGAAAACCCCAGTATCATAGTTTGAAGAACTTGAAAACATAATTCTTCATTTCATATGCAATCAGAAGAAACCCTGAATAGTGAACATAATTTTAAGAAATAAAAACAAATGTGCAGGTATCATTTTACCAGTCTTCAGGTTATACTATAAGTCTGTGATAATCAAAGCAACATGGCATTGACACAAAAGTGGAGACATACATGCATGGAACAGAATAGAACACCTAAAGATGAAACCAGCCTCATAACATCATCTATGCTAGTGGTTCTCAACTGTCTTAATGTGCTCATTGTTACAAATTGAACAAAGGGGTTACGACCCACAGGTTGAGAACAAAACAAATAAACAAAACAAAAGCATACACTGGCGAAAATAATCTCTACTTAATAAATGGTGTTAGAAAAACTGGTGTTAGAAAAACAGGTTAACCACATGTAAAGACTGAAACAAAACATTCATCTCTCACCGATTATAAAAATTGACTCATGATAGATAACAGATTTAAATGTAAGATATAAAATGATAGAAACTCTAGAAGAAAACATAGCAGTACTTTGAATAATATCAGCCCGTAGAAATATTTTTTTTTTTTTTGTAGAGACAGAGTCTCACTTTATGGCCCTCGGTAGAGTGCCATGGCCTCACACAGCTCACAGCAACATCCAACTCCTGGGCTTAAGCGATTCTCTTGCCTCAGCCTCCCGAGCAGCTGGGACTACAGGCGCCCGCCACAACGCCCGGCTAATCAGCCCGTAGAAATATTTTAAGAAGATGACCTCATTAGTAATTGTAACAACAACAAAATAAATAAATGGGACCTGATGAGCCAAAAATCTTCTGCACAGTTAAGGATACATTAAAGCTAATTGACAACTATGGAAAAAGTATAGAGAATGCTCCAAGAATTAAAAGTGGACTGTTCATTTAATCCTGCATTCCCATTTCTGCATATCTACCCCAAAGGAAAACAAATTATTTTACCATAAAAATATTTGAATTAGAATGATCATTGAATCTCAACTCACAATCGCCAAGATGTGGAATTAACCCAAGTGCCCATCAGATCATGAATGGATTAATAAAATGTGACATATGGGGTGGTGCCTGTGGCTCAAAGAGGTAGGGCGCCAGCCCCATATGCTAGAGGTGGAGGGTTCAAACCCAGCACCATACAAAACTACAAAAAAAAAAAAAAAAAGAATTATAAAATGTGACATATGTATACTATGGATTACTATTCAACGATAAAGAAATATGGAGAATTCACATCTTTTGTATTTATCTGAATAGATTTGGAGGATATCCTCCTAAGTAAATTATCACAAGAATGGAAATACAAGCATCTAATGTACTTAATACTAATTTGAAATTAGTAGATGAACAACTACATGCAACATAAGAGAAAAACACAAATTCAAGAGAGGAAGAGGAGAAAAGAGGATGGTGGAAAAGAATAGGAAGAAGGCTGGCTAAGTTCTCACCTAATGGGCACAATCTAGAGGGTATATGGAATACCTCCCAGGTAAAGGGCTCAACTACAACTCGAACTTTACCTAACAAATGCAAACAATGTAATCTAATTGTGTATGCTTATATTAATCTAATTTTTTTAAAAAAAGAACAAAGAGGCATTACTCTTCCTGATATAAATCAACTATGAAAATGGAAACAGGCTCGGTGCCTGTGGCTCAAGCGGCTAAGGCACCAGCCACATACACCTGAGCTGGCAGCTTAGAATCCAGGTTGGGCCCGCCATACTACAATGATGACTGCAACCAAAAAATAGCCAGGCATTGTGGTGGGCACCTGTAGTCCCAGCTACTTGGGAGGTGGAAGCAGAAACTTTAGCCCAGGATTTGAAGGTTGCTGTGAGCTATGATGCCATTGCACTCTACCCAGGGTGACAGCTTGAGCCTCTGTCTCAAAAAAAAAAAAAGCAAAGAAATGCATTCCTCTACAACAGAAAAAAAGATTTAAAAAATACAATGAAACAGAAGAGAGCTCAGAAATGAACCGTTATGTATACATTACATCCCCCAAAATACCCATGAACACAAATGGAAAAAGTAGAAATGATAATGAAAAATCATTTCAATAAATGTTTATGAATGTTAAATATCTATGTGAGAGAAAAATGAAATTAGACCCGCTTTTGCACTACATACAGAATATATCTTAAATGTACTAAATACTAAAACATAAGAAATACAAGTGTCAAACTCTTAGAAGAAAATGTAAGGGAAAGATCACGATATTGGCCCTGGGACTTTTTTTTTTTGGAAGTGACAACAAATGCATAAGTGAAAATATAAAGAAGAAGGTGGCGCCTGTGGCTCAAGTAGTAGGGCGCCAGGATGTGGCGGGTTCAAACCCAGCCCCGGCCCAAAACCACAAAAAATAAATAAATAAATAAAATAAAGAAGAGAAAACTGAGATTACATCAAACTTTGAAATTTCTGCACATCACCAAGAACATTGAGTGGAGTAAAAATTCTTCCTAAAAATGGGTAAAAACAGATGTAATTTACGTATTTAATAAGAGTTAATGTTCAGATAAAATAAACCATGACCAAAATTTTGGAACAAAAAGTTAATAACTTCCTTAAAAAATGGACAATGAATTGATCTGGCATTTCTCCCAAGAAGACATACAAATGCAAGAAGCATATGAAAAGATCTTCAAAAATTACTAATCTTTAGAGAAGGTCAAATCAAATCAGTATGAATTATCATTTCACACCCCTTGGAATGACAATTACGAAATTGTAAAGTACTGTAATAATGTAGAGAAACTGAAACTCATGCATAGTTTTAGGAAAAAAAAAATGGTACACACTATAAAAAAAAAGTATGGATGATTCTAGAAATTAAAAATGGAATTGGTATATCACCCAACAATTTCACTTCTGAATATTTATCCAAAGCATGCAACGCAAGACCTGGAAAAGATATTTGTACACTTAACGTTCATTGTAGCATTATTCAAAAAAGTTAAAAAGTAGTAGAAGCAACCCACATGTCCTGAAACTTGTAAAAAACTTTATTGTGGCATATTACTCATTATTTAAAATGGAAATCCTGTCCCCTGCTATCTTAAAAATAAACCTTGAAACATGTTATGTTAATTGACATAAGGTAGTAAGAAAGCAAAGGAGAGTATATGATTCCAAATATATGAGATATCTTAAGTAGTCAAATTCATAGAAACAGAAAGTAGAATGGTGTTTGTCAAGGACTTGAGAGAGGGTAAAATTAGCAGTTGCTTATTTAACAGATATTGAGTTTGAGATTTGCAAGACGTAAAAATTCTAGAAGTATTTTCTACAGAAAGTGAATATACTTAACAGTGGTAAACTGTACAATTAAAACATTTACAATGTCAAATTTTATACTATAAGTTTCTACCATAAAGATTTGTTAAATGAGAACTAAAAGGGAAACAGAGTTATAAAACTTTCTAAAAATTACCTTTAAATTACAAGTGTTAGTCTTACACAAACATAATACAGATGAATCAATAAAAACAAGATGAATATATTAAGACTCCATAACAGAAGTCCTGACTTATTTCTATGATTTACTCACCTGGAAAGACTAAAACAACCATTTGAAAAAGCCAAAAAAACAAATAAATTTTTGAGGTAAGCCACGAACCAAGTCTGCTGGGGTCCTGACCCAGGGGCAGGGTTTGTTAAGATCTGTGGATCTGGAGGCAACGGACTGAAGAAATATAAAGATAGAAACAATGAGAAAGAAAGAAACAAGACAGACAGAACAGAATTTTCTTTTCTTTTCTTTTTTTTTTTTGAGTTGTCACTATGTCACTCTCAGGGCCATGGCATCACAGCTCACATCAACCTCAAACTCTTGGGCTTAAGAGATTCTCTTGTCTCAGCCTCCCAAGTAGCTGAGTTCAGGCACCCACCACAAGGCCCGGCTATTTTTTGGTTGTAGTTGTCATTGTTGTTTGGCAGGCTCAGGCTGGATTTGAACCCACAAGCTCCGATGTATGTTGCTGGAACCCTAGCTGCTCAGCTACAGGCACCAAGCCCAGAATTGAATTTTCAAAGGTGGGAACCCATGGGACGACCGCCTACATGTGGGGTTCTGACAGGTGGCCCCGAGTTTCAGTTCCAGTCATTTTTTATTGAAGGCTATTTGCTCATTAGCCCAAAGGACAAGCTGAGGAAGAGAACAAAGTTGACAGCAGTTTCTCTAAGTGAGCATATTGTTTCTGTAATCCTTAACTTTAAGGATTTGAGCAGCCTTGAGAAATCCAAAACCTGAGCCTTGTGTGGGGGCAGCCTTCTCTCTGAGGTCACACACATACATTCTCCCACTAGTTCACTGTGGAGTGAGACATCACTGGCGTCAATCTCCTCTGAATAATCAGTAGAAGAGGGATTTTCCCTCATCAGCACCACAGAGGGTCTTCCTCTGTAATAAAAAATATAAGCCCTCCTACCCATATTTCAGGGCTCAAGCTATTCCCTTGCTCTCTGCCCCAACCAAATACAAATCTCCACAATGGGTATTTGCTTTAACTGTTTACTGGGCAGAAAATGGCCTAGTTAATATATCTTGTCAGCCCTTGCCACAGCTTCTTCTATAGCCATTATTCTTCAGAGTGTTTACAGAACCAACAGGGGTGTTAGGAAGCTATATCCCCAATAGGCCAGAGTTCTAGGAAAAGTAGGAAACTTGCTCAGATAAGAAATTTAGCAGAAGCTGGTTTAAAGGCAAACTAGCTGACTTTCCTTTCTTCCAACTCACTCAGATTACTTTTTAATTTTTCCCATTTTCTGTGGGTGTTTCCCTTGTCAAGAGTGGGGTCTTCAGGCCCCACAAAAACACACAGAGACACACAGACTAACATTGACAATTTTACTGGTGATAAATGTATGCCTGATTTATGTTTCAATCAAACCCTACATGTAGTTAAATTATATACAAAGTTTCAAATTCTTATTCAAAATAATGATACCCAGATAAACATAAAATAAAAACAATAAACTGATTCAAGGAATCTGTTCATAAAAAGGAATACAATAATATGAAGTTTCAAGACTAGATGACTTCATTATTTCTCAATGTGCACACATGGAGAGCAACCATTTTGAATAAATGGTACATGGCGTATTCCACAAGTTTTATAGAAAATGCATTATAATCATGAAACAAAGACTAATTAGACAATTTTAGTATGTATTTTATATCACTAAATATTATGTTATTAACACAAAGATGCTTTTAGTACCCAAAATAAAAAGGCCATACTGCAGCATTTAGAGGAATAAAATTCCATTTGAAAATAAAGATAAAAATATAATTTTAGAGTAACTGATATATGAAATAAATATGTAGAAGCACTGGGTAAGAAAAATGAATACAACCTTCTTCCAAAAAGACAAGAGGAATGGCCAAGAAACATGAAAAAATGCTCATTGTTCCAAGTCAAAACTGTTGAGATATCACCTAACCCAGTGAGAACAGCCCACATCACAAAATTCCAATGCTTCAGAAATTGGCAATAGTGCAGAGAGGAAAAAAAGTTTTACACTGTTGGTGGAATTTCAAACTAATACATCATTTTGGGAAAGAAGTATAGAGAATGCTCAAAGAGCTAAAAGTAAACTTTCCATTTGGTATCACAATCCCATAACTAGGTATCTACCAGGAAGGAAAGAAAAACACATTTTACCACAAGGGCATTCGAATAGTTTCCAGCAACCCAGTACATAATCACAAAGATGTATGGAAATACCCCAAGCACCCCATCAACCCATGAATGCGTTCATAAACTGTGGTATATGTACACCATGAAATACTATTCAGCCATAAAAAGTCGGAGACTTTACATCTTTTATATTTACCTGAATGGAGCTGAAGAACATTCTCCTTAGTAAAGTATCTCAAGAATGAAAAAAGAACATCTCATGTATTCTATAACAATTGGAAACTAGCAGATGAACAAAGTACAGGTTTACACAATACGAAAACCAGAATTTACTTCAAGAAGAGGGAAGGGGGAAGGTTAAGGGGCAGAGTAAGCCCCCACCTAATAGATACAATGTAGAAGTATACCTCCTGGCTGAAGAAATCAAATACAATTTTGACTTTTCCTAACTGCAAAAAAGGTAGTGCAATTATATGTACTCTTCTATTGAACTGACATAAAAAAGGAGGCTTGGCGCCTGTAGCTCAAGCTGCTAAGGTGCCAGCCACATACACCAGTGCTCACGGGTTTGAATCTAGCCCGGGCTTACAAACAACAATGACACCTACAACCAAACTATAGCCGGACATTGTGGTGGGTGCCTGTAGTCCCAGCTACTCAGGAGGCTGAGGCAAGAGACTCGCTTAACCCCAGGAGTTGGAGGTTGTTGTGAGCTGTGATGCCATGGCACTCTACCCAGGGCCACAGCTTCAGGCTCGGTCTCCAAAAAAAAAAAAAAAAAAGGGAAAGAAAGAAAAAGATAAGATGAAATAAATATTTGGGAATAAATTATATTATCAGTTAAATATAAATGAAGGAAAGTAGATGAAAATTCTACTGATTCTTCTCTTCACTGAAGTAAATGTAAATATTTACATTAAATAAAATTTATATTTTATTAAATAAGAGGTTTCTATTATCTAATTCACCTCATAAAATGTGAAAATTATAGTATATTATTCTTAACCTTTGAAAACAATTATAGAAAATTTTGAAAAGAAACAAATCAGAAATTAAAAACTGTGAAAGGAAATTTGCCAAGTTAGTGTATTGGGAGGATTCACTCATATTTCCACACAACAAAAATAATTTGGCATCCATCCATGAAACAAATACATTTGTGTAAATTGTGGGTGTTAAATATAAGATTTTTAAATCCTAGTGAAACTCCTGACCTAAGAGGGCCAGGTTGAGAAAGCAGGGTCTCATACAGGTGGCAAAGTTAAGGACCCATTGTCCTGATTACAGATTAAAAAATGTCTCATCTAATTTGGTTCTACTAAGTCTGCAACTCTTTTCAGCCAAAATCTAGGAGTGGTCTTGCTCATTCAGAGATGTGGGGGGAGACACACCTATGTGCACTCATGGAGGCAGATTGAACATTTATGATGGTAAATTTATGTTTTCACCACAAATAATATTTAAATCACTAGAAGAGGCACGGCACCTGTAGCACAGTGGTTAAGGTGCCGGCCACATACACTGAAGGTGGTGGGTTCATACCCAGCCTGGGCAAGCTAAACAACTGTAACCAAAATAAGCCAGGTGTTGTAATGGGCACCTGTAGTCCCAGCTACTTGGGAGGCTAAGGCAAGAGAATCGCTTAAGCCCAAGAGCTGGAGGTTGCTGTGAGCTGTGATGCCATAGCACACCAATGAGGGCAAAATAGTAAGACTCCATGTCAAAAAAAAAAAATCACTAGAAGAGATACAGAGGTATAAATCTTTCTAAAAATTACCTGCAAATGACAAGTATTATTTTCACACCATGATAACACTGATCCATGCCTAAACACAAGGTGAAATTAAGAATTGTTCTTGCTATGTTCCTGAAACCACTCCTGTGATTCAGTTGCAGCTCTTTTAGCTACAGTCTACTTACTGTGCATAGATCCACACAGTGACCTGAAGGGAAACTTCTCAGGCACTCTATTGGAACCAGGTCTATCCACACCTCTGGTATCAGACCCATCATGTGCAGACCCAACCTCAAAAGCCTACCCTAGTACCTACCCTATAGATCAAAATTCTGAAGGCAGTCCACTTTTCCTAGAAACCAGACAAGATTTAAAACCACACAAGCCTTTCATGACAGGTCAAAAGCAGACTCCTCTGCAGAGCAAGGGGCATACTTGTGACCTTACTACAACCATTAGTCACTGAAAACCCAAAGCAGATTCCTTTATACCAAATACCTAACAAGAAAATATCTTTCCATGAAAAAGAAGAAAAAAAAAAAAAAAACAATGTATAAAAACTGGAAGAAGTGTTTGAGCCTTTAAATGCACAGAGACCAATGAAGATTAGTCTTTCTACTCTTAATCCTTCTATTCCAACCCATACTATAAGTCCTAAGCTGTACAATTAGGCAAGAACATGATGAAAACATTCAAATTCAAAAGTAAAATTTTCACTGTTTTCTAGGCAGAGCAAGAGTGAGACTCTGTTTCTACCAAAAATATAAAAAATAAGTTGGACATTGTAACTGGTATGTGTAGTCCCAGCTATTCTGGAGGCTGAGGCAGGAGGATCACTTGTACCCAGATGTTTGAAGTTACTGTGTGCTAGGTCAAGACTATGGCACTCTAGCCTGGGCAACACAGTGAGATTATGTCTGAAAAATAAAAAAAAAAAAAATTACCACCTGGAGATGACATAATCATATATACAAAAACTTTAAAGACAACACCAAAAAACTATTTGAAGTAACAATACCACTCAGTTAATTCTCAAACTAGGAAATTTACATACAAATATCAGCTATGTTTCCGCACACTAAAAAACTAAAATGTCCTAAAAATAAGGGCGACGCCAATGACTCACTGGGTAGGACATGAGACCTATACACCAAGGGTGGCAGGTTCGAACTGCCCTGGCAAAACTGCAACAAAAAATAGCCAGGTGTTATGCTGGGTGCCTATGGTCTCAGCTACTCGAAAGGCTGAGGCAAGAGAATCACCTAAGCCCAGAAGTCACAGGTTGCTATGAGCTGTGATGCCACAGTACTCTACTGAGGGTGAAAATAAATAATTTAATTAATAATAAGGAAGAAAACAATCTCAATAGCATCAAAATAACAAATTTTGAAGCAATAAATTTAATCAAGGAGGTAAGAGAACTTTATACCGAAAACTAAAAGATATTAAGGAAAGGAATTGAAGAAGACATGAATAATTTAAAATATGTCTCATGTTTATGGATTGAAAGTATAAATATTGTTAAAGTTCCATATTGTCCCAAACAGTCTACAGAATCAATGCTCTCCCTATAAAAATGTCAGGGGCATTTTTCACAGTATTAAAAAAAATGTCTAGAAGAGATGCCATCTTTCAGTAATTCATCAAAATGACAAACACAAAGGGAAAGAGGAGAGGCACACGATAAATGTTCTCTAGGCCTTTTAGAAAACATGGAGTTGTTCGTTTGGCCACATATATGCGAATCTACAAGAAAGGTAATATTGTAGACATCAAGGGAATGGGTACTGTTCAAAAAGACATGCCACACAAATATTACCATGGCAAAACTGGAAGAGCGTACAATGTTACCCAGCATGCTGTTGGCATTGTTGCAAACAAACAAGTTAAGGGCAAGATCCTTGTCAAGAGCATTAATGTTCATATTGAGCATATTAAGCACTCTAAGAGCCGAGATAGCTTCCTAAAATGTGTGAAGGAAAATGATCAGAAAAAGAAGGAAGTCAAAGAGAAAGGTACCTGGGTTCAACTGAAGCGCCAGCCTGTGCTACCCAGAGAAGCCCACTTTGTGAGAACTAACAGAAAGGAACCTGAGCTACTGGAACCCATTCCCTATGAATTCATGGCATGATAAGCATATAACGTAGCACACAGGAGTACCAGTGGACCCATGTTTTTAAGTGCAAGAACCTATTTATTCCCCATGAGCTCATGACATAATAGGTATACAGCATAGCACACAGGATGGCCAATAGACCCCATGTAACAGTGATACAAGGTGCTGGAACCTATTTACCATGAATTCAAAAGTCAATCAACACATTGTCACATTCAATGGCAATGTGCCTTCCTCAGCTACTGGAACCTCTTCCCTATGAATTCACGGCATGGTAGATAAAAATAATAGCATAAAAGTGTTTCTCGTTCATTCACTACAAGTGTGATTTTTTTTTTTTCCCCAAAGAGGTATTAAAGCAAATTTTAATGTGTCCTCAAAAAAAAAAAAAGTCTAATATGTGTATTGGAACCTTTGAGGATCCAAAGCAATCTTAAGGAAGAAGAAAGCCTCTTTCTAATTTCAAACTATATTTCAAGATACAGTAATAAGAACAACATGGTATGTACATAAACAACAGAGTACATACATAAACAGCACAAGAAACAATGGGACAGAATAGAGACCCCAGGAATAAATTGATGCACATAACGTCAGCTAATGTATAATGGGACCACCAAGAATACATGATGAAGAAACTATGGTCTCTTCAATGCTTGGTGCTGGGAAAACTGAATAGTCACAAGGAAAAGAATGAGGTTAGACCATTTTTTTATGCCATTCCCCAAAATTACAGGTACATAAAGAGGTGTTCAACTTTAACAATCATCAGGCAAATGCAAATCAAAACCATGGTGAGATATCGCCTCATAACTACTAGGCTAACTATTATCAAAAAGGAAAGAGATAACAAGTGTCGACATGAAACCTTAAAATTTTTTAAAGTAAACGTGTAGAAAAACTTCCTTGACATAAGTCTTACAATGAGTTTTTTTTGATATGACATAATAAGAAGTGGAACAAAAGAAAAATATCAGCAAGTCAGACAGCATCAAACCAAAAACTTCTGCACAAAATAAGAAAATCTACTGGAGAAGAGAAAATATTTCAAATTACGTATCTGATAAGATGCTAATATCTAAAACTATATAAGGAATTAATAAAATTCAAAGGCAAAAACATCAATCATCATCATACAACTGAAAAATAGGCAAGAAATAGACAAGATTGTTTTAAAGGAAAACACAAGTAGACAACAGGTACATGAAGAAGTTCTTAACATTATCAATAATGAGGCAAAAGTAAATCAAAACCATGATGAAATATCCCTTCATATCTACTATGATGGCTAATATCAAAAAGAAAAGAGATAATAAGTATTGGCAGGAGCGTGGAGAATAGCAGACCCTATAAAATGTTGCTGTTCATAAATTGCTAGAGTCATCATGCAGATCTGTTTAAAAAGTTAAAAATATATAACTACCATATTAGCCCAGAAATCTCACTTATGGATAGTTAAATGAAATAAAAATAAGTATCTGAAAAAAAAATCTACACCCATGTTTATTCCAGCGTTATGCACGATACCCAAGAAAATGAAAACTACTAAAATGGCTGTTCCAAATGAACAAATAAAAAACTTTGAGTGCAAACTCACCATAGACTATTGTTCAGCCATAAAAATGATGAATTACCTTTGATATGATGACAATTAATGACAATGAAGGACACAGTGGGGGTGGGGAAAGTAGAGAGCAGAGAGAGCAAGAAGAAGGGAGGGGTGGGGAAAGGAAGAGCAGAGAGAGGGAAGGAGGGAGGAGGGTGGGGCCTTGGTGCGTGCCACACCTTTTGGGGGCAAGACAGGATTGCAAGAGGGACTTTGCCTAACAAATGCAACCAGTGTAACCTGGTTTCTTGTACCCTCAATGAATCCCCAACAATAAAAAAAAAAAAGAAAGAAATGAAAAAAAATGATGAATATCTTTCAATGTCAACAACAGAGATGGATCTGGTTCGCATTATGCTAAGTAACATTTGGCTGGCACAGAAAGAGAAATACTGCTTTAGGTAGCATTAAAAAGTTGAACTCATAGAAGCAAAGACTACAACAGCAGTTGCCGGGGCTAGGAGGCAAAAAAGTGTGGTCATGATGACCAAGGATAGCAACATTTACTTGTAAGATGAATAAATCTTGGAAAACTGATGTATACCACCATGTTTACAGTTAATAATATAGTAAGACAAAAAAAATAATAATATATTTTGTAGCTTAAAATTTTCTAAGACAGTAGATCTTAAGTGTTCTCACTATAAATAGTTTATAGTAAAATGATGGATTCATTTCCTACCTTCAGTGTATTATTTCAAAATGTACATACATATCAAATTATTACATTGTAAGTAATAAATGAAGTCATGTTATTTGTGAAAAAATTTTTGTTATACACATGCACACACATTTATATATACAGACATACAAATGACACATTTCTGATACTTTACTGAACAGAGGAAAATTATGAAATAAAAGTTATCAAAATATTAGGTATCAATTGGGGATATAAAATATGGTCGACAATTCTAAGCTTCTCAATGACATAATATTTTAAAGAATTATATGAGGACAGCAGATAACATAAACTATATTACAGTTGAGAAATTTGGGCATAGAAAAATTCTAAGATTACTTTAGATCAGATAATAATCTTAAGATAAAAATCTTAGATAATAATCTTTATTTAATATTATTCTTAGAAAATTCTAAGATTATTTTATACTAAAGAATATTTAGCAGTAAAATAACGTTAGATGTTTTTGACCCAGAGTTCCATTCTGTCACCCCAGGTAGAGTACTATGGCATTATCATAGCTTGCAGGAACCTCAAATTCTTGGCTCAAGTGATTCAGCTGCCTAAAACCTCCCAAGTATTGAAACTATATGCACATTAAATTTTATTGTATTTTTTGAAAAATTATGTTTTTATAAAATTAGTGAGTCTGAATTTCTGTAAAATCACCTCTGAATCCTTCTGAGAATTAAAAATCATAAAGAAGAAAACAAAAAACCTGGCTTTATGAAACAACTCTCAATATTTCTTCCATTCCCTTCACACATGTCAGACATGAAGGAAAAAAAAAGACTTTAGAAATGGAGCTGGGCTGTAATGGTCTGTAATCCCGGAAATTTGTAGGTCAAGGCAGGAGGATCAGTTGAGATGAGGATTTTGAAATCAGCCTCAGAATGTAATGAGAACTCACCCCCAAAATGATAATAATAATGGCAATTACTATTATTATTAGCTGGGCACTGCCAGGCATGCATATAGTTGTCATTATGAAGGAGGCTGAGGTGAGAGGATCACTTGAACACAGGAGTTTGAGATTGCAGTGAGCTATGATCAATCAGCCTTTAGACTCCAGCTGGGGAAACAAAGCAAGACCATGTCTCAAAATATATATATATATATTTTATATATATATACGGTTTAACATACAGCTCTTCAAAAATATGTGCAGATATTCCCAAATTCTCCAAATCAATGAAAATTCTGTCAGATCATTTAGTCCCTTATAACCCAGGAAAATACGTTTGGTTCTCAAATAAGTTCTAAGGAAGATCACTGCAGGGGGTAGTAGAGTTCTTAGAGAATTTAAGAGCATGGGACAGAAGATGCTCCTCTGTGAGAGAAAAAGACATACTCAGCCCTCTCTAAATAATTTCTAATGAATCATGTAAACATAAAGGAGGTAAATAAAGTCTCCATTTTTTTTTACTGCTGCATAATATTCCATGGTATACATATACCACAACTTATTAATCCATTCATGGGTCAATGGGTACATGGATGGAGCTGGAAAATATTCTTCTTAGTAAAGTATCTCAAGAATGGGGGAAAAAGTATGCAATGTACTTAGTACTACTGTGGAACCAATTTATAATAACTCACACTTGCATATGAAAAATGAAACACAACTTTAGGCTATGATGAAGGAGGGAAGGGGAGGGCGAGGGATAAGGAGGGAGTGGAAGGGATAGTAGGGAGACCACAACTATGGAGCACATTGCAAATGCAAGTTGGTTCTATCATGTGTAGAACACAAATGTCCTAATGCTATAACTGAGTAAATGAGATGAAAGCTGTGCTGATTAGTATGATGTAAGCCCTCCAATTTGTACTAATAATCAATACACTGAAATGGGCATAAATGTATTTATGATCTGTGTACAAAAGACTTAATAAGAAAATTTCTAATGAATCAGAGCTTCTCAAACCACTTTTTAAAGTCTGGCTTTCTTCTCGACCTTTGCCCCTCTCAGCTGTGCTATCTGCCTCATTCCCTCTCACCTACCTGGGTGTTTAGCTGTTGCCTCCTCTCTCTTCACATTCCAGGGCTCTTTATTTTGTTCCAGACATGTGATCAAGTCTGGCTTAGAGGCAGCAAGTCCTGTTTTATTAGAAAGAATTTGTATGAATTTTGCTGTGGATTATTCAATTACCAATCTAGTACCGTCCAGAGTAAAGAAGAGAGAAGATTATAGAAAGTTCTGCAAAATTGTTTCCCAAAATATTATTTACTGATAGGCTCTTTAGAATAATAACAAAATAGTTGAAACTGACAGCTCCTGAGCACCTCTTTCCACTGCCACTGAATCAATAATTAGTGATGGAAACTGGATTCTAAGGTGCAGACCATTTCTCGACTTTCTACAGTTACCACTAGAGTGAAGGATACAGAATCAGCTCAAGAAAGGGGAAGGTTTATTTCAAGACAAAATCCAATTCTTTTTCTGTTTTACGTGAACAAATCTCCAAATTTTCTCAAAAGCATGGATATAAAACATTTTCATGTGAAGCAGAAATTCTCAAGAAGCAATCTACAGAAAAAGAAAGTGATGCCCCTAGTGCGAAATAGGAATTGTGTATTGAAGTTATCCTCAATCCAGGGAGACTAGCTTTCTGTAGTTCTCTATCACCACATCCCTGTACAAATTCTGCTGAGCAGTGTCCCCGCAGGCCCACTCCTCTGGAGAGAATTCTATAGACACATCTCTGAATGTGAATAGCTCCCGAAAAGGACACATATTTACAAACTGGTCATAAAAAGAGTTCTTAATTTCAGAGGGAATATGAAAGTTATAAAAACTGGTTCTGACATGTGAGTGACTAGGATTATCCATAAGATTAAAAAAAAAAAAGTAATGTTTATTCAAGAAAATAGTCTTATCACTTGAGCCCAAGAGTTTGAGGTTGCTATGAGCTGTGACACCAGGGCACTCTGCTGAGGGTGAAGAAAAAAAAAAAAGAAAAAAATTAACGTTTTACAAAGTAAAAAAAAAAAAGTCTTGAAAGTATTTTCTAATTCTGAGGAATTAGGATGGCATGAAATTCATTAAAATAGGGTATAAGTAATATCTTTCTGCATAACAAAATGAAGAGTATCCAGACATATAAATTTTGAATACTGTATTTATAGCATATAGAACAAGATGTGAGTATTTCTTATGTGGATAAAAATGATGAATTAAAAGTATCCCCCCAAATTTAATGTGTACAATAATGAATTGGAGATCTTTTTAAAATGCAGGTTCTGACTCAGCAGATCTGGAGTGAGGTCCCCATATCCCATTGATATATGGGATTGTTGGCTTTTTTCATG
Source organism: Nycticebus coucang (assembly GCF_027406575.1). Taxonomy (NCBI): domain Eukaryota; kingdom Metazoa; phylum Chordata; class Mammalia; order Primates; family Lorisidae; genus Nycticebus; species Nycticebus coucang. The sequence continues at coordinate 24,080,822 of NC_069799.1, read as the reverse complement.
TGGATTAATTTGAGTTCTCTATAGATCCTAATTATCAAGCTTTTGTCTGATTGAAAATATCCAAATATCCTTTCCCATTGTGTAGGTTGTCTCTTTGCTTTGGTTATTGTCTCCTTAGCTGTACAGAAGCTTTTCAGTTTAATGAAGTCCCATTTGTTTATTTTTGTTGTTGTTGTAATTGCCATGGCAGTCTTCTTCATGAAGTCTTTCCCCAGGTCAATATCTTCCAGTGTTCTTCCTATGCTTTCTTTGAGGATTTTTATTGTTTCATGCCTTAAGTTTAAGTCTTTTATCCATCTTGAATCAATTTTTGTGAGTGGGGAAAGGTGTGGGTCCAGTTTCAGTCTTTTACATGTAGACATCCAGTTCTCCCAACACCATTTATTGAATAGGGAGTCTTTCCCCCAAGGTATGTTCTTGTTTGGTTTATCAAAGATTAGGTGGTTGTAAAATGTTAGTTTCATTTCTTGGTTTTCAATTCAATTCCAAGTGTCTATATCTCTGTTTTTGTGCCAGTACCATGCTGTCTTGAGCACTATGGCTTTGTAGTACAGACTAAAATCTGGTATGCTGATGCCCCCAGCTTATTTTTGTTACAGAGAACTGCCTTAGCTATACGGGGTTTTTTCCGGTTCCATACAAAACGCAGAATCATTTTTTCCAAATCTTGAATATACGATGTTGGTATTTTGATAGGAATGGCATTGAATAGGTAGATTGCTTTGGGAAGTATAGACATTTTAACAATGTTGATTCTTCCCATCCATGAGCATGGTATGTTCTTCCATTTGTTAATATCCTCTGCTATTTCCTTTCTGAGGATTTCATAGTTTTCTTTATAGAGTTCCTTCACCTCCTTCGTTAGGTATATTCCTAGGTATTTCATTTTCTTTGAGACTATGGTGAAGGGAGTTGTGTCCTTAATTAGCTTCTCATCTTGACTGTTATTGGTGTACACAAAGGCTACTGACTTGTGGACACTGATTTTATATCCTGAAACATTACTGTATTTTTTGATGACTTCTAGGAGTCTTGTGGTTGAGTCTTTGGGGTTCTTTAAGTATAAGATCATGTTGTCAGCAAAGAGGGATAGTTTGACCTCCTCTGCTCCCATTCGGATTCCCTTTATTTCTTTGTCTTGCTTAATTGTATTGGCTAGAACTTCCAGCACTACGTTGAATAGTAAAGGTGACAGAGGACAACCTTGTCTGGTTCCAGTTCTAAGAGGAAAAGCTTTCAGTTTTACTCCATTCAGTAAAATATTGGCTGTGGGTTTGTCATAGATAGCTTCAATCAGTTTTAGAAATGTGCCACCTACGCCTATACTCTTCAGTGTTCTAATTACAAAAGGATGCTGGATTTTATCAAATGCTTTTTCTGCATCTATTGAGAGGATCATGTGATCTTTATTTTTCCCTCTGTTAATATGGTGGATATCGTTTATAGACTTGCATATGTTAAACCAGCCTTGCAACCCTGGGATGAAGCCTACTTGATCATGATGAATGACTTTTTTGATGATAAGCTGTAATCTATTCGCTAGGATTTTGTTGAGAATTTTTGCATCTATGTTCATGAATGAGATTGGTCTGAAATTCTCCTTTTTCTTTGGGTCTTTTCCTGGTTTTGGTATCAGGGTGATGTTTGCTTCATAGAATGTGTTGGGGGAAGATTCCTTCTTCCTCAATTTTTTGGAATAATTTCTGCAGTACAGGAATAAGCTCTTCCTTGAAGGTTTGATAGAATTCTGGAGTGAAGCCATCTGGACCAGGGCATTTTTTGGTTGGAAGATTTTTTATTGTTTCTTTGATCTCAGTGCTTGAAATTGGTCTGTTCAGGAGATCTGTTTCTTCCTGGCTGAGTCTAGGGAGAGGGTGTGATTCCAAATATTGATCCATCTCCTTCACATTGTCAAATTTCTGGGCATAGAGTTTCTGGTAGTATTCAGAGATGATCTCTTGTATCTCTGTGGGATCCGCTGTTATTTCCCCTTTATCATTTCTGAAGGAGGTTACTAGAGATTTTACTTTTCTATTTCTAGTTAGTCTGGCCAATGGTTCATCTATTTTATTTATTTTTTCAAAAAACCAACTCCTTGTTTCATTAATTTTCTGAATGATTCTTTTGTTTTCAATTTCATTGATCTCTGATTTGATTTTGGATATTTCTTTTCTACTACTGAGTTTAGGCTTAGATTGTTCTTCTTTTTCCAATTCCATAAGATCTCTTGTGAGATTGTTGATGTGCTCTCTTTCTGTTTTTCGAAGGTAGGCATCTAAAGCGATGAATATTCATCTCAAAACTGCTTTTACAGTATCCCACAGGTTTTGGTACCTTGTGTCTTCATTGTTGTTATGTTCAAGGAAGTTAATGATTTCCTGTTTTATTTCTTCCTGCACCCATCTGTTATTCAACAGAAGATTGTTTAGTTTCCATGCCTTTTGGGTGGGGTCGAGCATTTTTGTTAGAGTTGAGTTCTACCTTTAGTGCCTTATGGTCTGAGAAGATACAAGGTAAAATTTCAAGTCTTTTAATTCTGTTGATATTTGTTTTGTGTCCCAGGATATGATCAATTTTGGAGAATGTTCCATGGGGTGATGAGAAGAATGTATATTCTTTATCTTTGGGATGGAGTGTTCTATATGCGTCTATCAAGCACAGTTGTTCTAGGGTCTCATTTATGTCTCTTATATCCTTGTTTAATTTCTGTTGAGAGGATCTGTCCAGCTCTGTAAGAGGAGTGTTAAGGTCCCCTGTTATTATGGTATTATCAGATATCTTATTGCTCAGACAGAGTAAGGTCTGTTTCAAGAATCTGGGAGCATTTAAATTGGGTGCATAGATATTTAGAATTGAAATGTCTTCTTGTTGTATTTTTCCCTTGACCAATATAAAGTGACCATCTTTGTCTTTTTTGACTTTAGTTGCTTTAAATCCACATGAATCTGAAAATAAGATTGCAACTCCTCTTTTCTTCTGAATTCCATTTGCCTGAAAAATTGTCTACCAACCCTTGACTCAGAGGTTTAATTTGTCTTTTGAAGCCAGGTGTGTTTCTTGCAGACAGCAAATGGATGGCTTTTGTTTTTTAATGCAGGCAACCAATCTATGTCTCTTCAGTGGGGAATTCAAGCCATTAACATTTATTGAGATAATTGATAAGTATGGTAGCATTCTATTCGCCTTATTTTGTGAGAGTCCATTGCTTAGTTTTATCTTTTGCATCAGTGTGGAGGTTAGGTTCTGTCCTTTAATTTCTGAGTTCTTACTTTGCTGCTGATCCATTGTGGTGGTCAGTGTGCAGAACAGGTTGAAGTATTTCCTGTAGAGCTGGTCTTGTTGTGGCGAATTTCCTCAATGTTTGTATATCCGTAAATGATTTGATTTCTACATCAATTTTGAAGCTTAGCTTAGCAGGGTACAGAATTCTGGGCTGGAAATTGTTCTGTTTAAGTAGATTAAAGGTAGATAACCATTGTCTTCCTGCTTGAAAATTTTCATTAGAGAAGTCTGTGGTCACTCTGATGGATTTTCCCCTGTATGTCAACTGGCACTTACTCCTGGCAGCTTGCAGAATCTTTTCTTTTGTCTTGACTTTGGACAGGTTTATCACAATGTGTCTTGGAGAAGCTCGGTTAGAGTTGAGGCGACCTGGGGTCCGATAGCCCTCTGAAAGCAGTGTGTCAGAATCTTTGGTGATATTTGGGAAATTTTCTTTTATAATATTCTCTAGTATGGCTTCCATTCCTCTGGGGCATTCTTCTTCCCCTTCTGGAATTCCTATAACTCGTATGTTGGAACGCTTCATAAAGTCCCATAATTCTGACAGTGAATGCTCTGCTTTCTCTCTCTTCTATTCTGCCACTTTTACTATCTGAGTTATCTCAAAAACTTTGTTTTCTACCTCAGAAATTCTTTCTTCTGCATGGTCTAACCTGTTGCTGTTACTTTCCATTGCATCTTTAAGTTCCCTGATTGACTGTTTCATTTCCTTCAGCTCTGCTATATCCTTTTTATATTCTTCATATCGTTCATCTCTGATTTGATTCTGTTTTTGGATTTTCTTTTGGTTATTTTCCACTTTATTACCAGTTTCCTTCATTGTTTCCATCATTTCTTTCATTGTTTGCAACATGTGTGTTCTAAATTCACTTTCTGTCATTCCTAACATTTCTGTATAGGTGGAATCCTCTGCAGTAGCTACCTCATGGTCCCTTGGCGGGGTTGTTCTGGAGTGGTTCTTCATGTTGCCTGGAGTTTTCTGCTGATTCTTCCTCATGGTTGATTTCTTTTATCTGTTTCCTTGCCCTAATTTTCCTTTCACTTCCTCTTGCTCTTTAAGTTCTTGTGCCTGTGGACTAAGGGTTACAGGACCAGAAGTGTGAGAAGGTTTAAGAGCAAAAAAGGGATGATAGAAAGGAGGACCGAGTGATAAGGAAGAAAAAGAAAAATAGAGAAAGGAGAGGGGGTGGGTAAAAGGAATATTGACAAAAAGAAGAGAGGCACAGAATGAGGGAGACAGAGCAATATAGGTATACAGTAGGGTACTTTGATACAACCTTAAAAAAAAAAAAACACCTCCTAGGGGTGCCCAGTTGGGTGGTTCCCTTGAGGTCAGCAGCTCTTTGCTAACCTGATCAGACACAGTACCCCACCTTCACCAAGTAGAGAGGAAAGACAAAAATGCTATAAATCAAACCAAAACAAGCAAACAGAAAACTTTACAGGATAACTTTGGCTGGAAAAACCAAATAATAGTGGTAGAAACACTAACAAAAATGAAGTTCTAATTATTGAAATAGGCAGCAATGGGAAATTATAATTAAACTAGAAAAATTGAGAAAGAAAAAGGATCTGTATGGAAAAGGTTGAACTTAAAAAACAAAACTACAATCCACAACATCAAAACAAACAAAAAAAATCAACCAAACCAAAAAAAATAAATAAATAAAACACAACCAAAAAGAAAACAGTATGTATATGTTATTGAATATTGTCTGGGCAACACGTGGTCTTCTGGGGTATGAGATGTTAATCACAGTTCTGATATGACTGGAGGCTGCTAATTTCTCAAACCCCAGCAGGTAGACACCCTAAATCTCTCTTCAGCCCACTTAAAAGGCACTTTGAACTTGTTCACTTACTGAGCAGAAGCTTTCTCAGGGAAGTGCTTGTCGCTGGAATCACTGCTGAAGTGGCTATCCACTTACCCTGTGTGTCAAAACTGGTCTCCCTCTGACCCCGAGGGTTAGGGCTGCAAGGCAGCTCAGACCCCGCCCTTAGGCTACTTGGTCGCTGGGTTACCAGCTCCCACCCAATTCTAGCTCTACGACCCTGAGGGCGGAGCTTGCTGGGGCAGATCGCTCACAATGTCTGCCTGTGACCCAGAGCCAAACACTATTAGCTCCGTCTGTCTCAGCAGCTCAGACTTGGGCCCTAGACAAAGGCCAAAGTTCTCCGCACTCCCGCTCAGGCCCTCCCCAGGGCAGTTCAGCTGAGTGCCAAGTCCAAAGACACCAAAACAGTTCACAGGTAAGGCCTTTCTGGTTTGCAGTCTCGCTGCTACTGAACTTACAGTTGCGTGCGGGTTTAGACGGATTGAACACACGCGACCACTTGCCGGTTTTCCACTGTTTTAGTCCTCCTCTTGGTGTCCAGAAGTCTCTTGCTGACTCCCTGTATCCTCTCAGGGGTGATGATAGGCAGATCCCACCAGCCAGAGATGCCTGGAGTCCTATATCCCCAGACTCACGGTGCCCAGATGCAAGGAAGCTGTTACTCGGCTGCCATCTTGCTCCGCCTCTCCTGCCCAGCTATTTTTTTGTTGCAGTCGTCATTGTTTAGCTGGCCCAGGCCGGGCTCGAACCCACCAGCCTTGGTGCATATGGCTGGCACCATAACCACTGTCCTATATGTGCTGAGCCCATGAAAGTGTTTCTATAGGAATATGATCTACAATTTTCTGCAGGGGACAGCAGACCTCAAGCAAGCAGAGAGGCCTTCCTGTGTACTCATGTTGGACAGGCAATTTCTGTGCTGCAAAACTGTGGACAAAGACCTCTAGTAAGAAGCCTGGTGGGCACCTTTTAATTTTTTTTAATTTTGAAAAGGTTTTAAGAAATATGATTAAAATAAATATTTTCCCAACACAGAAACTCTAACCAGGATGTAAAAGGAGAAAAAAAGCCTTCTACCACTCAATTAAACCAGAATGTGATGTGACTCATAAATAATCTACTGAGAGATTTCAGATATACAAAAAGTCACTTGTTTATAAAACTAGGAAAATCCAGTGTGTTAAAAAGGTTCTCAGGTGGTGCCTGTTGGGGGTTTGAACTCAGCCCCAGCAAACTGCCAAAAAAAAAAAAAATAGCCAGGCATTATGAGGGGCACCTGTAGTCCCAGCTACTCAAGAGGCTGAGGCAAGAGAATGGCTTAAGCCCAGGAGTTGGAGGCAGTTGTGAGCTGTTATGCCACAGCACTCAACCCAGGGCTACAAATTTTGACTCTGTCTCAAAAAAAAAAAAATTCTCAAAATGAATAATAATTGCCTTTCAAATAAGATTTGAGAGCAGTATTTATCATACAGAGTACACCCTAAAAATCAGTGATTAACTCCAGAGATGGGATCTCATTTTTTGTTCAGGCTAGTCTCAAACTCATGAGTTCAAGCAATCCACTCACCTCTGCCTCCCAGACTACTAAGATTACAGGCGTGAGCCACCACACCCTGCCTGTTTTGTGACATTTTTTAAAAACTATTTTGTAAATACAGATACAACATAGAGGTATAATTTCACATTTTCCTTATGTTTTGTGACTGTAGGGGCACTTATTGTAACACTGTACTACAATGGCTCAAGAATAGATATTGAAAAAAGGCAGATGGACCATTGTGGCTTAATTATTTGGGACACCAGGCACTTTGCTGTACAATTGTGTGCTGTGACAGGTAGGCTGAGATGAAAAGTGCCCCCTTGAGTAACAGTCCATGGGACTCTTCTGTGTTTATATCATATCTGGTAACTCTGGATGGTGTGTAAAACTACTTTATAATTACAAAGAGAATTCTTTCCAACTCCAAAATAACCTTCAAAATGGTAGACAGAAAAAGAACTGCCACATTACACAATTAAAACAAAGTGTGATGTTCATTTCAGAGATTGTAAAGGTCAACGAAGTGACCATAATTAGTCCTCACTTAGAAGACTTGACAGCCCCATTGGTTATATATAGTTCACCCTAAATTTACCTTATAATTAGAAAGGTCTTTGTGTTTGTACTGGACTATATTCAAAGGACAGAAAAATTTTCACTTGTCTACATGATGGAAGATAGTTTCAAATAAGGAACCAGGAGCACACTAATGGAAGGTCCTGCACCATAACAGGAATTCTGACAAAGGTCACTATCTTCTGGACTATTTATATTTCAAAGTAATGAGTCCTGAGCCCTGGAGAAAGACAGACCTGAATTTGAAAAGGAGGTAAGAAGATTATTTATCTGGTAAAATTATGTACTTATATTTCAAAGAGGCAGAAAAAAACATTTAAATACAAAATTTTCTAAATTAAAATCTTTAAGATAAAGGAAGAGAGAAAAATCTTTACATTCCATTTGGGTATTTGTCTGGTATGTCTAATTTCCATTTTCTCTTACATGAGACAGGTCTAGGGCCACTTCCTTGAACTCGTGGACATAATTCCAGCAGACACTGACAGCCACCACAGAGACAGCATGAAAGAGGGTTTATGGAGTGAAAATAATCAGAAGACAGGAGCTATCTAGAACCCATGAAAGGAGCAGTGTAGAGTTTGTTCAAGTATTGGTTGAGCCATTGGCCTGTAAAAGAAACTAAAAATCTCAGGACCAAATTTGTATGCAAAAGCAGAGGTAAAGACCAGAGGCTGAGTCATTAAGACATATTTTTATGAATGGTTGGTACTAACAACATGTGTCATCCAGAACCTCAGGGAATGGAATTCCTTGCTGGGTACCCCAAAGCAAAATCATGCAATTGTCCCTCTGGCTCTGCAGGCTAAGTCTAGCTCCTAAAACAAAAATCTGCTTTTTTCCATACTAATAATGTTTCTTTTAAATTTGTCTTCCCAAGTATACCACAGAGACAAGATCAATTCTTTTTTCACATACCCAGGGACATCCACTTAACTGATTCTTCCTTCACTCTCTTTTTCTGTTCAGACATTCACTTTATCCTATGTAAAATATAACTTTTCTAAGCTTCCCAGGAACATAACCGTTTTGCCTCATTACCCATAGCTTCAGTTGTTTCTTCCTTTGCATGCCTTGTCGTGTTTAAGCGCCACAGTTCTCAAATGACCCTTAACAACAATCAAAGATCCATCTGTAATTTGTGTTGTTTTTTTTTTTTATTTCCAGGAATGTCTACAAACTTTGTCTTAATAAAACGTCCTTTGATTTCTATCTTTGCCTCTGTCACTTCTTTGGTTTGCTAGTGCTACAGATAATTGCCCAGGCTGGGACATGGTCGGGCTAATTTCTGTTCTATGCAGGTGGACGAAATAATCATTGCCTGGGTGGGCAGCATGGCTGAAGAAGGACCATGTTGCTGATATAGATTCAAGGTCAGAGACATAGAATAACCCAGGAGTCTTCTGGGCACTGGGGTGGGTAACTGGTGAACACGCTAGGAGTAGAGGAACTGTGGGCTGGATTCCAGAGGGTGGAGCCCTGCCTGAGAAGGGTAAGATCACACCACTGTCTAGTGTGCAGGTGCATAAGGGTGGGAATCACCTGGAGGCAGAAGAATGGGGAGAAGAAATCTGACCTCAGAGCTTCTCTCCTCTAAACCCACAGCATCCACTAACAGGAGGGGAAGTAGAATCACTGCACAATTTCCAGTTTGAAAGCCTGTGTGCCCCTTCCTGTGACAGTTGCAATCTCCCTCCAGCCATGGTTTCTGTCATGTCTTTCTTTAACACTTGTCACAGAAAATAAACGCGGTTTGCTAAATAACAACTAATATTCCAATGAGAATTGCATCTGCAAAATTCAATTTTGACACCACCCAGAATTAACATATATCTCTCAAGTTCGGGTCTTAGCCCCATCACACTGGTCTCACTGCAGATAACTGTGGCTAGACCGAAGGCCCTTCTATAATTTCGCGCTACTGCTTGTGAATCAGGGACTTCCACAATCATGTCCAGAAGTTTAATAATTTGATACAAATACTCACAGAAGTCAAAAAGCCACATTACTTATATTCACCAATTTTATATAAAGTAGACCACTCATAACAAACTATATGAAGGCCGAGTACGGTGGCTCATGCCTGTAATCCTAGCACTCCGAGAGGCCATAGTGGATGATTTGCCATGATCTCACAGGTTGGAGACCAGCCTGAGCAAGAGACCCCTTCTCTAAAAAAAATAGCAGGGTCTTGTGGTGTCACTTGAGACCAGGAGTTTGAGGTTGCTGTGAGCTATGACACCATGGGACTCTACCAAGGGTTACAAAGTTGAGACTGTATTCAAAATAAACAAACAAAAAAAAGACACATCAGAATATACTAAGTGTAGAATACAAATGTCTTAACACAATAACTAAGAAAATGCAGTGAAGGCTATGTTAACCCGTTTCATGAAATCATTTTAAATTGTATATAAAAACAGCACTTTAATGTACACAGCCATGATTTATAAAAAAAAAAAAATAGAAGCTACATGAAAAGACACATATAGGGCAAGGGAAAATGCTGGGAGATGATGGGGTTTGTAATTCATCCGGGAAGTAGTTATAATTAAAGAAATTCCATGTCCTAGCCAGGCCTCTTTGCTAAGGCCTATAATCCTAGAACTATTGGAGGGTAAGGGGAATGGATAACTTGACCTACAGAGTTTAAGATCAGCCTGACCAAGAGTGAGACCCCATCTCTACTACAAAAAGTAGCCATGCATTATGGTGGGTGCTGCCAAAACTGGGATGCTAATTCAAGAGGATAACTTGTGCCCAAGAGTTTAAGATTGCTGTGGGCAACCAGGGCCCAACATCTCATGGCAACAGAGTGAGGGTCTATCTCAAAAAAAGAAAAAAAATTCTGTATCCTCTGAGTTCTCAAAAGCAAATCACTGCAAAAATCGGCCCTTCCCCTCATTAGATGATTATCTTTATTTTACTTACGACAGACCAGGCACAGATTCTGCAAATTCCAATTTTTTCTCATAAAAAATGAGCTGAACAGTTCTGTATTCAGCAGTGTAAACAAAATACTCTTTCATGAAATTTCTCATAAGTTTCTCTCCTTTCCCAGCACCAAAACTTTGGCCAATTCTGATTTCAACATCTAACCCCTCTTTAGGTCTCTGGTAGAAACAGGCTGACTTCAAGGAGAAACATTTCCTGACCAAGCCGATGATTTCTCCACCTCTATTCTGCCCTCATCTCCCACCTTTTTTTAAAACTTGTTTTCTCTTCTCTATGAAAGAAAGCCATTGAGTGTGATGCTTCCAGATCTTATACTTGGCGCTTTCCCCAAGCAATACCTCTTAACAATAATGAAAAATTTATTTTGTTTTGTTTTTTGCAGTTTATGGCCAGGGTTTGGTTTGAAACAACCATCTCCAGCATATGGGTCCTGTGCCCTACTCCGTTGAGCCACAGGAGTCACCCAAAGACTTTTTTTGTTGTTGGACAATAATATGTAATTTCAGGCTGGGTGCCCATAGCTCAGTGGTTAGGGCATCAACCACATGCTCTGGGGCTGGTGGGTTCTAACCCACCCTGGGCCTTCGAAACAACAACAACAAAAATACCTGGGCATTGTGGCAGGCACCTGCAGCCCCAGCTACTGGAGAGGCTGAGGCAAGAGAATCACTTGAGCCCAGGAGTTTGAGGTTGCTGTAAGGTGTGATGCCACGGTACTCTACCAAGGGTGACAAAATACGACTTGGTCTATAAGAAAAAAATGTAATTTCAAATGTCTACTATTAAATAATGTCTACAAATAGCCCCAGAACAAACCAGCTAAACCTTCAGGAAGTTCATGGCATCACCCTCACTGCCATCAACCACATCTGCCTTTGGGTCCCCAGCTGTCCAGAGCTCTTCAGCTCCTCTCATTACAAAGGGCTCCACTCATGGCTGGTAGGAAGAGGCTGTGACCCTGAAAGGGAGACATCCTAAGTCCTCAATGACCACCGTTTCTAGAACCAAGATTGACATTGGCTTAGTCCCTGGACTCAGACGTTTGGTCCCCAGGGAAGGTTGTTTATTAACTCTTGAATGAGAAAATCTCAAGTATTTAAAAACCCACCAAAATCTGCAATAGGATACATGAAAATTATAATGCACTTACATTACTATGTCAGCACAAACAGCAAAATTATCTGTTTTTGCAGACAATAATGATGTCATTTAACTATTCAGTCCATTAAAAAAAAACCATTTAGGAACGAATCATCTGAGAACACTTCCAGAAGTTCCCAAGTCCCCTTCCATAGTATTTAACATTAAGCTTCACTCTCCAGATGACAGAAAACAGAACAGAGTGTTAACTGTTACAGGTTCTCCACTCTGTCTTGGAACTGAGAGGAACTGATGTCTTGTGAATATTTATTATTCACCAATTGCTCTACCACATTTTCGTGTGGAATGCTCACTTCGGCAGCACATATACTAAAATTGGAATGACACATTTTTGTGTGGAAATGTATTCCTTTTTATGGAATCCACACTTTGTCTCTTTCTTCTTCCTGGTATCATTGCAAAGTTAGGCTCTGAGTTACAATTTGAAATCATCCTCAAACACTAAGAGATTGCAGAACCTTACAAACTCACTAAGATAGAAAGCAAAAGTGATTTCCTTTTTTACGAATCAATAGGTGACTATCTATTTCACTCCCTTGTCTGACCTCCACTTCTGTCTTGCCTCTTCAGGGAAATTTTTTTATTCTTTATTTTCTGTTCATGAATTACATTTTACAATCAATGAAAAATTAAAGCTAAAGAAAAAAAAAAAACAGAACGTTTCACCAAAAAAATTTAGGGAATGTCAGTGGTGACTGGAATACAGAGATCTCTCAAGTACGGTCACCCTGTACCTTGGGACATGCTTATACCCTCATTCTGTTCACAGAATTCCCCAATGGCCACCCTCCCAGGAGAAACTGCACAATAGCTTTGAATGCACATGAAATGTGTGTATTGTGTTCCAGGTATTCCTTTTTTTCTTGAGGCAGAGTCTTACTCTGTATGCTGTGTATAGTGTCATGGCATCATACCTCATGGTAACCACAAACACCTGGATTCCAGAGAACCTCCTGCCTAAGTCTTCTGAGTAGCTAACATTACACAGATATGTGCCACAATGCCTTTCTAGTTTTTTCATTTTTAGTATAAATGCGGTCTCGCTCCCACTCAGGGTGGTCGCAAACTCTAGATGCTCAGGTAATCCACCCACCTCATCCTTCCAGAGTGCTAGGATTATAGGCTGGAACCACCTGGCCCAGAACTGTGTAGCAGGTTTCAAGCTGCCTTGCAGGGGATGGGTTACCCTTATCCTTTGGGATAGTTTTCCTACCTTGAAATATCTGAGAATCCAGAAGGCAGAAATAAGTTTTATATTTTCCTGTGAATACCAGCATCTGAAAAACGCTGAAAAGTAATGTCTCCCAGAAATCAAACGTGAAGCTGCTATAATGAAAATTAAGGGTATACTATGAGAGGACTCTCAAACTGAAAGGCATTCATGGGTGGCCCCTGTGGCTCAAGGAGTAGGGTGCCCACCCCATAAACTAGAGGTGGGCCCCATAAACTGGAGGTGGCAGGTCCAAAGCCAGACCCCACCAAAAAAACTGCACAAAAAAAAAAAAAAAAGGATTCATTTACACCCCTGAGGGGCTCTAGTCCCATAGTTTCAGTAGGGAAGAAATCCTCAGGAACCTGAGAAAAGTGTAGCTATTTGAGAGACAGGGAGTAGAAGAAAGCAGGCCAGAAACCAAACTGCATGATTACAGCAGCCCTGTTCCCATATTCCTGTAAATCCCAGGATGCTGACAAGAGTATAACCATCCTGGGAGGACAGCTAGTGATACAAAGCAGGTCAGACACCAAATGGCCTGGTCACAGAAACCTCCTCCCCACCCTCCTGAAATGCTTCAAGGCTGGTGTTCTTGGGAACAGGAGAATCTCCTCCCCTGGTCTTGGCTGGCTCTAGAGATAAGGCCTCTGTGGAAGATGGACAGCTTGTGTGGAAGGCAGTAATGCTAATCTCACTCTCAGACCCAGCATCATTCACTCTGCAGCAATGACTTCCCTCGCCTCTCATGACCCCCTCCCACATTCTAACTGCACTAATAAAAGTCTCTTGAAGCTGTGTGAGAGGGGATGACTTTGGGTCAGACTCCATTGTGCTCCATTAAAATAAAGCCTATCCTTAATCTCTGGACTGGTCTTCTCACTTTCTTGGGGACCCTGGCCGGATTCTATCCCTAAACCTGTGACTTCAGGCTGTGCACTGGGAGAAAATGTCCCAGAACTGGCATTTTTTTGAACATCCCAGAAAGTACAGATGCTACCGTCATCTATAGTCATCCTCAGATAAGTGCCAAGCTCAGGACGGGGATAAAACAAGGAGTGAGGACACATCATCCAGTGCAGTTACCAGAGGGGAATCTCAATGCAAAGACCTTCTGGGAAGGAGTGTGTCCCTAGGCAATATAAAGGAGTAAAGCACAAAGATTGCTACCACCAAGTGTCACAGGCTATTGTCCGCTTTCTTCTTATGAAACATGTTCAGAAATTCATAAAAACCAAAACTTTGGAAAACAACCACCCACTGTTATATAAAGAAATCACAAACAACAAAAATACTGCATCTGTTTGACGTGGTGATAAAGAAAACAATTGATCATTCAAATTAGATGGGAAGTAGGTATTTGGAAAAATGAGAAAGGAACTGAAAATTTAGGATTTAATGCAAAATCTAGAAGAGTTAGGCTGAGGAAACAGAGGTAGATCTAGACTCAGCTTGCAGTACTTGTGGAAAATGTGAGGAGAAAACTATTCCCCTACAAAGTTTTAAAACATACAGGAGGCAATTAGGCTGACAGGGTTGGAAAGCACTACGTCCCTATCTAAGAAAACCAAACTTTAACTTAAAATTATTCTTATTGTTACAGCAAAAGAAGGCATGATAGAAAGTACCACCCAAACCCCTGTGTTTTAAGAAGAAAGGGCTTCATTTCAGCAAGCTCCCCGACTGCCTCTGTCTTTTCCTTGTCCTTGGGTGTCCTTCTCATTTATCAGTTTCCCTGGGCTTATATAGAAGTAAAAACAAGTATTAGCTTCAAGGTTCCAGGAAACATTCCAACGGAAGTTTGTACACTTTCTTAAAAACTGAGTCACTAAGTGGAAGTCTTTGTAAATGTGACCTTGGGGCTTCTGTGAAAAGCCTTTTTTGTTTGTTTGTTTTTGACACAGAGTCTCATTTGGTCATCACTGGTCGAGTGCCGTGGCATCTTATCTCACAGCAACCTCAAACCTTGGTTTCAAATGATTCTCTTGCCTCAGCCTCCCAGATAATGGGGACTATAGGCGCCCCCCACAATGCCCACCTGTTTTTTAGAGACCAGGTCTTGTTCTTGCTCAGGTTGGTCTTGAACTCATGACCTCAGGCACTCTACCTGCCTCAGCCTCCCAAGTACTGGGATTACATATGAACTACCACGGGTGGCAAAGTCTTTTCCTCTTTTAGACTTTATTTTTCTGGGCATCCACTTCATTATAAACTACTAATTGTAAGGGGTTGGTCTTTACAGTGAAATAATAACAAAATTAGATGGGAGGACAGAGGATTGATGTGTACTCAGCTATGAGGTACAATGTAGAGGTTTATGGCACACCTGCTAGGTGAGGGTCATCTAGAACAGAGACTTGACCACACAAAAACAAACAATGGAACCTAATCCTTTGTACCTTCATATTAAAGGTTTATTCTGAGCCAAATTTGAGAACCACAAGGTGAAGCCACACCCAACAAATCTAAGGCAAATGGACTGGAGGTGGGGTGAGAGGAGGAGTTACAGTTTGATTTTAAATATTTTAGGGAGACAAGAATTACAGGTGAGGTCTCATGAATCAATATTTGAAAAACATACCTTGATTTCACACCCTAATGGTGAAACATCCTGAAGGAGAAACTTATAGGGTGTAGCTGGGTTTAAAGAAGCTTTAGCTGACAATTGACTGAAACAGATAGCTCTGTGGAAAAGACTAGGAGTCAGTGATGAGGAATGATTCCCACACCAGGTACGTTAATAGAAAACAAAAGCCCTGACAGACACAATTGGTTTGTTACGTATATTGAGGACCTGTGGTCTTGCACAGCCTTAGGTCAGTTAATGAGTCACAAAGGACTTCAAGAAGAGGGGGCAGGATGAGGGAAATCTTTTCTCCTGCCTCCTTGTTAGCACTCAGTTTTGGGAATCCACTTTGCCAAGGGGGTGGGGGTGGGCGGTCCAGAGTAGTCAATCACTCACTGGAGAACCTTAAGATTTTACTTCAGTTCACAATAAAAAATAAAACAGCTGAATGAACATTTCCATAGTTCCAATTTTTTTTTCTGTTTTAATAGTGACACTTTTTGGCCCCAGGCTAGAGTGCTGGGCACCCTAGCTCATAGCAACCTCAAACACTTGGGCACATGAGATTTTTTTAGCTCAGTCTCCTAAGCAGCTGGGCCTACAATGTCCAGCATAAGGCCCAACTTGTATTTTCCTTTTTAGAGGAGATGGGATGTCACTCTTGCTCAGGATTGTCTGGAACTACTGAGCTCAAGCAATCAACTTGCTGAAGACTGCAGGTAACAGCAGTAAACCACGACACAGGGAAAGATTCAATATATTAAACCATCATTAGCAATTCTCAAAATGTATTTTAATTCATAGTTTTTTTTTAGAGAGAGCATCAAGCTGTCACCCAAGTTAGAGTTCATGGCATCATAGCTCACAGCAACCTCCGACTTCTGTGCTTAAGTGATTCTCTTGCCTCAGCCTCGCAAGTAGCTGAGGTGCATGCCACAGCATCCAGCTATTTCTTGGTTGTAGTTGTCATTTTGTCATTGCTTTTTGGCAGGCAAGGGCTGGATTCGAACCCACCAGGTCTGGTGTACGTGGCTGGTGCCTTAGCCACTTGAGCTACAGGCACTGAGCCTTAACTCATAGTTTTTCAATAAGATTTTCAAAAATTTCTCAGCCTAACCTGGGCACTATGCTTTACTCCTATAATCCTAGCACTCTAGGAGGCCAAGATGAATGGCTTCCTAGAGCTCAGGAGTTAAAGACCAGCCACAGCAAGAACAAGACCCAGTCTCTCCTAAAAACAGAAAAACCAGCTCTGCACCCATAGCACAGTGGTTACAGCACCAGCCACATACACTAAGGGTGACATGTTCAAACACATCCCACAACAACTGCAACAAAAATATGGCGAGGTGTTGTGGTGGGTGCCTGTAGTTCCACCTGCTTGGGACGCTGAGGGAAAAGAATCGCTTAAGTCAAAGAGTTTGAGGTTGCTGTGAGCTGTCACACCACGGCACTCTACTGAGAGTGACACACTGAGACTCTGTCTCAAAAGAAAAAAAAAAAAGAAAGAAAAACTAGCCAGCATTGTGGCACAAGTCTGTAGTCCCAGCTACTCTGAAGCCTGAGGGAAGAGGATGGTTCAAGACCAAAAGTTTGAAGTTGCTGTGAACTATGATGCCAGGGTACTACACGCAAGGCAAGAGTGAGACTCTGACTCAAAAAAAAAAAAAAGTCTCAGCCTGGTTCCTTTCCCTGGCCAATGGCACCCCCACCCCCTGTGCATTCTGGTTGGGCAAACCAAGCAGGAACCAAACAAACCAAAAGGAAATGTACATTATTTATTTTTACATCTCCCTGGCTCCTTTCCCGTTTACAATTAGTTCCTGTACATCTCAATGGTCCAGGTTCACAGCAGCATGAACAATCAGGTCAGAGGATTGGAAACACCTGGAAAACATCTCTAGTCAACCTCTACTGTGTAAAAAATTCACAGCATTCACATTCACAATGCCTTGTGAATTCAGCTGCAATTACCTCCCCAGCCCTATTAAATTCAGCAACCCAGTGTATCTCACCCTGGCCTTCTTCCTTTCATTTTTTGCCATGACAAACTGTCTCCCTACTTTCCTCTCTGGAGCATCTTCTCTTCACTCACTACTTGTTCTCATCTGTCTTTCTCACATCTTCCCCCATTTTCTTCCCTCTAATAGCAAATAAATAAGCACATTTATATTCTAATCTTGCCCTATAGAGATTCTTTTCCCATCCCACATGCAGGACCAACTGAGCATTTTTCCACACTTCTCACTAATACAAAGGCCAAAGGATTGTTCTTTGGCCCTTAATTCTCACAAATGTCATATTCAAAAAAGAGAGGCAAACAAATTCACTAATGTACTCCCTGTATGGGGAAATCACAGACATTAGGCCAACTTCCTTTTGGGGTACAGAAGCTTAAAGACTCTTTTTCATAAAAGGTAAGATGGGGATATAGACCGTTCTCATGAAAGCCAAAAATGATTAGAAAATGAATGCACCAGGTTGAAGTGAACTGTCTTGTAAATTATTCTTTTAGGAATCTGACTGAACTAGAGAGGCAGAAATTTTGTTGAAGAAAAAAAATCATCCTCCAGGAATGACTGGATTTTCCAACTGCACTAGTTAAGGTAGTGACAGGAAAGTAATAGAAGGCGACCACTTTTGCTTTATTAAGCTTTGTTTGTTGCATAACAACATTTTAGAGAATCCATCACTACTCTTGTGGGTGAGGGGAGCAATACTAAGTTAAAAAGACCTTGATTTTCAGGCTTATTTCAGAAAAGCTTTTCCATTTTTAAAAATAGTCCAATTTTTGAAAGAATCATTTGCTGTGCCACAACATCAACTTAGCAGGGAACAATATTTAGGCTTAAGCAGTCACAAACCGCTAATTCTCCTTGGAGAACAAAGCCAGGAACGATTCACCTGGATAGTCCAAATAAGGTGAATAAATAACTGTACCCAATCAGTTCTTGAATTTGGTTTGGTTGCTCATGCACCTTGCTTTCCTTCAAACATCCTTCACCACCAACCTGGAGCCTCTGAATTACAAATCACGGCTGAGGGTCTTCAAATTCATGAATGGCCCTTTGTTCAAAAAATTAAACTCTTCAACCTTTTAATGTTACCTGAGTTTATTCTATCAGAAGAATGGAGGAACTTAGGTCCTCACAGGCCACGGTCCTGCCCTTCATCTAGCCCCGTATACCTAACTGGAATTGTTCCCTACAGATCCTTCCATTGCCAACACATTGGAAGGACGTGGTCCTACAGGCAAACAGCTACTCAGAGATTGCTCTGGGACATGGTCAAAGTAACCACTCCAGGAAGGAGCAGGATGCCCGTGGTCCCAACTGTCTGCCCAACAGCAACATTAGCCAAGATGGTTATGAAGGCCAGTGGTGCCAGTGGCACAATGCTGTTTTAAGATTTCAAATCTAAAGTGAAATGGCCCCTAGTACAGCCACAGCCATTTTTGTCTTCAACCAGACAGCTCCCACTCTCAGGACACCTCATCCACTAAACTCACCATTTCTGTTTCCAAGGTGTCCTACAGATCTCCCAGGACCTGCAGGTCACAAGGTGAGAGAAGCTGCAGCAAAGACACCTGGGTCCTCCTGGAGATGCTACAGCGAAGAGGAGACCACAGTTTGGTGCCTAGAGCAAGAGAAAAATCCTGTACCAGATCCTGGATCCACGTCCACTTTCAGGCTGTACCTCTGATTGGATCATTCTTACTGCAGCTTCCCTGACTGGATAAGACCTAAGGCCCCACCCCTCTGGCCTTGAGTGACAGGAGGCAAGACTAGAGAAGAAGCGGAAAGAGACCAGGAGTCCAAGGATTTCTTGACTGGAGTGTATAGTAATTTACTTTTTTTCCTTTTTTTTTTTTTTTTTTTTTAGGACAAGAACCATGATATTATTCATCTAGATAGTCCAGGGCCACCACAGAGTAGCTGTTTAACAAATATCAACTGAATGAATGAAAATATATTTACTGAGTATTTACCTTGTTGCTGGGCTTGGGAGCCTGTTATTATGTAAGAGCTATACCCTGCTTTCAAGACATTTTCTTTTTTCCTTTTTTCCTTTCTTTTCTCTCTCTCTCTTTTTTTTTTTTAAACATTTCACTTTGTGGCCCTTGGTAGAGTGCCACAGAGTCATACCACACAGCAACCTTAAACTCTCGGGTTCAATTGATTCTCTTGCCTCAGCCTCCCAAGTAGCTGAGACTACAGGTTCCTGCCACAAATGCCTGGCTCTTTTTAGAGAGGAGGTATTTCCCTGGCTCAGGCTGATCTTCAACGTGTGATAAGCTCAGGCAATCCACCTGCTTCAGCCTTCCAAGTGCTAGGAGTACAGGTGAGCCCCTGAGCACTATGTCACTGATTTGAAAACAGTGTTCAGTGGATCATTGGTGAGCCATAAACATTTTCTTATTTGGCCGGCATCTGTGGCTCAGTCAGTAAGGCGCCGGCCCCATATGCCGAGGGTGGCGGGTTCTGACCCGGCCCCGGCCAAACTGCAACCAAAATATAGCCGGGCATTGTGGCGGGCGCCTGTAGCCCCAGCTACTCGGGAGGCTGAGGCAAGAGAATCGCTTAAGCTCAGGAGTTGGATGTTGCTGTGAGCTGTGTGAGGCCACGGCACTCTACTGAGGGCCATAAAGTGAGACTCTGTCCCTACAAAAAAAAACAACAAAAAAAAACATTTTCTTGTTTGTTTTTATTTTTTTATGAAAACTTTTATATATCATGAATTATTTTTAAAAGATGTTAAGAGCACAGTAGGTATGCATATCAATATTTAAACATCTTTAAAGTGATTATACCTGTATAACTTTGTTATAAAAAAGAAATGTTTTGTTGATCTAATAAATGCACAGGGGCTTATTTCTTTTTTTTTTTTTTTTTTTATTGTTGGGGATTCATTGAGGGTACAATAAGCCAGTTACACTGATTACAATTGTTAGGTAAAGTCCCTCTTGCAATCATGTCTTGCCCCCATAAAGTGTGACACACACTAAGGCCCCACCCCCCTCCCTCCATCCCTCTTTCTGCTTCCCCCCCATGACCTTAATTGTCATTAATTGTACAGGGGCTTATTTCTAAATTGTGTGAGGTACAGCCTTAAAAAAAAAAATAAGTTTTGAGATTCATCCATACATGATACAAATTAACAAGAATTTGCCAATGAAGACCGATGTATGTCAAAATCATCCAAAGTGAATGAAGTCATATTACGCAGCAATTCCTCATTGTGCCTGAAGTAGTGAGACCATGCAGCTTGTACTGAACATGAACATGTTGTACAGTTCTACCTGCATTTGAAATTGTGAAGTGGTTGGACATGATGAATTTGCAAAGTCTAGTTTTGAAAATTTTTCAACTTTGTTTAATTAATGCCTGTATATTTTTTTAAACTATGAGTTTTTATTTGTTTTTACTACTTTGGATTGGCATTTTTTAATTTTTATTACATAATGTTCAATTAAAATGGACAAGTTTTGAGTAAAGAAACGAAAATTAGAAGATGACACTAGTGTGTTAAATAATCTTTCATCCAGTACATGAGTAGCTCAGTAAGTAGGGCGCCAGCCACATACACCCAGGAAAGCAGGTTCCAGCCTGGCCTGGGCCTGCTAAACAATGACAACTGCAACCACAAAAACAAAGTAGCTGGCTGTTGTGGTGGGCACCTGTAATCCCAGCTAGTTGGAAGGCTGAGGCAAGAGAATTGCTTAAGCCCAAGATTTAGAGGTTGCTGTGAGCTGTGAAGCCACCGCACTCTACCGAGGGTGATATACTCAAATTCTGGTTCAAAAGGAAAAAAAAAAAAAGAAATCATACTGAAATCATCTTGTTATTCTCATTGACTTTACATGAAATCTCACGCAAGGTGTATTAAATACTTATTGATAATATGTATTCCCACTATACTTTTAATATTGGTCACTAACAAAAAGGAAAAAAAAGTCCTCTATGTGGTTAATATTATTTGCCTAATTTTCAACTTCTGATTATTTTGATGCATCTTATTTTATTATAAAATGTTAAGCCTAATATATGTATTGCCATTGGGTGGCATTTGTGGTAGTTATTTTTTTGAGATTACTCACACTCTGTCACCCTGGCTAGAGTGCCATGGCATCACAGCTCAACCTCAAACAGTTGAGGAAGAACAATCCTCTTCCCCTAGCCTCCTGAGAACCTGGGACTAGAGGTATGCACCACCACCCTTGTGTAATTTTTCTTTTTGAGAGAATCTCACTATGTCTCCCTCAGTAAGTGCTGTGCTGTCAAAGCAACCTCCAACTCTCTTGAGCAGAGGTCCTCAAACTTTTTAAACAGGGTCCAGTTCACTGCTCTCAGACCGTTGGAGGGCCAGACTATAGTTTAAAAAAAAAAAATGAACAAATTCCTATGCACACTGCACATATGTTATTTTGAAATAAGAAAAAACAAAACAGGAACAAATACAATCACACTGCCTCATGTGGAGTTTGAGGACCCCTGCTCTTGAGCTTCAGCAGTCTCTTGCCTCATCCTCCAAAACAGCTGGAACTACAGGCACCAGCCACAACCCCTGGCTATTTTTTAGTTGCAGTTTGTCCAGGGCAGGGTTCGAACCCACCACCCTCAGTATATGGGGCCACCAGTGCCACCCAGGTATAACTTTTATTCTTGAGACAGAGTCTCTGTCACTCTGGGTACAGTTTCATGGCATCATGGCAACCACAAACACCTGGGTACCAGATCCTCTTACATCATTCTTCTGAGTTGCCGACATTACACAGGTATGTGCTGCAATGCCTGTGTAGTTTTTCTATTTTTGGTATAAATGGGGTCTCACTCTCACTCAGTGTGGTCTTAAACTCCTGATGCTCAGGCAATCCACCTACCTCATCAACCCAGAGTGCTAGGATTATAGGCTTGAACCACCTGGCCCAGGACTGTGTAGCAGGTTTCAAACTGCCTTTCTGGGGATGGGTTATCCTTATCCTTTGGGATAGTTTTCCTACCTTGAAATATCTGGAATCCATGGGGCAGAAATAATTTTTGCATTTTCCTCTGAATACTAGCATTTGAAGAGCTGAAAAGTAAAATTTCCCAGAAATGAAAAGTGAGGCTGGTGTAACAAAAATTAAAGTTTCAATGGGGTAATTGTTTACATGAATGGTATACTGCGAGAGGACTCTCAAATTGAAAGGCATTCACTTACACCCCTGAGGGTCTCTAGCCCACACTTCCTGTGGGGAAGAAATCCTCAGGACCCTGAGAAAAGTATACCTATTTTGGAGACAGGGAGCCAAAAATATCAGGCCAGAAACCAAATGGCATGATTACAGCAGCCCCCTTCCCAAATCCTATAAATCCTCAGGACACACTGACAAGAGTATAACCATCCTGGGAGGACAGCTAGTGATAGAAAGCAAGTCAGACACCAAATGGCATGGTCACAGAAGCCGTCTCCCCAACGTCCCGAATTGCTTCAAGGCTGGTGTTCTTGGGAAA
Organism: Nycticebus coucang; assembly: GCF_027406575.1. Taxonomy (NCBI): domain Eukaryota; kingdom Metazoa; phylum Chordata; class Mammalia; order Primates; family Lorisidae; genus Nycticebus; species Nycticebus coucang. The sequence goes on along the minus strand of NC_069799.1, from coordinate 24,058,204 downwards.
CATGAGAATCTCCTACCTTGGTCTGGGCTGGCTCTAGAAATAAGACCTCTGTGGAAGATGAACAGCTTGTGTATAAGGCAGTAATGCTAATCTCACTCTCGGACCCAGCATCATTCACTCTGCAGCAATGACTTCCCTCGCCTCTCATGACCCCCTCCCACATTCTAACTGCACTAATAAAAGTCTCTTGAAGGTGTGTGAGAGGGGATGACTTTGGGTCAGACTCCATTGTGCTCCATTAAAATAAAGCCTATCCTTAATCCCTGGTCTGGTCTTCTCACTCACTGGGTTACCCTAGCCAGATTCTGTCCCTAAACCTGTGATCAGGCTGTGCACTGGGAGAAAATGTCCCAGGACTGGCATTTTTTTGAACATCCCAGAAAGCAGAGATGCTACGGTCACCTAGAGTCATTCTCAGACAATTGCCAAGCTCAGGACGAGGTTAAAACAAGGAGTGAGGACACATCATCCTGTACAGTTACCAGTGGGGAATCTCAATGCAAAGACCTTCTGGGAAGGAGTGTGTCCCTAGGCAAGATAAAGGAGTGAAGCACAAAGATTTCTACCACCAAGTGTCACAGGATATTGTTCGCTTTCTTCTTATGAAACATGTTCAGAAATTCATAGAAACAAAACTTTGGAAAACAATCACCCACTGTTATATAAATAAATCACAAATAACAAAAATACTGCATCTGTTTGACATGACACTAAGAAAAAATAACAATTGATAATTCAAATTAGATGTAAAATTGCTATTTGGAAAAATGAGAAAGGAACTAAAAATTTAGGATTCAATGTAAAACCTAGTAGAGTTAGGCTGAGGAAACAGAGAGGTACATGTAGACTCAGCTTTCTGTACTTTTGGAAAATGTGAGGAGAAAAGTATTCCCTTGCAGCATTTTAAAATATACAGGAGGCAATTAGGCAGACAGGGATGGAGAGCACTGCATTCCTATGGAAGAAAACCACTCTTCACCTTCAACTTATTCTTATTGTTGCAGCAAAAGGTATGCTAGAGAGAAAGAACTGCCCAAACCTCCAGGTTTAAAGGAGGAAGGGCTTCATTTCCACTGGCAGAGCCACAGTGGAATAAAGTCTCAAAATGGCCAAGTTCACTGACTGGCTCTGTCTTTTCCTTGTCCTTGGGTGCCTCTCTGATTTCTCAGTTTCCCTGGGCCTTTACAGAAACAAAAGCAAGCATTAGTTTCAAGGTCCCACAATGTAAGTTTGCACACTTTCTTAAGTTGTGTGACTGAGGGGAGGACTTTGTAGATATGACCTTGGGGCTTCTATGAAAAGCCTTTGTTGTTTTTTTTTTTTTTTATGTTTTTTTTTATTGTTGGGGATTCATTGAGTTTACAATAAGCCAGGTTACTCTGATTGCAATTGTTAGGTAAAATCCCTCTTGCAATCATGTCTTGCCCCCATAAGAGTGTGACACACACCAAGGCCCCACCCGCCTCCCTCTTTTTTTTTTTTTTTTTTGAGACAGTGTCTCACTTGGTCACCATTGGTCAAGTGCCATGGTATCTTATCTCGCAGCAAACTCAAATTCTTGGATTCAAGTGATTCTCTCGCCTCAGCCTACCAGGTAGCTGCGACTACAGCCCCACCCCCACCCCACCCCACCCCGAAAGCCTAGCTATTTTTTAGAGATGGGGTCTTGTTCTTGCTCAGGTTGGTCTTGAACTCATGAGCTCAGGTAATCCACCTGCGTAGGTCTTCCAAGTACTGGGATTACATGCAGCACTGGCAAAGTCGTTTTTTCTTTTAGACTTTATTTTGTCTGGGTATCCTCTTCATTATAAATTACTACTTGTAAGAGGTTGGTCTTTACAGTGAAATAATAACAAAATTACAGGGGAGGAGGAAAGGGGATTGATGTGGGGACTTGAACACACACACACAAATAATGGAACCTAATCACTTGTATCCGCATTTAAAAGAGGCTCATTCTGAGTCAAATTTGAGGACCAAGAACTGGAACCACACCCAAGAAATCTAAGGCAAATGAATGGGAGGTGGTGGGGTTACAGTTTGAGTTTATACATTTTAGGAAGCCGAGGATTACAGGTGAGGTCATGAATCAATACTTGAAAAACATATCATCTTGAGTTCACCACAAATGGTGAAACATCCTGAAGGGGGAACTTACAGGTTGTAGCTGAGTTTAAAGATACTTATGCTGACAAGTGAGTGAAACAGATAGGGTGTCTAAAAGACTAGGAGTCAGGGATAAGAAATGCCTCAGATACCTGGTAAGTTAATTGAAGACAAAAGGCCTGGCAGAGTCAATTAGTTTGTTGTGTACAGTGAGGACCTGGGGTCTGGCAGAGCCCGTAGGCCTAAGAGTCACAAAGGACTTCAAGGAGGGAAGCATGAGGAGGCAAATCTTTTCTCCTGCCTCCTGGCTAGCACCTCAGTTTTAGGAATCTTATAGGACAAACGGGGGTCACTGACTGGAGACCCTTAAAACTTACTTCAGTTCACAATAAAAAATAAAACAGCTGAATGAATATTTCTATTGTTTCAATTTTTTCTTTTTTTTTGAGAAAGAGTATCACTCTGCTGCCCCAGGTTAGAGTGCTGGGTACCCTAGCTCACAGCAACCTCAAACTCTTGGGCACATGAGATTTTGTTACATGTCTCCTAAGCAGCTGTGACTACAATGTCCACCGCAAGGCCCAACTTGTATTTTTATTTTTAGAGGAGACGGGTTGTAACTCTTTCTCGGGATTGTCTTGAACTCCTGAGCTCAGGCAATCAATTTGCCTAAGAGTGGTAGGATAGCAGGAGTGAACCATGACACCGGGAAAGATTCAATATATTAAACCATCATTATCAATTCTCAAAATATATTTTAACTCAAAGATTCTCATTAAGATTTTCAAATATTTCCCAGTCTAAGCCTGGCACTGTGGCTCACTCCTAGAATCCTAGAACTCTAGTAGGTCATAGTGGGTGGTTCCCTTGAGCTCAGGAGTTCAAGACCAACCAGAGCAAGAACAAGACCCAGTCTCTACTAAAACCAGAACCAGGCTTGGCACCTGTGGCTGAATCAACTAAGGCACCAGCCACAAACACCTGAGCTGGGGAGTTCAAATCCAGCTGGGACCCACCACACAGCAATAACAGATGAAACCAAAAAATAGGTGGGGTTGTGGCACGTGACTATAGTCCCAGCTACTTGGGAGGTGAAGGCAGGAGAATCACTTGAGCCCAGGATTTGGAGGTTGCTGTGAGTTGTGATGCCACAGCACTCTACCCAGGTCAACAGCTTGAGGCTCTGTCTCAAAAAAAGAAACCAGAACTAGCCAGGCATTGTGGCACTTATCTGTAGTCCCAGCTACTCTGAAGGCTGAGGGAAGAGGATAGCTCAAGACCAAAAGTTTGAAGTTGCTGTGAGCCATGATGCCAGGGTACTATTCCCAAGGCAAAAGTGAGACTCTGACTCAAAAAAAAAAAAAAAAAATTCTCTCCAACCTGCTTCCTGTCCCTGGACAATGGCACCCACACCCACTGTGCATTTCTGATTGAGCGAACCAACCACCAACCCAACAAATCAAAAGGAAACGTATATTCTTTCTTTTTACATTTCCTTGGCTCCTTTGTCTTTTAGAATGTGTTCCTGTAAGCCTAAATGGCCCAGGTAGAATGGGCTTCATGAACTGTCAGGTCAGAGGATTGGAAACACATAGAAATCATCTGTATTCAAACTCTCCTGAGCAAAAAGAAGACAGCACTCACATTCACAATGCCTTGAGAATTCAGCTGTAGTTACCTCCCTGCCTCCCACTAAATTCTGCAACCCACCATACCTCAGCCTGGCCGTTCTTCCTTTCATTCTTTGTGATGCCAAACTGTCTCCCTACTTGTCTCTCACATCTTCTCTTCATTCACGACTTGTTCTCATCTGTCTTTCTCACATCTGCCCCCATTTTCTTCCCTTTCGGTAGCAAATAAATGTGGACTTTTATATTCTAATCTTACCCTAGAGAGATTATTTTCCCACCCCCCATGCAGGACCAACTGAACAACCCACTTCTCTCTAATGCAAAACCTTCCCCTTTATTCTTTGATACAATGACATATTCAAAAGACAAAGGCAAATTCATTAATGTACCACCTATATGGGGAAATCACAGAGAGATTAGTCCAACCACCCCCTGGGGTACAGAAGCTTAAAGATTATTTTTTATAAAATAAGAAATGGGGATATAGGGCGGCGCCTGTGGCTCAGTTGGTAGGGCGCCGGCCCCATATACCGAGGGTGGTGGGTTTAAACCCGGCCCCGGCCCAACTGCAACCAAAAAATAGACGGGCGTTGTGGAGGGCGCCTGTAGTCCCAGCTACTCGGGAGGCTGAGGCAAGAGAATCGCTGAAGCCCAGGAGTTGGAGGTTGCTGTGAGCTGTGTGAGGCCACGGCACTCTGCCGAGGGCTATAGAGTTAGACTCTGTCTCTACCAAAAAAAAAAAGAAATGGGGATATAGACCATTCTCAGGAAGCCCAAAAATGATTAGAAAATACACGGACGCGGGGTGGGGGGAGGGGAATCAACTGTCTTTTAAATTATTCTTTTAGGAATCTGAATGAACTTGAGAGGCAGAAATTTTGCTGAGGGTAAAAACAATCATCCTGCAAGAATGGCTGGATTTTCCAACTTCACTGGGTAAGGCGGTAACAGGAAACCAATAGAAGGCAACTGTTTTTACTTTAGGTTAAGAAGCTTTTTTGTTACATAAGGACATTTTAGTGAATCCATCTTTACTCTTGTGGGTGAGGAAAACAGTACTAAGTTATAAAGAAATTCTTATTCAGGCTTATTTTGGAAAGGCTTTTCCATTTTTAAAAACAGTCAGAACGCCTAACCTACAATTTTTGGAAGAATCATTTTCTGCACCCCAACATCAACTAAGCAGGGAAGAAAATTTAGGCTTAAGTAATCACAAACCGCTAATTCTCCTCTGGTTGCAAAACCAGGGAAGATTCACCTGGATAGTCCAAATAAGGTGAATGAATAACCATACCCAGTCAGTTCTTCAATTTGGTTTGGTTCCTTATGCACCCTGTGAAATCTTTCCTTTAATCTCCCTTCACCTCCAACCTGGGGCCTCCGAATTTCAACTCATGGCTGAGGGTCCTCCTATTCATGAATTGCTGTTTGTTCAAAAAAATGAACTGTTTAACCTTTTAATATTACCTCAGTTTATTTGAACAGAAGAATGGAGGGCCGGGGGCCTCACGGACCACAGGCCCTCCCTTCAACTAGCCGCATACACCCAGTTGGAATTGTTCCCTGAACATCCCTACACTGTCACCGCATTGGAGGGACTTTTTCGTGCAGGCAAACCAAACCGCTGCTCAGAGATTGCTCTGGGACGTGGTCAAAGTAAACACTCGAGGAAGCAGCAGGGCGCCCATGCACCAGCTGCCTGCCCAACAGCAACCTTAGCCAAGACGGTTATGAAGGCCAGGGGTGCCAATAGCACACTACTGTTTTGAGATTTCAAAGCTATGCTTGGGAGGCTGAGGCAAGAGAATCGCTTAAGCCCAGGAGTTGGAGGTTGCTGTGAGCTGTGTGAGGCCATGGCACTCTACCAAGGGCCATAAAGTGACAGAGTCTCTACAAAAAAAAAAAAAGAAAAAAGATTTTAAAGCTAAAGTGACACGGCCCCTGGTCCGGCTACAGCCATTTTTGTCTTCAACCAGACAGCTCCCACTCTCAGGACACCTCATCCAATAAACTCACCATTTCCGTTTCCAGGGTGTCCCTCCGACTTCCCTACAGATCTCCCACAGATCTCCCCAGACCTGCAGGTCACAAGGTGAGAGAAGCTGCAGCACACATACCTGGGTGCCCCTGGAGATGCCACAGTGAAAAGACTACAACTTAGTAGCCAGAGCAACAGAAAAATCCTGCACCGGATCCTGGATCCACCTCTATTTTCAGGCTGTACCTTTGATTGAATAATTCTTAATGCAGCTTCCCTGATTGGATAAGACCTAAGGCCCCACTCCTCAGGCCTTGCTTGTTAGGAGATAACAATTAGACAAGCAGCTGAATGAAACCAGAATGCAAACAGTTTCTTGGCTGGAGTTTATTGTACTTTTGTTGTTGTTGTTGTTTTAGGATAAGGACCATAATATTATTCATCTAGATATTCCAGCGCCACCTGCTTACCACACAGTAGCTGTTTAACAAATATCAACTGAATGAATGAAAATATAGTTACTGAGTTTTTAGTTTGTGCTAGGCTTGGGAACTTATTATTAAAAGTTAGACTCTGTTTTCAAGGAATTTTCTTTATTTTTTTTCTTTTTTCTTTTTCTTTCTTTCTTTCTTTTTTTTTTTTTTTTTTTTTGAGACAGTGCCTCAAGCTGTTGCCCCAGGATAGAGTGCTCTGGCATCACAGCTCACACCACCTCCAACTCCTGGGCTCAAGCGAGTCTCCTGCCTCCGCCTCCCAAGTAGCTGGGACTACAGGCGCCTGCCACAACGCCCGGCTATTTTTTGGTTGCAGCCATCATTGCTGTTTGGCGGGCTCGGGGCTGGATTCGAACCCGCCAGCTCAGGTGTATGTGGCTGGCACCTTATCCGCTTGAGCCACAGGGGCCAAGCCCTTTTTATTTATTTATTTTTTTTTTTGTGAGACAGCATCTCACTTTTGGGGCCTTGGTAAAGGGACATGGATTTATACCTCACAGCAATCTCAAACTCTTAGACTTATTTGATTTTTTTGCCTTAGCCTCCCAAGTAGCTGGGACAAGACACAATGACTGGCTCTTTTTATTTTTTTTTATTTTTTTTTATTTTTTCACATTTCAAAAACTTTTTTCTTTTCTTTCTTTCTTTTTTTTTTTGCTCTTTTTTTTAATTTATTTTTATTAAACCATAGCTGTGTACATTAGTATGATTGTGGGGCACCATACACTTGGTTCATAGATCGTTTGACACATTTTCATCACATTAGTTAACTAGGGACTCCACTACAAAACTCTTAGAAGTGATTAAGGAATACAGCAGTGTCTCAGGCTACAAAATCAACATTCATAAATCGGTAGTCTTTATATATACCAACAATAGTCAAGTTGAAAAAACAATTAAGGACTTTATCCCATTCGCAGTAGTGCCAAAGAAGATGAAATTCTTGGGAGTTTATCTAACAAAGGACGTGAAAGATCTATATAAAGAGAACTATGAAACTCTAAGAAAAGAGCTGAGAATGTTAACAAATGTAAAAATATACCATGCTCATGATTGGGAAGAATCAACATTGTTAAAATGTCCATACTACCCAAAGCAATATATAATTTCAATGCAATCCCCATTAAGGCTCCACTGTCATACTTTAAAGATCTTGAAAAAATAATACTTCGTTTTATATGGAATCAGAAAAAACCTCGAATAGCCAAGACATTACTCAAAAATAAAAACAAAGCAGGAGGAATCACGCTACCAGACCTCAGACTATACTACAAATCGATAGTGATCAAAACAGCATGGTATTGGGCGGTGCCTGTGGCTCAAGGAGTAGGGCGCCGGTCCCATATGCCGGAGGTGGCGGGTTCAAACCCAGCCCCGGCCAAAAAAAAAAAAAAAAAACAGCATGGTACTGGCACAAAAACAGAGAAGTAGATGTCTGGAACAGAATAGGACCGGCTCTTTTTAGAGACAAGGTCTTGCTTTGGCTCAGGCTGATCTCAAACCTGTGAGCTCACACAATCAACCTGCCTGGTTCTGGCAAGTGCTAGGATTACAGGTGGGAGCCACTGAGCACTATGTCATTGATTTGAAGACAATGCTCAGTGGCTCATTGTTGTGCATGAAGAACTTTTATGAAAATTTTTAAATATCATCAATTAAATTATTTTTGAAAGATATTCTGAGCACAATAAGTATGCATATCGATGTTTAAACCTCTTTAAAGTGATTATACATGTATAACATTGTTATAACAAATAAATGTTTTGTTGTTTTAATAAATGTACACACTCTTATTGTGAAATTGTGTGAGGGTAGAGCCTTCAATAACAAAGTTTTGAGAGTCATCCATAGATGATGCAATTTAACAAGAATTTGCCAGTGAACATCAATATATGCCAAAATCATCCAAAGTGAAGGAAGCCATGGTATGCAGCAAATCCTCATTGTGCCTGAAGTAGTAAGACCGTGTAGCTTGCTTTGAACATGAACATGTTGTGCAGCTCTGTCTACATTTGAAATTGTGAAGTAGTTGGACATGATTTCTTTGCAAATCCTAGTTTTGAAAAATTGTCAAGTTTGTTTAATTCATCCCTGTATATTTTTTTAAAGTATGAGTTTTTATTTCCTTATTTTTACTATTTTGGATTTGGCATTTTTTATTTTTATTACATAGTGTTCAATTAAAATGGACAAGTTTGGAGGAAAGAAATAAAAATTAGAAGATGGCACTAGTATGTTAAATATTATATCATCCTGTACCCAAGTGACTAAATTAAAAACAATTGTTGTCAAAATAATGAAAAATATTTACTATTTGGTTTCGTATACAGTAAAGGAAGTCCACCGTGTCCACGTGCATAATTTGTGGGGAAACATTAACATTAGTATATTAATCTCTGGTTCCTAGGAGATTAAAGAGACATTTACAACTGAGACAGTCCCACTGGTCTGAAAAGCTGATAAAAAATTTCAAATGACTTGCACTTAGTAATACTAAACAAGCAAATATATGGACCAAATATGCGATGAGATTAGCTAAAGCACAAGAAGGCAGTTACTCAGTTGCAGAAATCGTACCTGGAAAAATGAAATATCATACTATTGCAGAATCTATTATTTTACCAGCCTGCTGTGTAATTGTTAAAACAATAGAGTATAGGAATAGGAAATTTTAAAAATTCAATCAAGATTTTATGAATTAAAGGAAGGGTCAACCTTTATATAAAAGCTACATTCTATATTACGTGGGTTTCTTCGTGATGAGTTTTGCTGTAATAGAGTTGCAGCAAATCTTGTAAATTTATATCAGTATTGGAGTACTCTTAATAGGATTCTGCCAGAAATCGTGAAAATATTCTCACATCTACAATTAAAATCAATGCTTTCAGAGAAAAGTTATTGCTGTGGAAAGGGGAGGATTAAAAGAGAAAAAGCAATTAAAATGTTTGAGTTAGGGAAAAGTTGTAAGCTGGATAAAACTATGATTGCACACATTTTACAAACTTTACATTTATTGTACACAAATTTTGAAAACAAAAAATTCCTGCAACTGTCCTTGACATACTATCTCTCGATCAAGTGAGAAATCCCTTTCTTTTGTGTGTGTATGTGTGTGTTTGTGTGTGTCAGCAAATTTAAATATTACAAAAGAGGAAGAGTTGACACAAATATGAAATGACAGGTAATTGCAATTAAAATATTCAACAACAGATATTGCCAACTTTTGGTTATCTCTCAAGGATGAACTTTGAAATAATACCACAAAATCAATGGAAATATCTCTTCTATTCTCAATGTGATATTTGTGTGAAGCAAGCTTTTCTGCAATGAGTAGTTTCAAAAATAAGAATTGATCACAGCTTGAATCCTTGCAGGGAGATTTAAGAGTATGCCTGTGGAAATTCGACCTCGCAATGGAGATATTCTAAAAAAAGTCAACCTTAGGTATCTCATTTATGTTAAATTATAATAGAGAGAAAAATAAATAAATATAGTAAGTATTTTTAAAAACTTTGGCATCTTTTTGTTACAAAATTATAAAAATTTGTAGGCCAGGCGCAGTGGCTCATGCCTGTAATCCTAGCACTTGGGAGCCCAAGGGGTTGGATTGCTTGAGCTCACAGGTTGGAGACCAGCCTGAGACTGAGCCAGACACCCTCTCTAAATAGAGCGGAGCCGCGGGGTGCATGCCTGTGTTCCCAACTACTTGGGAGGCTGAAGCAAGAGAATCATTTGAGCCCAAGTGTTTGAGGTTTGCCATGAGCTATGACACCACTGTACTATATGGAAGGCAGAAAAGTGAAACTTGTCTCAAAACAGATAAATGAACAAATTTCTTTTACTTTTTGCCCTACATGGTGCATTTTGTGTCTTTGTGTGTGTGTTTTGAGACAAAGTCTCACTCTGCCCTGCGTAGAGTGCTGTGATGTCATCATACTTCATAACAACCTCAAACTCTTAAGACTTAAGAGATCCTCTTGAGTACATGGGATGTCAGGCATACCCTATTATGGCTGATTAGGTTCTGTCTACTTTCAGTAGAGATGTTGTCTTGCCTTTGCTTTAGGCTTGTCATGAACTCCTGAGCCTAAGTAATCCAGCTGCCTCAGCCTCCCAGAGTGCTAGGATCACAGGCAAGAGTCACTGCACAGGGGCCCATTTTGTTTCTGTTAATGAAGAAATCAAATAGTGTATATTCGTTTTACCTTTGGTGTTTTTTTTTTTTTATTAACTTAAGCATGCCACAGAAGTTTGAGAAGTGTGTCCTGCAATAAAAAAAAAAAAAAAGTTAAAACACTGCTCTGCCATGATTGCTACAGCAGTCAATACCCTCAGGCAGTGGGGCCAGAACTTGGCTCCTGGGTATAGATATGTAGAGAAATATTCCACTACCCACAACTCTCTTTCAAACTCCTATGCTAAAACTTCTACAATGTCTTTCTTTTTTCCATCAACATGCAATGGAAAGAATTGGTCTAAATTAGGTATTCCCAAAGCCAGAACCACAGGTCAGGGTCTCCTTTAGTCCCTGAAATGCTCTTTATAGTTTCCATCCACATATCAAAACTTTATTTTTAACTTATGTCTCATTTGAAAGTTTTCCTATTTTGCCTAATCAAGGGATCCAAATTCTATGATATTCAGGTATTCCCAGAAATTCTCTTACATCTTTTCTAGTAGTTAGGGTATTTAGGGAGCACAGGTTCTGAACTATCCTTGAAGACATTTATTGTTCTAAGATAGTAAAAAAAAAAAACAAAACAAAACAATTAGATTACATCTAGCATACAGAACTGAGATGTTTCCTTTGCAACCTTAAAGCTGTTCCTTCCCAGGAACTCCAGAGTCAGGTATGTGTTCCCTGGTGTTTGGTACCAAGTATCAAGGAATGGTTACTGAGCAGACCAAGAAGATACGGGTATGTAAAAGGCCAAAGTTTATTAAGGCATAGTACATTCCGGAAAAGGAACATATCTGCCTTCTCTACTGGAAAAGACCCTGGGTTGAATAAGATTTTCCCCCTTTATGCTGATTTCTCAATTCTATGTTAAGTGAGGGAGTGTAAAATAAACATGATTTTTTTTTTTTTGAAAGGGGGAACATTTCTAAGAATGGAGAGTCCTCCCATTTTCTATCCCTGTAAGGCAATTTCCAGAAGTTGTCATGGTAGTTGTAAAGTGTCATAGAATTGGTGTGTGTAAGTTTTACTATGTTAATGAAGATGGGTCACTTGAAACTACTGTCACCTAACTTGTATGCATGCTCCAAAGACCCCTTTATGGCCTTGGCCATATGTTTGCTTTGTGGATTCTCTACCTTGGAAACTCATTTTTGTAGATCAAACATCAGCTCAGCCTTTGGAAGCCTTCTTCAAATGATTCGTTTTTCTTCTTGGAGGCCCCTTCTGGCCAATTTGTTTCTCCTATTACATACAAAGATCTCCTAGTACCATGTGCTTCTGTCTCCTTGTGGCCTGCCTAATAGTATGAAAACAATTTAAAGGCTTTGAAACATGATTAACATTTGTAGAGTATTTCTCCTGTAGGAATTATGATTAGAAACGCATGAGAAATATTCAAAGATGTTGTCACACTCTTCACATTGGTACAATTCTTTTATGTACTGGAAGGTGTGAGTACTGGTTAAAGGATGTGCCATGTTTTTCACCTTTGTTTGGGTTTTCTTTGGTATAATTTTTTTGTTTTTAAGAGACATTTTCACGTTATCACTCTCAGTAGAGTGCGGTAGCATCACGCAGCTCACAGCAACCTCCAACTCCTGGGCTTGGGCAATTCCCTTTTCTCAACCTCCCAAGTAGCTGGGACTATAGGCACCTGCCACAATGCCCGGCTACTTTTTTTGTTGCAGTTAGGCTGGGCCAGGTTTGAATCCGCCACCCTCGATACATAGGGCTGGCGCCCTGCCCACTGAACCACATGTGCTGCCCCATAAATTTTGTATATATAGAAAGATTTGAGCACAAGTTAAAAGTTTCTCACAATCTTCATATTTGTAGCATTTCTCTTCGACATGAACTCTATTAAGCACAGAAAACTGTGACTCGGGCATAAGGCTTTGGCATATTCTTTACATTGTTTGGATTTTACTCTGGTATGATTTCTCCTATGATTAGTAAGGGCTGAGGACCAGTTAAAAATGTTGTCACATTATTTACATCTGTAAGATTTCTCTCCAATATGAATTTTCTAGTTTGAAGTTAAATTTGAGCTCCACTTACAGGCTTTGTCACATTCTTCTCATTAGTAAGATTACTAGTGGATTAATCAACACAAATCCTCAGCATAAAAAAAAAAAGAGTTGGGTGATATAATGAAAGTGCTTAGAGAACAAAAATGTCAAAGCATATATACTATGTCCAGCAAACTGTCTTTGTAAATGAAGAAAGATGCATCTTTAAATAATCAATTCATTGTAAGAGGGACTTTACCTAACAATTGCAATCAGTGTAACCTGGCTTTTTGTACCCTCAATGAATCCCCAACAATAAAAAAAAAAAAAATTAAGTAAAAGATCAATAACAAAACAGAAAACCTGAATATACAAAGTAGATCTAGCAAACTCTCTAGCCAAAAGCAGCTAAATATACAATTTTTGGACTAGGGACCTGTAGCTCAGTGGCTAGGGCTCCAGCACATGCAGCGGAGCTGGTGGGTTTGAATCCAGCCCAGGCCTGCCAAACAACAATGACAACTGCAACCAAAAACTAACAGGGCACTGTGGCTGATGCCTGTAGTCCCAGGGACTTGGGAGGCTAAGGCAAGAGAATGGCTTACAGCCAAAAGCTTGAAGTTTCCATGACGACATGGGACTCTACCAAGAGCAACATAATAAGGGTCTGTCCCACCCTGCCAAAAGAAAGAAATACAATTTTTCCAGTCACACAGGGACCTTTTTTTCTGATTTTTATTTTTATTGGTTTATTTGTTTGTTTTGAATAGTCTCGCTTTGTCACCCTTGATAGAGTGGCATGGAGTCACAGCTCACAGCAATCTCAAATTATTGTGCTTTTGTGCTTAATTGATTCTCTTGCCTCTGCCTCCCAAGCAGCTGGGTCTTCAGGCACCCGCTGGAATGCCTGGCTATTGGGGTGGACGAAGTTCAAACCAAACAGCCCACACAGGGCCTTCTGTTGAGACACATAAGAAAAAATAAAATTTAAGGTAACCAAAATAGTATACTGGCAGTGCCCATAGCTCAGTCGTTAGGGCGCTGGTCACACACACCCAGGCAGGCGGCTTTGAACCTGGCTCAGGCCTGCCAAACAGCAATGACAACTACCATAAAAAAGTAGCCCAGCATTGTGGTGGGTGGCTGTAGTCCCAATTACTCCAGAAGGTGAGGCAAAAGTATCACTTAATACTAAGAGTGGGAGGTTGCTGTGAGCTGTGATGCCACAGCACTCTTTCTAGGGCAACATAGTGAGACTCTATCATCAAATATATATATATATAATGAAACTCGTCAAAGAACAAATAGGAGAACAGATCATGACATTCATTTTGGCACTGTTTTTCTGATGTGACACCACGTGCATAAGCAACAACATCAACCAACAACAACAACAAAAACACTTAGAGCACATTAAATTTAACCATTCTCACAATCCAGGAACACATTATATAGAGTAAAAAAGCCACCTTAGAAATGGCTGAAAATATTTGCAAATTAAATTTGTGATAGGAGTTAGTACTCAGAATATATGTGGATAAATAATACACATATATAAACAACTTCTAAAACACAACAAAACCCAAATAATTTTATTTAAAAATTGCACTGACATTTACCAAAGAAGATATATAAATGGGTAGCGAGCATTTGAAAGGATCCTTAAAGTACCAATTATTGAGAAAGGCAAACAAAAATCACAATGAACTATTACATCACACTCAAAATGAACACTAAAAATGTTTGTTAAGGATATAGAGAAATTAGAAACTGATTGAAATGTTGATGAGGGGGCGGCGCCTGTGGCTCAGGCGGTAAGGCGCTGGCCCCATATACCGAGGGTGGCGGGTTCAAACCTGGCCCCGGCCAAACTGCAACCAAAAAATAGCCGGGCGTTGTGGCGGGCGCCTGTAGTCCCAGCTGCTCGGGAGGCTGAGGCAAGAGAATCGCTTGATCCCAGGAGTTGGAGGTTGCTGTGAGCTGTGTGTGGCCACAGCACTCTCCGAGGGCCATAAAGTGAGACTCTTGTCTCTACAAAAAAAAAAAAAGAAAGAAATGTTGATGAGGAAAAATGTTGCAGACACTATTAAAATGTAAGACAGTTTATCAGAAAACTAAAATTAAAAGTGATTATTTGATCCAGCAATCTCACATCTGGATATATATCCAAAATACTCATTGCAGAATGTAGAAGATACATGTCCGCACTCACATTGATTGCAGTATTATTCACAAAAGCCAAGAAGTATAACCAACACAGATGTCAATGTCTGCTCCAATATGGAGACAATAGAGAATTATCCACCATTAAAACAGAACATCTGGCCATATCCAAGATAAGGACAAACCTTTACGGCTATCATGTTAAGTCAGAAAGTACACTTAGAAAGACTGAAGGTGAAAAAAAAAAAAAAGAAAGACTGAAGGTGGTAAATTTTCTGTTTGCCGAAATTAAAAAATTTAACAAGATAACTAAAATAGTTGGAAAGTTTCTCAAAAATGACCTGCCAAATAATAATAATAAAATCAAACTTAGGGGCGGCACCTGTGGCTCAACAGAGTAGGGCGCTAGCCCCATATGCCAGAGGTGGCGGGTTCAAACCCAGCCCTGGCCAAAAACTGCCAAAAAAAAAAAAAAATCAAATTTAAAATACAACCATTTGGAAACTGCCATTTGCTTTATGGTCTTATGACCATAATCTTGCATTAATATGTCCCTGATTTAACTTTTACTCTTGCCAAGTTTAAGAAGAAATTTCCATGGCATGGCTCCTGTAGCTCAGCAGCTAGGCCGCTGGACACGTACATCAGGGCTGGTGGGTTTGAACCCGGCCCTGACCTGCCAAACAACAATGACAGCTACAACAACTACAAAATAACCTGGCATTGTGGTGAGCACATATAGTCTCAGTTTCTTGGGAGGCTGGGGCAAGAAATCGCTTAAGCCCAAGAGTTTGAGGTTGCTGTGAGCTGTGATACCACCGTAGAAATGCTTTATTGCGTTTTTACTCTTACTGTACACCTCAGTCACGAAGTGTATAATCCCAAATTCTCCTTGTAAACTGAAGGAAGCAAATATCTTGAAACTTAATCTTTGATTCAGTACTTTAATGTTTGGAAAATGGAATTGGAGGATTTTACAAATAGAACACTGTAGCTCCAGGAGAGAAGCCAATGTATTCATGGTTGGAATATTGTCAAGCAGGTTAATTGGGGAACTAATAAAAATGAAGAATATTGAGGAATCTTTCTTTATTTTTTGAGACAGAGCCTCAAGCTATTGCCCTGGGTAGAGTGCCATGGTGTCACAGCTCACAGCAACCTCCAACTCTTGGGCTTAAGCAATTCTCTTGCCTCAGCCTCCCAAATAGCTGGGACTATAGGAGCCCGCCAAAAAGCCCAGCTATTTTTTGGTTATAGTTGTCATTGTTTGGCAGGCCTCGGCCGGATTCGAACCCGCCAGCTCTGGTGTATGTTGTTAGCACCTTAGCCGCTTGAGCTACAGGTGCTGAGCCATTGAGCCAATCTTTATATTGACAAACAGCTGTAATTAAATTTCAGATTTAGTTTATTACTTTCCTTTAGAAAGGTCATTTATATGTGTGTGCTTAGGTTTATTCATTATATCTAAAGCACATGTATTGTACACAAAGTTATTGTAAACCTATTTTAATTAGTATAAACTTCAGTTTTTTCTAATGATACAGACTACCTATTTAATCTAACTAAATATTAGAAATCGGAGTTAGAGGCTCAGCGCCTGTGGCTCAGGTGGCTAAGGCACCAGCCACATACACCTGAGCTGGCCGGTTTGAATCCAGCCTGGGCCTGCCAAACAATGACAGCTACAACCAAAAAATAGCCAGGCGTTGTGGCGGGTGCCTGTAGTCCCAGCTACTTGGGAAGCGAAGCAGGAGAATCACTTGAGCCCAGAAGTTGGAGGCTGCTTTGAGCTGTGATGCCACGCCAGTCTACCCAGGGTAACAGCTTGAGGCTCTGTCTCAAAAAAAAAAAAAAAATCGGAATTACATATTGGAAATTTGCTCATGTGAATAATAGAGATTAGAAATCAGAATTAGGTATTAGAAATTTGCTCATGTGGGCGGCGCCTGTGGCTCAGTCGGTAGGGCGCCGGCCCCATATGCCGAGGATGGCGGGTTCAAACCCAGCCCCGCCAAACTGCAACCAAAAAAAAAAAAAAAATAGCGGGGTGTTGTGGCGGGCGCCTGTAGTCCCAGCTGCTCGGGAGGCTGAGGCAAAAGAATAGCTTAAGCCCAGGAGTTGGAGGTTGCTGTGAGCTGTGTGAGGCCACAGCACTCTACAGCGGGCCATAAAGTGAGACTCTGTCTCTACAAAAAAAAAAAAAAAAAGTAAGAAATTTGCTCATGTAAATGTAATAATCTATTTGCCCTACACTCTTATACAGCCAGTATTTTCTTTATGTGTGTGTGTGGTTTTTTATGGCCAGGGCTGGGTTTGAACCCGCCACCTCTGGCATATGGGACCGGCGCCCCACTCCTTGAGCCACAGACGCCACCCTGTTTTGTTTTTGTTTTTTTTTTGTAGAGACAGAGTCTCACTGTACCGCCCTCGGGTAGAGTGCCGTGGCGTCACACGGCTCACAGCAACCTCTAACTCTTGGGCTTACGCGATTCTCTTGCCTCATCCTCCCGAGCAGCTGGGACTACAGGCGCCCGCCACAACGCCCGGCTATTTTTTTGTTGCAGTTTGGCCGGGGCTGGGTTTGAACCCGCCACCCTCGGTATATGGTTACGGCGCCCTACTCACTGAGCCACAGGCGCCGCCCAACAGCCAGTATTTTCATCACTGAACAGTAATCCTTAAATAAAATGTTTTATTGTGGCAAGAGTTGAAGAAAGTTTCTGTGTTTGTATGAGTACAAAATTAAATGGTACTTTCTGAACATGTTAACTGCTGTTTTGAAACTACATATTTTCACTTCTTTTTTATTTTTTTATTTTATTTTATTTTATTTTTTTGTAGAGACAGAGTCTCACTTTATGGCCCTCAGTAGAGTGCCGGTGCCTCACACAGCTCACAGCAACCTCCAACTCCTGGGATCAAGCGATTCTCTTGCCTCAGCCTCCCGAGTAGCTGGGACTACAGGCTGCGGCCACAACTCCCGGCTATTTTTTGGTTGCAGTTTGTCTGGGGCCGGGTTTGAACACGCCACCCTCGGTACATGGGGCTGGCGCCCTACCAACTGAGCAACAGGCGCCACCCTTCTTTTTTATTTTTTAAGAAAATTAGGGGAGGCGCCTCTGGCTCAGTGAGTAGGGTGCCGGCGGCATATGCCGAAGGTGGCGGGTTCAAACCCAGTCCCGGCCAAACTACAACAATAAAACTGAGCTTGGGGGCAAAGAATAAAAAAAAAGAAAGAAAGAATTAGGGATAAACAATGGTTTTTGGCCCCATAGGCTGTGTAAATAGAAGCCTTTGTGGTCAGCTCAGTTTGGAAATACATAGTAATGAAGATGTTGTGTCTGGCTCAGTCCTTAGCTCATTGGGTAGGGCATCTGCCAAATACACCCAGGCTAGCGGATTTGAACCCAGCCTGGGCCAGCTAAAACAAAAATGACAACTGCAACCAAAAAATACCTGAGCATTGTGGCAGATGCCTGTAGTAACAGCTACTTAGGAGGCTGAGGCAAGAGAATCACTTAAGCCCAATAGTTTGAGGTTGCTTTGAGCTGTGACGCCATGGCAACTTACCCAAGGCATCATAGTGAGAGTCTGTCTAAAAACAAACAAACAAAAATACATCAGAGCTGGTGGGTTCGAATCGAGCCCAGGCCTGCCAAACAACAATGACAACTACAACCAAAAAATAGCCTGGTGTTGTGGAGGGCACATACAGTCCCAGCTACTTGGAAGGCTGAGGCAAGAGAATCACTTAAGCCCAGGAGTTGGAGGTTGCTGGGAGCTGTGACGCCACAGCACCCTACCCAGGGGTGACAGCTTGAGGCTCTGTCTCAAAACAAAACAAAAAAACAACAAAGATGTTGCACCTGTCTTTAAAGTACTTGTAATTGACTTAG
The DNA here is from genome assembly GCF_027406575.1 of Nycticebus coucang. Lineage (NCBI taxonomy): Eukaryota > Metazoa > Chordata > Mammalia > Primates > Lorisidae > Nycticebus > Nycticebus coucang. Next base: position 24,039,747 of record NC_069799.1, on the reverse strand, counting down.
CTATAATATAATAATTCACAAAATAATTTCAAAACAATGTATATAAGGCACATTATAAATTAAAGATATTAACTTTAAACAAAAAATGATTACAAAGTGTTGTTAACGTTTGTTATTTGGGTAGCAGACTGATTTTTATCTGTATTTGTAGCATTTATTATTCCACAACACAAACTTGTGAAAGCCAAAAGAAAAAATTGACACAAAGAAATCACTGCTGCAAAACATGAGATGATCATCCTTACAGGATAAGAAACATTCTTGGGGCGGCGCCTGTGGCTCAGTGAGTAGGGCGCCGGCCCAAATGCCGACGGTGGCGGGTTCAAACCCAGCCCCCGCCAAACTGCAACAACAACAACAACAAATAGCTGGACTTTGTGGCAGGCGCCTGTAGTCCCAGCTGCACGGGAGGCTGAGGCAAGAGAATCACGTAAGCCCAAGAATTAGAAGTTGCTGTGAGCCGTGTGACGCCACGGCACTCTACTTGAAGGCGGTACAGAGAGACTTTGTCTCTACAAAAAAAAAAAAAAAAAAAAGAAACATTCTTGGTGAAAACTAGTCAGAACTTATTTGGGCAGTTGTAAATTGCCCTGATTTGTGGAAACAACCTAAATGTCCTTCAACCCAGGAATGGATGGGAAGGCTGTGATATATATATACCATGGAATATTATTCAGCCATAAGAAATGGAGATCTTGCAGCATTTGTACTAACCTGGATAGAGGTGGAACACATTATTCTTAGTGAAGCCTCACAGGAATGGAGAAGTATGAATCCCATGTATTCGATTTTGATATGAAAACAATTAATGACGATTAATGATACGATGGGGCATGTGGGAAGAGGAGACCAGACAGAGAAGGAGGGAAGGGGTGAGGGGAAGGAAAAGAAGAAAAAGAAAAAAAAAATAAACAAGAAAAGAAAAGAAAATAGTGACTAATTCTCACATAAACTGGACTTAATTTTGACCAAACTACATTACTTAAACATTAATTTTTTTTTTTTGTAGAGACAGAGTCTCACTTTATGGCCCTCAGTAGAGTGCCATGGCATCACAGAGCTCACAGCAACCTCCAACTCCTGGGCTTAAGCGATTCTCTTGCCTCAGCCTCCCGAGTAGCTGGGACTACAGGCACCCGCCACAACGCCCAGCTATAAACATTAATTTTTAACTCAACTTGTTAATATGTTGTTTAAGATATTGCATCCTCATTTATAAGTGAGATATGATTATAATTTCCCCTTTATGATAATATTTTTCTCCAATTTTAATATCAGGTATATCCAGATCAAGTAGAATGATTTTGAAACATTTCTTCTTTTTCTATTGTCTATAAGATTTGGCATGATCTGTTTTTCAAAATTATCTTTTACTTTTATTTATAAATATTAGTCGTCTATTTTTTGATACTTAAAAAAAAGAAAAGAAGAAGTTAACTGATGGCCCCATACTGAATCTCAGAGTCAAAGCATTCTATAACAGACATACTCTTATTTGACAATGCGAATGTTACTTTCTTTGCATTATTATTATTATCATTGCTTAATATTTTGATGTAGCAATTGTCTGATTCCTTTTCTGAATGTATTTATGTTGTTCATTCTTTATGAGGTTTTGTTTCTAGTTCTTGTCTTATACATTGTTATTGTTATTAAATTTTAAGCCTTTTTAATTTTGTGAAGGCAAAAAAATGGAAAACTAATAAACACATGCGTATGTAAAAATAAATAAATAAATAAAAACTAGCCAGAACCCATCACTCTTCCGTCACTTCATAAGCTTGTACCTGCTGAGGGGAAACTAAGATGAAGGGAGCCAAGTTATTACCTCTTTCCTCCCCCAAGCTACTATTTGTACAAGTTTCCTATCATCAAGCAGAAAATGGACGCAAAATGGAATGTGTACCCTTTGGATATAGGCAGACACAAAGTACAACACAAATTAATAGTACATTAAAGGGACAACAACCAAAAGAATATAAAGGGGGCGGTGCCTGTGGCTCATTGGTATGGCGCCATCCCCATATACTGAGGGTGGCAGGTTCGAACTCGGCCCTGGCCAAACTGCAACAAAAAATAGCCAGGTGTTGTGGCGCGCACTTGAAGTCTCTACTGGGGAGGCTGAGGCAAGAGAATGGCCTAAGTCCAGGACTTGGAGGTTGCTGTGAGCTGTGATGCCAGGGCGCTTTACCAAGGGCAACAAAGTAAGACCATGTCTCTGAAAAAAAAAAAGAAAAAAGAAAGAAAAGAATAGGGGTGTTATACAAAGACTGGAAGGGCCTTTCAAGCCCATATCTCATAAATTTATCAATCAAAGGGGCTATGTCTACTAATGCTTCGTGCTTCAGAGGGTATGACCATTTTTGTATCGGTCAACCTTCTGGTATTAAGTGAATCTCTACTGCGGTGGTCCTGAGGTTTCCCAGGGGGAAGCTCTTCCCAAATAAAGAAATTTACCTGGATGTTGATTTCTTCTGGCCATTTCTCGTCATCCTTCAGACACTAGAGTAAGACCTACCAGGTGTGTTCATGCGGTACCTTCATGGGAAGGCTATTGTTTTCTAGAGAATCAGTAATCTGAGTATTTAATTTAGACAATAATTCTCTCCCCAACAATAGACAAGGAAATCAGGCATCTAAAGGAACTGATGAGTCACTCTTTTTCTCCAATCTAGCATGTAAGAAGTTGAAGAAAGAATTTACATTTCAGCTGTCGTGTCACTCCTGCTACAGAACCAGATTGTTTAGTCAGAGAGCAGAGTGAAGTATTAAGCAATGAATATTTAGCCCCAGTATTTATTAGAAAGCCTTGGCCCGGGCGGCGCCTGTGGCTCAGTGAGTAGGGCGCCGGCCCCATATGCTGAGGGTGGAGGGTTCAAACCTCAGCCCCGGCCAAACTGCAACCAAAAAATAGCCGGGCGTCGTGGCGGGCGCCTGTAGTCCCAGCTACTCCGGAGGCTGAGGCAAGAGAATCGCTTAAGCCCAGGAGTTGGAGGTTGCTGTGAGCCGTGTGACGCCACGGCACTCTACCGAGGGCGGTACAGTGAGACTCTGTCTCTACAAAAAAAAAAAAAAAAAAAAAAAAGAAAGCCTTGGCCCACAGCTTTCCTTTTTTTTTTTTTTTTTCTTTTTTGTAGAGACAGAGTTTCACTTTATGGCCCTTGGTAGAGTGCCGTGGCATCACACAGCTCACAGCAACCTCCAACTCCTGGGCTTAAGTGATTCTCTTGCTTCAGCCTCCCGAGTAGCTGGGACTACAGGCGCCCGCCACAACGCCCAGCTATTTTTTGGTTGCAGTTCAGCCGGGGCCGGGTTTGAACCTGCCACCCTCATTACATGGGGCAGGTGCCTTACCAACTGAGCCACAGGAGCTGCCCAGCCCACAGCTTTCCATAGGTAAGGAGAGGGTAGACTACCCTTTGCACTGGGCATCTCTAGATCCATTGTTCCAAACAGTTGGCTGCCCATGAAGGCATCATTGTCATGGACCAACTATTAATTGTGGACAATGTTGTGCCCGTCTCAGGTTCCCAGAGTGGGCTGAGATCTGCATTCTCTCACCCAGAGTCCCAAGGTCAGATTCCAGTGGCAGGTGGCATACCTTAACAAGCATGCCCCCACTTTAAACCTTCACTTCCCGAGTTTCAGACTTTCCTCTGCCAGTGTACCTCTTTTTAGCCTTTGCCTTACCAAGTCCTCTTGGTCACACAACCTCCCTGTCTGCCCTGAGTTTTACTAATGACCACAGTGAAAGAGCTGCCCATTGATTCAGCCTGAGAGGCATCTGGGGTGTCTTCCTGGATCTTTTCAGGGAGTCCGTGAGGAGGTTTAACACAGACCATTCACCTCCACTTGAGGGGTGGCTAACTAGAGCTTTAAGCCAAGAGCAGATCAAGGTTATAGGTTTATAAAAGAGACACCATTGATGCAGCAGGAGAAAAATCCATTTGAAACACTTTGCTTGATTGAGAAAGTCAGAACTCAAAAAGAGCAGCAAGGAGAGCAGGTAGTCCCCAGTTTGTACCAAACCAGAAATGGTCCAATTTGACCATTTCTTGTGAAAGGAAACATATGTTGTTCAAAGGTGGCAGCAGTCTGTCATCTTATCTTAGCAACAAAAAGCCAGGATGTGTGTGGAGTGAATTAAGGACACAGAGGAAGCAGTGAAAATGTCAGGCAGTAAGAAATAGATGCTAGTTTTTAAAGGATAAAGTTGGCTCCTATTTTTCTTTGCTTCATTTTCTTTTCTTTTTTTTGTAGAGACAGAGTCTCACTGTACCGCCCTCGGGTAGAGTGCCATGGCGTCACACGGCTCACAGCAACCTCTAACTCTTAGGCTTACGCGATTCTCTTGCCTCGGCCTCCTGAGCAGCTGGGACTACAGGCGCCCGCCACAATGCCCAGCTATTTTTGGGTTTGAACAGGCCACCCTCGGCATATGGGGCCAGTGCCCTACTCACTGAGCCACAGGCGCCGCCCTCTTTGCTTCATTTTCAAAGGAGTAACTCATAACCTTGAGTAGTGATCTCAAAACCCATACCTAAGGAAATACAGATTCAGGCAGGCAGAAGAAAATACAGAGCAGCAGATTTAACACTATTGTGGCAGATTGATGCTGAATAATTGATGTTTGTCACTTTCAGCAAATACACAGCAATCTGATGAAGTTTTAAACAAGGTCTCAAAACAAAACTGACACTTACCTGGAGATTCCCTTTTCAGTTAGGATAACCTGTTCACATACAAAATTTTTCATAAATTTACCTTTGCAAATGTTATCCCTTACATAGACCATTTTTTGACATGCAGAAGCCCTATGTTTGTCAGAAAATTTTCTTCTTGGATCAGCGCCTGTAGCTCAAGCAGCTAAGGCGCCAGCCACATACACCGGAACTGGCGGGTTCAGATCCAGCCCAGGTCCGCCAAACAATGGAAACTATAACCAAAAAAATATCTGGGTATTGTGGTGGACACCTGTAGTCCCAGATACTTGGGAGGCTGAGGAAAGAGGATCGCTTAAGGCCAAGAGTTTAAGGATGCTATGAGCTGTGACTCCACAGAACTCTACCCAGGGCGACAGCTTCAGACTGTCTCAAAAAAAAAAAAAAAAGAATATTTTCTTCTTAAACTGTCATTTATTTTAGCAGAAATATTGTTCTTAGGTTTTGTCCTACACAAAATCATTCCCTTTCCTTTTAGGGTTCCTTGCCACCCATGTTTCTTTATATTCATGGGTTTATTCACATCGCTGTACTACATACCAGTTCCTGCTTGCTTTAAGTTTTTTTCCTATTTTGAATGGAAATGTGATCCCAGTTAAGTCTTTCATATTTAAAGGCCTATGAAGAAGGCCTGTGGTTTTACAGGATTTAGGTCTCTAGCTTAAAGTTCAGACTTTATCAAACAATGGGGTACCAGCTGGAAAGCACTAAAAAAAATAAACAAGGCATCATCAACCAGGGAGCAGAGGGACTTTAGTGTACACCGTAGGATTGTATTTTACCTTCCATTTTTAAGAAAGATAGAAAAGAGGGAAACAGAGGTCCTGAATATTTGTGGAGAGCAGAGGGGTGGCTATAATGCTATGAACATCAGTTTGTTCTTTACTGAGAGACAGCTACCCAACAACCAGCCCTCCTTGTTCTGAAGGTGGACCATGTCCACCAAACTAAAAAAGTTCCAAAGAGTCAGAGCTGATTCAAGGATTTCACAAGGTCTGGAAGGCAAGTTTGATCCCCCATCTCCTGGAGAAGGAAATGTCACTTCCAGGGTATCTCTCTAGTACTGAGGGGATGGTCCCAGCAGAGGCTGCTTCCTGAGCCATTCCTGACTCCAGGAACCCATGGTAATGGTGCGGGAGGGGCTCTGGCCTGGTGGCTTCATGCCTGACCCTAGAGTAACTGTTCCTGACAAACTTCTTCCCTAGTGATAGCTACCATTTCAAAAGCTTCCTTCTGCTTTTGGGCACTGATGCTGGTCTGGTTTTCTCTCACTGTCTCTTCATCCCAATTCTCCTTGTCAAGACCTTAGAAATCTAGTTTAATGTTCCGCTTGTGGAGCCAGAGGCCCCTTTATATGATTTTGAATCTCAGGATGAACTGGGAGATGATTTGTATTGTGGAGATGAAAAAAAAACCAAAAACAACAACAAAAAAGAATGAAATGGAGCAGGGGTATGTAAGGAGCTACATTACCTGGAAAGCAAAGAGAGTGAGAGCTGTAAGTGTGATAAGTACTGTGCATCGGGCAGCCTGAATTCAGTATTTCTAATGTTCCATTACCTTATCTTGCTGAAAATGTACACTTTCCTCCCAGATTTTGGCACTACAATGTCACATATGGGGAACAGATGTCAAGTGTGTGTTCCCTGGTTTTTGGTTCCAGGTGACAAAGCATAGTTACTGGTAACAAGACGGTGGAACAAATGAGCAGAACAAGTAGATACAAGTGAGCAAAAGGTCAAAGTTTATTAAAGCACAGTACACTCCAGAGAAGGGAGATATCTACCTTATCAAGTGGAGAACACCCTGGGTTAGTGAGATTTTTCCCCTTCATGGTAATCTTCCAAATCTATGTTAAGTGGTGGTGGGTAATATGTTTACTATTTTTACTGGAAAGGGGGAAAAATTCCTGAATGGAGATTCCTCCCATTTTTATCTCTGTCAAGCAATTTCCAGAAGTTGTCATAGTATTTGTAAACTGTGGTAAAGATGGTGAAAATTTTACTGTTTTTATGAAAATGGGTCACTTGAGGAAGGCTACTGTCACCTTACTTGTATGGATGCTGCAAAGACCCCTTTTTGTGGCTTTGGCCATATCTCCACACTGGGGCCTCTCTACCTCTGAGAGTCAGTTTTGTAAAGCAAACATTAGTTCAGTTTTCTAAAGCATTTCTGAAATGCTTTTCTTTCTTGGCAGCCCACTCTGGTAATTTTGTTTCTTTTCATTATAGAAAAGGATCTAGAATCATCTGCCCCCATCTTTCCCTAGCCCTACGAACAGGATAAACACAACTTTAAGACATCATTGACATCTGTAGAGTATTTCTTCCATATGAATTATGATTAGAAAAGTATGAGAAATATTTAAAGACATTGTCATATTCTTCACATATATACAATATCTCTATGAATTCTGTTTTGTATTGAAATGTGTGAATACTGGTTATAAGATTTGACACTGTCTTCACAGTTGTAGGGGTTTTCTTTGTCATAAATTTCATAGAGAATGTTTTGAGCAGAAGTTAAACACTTGTCACCTTCTTCACATTCACAGCCTTTCTGTTCAACATGAATTCTACTGTGTACAGAAAACTATGATTACCGGCCTAAAGCTTCCACACACCTTCACATTGTGATTTTTCCCTGACATGATTTCTATCAGTTTTACTAAAGGTCAAGAATCAGTTAAAATGTTTGCCATATTATTCTCATTTGTAAGGATTTCTCTGCAATATGAATTTTCTTACATGTAGTAAAGTTTGAGTTCTGGTTAAGTGCATCACCACACTATTCACAGTGGTAGGATTTCTCTTTGGTGTAAATTCTTATAAGCTTAGTAAGTTATGAACACCAAGTAAGTACTGCCATGTTCTTCGTATTCCTAGGGTTTCCATGTTATCTCATTTTTTTCAAATGTATAGGCTGCTTTGACCCGGAGTTAAAGGGTTTGATACACTATTCATATTTGTAATGTTTCTCTCCAGAATGAATTTTTTTATGTACAGAAAGGTTTGAGTGCTGGTTAAAGAATTTGCCACATTGTTGACATTCATAGGTTTCTCCCCAGAATGAATTCTTTGATGTGCAGAGAGATGTGAGGAATTCTTAAAGGATTTGCCACATTCTTCACATTTACAGGTTTCTCTCCAGAATCAATTCTTTTATGTGCAGAAAGGTGTGAGTACTGGGTAAAGGTTTTGTCACATTCTTGACATTTGTAGGGTTTCTCTCCTGAATGAATTCTTTTGTGTACAAAAAGGGTTGAGTAATTATTAAAGAATTTGCCACATTCTTCACATTTGTAGGGTTTCTTTCCAGAATGAATTCTTTGATGTACAGACAGGTGTGAGTACTGCTTAAAAGTCTTGACATTTGTAGGGTTTCTCTCCAGAATAAATTCTTTTATGTATAGAAAGGGTTGAGAAATTATTAAAGAATTTGCCATATTCATGACATTTGTAGGGTTTCTCCACAGAATGAGTTCTTTGATGTGCAGAAAAGTGTGAGTACTGCTAAAAGGATTTGCCACATTCGTCACATTTGAAGGGTTTCTCTGCAGAAGGAATTCTTTGATGTACAAAAAGGTTTGAGTAGTTGTTAAAGGCTTTGCCACATTCTTTACATGTGTAGGGTTTCTCTACATTATAGATTGTCTCATAGTTAGAATAATTTGAGCTGTGGCTAAGACACTTGTCATGTTCTCAATGGGAGATTTTTCTCTCCAGTATGAAGTCCCCTGGGCTTAGACTGTCTTGAGCAAGATGTAAAGACTTTGCAACATTCTTTACATTTGCACTGCTTTTCCACAAAATGGGTTATCTTATGTCTATCAAAGTTTGAGCATAGATTTCAGGTTTTCCAATATTTTTTACACTTAGAAGTTATCTCCCTGGATATATCATCTTATGTCTATTAACATTTGATTATTGTCTGACAACATTGGAATGTTTACTGCATTGGTTGATTTTATCATGCATAGCTGTTAAACTTGCATCTAGTCCATTGTAACATACATTCTGCTGCTTATACTCACACACCCTATCCCAGTCTTTTATTGAGTTTAAATTTTCAGGGCCATCATTTTCATATCTTCTCAGGGTTATCTCTGGTAATAAAATATTCACACCCAGCACTTCTGAATTGCTCTGTGTAGAATGATTAGATATAACTGAAAGAAATTAAAAAACACAAAATTAAGCCATTCATTACAATTGAATAAATGTACATTACAAATTTTGTCTGTAAAATTATGCCAAGCACAGTAGCAAGATGGCACAGTACAGCACAAATGCCATAATAATTTTTGAGATACTTGTAAGTAAGAAATATATTCTGCATTTTAGTGATAAAAACCCAGTGAGAATTTTCAGCCCACCAGATGAGCACAATGTGAAGAGGCATATACAGGCCGGTTGCAGTGGTTCATGTTTATAAACATAGCACTCTGGGAGAGTGAGTGGGTCGATTGTTTCACCATAGGCATTTGAGAGCATTCTGAGCCATAGTGAAACCTTGTTTATAGCAAAAAAAGAAAAAAAAAAGTGGGGTGAGTGGCAGACACCTGCAGTCCTAGAAAATCAGGAAGCTGAGGCAAGAATATCTGTTGAGCCCTGGACATTGAGGTTGCTATTAACTAAAATACCACAGCACTCTATCTGTGGTGAAAGACACTCTGTCTCAAAAATATATAACTATATAAAATCAAATAAGAAAAAAAAGATCATGACAAAAAGTGCAAAATATGGAAAGAAAAGTTTGTTCTACTTATAGACCACAGACATTCCCCCTTCTGAAAACAGCATTGTCCATATGAAAGTAAAATTTTCCTCGAAAGAAAAATAGAGGCCTGCATTAATTCTACTGGCTTTTCAGGGCTTTTCTAAAGATAGGTTAAGTCTCCCATAATGGAGAGTGCTAAAGAGAATGGTACTATAGTTTATAAAACTGACTGGGGGAGTAAAATATTATTACAGCACCAGAGAGAATCCAAGACAACAGACAGATTCGGGTCCAGCAAGTGATTACAAGCTCTTAGGGGGAAATGTGGGGAAAATGCTTCAGCTAGAAAATATCTACACAATTCCACAGGCAGGACACTTTCAGAATGTATACTGAACTGCCTCAAGGCTTTAATATAATTTGTGTCAGAGTCCTGTAAGATAAAGCCACATCATGGATTTTGTCAAAGGTGCCTTATGTGAATTGGCGCTCATAGCACAATGGTTACGGCACCAGCTATAAACAGCAAGGCTGGCAGGTTCGAACCCAGCTGGGGCCAGGTAAACAAGAATGACAACCGCAAGAAAAAATAGCTGAGCACTGTTGTGGGTGCCTGTAGTCTCAGCTACTTGCGAGGCTTAGGTGAGAGAATTGCTTAAGCCCAAGAGTTTGAGGTTGCTGTGAGCTGTGACACCAGGGCAGTCTACCGAGAGTGAAATAGTGAAACTCTGTCTCAAAAAAAAAAAGAAAGGTGCCTTTTGTGATCCTCAAAAATCAATTAAAGATTACAACATGTAAAAAATAATAGGGCAAGGATCACCAGTGGGTGCTAAAACCATTGGGGAAAAGCTGTTGGGAACAGAATAGTTACATGCCTCACTTATTAATTACAAAAGGAAAAAAGTGCCTTTATTGTGGGGAAATCTAGCAGATGCTACCTTAGACATGTTGAATGTAATATCACCAATAACGGGTCATTATTGGCATTATGTGGATCCTGATGTGACACAGGGAGAAGTAAAAACATTGCTTATGTATTACACCTGCCAAAAATGTTCACCCTAAATCCAGTCATCAAGAGGCAATCAGGCAAATCCAAATTCATGGGCATTCTAGAAGATAAATGGTCACTTCTTCAAAAAGGCCATGTCATGAGAGATGGAAAGAAAACAGTTAAGGAGAGAAAGCTGTGGGGAACATTCTAGATGAAAGGACCCTAGGAGACAAGATGCCCAATGTGGTGGTGATCCTTGATTGGATACCCAGATTGGGAGAAAGAGGGAATCCAAACAATAATGAGATAATTGGGGAAATGTGAGGATGGCTTTTATATCAAATAAAAGTATTACATCAGTAAAAAAAAAAAAAAATACGCAGACATAACCCAAAGAAACAAATTAAATAATGTAGAATCAACCATAAAAAATAGAGATGTCTTAATTACCTAAGAGTTTTGTCTTAATGATGGTAAATGGGTGAAATGGAAATGATATTGTAATAGGCCAACAGCTACCCAAAAGACCCAAGCCTGTCTCAGCCTGTCTTGGCTTTGATCCCCAGCATGCCTGCTCCTTGGGTTAATTCTGTGAACAGGTTTCAGTTTAGAACAAGGAAGTTAACCGAGTTCCGTGGCTAAACAATAGTGAAAGCTAACTCAAGCAGAGATTCCTAAAGTACTGAGTCTCCCAAGCTGTCCCCGTGACAACCACCATGCTGTAGGACCCTGATGGTAACCCTGCCCTAAGCTAACCACCACGTTCTGCTTCTGTGCTCACCAGCTTGCTACGTAGCACAAAAATGGTATAAAAATCAGCCTGCCCTTTTGGGCAGGGGCCCCCTGCACAGGTGTATTAAATCACTATCTGATTTATACCTGAAGTGAGGTCTGAGTTTTTCTTACAGGTGACAATGAGTACAACATTTCTGGAGGCTCCAGCTAGATTGCCACCCACGGACCCACACCTAGGTTCGCCAAAACCTGAGGATCCAGGGGAAGGCCTCAGAGAGACGTTACTCTGCCCCGGAATCCCCAGATGTGTGGAGACAGGGCATGGGTCTCCAAAACTTCTGAATTGGTGATTAATGAGTGAAACCCAGGTGATTTTGTAGAATCTGTCTGTTCTCTAGAGATTTTGGGGAGGGAACATCAGCCCTGTTAAGTCTGTTGACCTCTGGGGGAAAAAAGATGCCGGTTCTATGCTTCTGTCTGTGGACTGCAGTCATCTGGTATCTGGGGATGAGGGAAGATCAGACGTGACATTAACTTCCCCTCCTGGGCCCCCACAGAATGCTGTGGTGGGTCTCTGTCTGCGTTTAGACTTAGAAGTCTGTCTGGGTTTTGGACTCTCAAGTCAGTCTTGGTTTTGGACTCACAGGGGTGAATCTAGTCTGTCTCCAGTCTGTTTGGGTTTTGGACTCAACAGGAGTCTCTGGTCTGTCTATCTGTCTCAAGTTTGTCTGGGTTTTGGACTCGCAGGGTTGAGTCCCTGGTCTGTTTCAGGTTTTTCCTTTTAGGACTCACAGAAGGTGGGTCTTTGTTTTGTCTGTTTTTCTCTTTTTTTTGGCTCACAGAGGATAAGTCCCTGGTCTGTCAGCTCTTCTTGTTTCAGCTCACAGAGGGTGAGTCCCTGGTAAAATCTAAGTTTATGTCAGCACTGGTGTGTGTGTGAGTTGTTTGTCAAATTTGTGTTTAGAAGAGTTGGATTTTACCATATAGGGTTACTCTAGAATCTTGGTCTGTTTGACAGTGTGCTGCACTGACTGACTCCTATCTCTCTTATATGGCCCTTTTGTACTTCCTTATTTTATTTTGACATTATAGTGTAAATAACCCAGTTGCGGTTAAGACCCTCTTTCCAGCAATTAAAGAGTTACTATAGATTTTATTAAAAATATTCCTCTTCTTGACTGCCAAAAAAACTGTGGATGTTACGTTACAAATAGTCTTGAGATAAGGTGCTGGAATTCAGCAAAAGACTCACGGTCAGTTACTCATTTAGAACTAAAGAGGAAAAAAAAGTCCTCTTTAATTTTTAAAACAGTAGCTGCTTGGCAATACTCTGTTTGACTCTTATTCTTATGATCCTCAGGTGACCTCCAGAGGGGGGCAGGCTGTGTCCCTCTGAGGGGAGGTGGCACCTGGAAAAATCCCAGAGTCCCCAGAGAACCTGGACCCCGCCAGGAGACCGGCTGACGATCACTCTTAAAGTCACCTGAGAGTCCACCTCCACAGGTAAGCCACTTTAATATCTAATTTTGACTAGTGTCTGCAAATGTTAATATAATTATTCATGGTATTTTTGTTGTGCTTATTTGTTGTAAATTGTTAGAAAAATATGTAACTGGATGTTGAATTCAATTGTTGTAACTTGTGTAGAGCCTCTGAGGAAAAGCCAGAGAGACAGGGACCTCAGGTTGCCAGGCTATTGGCCTGTCAGAAGTTTTTCGAAGCATGAGAGGCCTCAGCCATACTAGCCAGTCAGAACCTCTCAGAAATGTGTGTTCGCACCCATCACCAGAAACACCATTAAAATGAAAGCGGGCACCCAACCAACCCTCAGGGTGTTAGATCACCCACAGGCATGTTAAAAGGCGCACAAAAAAGTGTTCTGTTTCTGGTTTTGAGACTATACAAGTGTGAAAGTAAATGTAATGTTATTTGTTCACTGTTTAATAAAGGATTGGTCTTGGATTGAAACAATCTTGTATTGAACTGATGAGAAACAAAAAAAAAAAAAGTTTGAAAAAGATTCCCTAGAACTCAACATTCTACGCCTTGAGACAGCTGAGTTCTTGTCCACAATTAGAAGTTTCTTCCTCTATATTGCCAGTATAAATGTTTGTTTCAATTCACTGTTTTCTTGCAACATTCTGGTTCCCTGATGAGAGTGCTCCCTAGCACCCAGACTGACACCATTCCTTAAGAGCCCTCCTGCACTAATTGCACAGAGAGGAGGGCCCCAGCAGGGTGGCAGGAAAGTCCCATGGTGGTCCTCTGTGACAGCAGCCCACCAGTAGAGGAATGAACATGCAGGGGAAAAGCAAGCTCTGACAATGAACCTACTTTTCTTAACTCCATCTCTGAAAAGGTGAAATACAACCCCGTGTATATCATAAATTTGTCCTAAAACAAAATAGTTGTATAAAAGAGTGAAAAGCAAGACAAAAGTTAAAAAGGTCTAAAATAGGGTGGCGCCTGTGGCTCAGTTGGTAAGGCGCTGTCCTCATATATCGAGGGTGGCGGGTTCAAACCCGGCCCCGGCCAAACTGCAACCAAAAATAGCTGGGCGTTGTTGGGGGCGCCTGTAGTCCCAGCTACTCGGGAGGCTGAGGCAAGAGAATTGCTTAAGCCCAGGAGTTGGAGGTTGCTGTGAGCTGTGTGAGGCCATGGCACTCTACCGAGGGCCATAAAGTGAGACTCTGTCTCTACAAAAAAAAAAAAAAAGTCTAAAATATTTGTAAAATGTCTGTGCAAGTTAAATAAAACTTATGAAGAAGTTTACATATAATACAGTTAACTATGTATTTCCTTTAACTTTCATTAGAAAGATAACATGTCCTATGAGTATTGCTAACCTAACTTCAAATAGAACAGAAATCAGTTACGTAGAACTGAGCTATTTTGTAATGGCTTTTTGTTTAAAATGTTGTTGATTCTTTCTGTATTCTGTTTTCCAGAACTCAAGAAAATAATTTCTGTCTTTTGAGCTATTTATAGCTTTTCAAGTATGTACTTAGGAGCAGAATCTGAAACATGTATTTTTTCTCTCTCCTTAATTTCTCTAAAATTTAAAAGCCGTTTGTAGGTATTCTTAATTTCTGAAAATACAGTTATTTGAATAAATTTAATAAGAATATGTTTTGTTCTATAGAATAATGAAGGCACTAGTTGCCAAGGATTTGTCTGGAATAGCATTTCCAGAGGTATCCAGACTGTTGACTTTATAAAGCCAAAAAGGCCCTTTGGAAAACTGGACAGATACCCTTCAGTAACATTTCCTGGTCTGTGGTAAGTAATGAAGGTCACTTGCTGACGGGTTCTGGAATCAAAATATGCTTGGGGATTCCAAGGGTAGAGGAATTTACCCAATGCATACAGGTATCTAATGGCACACATGAAACCTGGGCTCGTGAAAGGTTTTCAAGAAAGTCTAGCCTGAGATCCTTATAAAAAGTTCCAACAAAAACCAATTTTAAAAGAAAGAAGAGCCTAGATGACTAATGATTATTATTATTGCACTCTATGCAAATAATCAAACCCAGTATACCAAAGGTACAGTTTAATTTGACAACTAAGTTAGTTTTCTTATATTTTGCTTTTAGTAAAGAGAAAAATTAAAGAGAGAAAAAATGGTTCAAAGAGAAGAAAGTCTGTGACCTACCTGTTTAAATCTCAGCCTTATCTGTAATGTCAACTCATAAAGTGAGACATAACTATTTTACTAAACTAATCTGTTCAACAAAAATCGCCTGTTCACTACACTAGAAAATTTGTACAGTATTAAATGTTATCTACTGTGTCTATAAGCCAAGTGGCCCACTTACCTAGACTTAAAAGCTGGCTCTGGAGAGCCAGAGTCTGTTTACTTTCCAGTAAGAGAGACCAGACATAGAAACTGCAATCCAGGGCGGCGCCTGTGGCTCAGTAGGTAAGGTGCCAGCCCCATATAACGAGGGTGGCGGGTTCAAACCCGGCCCCGGCCAAACTGCAACAACAACAACAAAAAAAGATGGGTGTTGTTGCGGGCGCCTGTAGTCCCAGCTACTCGGGAGGCTGAGGCAAGAGAATCGCTTAAGTCCAGGAGTTGGAGGTTGCTGTGAGCTGTTGAGGCCATGGCACTCTACCGAGGGCCATAAAGTGAGACTCTGTCTCTACAAAAAAATAAAAAAGAAAAAAAAGAAACTGCGATCCATACACATGGACGAGCTTGCGACAGGGGTTCAAAACACCCAGGATTTTTGGAGAAGCACTGGCTCATAACATCTAGAAATTCTCAACTGAAAAATTAGAATGTGTGCTGCTCCAATATGTTAATAATCTCCTTTTGGGACACCCTACACAGGAAAGCTGACTGAGAACTGGCTGGTCAACACACAGATGAAGCCTGAGGAAACTCCTCAAGGGACTTGTCTTAATTGGACTTTTGGATGTTGAGAAAAAGGAGTAAATGTCACAGGGAAAAGTAAAAACTCATATGCCCCACCACTACAGTACTATTAAAGCCTGAGTAAAGAACTCAAGAAGAGTCACGGTCCCTAAGACCTCAGTGCTAAAATATCAGCACCTGTAGAAATAAGCTGATATTGTGATCCTAAATTAAGAAAAAGTATGATCAACTCCTTAGACATTAGATCGCCAATAGGTCTGTTAAAAAGTTTATAAGAATGTGTAAGTGTAATGTGACTGAAAAAACTCTAAGGGTGGAGTTAGACCTCCCTTCACAGGGTCTAGGGGAGTGTTGGTTTGCCTCCTATGGCTAAGTAGCAACTCAAGTGAGAAATGGAGGCTGCCCTCGTTAAAAAATATATTGGAATTGGGTGGTGCCTGTGACTCAGTGGGCAGGGCACTGGCCCCATATACCAAGGATGGTGGGTTCAAACCAGGCCCTGGCCAAAACTGCAACAATAAAATAGCTGGGCATTGTGACAGGTGCCTGTAGTCCCAGCTACTCGGGAGGCTGAAGCAAGAGAATTGCCTAAGCCCAGGAGATGGAGGTTGCTGTGAGCTATGTGACGCCATGGCACTCTACCATGGGTGATAAAGTGAAACTGTCTCTACAATAAATAAATAAATAAATAAATAATTGGAATTATATACATGTGAGTGCTTGGAAAATAACTGAGATGAGTGATAATAGGTGGGGTTTTGCTCCCCCCCCCATTAAACAAGGTAAAATGAATGTGTGAGTGTACATTTTTTCCCTGCTCCAACTTTGTCCCCTGGCTATTCTAAATGTCTAAAACTTCTTTGTTCATGACTTTACTGAGGCTCAGAGAGTTTGTGCCTGGAGATGAGAGTCTAGTGTCTGAGCTCACCTGAGCCTGAAAAATAAGAGTTCCCTGCCCAGCCCTGATAAAAAATTAATAATATTACATACTTAATATCAGCCCCTTCCCAATGACACAGATGAATCAAGGATTTGATTCCCAAAAATACCAATGGGGGATGTAAAAGGACAACAGCCCCCCAAAAGACCTGAGTCTGTCTCAGCCTGTCTCGACCTTGGTCTCCAGCTTGCCAAACCCTTAGGTTAATTCCTCAAACAGGTTTCAGAATAGAATGAGGAAGTTCCCTGAGTTCCACGGCTAAACAATAGTGAAAGCTTCCTCAAGCAGAGCTTCCCAAGCTACTGAGTCTCCCAAGCTGTCTCCATGCCAACTGCCATGCTGTAGCCCCCAAACTGTAACCCCACCCTGATCTAACAGCGACGTTCTGCTTCTGTGTTTGCCAGCTTGCCATGCAGTACAAAAAGGGTATAAAACTCAGCTTCCTCCTCACTTCGAGGAAACCTGCCCTTTGGGGCAGGAGCCCCCTGTGTAGGTGTAATACATCACCATCTGATTTATACCTGAAGTGAGGTCCGAGTTTTTCTTACAGGTGGCAAAGAGTACAACAATACAAACAACTAAGTAAAATCATAAAAATGGAGATATCAACAAAAAAGAAAAGCTTCAAAAAAAACCCCAGAAATTCCCAAGTTGAAATACACAGTGGAAAGACTAAGAAATTTTGAAAGGTAAGAAAAAAAAATACAGAATATCAAGCTCACCACTCTTCAGCTAGGAGAAACACAAAGAGACCCATGGAAAGACAAATGAAGATCAAAGACTTGAAAGCCACACAAGAGTATCCTGAAAGCCATGAAAGGAAACAGATGTGTCATCTCTAAGCACGTTCTTCTGAGATTACTAGTGAATGTTTCAACACACACCTTCCCTATCAAAAAGAGTTGGATGATACAGTTAAAGTGCTGAAAGAACAAAAATTTCAAAACACATATACTATATCCAAGAAAACATCCCTTCAAGATAAAGAAAAAAATAAACATTTATTAAGATAAATGAACGCTGAGAACTGCCAAAAAAGAAATCTCAAAAGAAGCCCCTTTCAGTGAAAATGATATTATGCTTCAGAACAAAGCTATATTAGGTAAAAATAAGTAAATCTGAAAAGAAACTAAGTACATTTAAGTAAAATGTTGTATTATTATAATGACAGTGCAGAAAGCCCTTTTATTTTTATTTTTTTATTGTTTTTTGAGACAGAGTCTCACTTTGTCACCCTTGGTAAAGTGCGATGGCATCACAGCTCACAGCTCAGACTCTTGGGCTTAAGCTATTCTCCTGCCTCAGCTTCCCAAGTAGCTGGGACTATAGGCAGGCACCACAACACCAGGCTATTTTTTGGTTGCAGTTGTTATTGTTGTTTGGCAGGTTGGGGCTGGATTCAAACCCGCCAGCTCTGGTGTATGTGGCTGATATCTTAGTGGCTGATGCCCTAGCTGCTGAGCCTCAGGCGCCGAGCCCAGAAAGCTGTTTTAATCATGCTTTAAAATTCAAAGACAAAAACAGAGTCTGAATATGAAACTTCTGTTAATGGTATAGGTGTTCAATGTAACAAGATGGAAGTGGTGACACCAGTAACTTGAAAGGAAGGCTGGGCCAATTGGCTCATGCCTATAATCCTAGCACTTGGGATGTCAAGGCAGGTAGATTTCCTGAGCTCACAGGTTCCACACCAGCCTGAGCCAGAGAAAGACCTCATCTCAAAAATATCTGGGTGCTGTGGCAAGCACCTGTAGCCCCAGCTACTAGGGAGTGTGAGGCAAGAGAATCGATTCAGCCCAAGAGTTGTAGGTAGCTGTGAGCTTTGACACTAAAGCACTCTAATGAGGGTAAGAAAAGTGAGACTCTGTCTCAAAAAACAAAACAAAACAAAAAAACTAACCAGGCATTGTGGCAGGCGCCAGCCACATACACCAGAGCTGGAGGGTTTGAAGCTAGCCACCGTCTTCCCAACAACAATGACAACTATAAACAAAAAATAGAGCGGCGCCTGTGGCTCAGTGAGTAGGGCGCCGGCCCCATATGCCGAGGGTGGCGGGTTCAAACCCAGCCCATACCAAACTGCAACCAAAAAATAGCTGGGCGTTATGGCGGGTGCCTGTAGTCCCAGCTGCTCCGGAGGCTGAGGCAGGAGAATCTGAGGCAGGAGAATCGGGTAAGGCCAAGAGTTAGAGGTTGCTGTGAGCTGTGTGACGTCATAGCACTCTACCCGCGGTACAATGAGACTCTGTCTCTAAAAAAAAAAAAAAAAAAAATAGCCCAGGGATGTGGCAGACACCTATAGACCCAGCTACTTGGGAGGCTGAGGCAAGAAAATCGCTTAAGCCAAGAGATTGAGGTTGATGTGAGCTATGATGCCATCAACTCAAGCTATGATGACACTCAACTGAGGGCAAAAGCTTGAGACTATGTCTCAAAAAAATAAAATAAAATAAAGTTGAGAAATTAGGGCATAAGCAAATTAAACTGTCACAGTTCATGCAAAGAAAATGTCGAAGTTAAATAACAAGCTTTTTCTTACATTTGGGGGAGATTCTTTTTTTTTTTTTTGTAGAGACAGAGTCTCACTGTACCGCCCTCCGGTAGAGTGCCGTGGCGTCACACGGCTCGCAGCAACCTCTAACTCTTGGGCTTAGGCGATTCTCTTGCCTCAGCCTCCTGAGTAGCTGGGACTACAGGCGCCCGCCAGAATGCCCGGCTATTTTTTTTTGTTTGTTTTTGTTGCAGTTTGGCCGGGGCTGGGTTTGAACCTGCCACCTTCGGCATATGGGGCCGGCGCCCTACTCACTGAGCCACAGGCGCTGCCCCATTTGGGGGAGATTATTAAGTGTTCTGATAAAATACTGGCTATACGTTTTGAGGAATCTTACTTGTTTTGAGGAGTCTTACTTGAAACCTTCATTGAATCAAAAACTATAAAGCAGAAGACATATGTCATCTATTTGAAGTGTCCCGAGATGCCTGACCCAAATACTAGTGTTAATTGCTCACTCTTACATTTTGAACAGGATGCTAAGGCACAACCTGTGGACCCTTTTTAACAATGGAAATACATCTTAGCATTAGGAAGGTTGAGAACCACTGTGCTAAAGAAAAAAAAAAGTTGTATTGAGGCACAGTTTTATTCTGTTGCCCAGCTAAAAGTGCCACAGCATCAGCCTAACTCACAACAACCTCAAACTCTTAGGTTGAAGTAATCATTCTGCCTCAGCCCCCCAAGCAGCAGGCAACCACCACACTGCCTAGCTATTGTTTTTTATTTTTAGTAGTGAAAGGATCTCACTCTTGTTCAGGCTTGTCTTATACTCCTGAACTCAAATGATCATCCCACCTCATCCTCCGAGAGTGCTAGAACTGTAGAAGTGAGCCATCATGCCTGCTTAGAGTGCTAGAACTGTAGAAGTGAGCCATCATGCCTGGCAGGTAGTGACAGGAAAAAAAAAATTTTTTTTTGAGACAGAGGCTCAACCTGTGGCCCTGGGTAGAGCGCTGTGGCATCAAAACTCATAGCAACCTCCAACTCCTCAGCTTAAGTGATTCTCTTGCTTCAGACTCCCAAGTAGATGGAATGACAGGTGACCACCACAATGCCTGGCTATTTTTTGGTTGTAGTTGTCATTGTTGTTTGGCAAGCCCAGGCTGGATTTGAACCCACCAGCTCTGGTGTATGTGGCTGGCTCCTTAGCCGCTTGAGCTACAGGCACTGAACCTAAAGAAAAAATTTTTTTTTCTTTTTCAAGAGACAGAGTCTCACTTTATTGCTCTCTGTAGAGTGCTGTGATGTCACAGACCACAGCAACCTCCAATTCCTGGGTTTAAGTGATTCTCTTGCCTCAGCCTCCCAAGAAACTGGGACTACAGGCACACACCACAACACCTAGCTATTTGAAAAATGTTTAAAAAGGTTTCAGAGATCCTCAAAAATACACAAATATTTTTATATTTTGAAAATCAAACCAACAGCAGTCAGAATTTGCAGTCTTGGATAAGCCATAGCGAGTTCTTCCTAGTTCTTTCCTAGCACACTGGAAGGGCAAGGCAGGTGGATTGCCTGAGCTTAACCAGTAGAAGTCTAGTCGGAGCAATAGCAAGACTATGTCTCTTAAAAAGAAAAATTAGGTGCAGCACCTGTGGCTCAAGCAGCTAAGGTGTCAGACACATAACCTAAGCTAGCGGGTTCGAGCCCAGCCCAGGCCTGCCAAACAACAATAATGGCTGCAAACAAAAAATAGCTGGGTGTTGTGACAGGTGCCTGCAGTCCCAGCTACTTGGGAGGTGGAGGCAGGAGAATCGTTTGAGCCCAGGAGTTGGAGGTTGCTGTGAGCTGTGATGCCACAGCACTCTATCCAGGGTGACAGCTTGAGGCTCTGTCTCAAGGAAAAGAAAAGAAAAACTAGCTGGTCGTTGTGGCAGGCACCTGTAGTCCCAGCTACTTGGGAGGCTGAAGCAAGAGAATACTTTGAGTCCAAAAGTTTGAGGTTGCTGTGAGCTATGACACCACGGAACTCTACCCAGATGTTTTCTCTATAGATAAGAGTGATGAATATGGAATCAAGTTTTCTGGAATATGTCTTCAGACCCTCTAGAACTCAAATGGCCAACCTTCAGTGTGGACTGAGACACCTCTAAGACTCCTTTGTCGCCTCCCTTTGTCATCAGTTCTGGCAGGTAGTGACAGGAAAAGCAGGTCACCCGGATCAGTTCCCTTGTATTGATGTTTGGACTGAACAAGTTAATAATCCCCCAACCTGACTCTGTACTTGCTCCCTCCACCTAGGGACCATGGTCCTTGTAACAAAGGCAAGTCTGAGGAGCCGCTCTGTTCCAGCTCCAGAAGGAGCAGGAGACTCCTTTCTGGGCCCTCCACCCTCCCTCCCTCCCACCCAGGTCCCTCAGCCCCGCCTACAACTTCTCCCCCACACACACACTCAAGAAGACTCCTCTTACTGGCAGAGGGCACCCTCTCCTGACTCCACCACATCTCCACCTATAATTCTCCAGTTGCCTGAGGCTCCAGGAGGAAGGGGAGTTGTTTATGTCCCCTTTAGCATAAGTGACCTACGTAACTGAAGACAACAAAACTCTCCATTTTCAGAGAAACCTCAGGCCCTTATTTCCCTTTTCTAGAATCTGTCTTTTTCACCCATCATCCCACTTGGGATGATTGCCAGCAACTGTTGCAGACTCTCTTCACTTCAGAAGAGAGCAAGCACATCCTCACTGAGGCCCATGAGTCTATCCTGGGCCCCGGGAAGGATGCACTCCCTGACCAATACGAACCACTTGCACCTATTTTCCCTTCCAACCGCCCGGACTGGGATCCAAATACTGACCAAGGTAAGGACTTCCTTGATGCCTATCTCCAGGCTCTTTTAACTGACCTGAAAAGAGCAGCCCAGGAATCTACAATTCAGAGATTTCTCAGAGTCCCGTGCAGCCGTTTTAGAGTGGCTGCTCAAGGCATATCTGACTTACACTCTGATAGATGTCAACCCGCCCACAAATAGACAAGCAGTAAACCTGGCTTTTGTCATGCAGTCGACCCCAGATATTAGGAAAAAGTTGCAAAAATTAGAAGGTTTAGAGGGAAAGAATAGAGAGGAACTCATAAGCACAGCACAGAGAGTTTACAATAACCGGGAAAACCCAGAGAAAAAAGTGGCCAGGAAATTAGGGCCAATGACTGTTGCAGCCTTAGGAGCAGATCTCCAGGCCCGGGAACCCTGGGGCAGGAGAAAGACTGGCCAAAAACCACTTTTAGAAAAAGATCAATGTGCCTACTGTAAGGAGAAAGGGCATTGGAAACATGAATGTCCCAAGAGGAGGGGGCAAAGGACAAAACCTGTCCTGTCCCTAGATGAAGACTGAAGAAGCCATGGCTCCTTATCTATGTGCCCCCAGGAGCCTACCGTAAGTCTTAAAATTGGGGGCATTCCTGTGAACTTCTTGGTGGATATGGGGACAGATCACTCAGTTCTGACGAAACCGCTTGGGCCTCTGTGCAAGTGCACAGGGGCTACAGGTCAAACAGCCACATACCCGTGGACCGCTGCTCTCACAGAAGACCTAGGAAATGAGATGGTCACCCACTCCTTCCTGGTAATCCCTGACTACCCCCTCCTGGCCGTAACTTTTTAAAAAAATTGAAAGCTACCATCCCTTTTGAAAGTAAACCTGGGGGCGGCGCCTGTGGCTCAGTGAGTAGGGCGCCGGCCCCATATGCCGAGGGTGGCGGGTTCAAACCCAGCCCCAGACAAACTGCAACAACAAAAAAAATAGCCGGGCGTTGTGGCAGGCGCCTGTAGTCCCAGCTGCTTGGGAGGCTGAGGCAAGAGAATCGCGTAAGCCAAGAGTTAGCGGTCGCTGTGAGCCGTGTGACGCCACGGCACTCTACAGAGGGCGGTACAGTGAGACTCTGTCTCTACAAAAAAAAAAAAAAAAAGAAAGTACACCTGGACGATTGTCCTTCCAGGAAGAGCCAGCCCACCTCCTGGTAACATGCCCTGTTTGTTGGGAATGTCTCCCAACTGATGGATGGCTGAGGAGGAATGAGTCCTGCAGTGAAATAGTCTGAATAACAAGGAAGACCACTTACACTCTCAGGGCAAGTGGCAATCTTTTTTTTTTTTTTTTTTTAATTAAATCATAGCTGTGTACATTGTAAGTGGCAATCTTTATTTCTTCCACCAAAGCTTATATAGGCACATAACT
Organism: Nycticebus coucang; assembly: GCF_027406575.1. NCBI lineage: Eukaryota > Metazoa > Chordata > Mammalia > Primates > Lorisidae > Nycticebus > Nycticebus coucang. Next base: position 24,016,531 of record NC_069799.1, on the reverse strand, counting down.
TAATCAGTAAACACATGACTTAAACCTTGGCCCCAGGCCTTTCACTGCGGATAAACCAGATTAACTGATAACCATTTTTTTTTTTTTTTTTTTTGCAGTTTAGGGCTAGAACTTATTAATAATGACTCCCAGAGAGGGTAACCTCAGACAAGTGACTGTCAAATGCTCGTCTAACCCAATACCAGGCTTTACTACTAAATCTCCTCTTCATGAGAGAGGGGGGACTTTGTGTAACCTTCGAAGAAAAATGCTGTTTTTTTTTTTTGTTGTTGTTGCAGTTTGGCCGGGGCTGGGTTTGAACCCGCCACCCTCGGTATATGGGGCCAGCGCCCTACTCACTGAGCCACATGTGCCGCCCAGAAAAATGCTGTTTTTATAAAAACCTATCTGAAGTCATTAGAAAAACTCTATCTCTGGTTCCTAAAAATTTTAAAAACAAGTATTACCACTAGGAAGAGAATAGAAATTGATATCAATCTCTATTCTCCTGGTCCCCGTGACTCACGGCCCTACTCACAACTGCAGCCGGGCCACTCATCCTCCTTATTCTCCTTCTGGCGGTAGGACCCTGTATCTTAAATCAAACTGCTGCGTGTGTTAAAAAGCAAATAAGAGCTGTCAAACTAATGATAATTAGAAACCAATATGACACTATACCTGCCACTAAGTCAATGGTTTGACCCACTTTCCAAAAAAAAAAAAAAAAAACAGTTGGGAATATTAGGCCTAGACGGCCTAGGCTGAGATAGAAAAAATGCCAGTTAAATCCTGGCAAATTTCCAGACTACAAGCTTTCAAAAATGAAGTAAGTCTAGTTCACTCCCAAGATAGATGAGAAAGTACTAATTGATTTCTTGCCTCTAGTGAATTTCTAGTTCACTCCCAATTTCTTGCTTGGCTAACTCCCTGGGAAAAGACCAAGTGGTACCAACTATCCCCAGATTTACCTTTAAACAATACCTGGGGGGAAAGTACTGAAACTAAAATGTATAGCTAACTAACTGCAAAATTCTACTTCCGTACAGTGTTTGCTTGCTACCCTACCTGGATGCACCTGGACAGTCTGCGCACCAACCAGGATGCAAACCAAGCCTTAAAAATCTGACCACTTGGGTGGCGCCTGTGGCTCAATGAGTAGGGCACCGGTCCCATATGCCGGAGGTGGCACGTTCAAACCCAGCCCTGGCCAAAAAGCACACACACACACACACAAAAAAAAAATCTGACCACTTAAGCACTCAGGGCTGCTCTCCGAAACCCGTCATTGAAATAATGAGGCGGTCACTGGCTGGCTCCTCAATAAAGGATTCCTTTGCAAATACAGCTTGTCTGGCTGTGTGGTCTCTGGGGAACTACCGAAGATAACATAATATTTGTCTTTTCTAAGCATTTGAAAATTATAACATCAACATAGACAATTTTAACACAAAATATTGTCTTCACACGCAACATATATACACGTGTCAATCAGTTGCTTCATTCCGCATCTTGAAATCTGGCCAAGGTCTTAAATACTTCTATGAGAGAACTGAGTCAGGAATCCCATGGGAAGGAAACCATTGCATTTTTTTCCCTTGTGTCTCATGCCTTTCATGTGCCGCTTCATACCACTATAACAGCACTCAGTTTGTAGGTCCCCAGTGCAATCACCACCTTAGCCTTTCTTATTGAAGTCATGAAGAGTAGTAGAAAGGAAAAATGTCTTCAGTATACCTGCTTTTAAAAGACGAAGCCAGCAGGGCAATACACACTCTGAATCTGGACGTGTAAGGGCGGGGACTTTTCTCTTCAGCTTCAACATGAAATTGGGGCGGCACCTGTGGCTAAAAGGAATAGGGAGCCCGCCCCATATACCGGAAGTGGTGAGTTCAAAACAATCCCTGCCCCCTGCACCCAAAAAATAAAATTGGGAGGTGAAGACCCAGATATCTTCTGCCTCTGTATGTAATTCCCCACTAACCTGCCCCCTTTGCAACAGACCTCAATGGGTAGGGCGCCAGCTCCATATACCGAGGGTGGTGGGTTCAAACCTGGAACTGGCTGAACTGCAACCAAAAAATACCAAGGCACTGTGGGGGGCGCCTGTGATTCCAGCTACTTGGGAGGTGAGGCAAGAGAATCACCTAAGCCCAGGAGTTGGAGGTTGCTGTGAGCAGTGTGACGCCACGGCACTCTACTGAGGGTGATAAAGTGAGACTCTGTCTCTATACACACACACACACACACAAAAGACCTGCTTTACAGAAAAAGGCCCAGATAAACACAATTGATCATATGAAGGAATCACTAAGACACTATGCTGATTCCAGTAAAAACCACATCCAAATGAAGGTGCGGCCTTGGACTCTTCATATGGAGGTTGAAAGGAGGGTGAGAGTCAGGGATCCTGAGTGTGTGTGTCTTTGGTAGTCTTTCATTCTGAGATTGGAACTAGGAAATGGCTTATATCCATGAAGGAGCTTTGAGGAATGCAGCAATGATCCCCTGGATGAGAACCTTTCCTATTTACTTTGAAACAACTGAGCTGATTCAGTTGAGAAACTAACCCACAAACATCCCCCAGAGAAAGACTATGAGCTCTGGGTTTCATGACAAAAGAGTCTTCTAATCTTTTTTTTTTTTTTTTTTTTTTTTTTGTAGAGACAGAGTCTCACTTTATGGCCCTCGATAGAGTGCCATGGCCTCACACAGCTCACAGCAACCTCCAATTCCTGGGCTTAAGGCGATTCTCTTGCCTCAGCCTCCCGAGTAGCTGGGACTACAGGCGCCTGCCACAACGCCCGGCTATTTTTTTTTTTTTTTTTTTGGTTGCAGTTTGGCCAGGGCTGGGTTTGAACCCGCCACCCTCGGTATATGGGGCCGGCGCCCTACTGACTGAACCACAGGCGCCGCCCGAGTCTTCTAATCTTATTTGCCTAATTTTCAACTTCTGTTTATTTTGAAGGATCTTATTTTATTATACAATGTTAAATCTAATATGCGTATTGACCTTTGTGTGACTTTTGTTGCATTTTTGTTTTTAGATAGACTCTCCCTCTGTCACCCTGGCTAGAGTGCCATGGCATCATAGCTCAACCTCAAATAGTTGACGAAGAGCAATCCTCTTTCCTCAGCCTCCTGAGGAGGTGTGCACCACCAACCTTGGGGAGTTTTTCTATTTTTTTGAGACAGAGTCTCACTATGTCACCCTCAGTAGAGTGCTATGCCATCACAGCTCACAGCCACCTCCAACTCTCTTTGGCTTCAGCGATTCTCCTGCCTCAGCCTCCCAAGTACATGGGACTACAGGCACCCACCACAATACCCAGGTATTTTCTTGTTGCAGTTGGAAATGTTGTTTAGCTGGCCTGGTCGGGGCTCAAACCTGCCAGCCTCAGTGCATGTGGCTGATGCCATAAACACAGTGCTATGTTCTCCAGGGCTAGTTTTTTCTATTTATTTTTTTATTTTTTGAGACAGAGCCTCAAGCTGTCACCCTGGATAGAGTACAGTGGCATCACAGCTCATAGAAACCTCAAATTAATAGGCTCAAGCGATTCTCCTGTCTCCACCTCCCAAGTAGCTGGGATTACAGTCTTCTGTCACATCGCCCAGCTATTTTTTGTTTGCAGCCATCATCGTTGTTTGGCGGTCCCAGGCTGGATTCTAACCCACCAGCTTAGGTGTATGTGGCTGGTGCCTTAGCCGTTTGAACCACAGGTGCCCAGCCTAGTTTTTCTGTTTTTCATAGAGACGGGGTCCCACTTTTGCTCTGAGTGGTCTGGAACTCCTCAGCTCAAGAAATCCTCACGCCATAGTCTCCCAAAGAACTGGGATTACAGGTGAGAGATACCTGCCTGGCCACTTTTGCTGTATTTCATTGGCATTTTACACTGGGATCATGCAACATTTTATCATATAAATGTACTAAATTTCCGTATTATAGAGCATAAGAAAACATTAATGGTTTTGAGTCTTTTTAATTTTAGATAATTTTGCTTTTTATCCAATAAAATTCATTTTAACTGCATGTGTGAATCGCAGGTCAGATTTCTCTTTAATTTTTCATCCCAAACTTGAGCTTCTGAAACCCACAGTTCTCATTGTAGTTGTAAGATATCATTTTACTATTCCAGTAAATGAAAACAATTTAATGATGATAAACTAGAAATCAGTTTAAAACAAGAACATGTGTTCAAAGACAAGTGCCTACGTGTGCACTAAAATTTTTAGTTTACATATTTCAGTTACGTTTGGACGTGAATTTTAACAGTAAGAATTGTTGACTTAGAATAGACACTAGTCCTGAGAATTTATGAAATAGGCCTCAGATCTGATCTCAGACTGATATAAATACATGTCTGTTAACCATAGCTAGGAAAACGGTAAATAAAAGAGCAATGGAGAATGACATAATTGATTCTTTAAAAAATGTATATTTATAAACTCATAGGAAGTATCCAGAAGAATAAACACTGTTAATAGTTTCTTGTATGAATCATTGGAGGAAAGTAAAAATTTTCTCCTCGTGTACATTGATATAACTTGACATTTTTATTGTATCAGGACTCTGCTACATACCTCATGCCTGAATATCACTATGATCACATTCAAAGTACTCCACTTGGAAAGCTATGTACTGAAGCCAGTGCCTAATCTACCCTTCAATGCAATTTTGTAAGTCTTTAGTTTTCTCTGAATGTCCATTATAGCTGCGTTGCATTACCCTTGACATTCAGAATGTCAGTAAAATATATTTTAAAAAAAATATTTCCTGTCCAGGTGGTGCCACCAGCTCTGTGGGTAGGGCGCCGGTAACGTACACCAAGGCTGGCAAGCTCGAACACGGCCCGGGACAGCTAAAGCAACGAGAACTGCAACAACAACAGAAAATAGAAGGGCATTGTGGCTGGCGACTGTAGTCCCAGCTACTTGGGAAGCTGAGGCAACAGAATCGATTGAGCCCCAAAGTTTGAGGTTACTATGAGCTATGATAGCAGGCACTGTACCCAAGGCTACAGCTTGAGCCTGTGTCTCAAAAAAAAAAAAAGAAAAATTTATCCGATTCATGCCTTTAATTTCAGGATTCTGGGAGGCGGAGGCAGGTGAATTGCTTGAATTCCCAGGTTCAAGACCAGCCTGAGCAACAGCAAGACCCTGTCTTGAAAAATTGCCAGACATTGATGTAGGGTCCAGTAGTCCCATTACCAGGCTCTGGCCTGGTGGTTTCTTGCCTGACCCTAGAGTAACTCTGTTCCTGACAACCTTCTTCCATAGTAATAGCAACCATTTCAAAAGCTTCTTACTGCTTTTGGGAACTGATGCTGGCCTGGCTTTCTCTTGCTGTCTCTTCATCCCAATTTTCCGTATCAAGACCTTAAAAATCTGCTTTAATGTTCTGCTTGTGGAGCCAAGCCTTTTTATGCTTTTGAATATTAGGCCCAACTGGGGGATGGTGTGCATTGTGGAGATAGAAAAAAAAAAATGGAGCAGGGGTAGGTAAAGAGCTACATTACCTGGAAAGCAAAGAGAGTGAGAGCTGTAAGTGTGCATCAGGCAGCGTGAATTCAGAATGTTTAAAGTTCCATTACCTTATCTTGCTGAAAATGTACACTTTCCTCCCAGATTTTGGACTAAAATGTCACATAAGGGGAACAGATGTCAAGTGTGTGTTCCCTGGTTTTGGTTTCAGGTGACACAGCATAGTTACTGGTACCAAGACAGTGGAAAATGAGCAGAACAAGTAGGCACAAGTGAGCAAAAGGTCAAAGTTTATTACAACACAGTACACTCCAGAGAAGGGAGACATCTACCTTATCAAGTGGAGAACACCCTGGGTGAGTGAGATTTTTCCCGTTCATGACAATTTTCCAAATCTATGTTAAGTGGTGGTGGTGGGGTAATATATTTACTATTTTTACTGGAAAGGGGGAAAAATTCCTGAATGGAGAGTCCTCTCATTTTTATCCCTGTAAAGCAATTTCCAGAAATTGTCATAGTATTTGTAAACTGTGATAAAAGTGATGAAAATTTTACTGTGTTTATGAAAATGGGTCCCTTGAGGCTACTGTCACCATACTTGTATGGATGCTGCAAAGATCCCTTTTTATGGCCTTGGCCATATCTCCACACTGGGGCCTCTCTACCTCTGAGACTCAGTTCTGTAAAGCAAACATCAGTTCAGTTTTTTAAAGCCTTCCTGAAATGCATTTCTTTCCTGGCAGTCCCCTCTGGTAACTTTGTTCCTACTTATTATGGACAAAGGATGCCCTAGAATCATCTGCCCCTATCTCTTTTTAGCCCTACTGAACAGGATAAACACGACTTTAAGACATCATTAACATTTGTAGGGTATTTCTTCCGTGTGAATTATGATTACAAAAGTATGAGAAGTATTAAAAGACATTGTCATATTCTTCACATATGTAGAATATCTCTATGAATTTTGTTATGTACTGAAATGTGTGAATACTGGTTATAAGATTCGACACTGTCTTCACAGTTGTAGGGGTTTTCTGTCATAAATTTCATATAGAGAATGATTTGAGCAGAAGTTAAACACTTGTCACATTCTTCACATTCACAGCCTTTCTGTTTAACATGAATTCTACTGGGGTGGCGCCTGTGGCTCAAGGAGTAGGGCGCCGGTCCCATATGCCGGAAGTGGCGGCTTCAAACCCAGCCCCGGCCAAAAACACAAACACACACACACACAAAAAAAAAAAACATGAATTCTACTGTGTACAGAAAACAATGATTACTGGCATAAAGCTTCCACATAACTTCATATTGGCATTTTTTTCTCCGACATGATTTCTCTTATTTTTACTAAGGGCTAAGAATCAGTTAAAACCTTAGCAATTTATTCTTATTTGTAATATTTCTCTCCAATATGAATCTTCTTACGTGTAGTAAAGTTTGAGCTCTGTTTAAGTGCATCGCTATACCAAACACAGTTGTAAGATTTCTCTTTGGTGTAAATTCTTATAAGCTCAGTAAGTTATGAACACCAAGTAAGGTACTGCCATATTCTTCATATTTCTAGAGTTTCCATGCTATCACATGTACAGACTGGTTTGACCCAGAGTTAAAGGGTTTGCCACACTATTCATATTTCTAACGTTTCTCTCCAGAATGAATTTTTTTATGTACAGAGGTGTGAGTACTGGTTAAAGGCTTTGCCACATTCTTCACATTTGTAGGGTTTCTCCCCTGAATGAATTATTTTGTGTATAGAAAGGGTTGAATACCGGTTAAAGGCTTTTCCGCACTCTTCACATTTGCAGGGTTTCTTTCCAGAATGAATTCTTTTATGTACAGAAAGGTTTGAGTACCGGTTAAAGGCTTTGCCACATTCTTGACATTTGTAGGATTTCTCTCCAGAATGAATTCTTTTATGTACAGAAAGGGTTGAGGAATGTTTAAAGCCTTTGCCACATTCTTCACATTTGAAGGATTTCTCTCCAGAATGAATTCTTTTATGTACAGAAAGGGTTGAGGAATCTTTAAAGGCTTTTCCACATTCTTCACATTTGAAGGGTTTCTCTCCAGAATGAATTCTTTTATGTACAGAAAGGTGTGAGTACCGGTTAAAGGCTTTTCCACATTCTTCACATTTGTAGGGTTTCTCTCCAGAATGAATTCTTTTATGTACAGAAAAGTGTGAGTACCGGTTGAAGGCTTTTCCACATTCTTCACATTTGTAAGTTTTCTCTGCAGAATGAATTCTTTTATGTACAGAAAGGGTTGAGGAATCTTTAAAGGCTTTTCCACATTCTTCACATTTGTAGGGTTTCTCTCCAGAATGAATTCTTTTATGTACAGAAAGGTTTGAGGAATGTTTAAAGCCTTTGCCACATTCTTGACATTTGTAGGGTTTCTCTCCAGAATGAATTCTTTTATGTACAGAAAGATGTGAGTACTGGTTAATGGTTTTTCCACATTCTAAACATTTGTAGGGTTTCTCTCCAGAATGAATTCTTTTATGTACAGAAAAGTGTGAGTACCGGTTGAAGGCTTTTCCACATTCTTCACATTTGTAGGGTTTCTCTCCAGAATGAATTCTTTTATGTACAGAAAAGTGTGAGTACCGGTTGAAGGCTTTTCCACATTCTTCACATTTGTAGGGTTTCTCTCCAGAATGAATTCTTTTATGTACAGAAAGGTTTGAGGAATGTTTAAAGCCTTTGCCACATTCTTGACATTTGTAGGGTTTCTCTCCAGTATGAATTCTTTTATGTACAGAAAGGTTTGAGGAATGTTTAAAGCCTTTGCCACATTCTTGACATATGTAGGGTTTCTCTCCAGAATGAATTCTTTTATGTACAGAAAGATGTGAGTACTGGTTAAAGGTTTTTCCACATTCTACACATTTGTAGGGTTTCTCTCCAGAATGAATTCTTTTCTGTACAGAAAGGGTTGAGGAATCTTTAAAGGCTTTTCCACATTCTTCACATTTGTAGGGTTTTTCTCCAGAATGAATTCTTCTATGTACAGAACGAGTTGAGGAATTGTTAAAGGCTTTTCCGCATTCTTCACATTTGTAGGGTTTCTCTCCAGAATGAATTCTTTGATGTACAAAAAGGTTTGAATAATTGTTGAAGGCTTTGTCACATTCTTTACATGTGTAGGGTTTCTCTACGTTATAAATTGTCATATAGTAAGAATATCTTGAGCTGTGGCTAAGACACTTGTCATCATTCTCACAATGGGAGATATTCTTTGCAGTATGAATTTCCCTGTGCTTAGACAGTCTTGAGCAAGATATAAAGACTTTGCAACATTCTTTACATTTGCACTGCTTTTCCACAAAAGCAGTTATCTTATGGGTTATCTTATGTTTATCAATGTTTGAGCATATGTTTAAGGCTTTCTCATATTTTTTACACTCAAATCTTATTTCCCCGGTACATATTATCTTATGTCTATTTACATTTGATAATTTTCTGAAAACTTTGAAACATTTACTCCATTGGTAGATTTTACCATGTGTAGCTGTTAAACATTCATCTAGTCCATTGTAACACAGTTTCTGCTGCTTATACTCACACACCCTATCCCAGTCTTTTATTGAGTTTAAATTTTCAGGGGTATCATTTTCGTATCTTCTCAGGATTATCTCTGGTAATAACATATTCATGCCGAGCACTTGCAAATTGCTCTGGGTAGAATGATTAAACATAACTGAAAGAAATTTAAAAATACAAAATTATGCAATTGAGTTTCATCACAATTGAATAAATATACATTACAAATTTTGCCTGTAAAATTATGCCCAGCACAGTAATAAGATGGCATAGAAGAGCACAAATGCCATAATAATTTCTGAGATACATATAAGTAAGAAATATATACTGCATTTTAGCGATTATAAAAACAAAGTGAGAACTTTTAGCCCACCATGTGAGCACAATGTGAAGAGGCACATACCGGCCGGGTGCAGTGGTTTATGTTTGTAGTTTATGTTTGTAGAGTGTGGATTGCTTCAACATATGTATTTGAGAGCAGTCTGAGCCAGAGTGAAACCCTGTTTATACCAAAAATAGAAAAAATTAGTGAGGTGAGTGGAAGACACCTGCAGGCCCAGCAACTCAAGAAGCTGAGGCAAAAGTATCTCTTGAGCCCAGGGGGTTGAGTTTGCTGTTGACTATAATACCACAGCTCTCTATCCGTGGTGAAAGACACTCTGTCTCAAAAACACATTACTATATAAAATCAAATAAGAAAAAAAATTATCATGACAAAAGTTGCAAAATATGGGAAGAAAAGTTTGTTCTACTTATAGACCACAGACTTTCCCCCATCTGAAAACAGCATTGTCCATATAAAAGTAAACTTTTTCCTCAAAAGAAAAATAGAGACCCACATTAACTCTACTGGCTTTTCGGGGCTTTTCTAAAGATAGGTTATGTCTCCCAAGAGGGAGAGTGCTGAAGGGAATGGTGCAGGTTTGGGGTTTTTTGTTGTTGTTGGTGGTGTGGTAGTGTTTTTTTTTCAGTTTTTGGCCAGGGCTGGGTTTGAACCCGCCACCTCCAGCATATGGGGCCAGCACCTTACTCCTTTGAGCCATAGGAGTTGCCCAAGAATGGTGCAGTCTTTATAAAACTGACCAGGGAAGCTGAAACCAAAGTTAAAATATTGTTACAGCACATAGAGACTCCAAGACAATAGGACAGATTCAGGTCTAACAAGTGATTACAAGCTCTTAGGAGGAAAATGGAGAAAATGCTTCAGCTAGAAAATAGCCACACAATTCCACAGGCGAAACACTTTTAGAATGTATACTGAACTGCCTCAAGTCTTTAGTATAATTTTTGTCAGTCCTGTAAGGTAAAGCCACATCATGGATTTTGTGAAAGGTGCCTTATGTGACTCGGTGCCCATAGCACAGAGGTTATGGTGCCAGCCACAGACACGAAGGGTGGTGGGTTTGAACCCAGCCTTGGCCAGCTAAACACCAATGGCAACTAGAACAAAAAATAGCCAGGCACAAAATATGCAAACAGCCTAAATGCTCACTAACTCAGGAATAGATTAACAAGCTGTGCTATATGTACACTATTAAATATTATTCAGCCATTAAAAATGATGGAGACTTTACATTCTTTGTATTAACCTGGATGGTAGTGGAACACATTATTTTTAGTAAAGCATTACAAGAATGGAGAAACATGAATTCTATGTACTCAATTTTGATATAAGGAGAATTAATGACAATTAATGACACGGTAGGTGTGGGGGAAGGGGAGAACATACAGAGAAAAAAGGAGGGAGGGGTAGAGAAAGGAAGAGCAGAGAGAGGAAAGGAGCAAGGGGGTGGGGTCTTGATGTGTGCCACACCTTTTGGGGGCAAGACACAATTGTAAGAGGGTCTTTACCTGACAAATGCAATCAGTTTAACCTGGTATCTTGTACCTCAATGAATCCCATACAATAAATTAAAAAAAAAATAGCAGGGCACTGTGGTAGGCACTTGTAGTCCCAGCTACCTGGGAGGTGGAGGCGAGAGAATGCCTTAAGCCTGAGAGTTTGAGGTTGCTGTGTGCTGTGCTGCACTCTGCTGAGGGCAACAGAGTGACACTCTCTCTCAAAACAAACAAACAAACAAACAAAAAACAAAGGTGCCTTTTGGTGATCCTCAAAAATCAGTGAAAGATTAGAACATGTAAAAAATAATACGGTGACATAACCCGAAGAAACAAAATAAATAACATAGAATCAACCATAAAAAATAGAGATGTCTAAATTATCTACGAGTTTTATCTTAATGATGGTAAATGGATGAAATGGGAATGATACAAACAACTAAGTAAAATCATAAAAACGGAGATCAACAAAAAGAAAAGCTTTAAAAGAAGAGAAATTCCTAACTTGAAGAACACAGGGAAAAGACTGAGAAATTTTCAAAGAAAAAAAATACAGAATATCAAGCTCACCACACCTCAGCTAGGAGAAACACTAAGAGACCCATAAAAAGACACATGAAGATCAAAGATTTGAAAGCCACACAAGAGTATCCTGAAAGCCAGGAAAGGAAACAGATGTGTCATCTCTAAGCACGCTCTTCTGAGATTACTAGTGGATTTTTTGACACACACTTCCCTATCAAAAAAGAGTTGGATGTGGTGGTGCCTGTGGCTCAAAGGAGTAAGGCATCATCCCCATATGCTGGAGGTGGCGGGTTCAAGCCTAGCCCTTGCCAAAAACTGCAAAAAAAAAAATAGTTGGACAATATAGTCAAAGTGCTGAAAGAACAAAAATTTTAAAACATATCTACTATATCCAGCAAAACATCCCTTTAAGATAAAGAACAAAATAAATATTTATCAAGTTAAATGCATGATAAAAACTGCCAAAGAAGAAATCTCAAAGGAGATTCCTCAAAGGAGGAAATCTCAAAACCCTTTCTTTGAAATTATACTTGAGAACAATGCTAAATTAGGTAACAATAAGTAAAACTGAAAAAAAAAAAAAGAACTAAGTACATTTAAGTAAAATTTTGAATTATTATAATGACAGGTCAGTAAACACTTCTATTTTATTTATTTTTATGTTTTTTTTTTTGTAGAGACTAAGTTTCACTTTATCACCATTGGTAGAGTGCCCATGGCATCACACAGCTCACAGCAACCTCCAATTCCTGGGTTTAGGCGATTCTCTATGCCTCAGCCTCTCGAGTAGCTGGGACTACAGGCACCACCACAATACCCAGCTACGTTTTTGTTGCAGTTTGGCTGGGGCTGGGTTTGAACTCACCACCCTCGCTATATAGGGCTGGCGCCTTACCCACTGAACCACAGGTGGCACCCTATTTTTTGTTTTTTGAGACAGAATTGTAAGCTGTCACCCTGAGTAGAGTGCCATGCATCACAGCTCACAGCAACCTCAAACTCTTGGGCTTAAGCAAGTCTCCTGCGTCACCTTCCCAAGTAGCTGGGACTACAGGTGCCTGCCACAACACCAGGGTATGTTTTGGTTGTAGTTGTCATTGTTGTTTGGCAGGTCAGGTCTGGATTCAAACCTGCCAGCTCGGGTATATCTGGCTGATGCCCTAGCTGCTGAGCTACAGGTGTTGAGCCCAGAAAGCTTTTTAAATCATGCTTTAAAATTCAAAGACCAAAACATAATCTTAACATGAAACTTCTGTTAATGGTATAAGTGTTCAATGTAACAAGATGAAATTGGTGGCATCAGTAAGTTGAAAGAAAGGATGGGAAAGGTGGCTCATGCCTATAATCCTAGCACTTGGGATGTCAAGGCAAGTGATTTCCTGAGCTCACAGGTTCCACACCAACCTGAGCCAGAGAGAGACCTCATCTCTAAAATAGCCAGGCACTGTGGCAAGCACCTATAGTCCCAGCTACTAGAAAGTTGAGGCAAGAGAATCGCTCCAGCCCAAAAGGTGTACGTTGCTGTGAGGTATGACGCCAGAGCACTCTAATGAGAGTAAGAAAATTGAGACTCTGTCTCAAAAAACAAAAACAAAACAAAACAAACAAATAAACAAAAAAACTAGCAGGGCATTGTGGCTGGGGACTGTACTTCCAGCTGTTGAAGAGACTGAAGCAAGACGATCTCATTAATCTGAGAGTTTGAGGTTGCTGTGAGCTATGACAATGCCACAGCACTCTAGTCAGGGACACAGAGTGAGACTCTGACAAAGAAAACAAAACAAAAGCCATAGAACAAAAAAATAAGGAATATAAACAGTTATAATTTTTACATTCAATTGAAGTTAGCTTGATATGAGTCTGAATAATATTAATAATATTGTTATACTTTTAAGAACTTTTTATAATTTCAATTCTTCAAGATGTTCATAAAGAAAATATCTATAGAGGGCGGCGCCCGTGGCTCAGTAAGTAGGGCGCCGGCCCCATATGCCGAGGGTGGTGGGTTCAAACCCAGCCCCGGCCAAACTGCAACAAAAAAATAGCCGGGCGTTGTGGCGGACGCCTGTAGTCCCAGCTGCTCGGGAGGCTGAGGCAAGAGAATTGCGTAAGCCCAAGAGTTAGAGGTTGCTGTGAGCCGTGTGACACCACGGCACTCTACCTGAGGGCGGTGCAGTGAGACTCTGTCTCCACAAAAAAAAAAAAAGAAAATATCTATAGAATTCATGTGAAGTAAACTAAGAAAGCAATCAGACTAATTACAAAAATCAATTAAACAGAAATGAAGGTAGCAAGAGAAGAAATGAGGAGAAAATATCTAGCAGAAATAAAGTAATAGTAACTTTAACTTATATTTAATGTAATTAACTTAATAATCCAAAAAGATGATACGGCTGAATAGACTTACAATAAATGAGTTTCTACAATATAAGGTCTAAAGAAAACTCCTTGTAGCTTTATGGACTCAAATAGGCTAAAAGTAAAAAGACAAAAAAATCTGTATGCCAAGCAAATAGTAACTCTAAGTGGGTGAAGTAGCTACAATTATATTGGACAATATACACTTGTGGCCTAAACAGCCAAGAGAAAAATGTAGTAGTAATAGTCCCAGCTACTTGGGAGGCAGAGGCAGGAGAATCACTTGAGCCCAGGAGATGGAGGTTGCTGTGAGCTGTGATGCCACAGCACTCTACCCAGGGCAACAACTTGAGACTTTGTCTCAAAAAAAAAAAAAATTTATATATATAATAACTGGGGCAGAAGAATCACTTGAGCCCAAGAGTTGGAGGTTGCTATGAGCTAAGAAACCACAGCACTCTACCCAGGTCAACAGCTTGAGAATCTGTCTCAAAAAAAAAAAAAAATTAAAAAAATTAGGTTACAAAGTTTGCATTTGTTAGGTAAAGTCCTGGTTATAGTTGTGTCCCTCACCCAGGAGGTGTGCCATATACCCTCACAAAAAACACCATTTTTAATAATCAATTGAAAGATTAGTAAAAAGATTAATAAGATAATAGACAACTTAAACATGGTGTATTACTTAGACCTGGAAACATAACAGAACTCTCTAGTCAAAAGTAGCAAAATAAGGCTGGCCATGGTTTCTCAGGGGTATAATCCTAGCACTCTTGAAGGATGAGCCTGGAGGACTGCTTGAGGCCAGGAGAGCTTGTGAAGAGCCTGAGCAAGAGTGAGACCTCCTCACTAAAAAATAGCTGGACATTGTGGTGGGCGTCTGTACTCCCAGGTACCTGGGAGGCTGAGGCAAGATATTTGCTTTATCCCAGGAGTTTGAGGTTGCTGTAAACTACGATGACACATCACGCTACCAAGGGTAACAGTGAGATTCTGTCTCAATAAAAAAAAATGAAAAGGCAGCACCTGTGTCTCAGTAAGTAGGGCACCAGCCCCATATACCGAGGGTGGCAGTCGAACCCGACCCCAGCCAAACTGAAACAACAACAACAACAAATAGCTGGCCGTTGTGGCAGGCAACTGTAGTCCCAGCTACTTGGGAGGCTGAGGCAAGAGAATCACCTAAGCCCAAGAGCTGGAGGTTACTGTGAGCTGTGATGAAAAGCACTTTACCAAGGGTGACAAAGTGAGACTCTGTCTCTTAAAAGAAATAAAAACAAAGAAGGAAGAAGTGACAAAGGATTGAACTGACATTATTCAAAAAAGATATACAGCCAAGAAGCATTAGAAAGGGTGCTCAAAATTAGTTAACTACTGAAGAAATGCAAAGCAAAATCACAATGAAACATCATACACCATACTCAGAATGAACACTAAAATAAAATTCTCCCACTGAGAATTTTGTTTGTTTGTTTTTTTAGTGGGGGGGACAGAGTCTCACTATGTTGCGCTAGGAAGAGTACTACCGCATCACAGCTCACAGCAACCTCAAACTCTTGGGCTTCAGTGATTCTCTTGCCTCAGCCTCCCAAGTATCTGGGACAACAGGTACCTGCCACAATGCCTGGATATTTTTTTGTTGCAGTAGTTGTTGTTTAGCTGACCTGGGCTGTGTTCAATCCCGCCAGCCTTGGTGTGTGTGGCCACCGCCACAACCATTGGGCTATGGGCGCCAAGCCCCACTGAGAATTCTGAAGTGATTATGTGGCATCTACAATTTCTCCAAGCCATGATCTGGGGCTGGTCCCACCTACCCAGAGACCTGAAGGGAGACAATTACTCATGACAAAGGACACAGGCCTGAAGACACTGGCACTTTGTGTGTGTGTGTGTATGTTTATATATCTATTTGTGTGTATATGTAAATATGTACAGACACAAGAACCTGCAACTGGCCACCTCCCTACATTGAACACCTCCCTACATTGAACACCTCCCCAAGTTAACCTAATGACTGGGCATGCACCACAAGTACGTATCAGTACACTAGGCCAGGTTCCTTATGGTAACCACCTATGTGTGTTGACAAGATTTTTACGATCCCTTGAGTGGTCAACTTGCAAAGGTCTACTGCATTTCTGTGTTTGTGTGTGTCTGTGTGCATAATACAGTCCTGGTAAGCATAACCTAAGCAAGAGATAGTTATAAAATAAAGGTTATTTATGACAGGCACGGTGGCCCCTATCTGTAATCTTAATCACTTTAGGAGGCCACGGCAGGTGGATCACCTGAGCTCAGGCATTCAAGAGCAGCCTGAGAAAGATCAAGACCCCTTCTTTAGTAAAAATAGAAAAACTACCCAGAGACTGTGGCAGATGCCTCTAGTCCCACCTACTGGGGAGGCTGAAAAGAAAGGATCACTTGAACACAAGAGTTTGATGTTGCTGTGATCTACAACGCCTCTGAACTTAACCCCAGGGTAGTAGAGTGAGAACCTATCTCAGAAAAGTTTATAAGAGTGATTTTGTAACAATAGAGAATTTAATATATGCTCAAGAATACCGTAACTCCCCAATGACAGCATACATAAGAAATGTACGGAGTAGATACCTTCCACTATATTAAAGTTGAGAAATTGGGGAGTGGCGCCTGTAGTTCAAGCGGCTAAGGTGCCAGCCACATATACCAGAGCTGACAGGTTCAAATCCAGCCTGGGCCTGCCAAACAACCATGAGAACTACAACCAACAATTAGCCGGGGATTGTGGCAGGCACCTTTAGACCCAGCTACTTGGGAGGCTCAGACAAGAGAATCGCTTAAGCCCAGAAGTTGGAGGTTGCTGTAAGCTGTGATGCCACAGCACTCTACCCAGGGTAACAGCTTGAGGCTCTGTTTCAAAAAAAAAAAAAAGTTGAGAAACTGGGCTTAGCGCCTGTAGGCCAGTGGCTAAGGTGCCAGCCACATACACCAGAGCTGGTGGGTTAGAATCTAGCCCTGGCCTGCCGAACAACAAGGACAACTACAAACAAAAAGTAGTCCGGTGTTGTGGCAGGCGCATGCAGTCTCAGCTACCTGAGGCTCTAAGACAAGAAAATCACTTAAGCCCACGAGATGGAGGTTGCTGTGAGCTATGATGCCACTGCACTCTACGAGAGCAATAGCTTGAGACTCTGTCTCAAAAATATAAAATAAAATAAAATAAAGTTGAGAAATGAGAGCATACACAAATTAAACTATTTATCACAGTTCATATAAAGACAATGTTGACGTTAAATTATATGAGTTTTTTCTATATTTGGGGAGATTCTTAACTGTTCTGATAAAATTTACTGACTACTCTTTCTGCAGAATCTTATTTGAAAACTTCATTGAATCAAAAACTATAAAGCAAAACACATATGCCATCTATTTGAAGTGTCCTGAGGTGCCTGACCCAAATACTAGTACTAACTGCTCACTCTCACATTTTGAATAGGATGCTAAGGCAGTG
Source organism: Nycticebus coucang (assembly GCF_027406575.1). Classification (NCBI taxonomy): domain Eukaryota; kingdom Metazoa; phylum Chordata; class Mammalia; order Primates; family Lorisidae; genus Nycticebus; species Nycticebus coucang. The sequence goes on along the minus strand of NC_069799.1, from coordinate 23,999,317 downwards.
GTTTTCAACCTGTGGGTTACGACCCCTTTTTAACAATGAAAATACATCTCAGCATTAGGAAGGTTGAGAACCACTGTGCTAAAGAAAAAAAATTGTTTTGAGGCACACTTTCATTTTGTTGCCCAGGCTAAAGTGCCATAGCATCAGCCAACCACAACAACCTCAAACTCCTAGGTTGAAGTAATCCTTCTGTCTCAGCCCCCCAAGTAGCTGGGACTACAGGCAACCACCACAATGCCTAGGTATTGTTTTTTATTTTTAGCAGTGAAAGGATCTCACTCTTGTTCAGCCTTGTCTTATACTCCTGAACTCAAATGATCATCCCACCTCATCCTCGAAGAGTGCTAAGATTCTAGGCAGTGAGCCACCATGCCTGCTTAAAGAAAAAAATATATATATATTTTGAGACAGAGCCTCAAGCTGTCATCCTGGCTAGCTTGCCATGGCATCACAGCTCATAGAAACCTCCAACTCGTGGGCTTAAGTGATTCTTTTGCCTCAGCCTTCCAAGTAGCTGGGACTATGGGTGCCCACCATGATGCCCGGCTATTTTTTGGTTGTAGTTGCCATTCTTGTTTAGCAGGCCCGGGCTGGATTCAAACCCGCCAGCTCTGCTGTATGTGGCGGGCTCCTTAGCCACTTGAGCTATAGGCACCAAGCCTAAAGAAAATTTTTTAAAAATGTTTCAGAGCTCCTAAAAAATACACAAAAACTTTTATGTTCTGAAAATCAATCAAATAGCGGTTAGATTTTGCAGTCCTGGATAAGCCATAGAAAGTTCTTTCTTCTCACTATAAACTAGAAAGAACATCACTGAAAACTAAACTCCTTCTAAACATTTAAAAGAAAAGTATAGGCAGCTATAATCCTAGCCCTCTGGAAAGGCAAGGCAGGTGGATTGTTTGAGCTTAACCAGTGGGAGTCCAGTCCAAGCAACAGCAAGACTATGTCTCTTAAAAAGAAAAACTAGCCGGTCATTATAGTAAGCACCTGAAGTACCAGCTACTTGGGAGGCTGAAGCAAGAGGATTCCTTGAGCCTGAAAGTTTGAGGTTGATGTGACTATGACACCATGGAACTATACCCAGGGTGACAAAGTAAGACTCTGTTTCAAACAAATTTTAAAAAATTAAAAAGAAGAATAGGGCCAGGCATTGTGGCTCACACATGTAAACCTAGCAACTGAGAGGCTAAGGTGAGAGGATTGCTTGAGTTTGTGAGTTTGAGCAAGAGCAAGACTCTGATTCTACTAAAAAACAGTAAAAATATTAGCCAGGCCTTGTGGAGAAACCTGTACTCCCAGCTACTTGAGAGGCTGAGACTGAAAAATCACTTGAACCAAGATGGTTAAGATTGCTCTGTGTGGACGGTGCCTGTGGCTCAGTCAGTAAGGCGCCGGCCCCATATACCGAGGGTGGCGGGTTCAAACCCAGCCCCGGCTGAATTTCAACCAAAAAATAGCCGGTGTTGTGGCGGGTGCCTGTAGTCCCAGCTACTAGGGAGACTGAGGCAAGAGAATCACTTAAGCCCAGGAGTTGGAGGTTGCTATGAGCTGTGTGATGCCACGGCACTCTACCGAGGACCATAAAGTGAGACTCTGTCTCTACAAAAAAAAATTTAGAAAAAAAGATTGCTCTGTGCTACGCTGATGCCATGGCACGCTGGTCTGATGGCAACACAATGAGCCTTTGTCTCAATGAGAAAATAAACATAAGAAAAGAAAACAAGAACAGAGGTGCCTCATGGAGCAAAAGAAAGAAACCCAGGCTTCCCAGAAATCATTTCCAAATAAGCTGAGCTTCCCTAATCACGTTGCATTGTCTGGTTTCCACCTTCAACTTTGGACCTCTGACCAGTGTTCTCTGCTTCATTCACTCCAACCTACCAGGGTGCTTGACCACTGTCTGGTGAGTCTTCACTTTCCAAGGTTCTTTCCTTTGCTCCAGACAGGTGATGAGCTCTGGCTTAGAAACAGCAAGCCCTATTTTATTAGAAAAAAATATATAACATGACACTTGTTGGGCTTCACCAGTTAAGAATCTAGTACCTTTGTAGAGAACACAATATTTTAGAGAATATTAAAGAATAATCTAAAAATAGAGGTTTCTCACAGAAACTTTAGAATATATATATTTTTTAAAGTCTTGGGTATTTATTTATTTATTTATTTAAATTCTTCTTTTTTTTTTTTTTGGTTTTTGGCCGGTGCTAGTTTTGAACCCGCCTCCTCTGGTGTATGGGGCCGACACCCTACTCCTTGAGCCACAGGCGCCGCCCATATTTTTTTTTTTTTAACTTTAGAATATTTTAAAAGCATTTAAAATGCTCCACTACCCAGTAGTATGGAAATAAAAATTGGTGCTAGAAACTAGCCTTAAAGGTATGGACAACAATTCTAAGCCTCTACATTTTTGAAATTACCATCAATGTAGGGAAGGATATAATGCCAAGATAACATCTGAAATATTTTCTTTTCTACACCAAGAACTTATGTTTTTCTTAGAAACAATAATCTTAAACTAATGCAGTCAAAGAAGAATCTCCACTAAACCCACCTGCAGAGAAACAATATGAAATGCTTAGTGTACAGTTAAGACATGTATATGGAAGTTATCCTCACCAAGGAAGACCAGGTGTCTGTAGGTCTCTAACATGACATCCCGATACAAATTCTGCTGAGCAGGGTCCAGGCAATCCCACTCATCCATAGAGAATTCTATAGACACATCTCTGAATTTCAACAATTCCTGAAAATATAAAAATAAAAAAACTAAAAAAAAAAACAGTATTTATCATGACACCATGGGAAGATTTAATTTTATTTTTACAGCAATGAGTGGGTGAGAACTACTTTTGACTTACATGACTGAATGGTATTATGTAGTAAGTACAGCACAGAGATAGTCCCTCATGTGCTCTCTAACACTGAGGAAAGATGATGGGATAACATCCACAAACCCAATGTAAATACTGTGCTTTTTGGCTTTACAATGCAAAACTCAGGCCACCAATACAGGCATGTGGATTCTTGCGCCTACTTACATCATACACTATGACCTGTGCATATTTCTTAAGTGAAAATATCATGGTGAGGTAAATGGAAGCCCTAAGATTTTAATGTGTGCAAGCATGAACTGGAGATCTTGTCAAATGAAGTTTTTTGTGTTTTTTTTAAGACACAGTTTTTCTATATCGCCCTTGGTAGAGTGCAATGTTGTCACAGCTCACACCTCTTGGGCTTCAGCGATTCTCTTGCCTCAGCTTCTCAAGTAGCTGGGAATCCAGGCACCGACCACAATGCCCAGTATTTTCTTCTTGCAGTTGTCACTGTTGTTTAGCTGACCTGGGCCGGGCTGGAACAAGCCAGGCTTGGTGCATGTGGCTGGTAAGTAACCACTGTGCAAGGGCACCAAGCCTTAAATGCAGTTTTTATTCAGAAGATATTGGGTGAAGTCTCATTTTTGAATTTCCAAAAAGCTCAACAGGGATGCCAATATTTCTGTTCCATGAAAATATTTTATCACACGTAAGACTGGATTTATCTCAGCTGAATGTTAACCCAGTAAATAACCATGAGAGCCTTTATTTTCCAAACAAGGTATAAAAAGAGAATCTCAGAAGGTGCATATGAGTTGATACTATCCACAAAGTATGTAATCATATTCTGATAAAAACGTCTTAAATTTTCTTTTTTCAAAGTTGAAAGTACAGGCTTGGCACGGGCTACACACACTGGAGCTGGTGGGTTGAAATCCAGCCCAGGCCTGCTAAACAACAATAACAACTACAAACAAAAAATCGCCGGGCATTGTGGCAGGCACCTGCCATCCCAGCTACTTGAGAGACTGAGGCAAGAGAATCACTTAAGCCCAAGATTTGAAGTTTGGTCTCAGCTGTGACACCAAGGAAGGCACTCTACCTAGGGTGACAGCTTGAGATACTGTCTCAAATAAAAAAACGCTGAAGGTACAGATATCTGCCCTATCTTCTAATCTCTAATGCTATCTTTGAAAACTCTTCTTTATCATCCTAGAAAGCAAGGTTTTTATAATACTTCTGATTTTGAGAATTTTGAGTTACTTTATGCCGTTCATGCCATCTTCTGTAAAACTGCACGTGTGTCACCTTATTTTACAAGCACTGAGGGTGATTCTGGACCGAAAATGAACAGTACATAGTCCCCTGCTTTACTAATATCCCATGACCCAACATCATCCACACAGGGTAATATGGGGATCCACTTCTTTCCATTTAAAATAAGCACAAGGGAACATTTGCAGAACTACAGAACATAATTTTTTATAAACATAAATTTGTGATGAAAATTCTCCAGGGCATATGGGAATTTGGATAGAGAGAATGGAGAGAAGACACTGCTGTATACGTAGGGGAGGAGGATTTCTCAGATCCTCTTCACTATTACAAGAAAGGATTATTTGAAACAAGCTTATTAGGCAGGAACATCACATGTAGAGAAGAAAAGATTTGCAACTTCATAACGCGACATATTGCAGAAGAAAATGCAGTCACAACCCTGTGTTAAGACACATTTAGCTGCGAAGCAACCAGTTCTTTCTCGTTCTCTGCCTGCCCTTGATTTCCTTCTCAGGTGAGATTACCCGGATATATATTCCACCTGCATCCTGGTAATATGGCTTTAAAGGCATCAGCACAGCCCCTTCACCTGATCCCACCACATCCACAGGCTGAGTAACCTTCAAGCAAAACAAAGTATACTTCAAGGTTACTCAGCCTGTGGAGGTTCTTTATTACAAGGTTACTCAGCCTTTCCACTTCTTTATTACAGGAGACAGTCTGGAACAAGGAGATTTCACATAAAGACCAAAGTGTGACTTTCATATTTCTTGCCCTCAAGTGCCCTACCCTGCTAGCAATTTTAGCTATGGCAAGGTAATATTGGTGGTGTTGTCCTGTCCCCATGAAGCACAAGCAGGTCAGACCCTGTGACCTCCCTTGGGAAAAGAGCCTCAACACATTTTAAAACTCTCATGCTTGACACTGGCCTAACCTTAACATCACATGGGTGTAATAATTAAAACCATGTGGATGAAACAACTCAGACTAACAGAAACTGTGAGAAGGTGGAATCACAGATGATGGCATTTCTTCAAACTGGACATGGAATCCTGTCTGGAAGCCTGGGCTGAGAACCACTAAGGTAAGCATGGCCTCCCAGGCTTTAATACGCACACAAGGTATTCAGTATCCTGGGCCCCTCTAAGTATGTGATCCTGCAAGAGCAGCAATTACTCTATCTTGAAGCAAATAGTCACTTTTTATTACAATGGCTATTTATGTCCTTGTTTACGAATTTTAGGAATGGGCTCAGTGCCCGTGGCTCAATTGGCTAAGGCACCAGTCACACACACCAGAGCGGGCGGGTTCAAATCCAGCCTGGGCCCACAAACAACAATGACAGCTGCAACCAAAAAATAGCCAGGCGTTGTGGTGGGGGCCTGTAGTCCCAGCTACTTGGGAGGCGGAGGCAAGAGAATCGCTTGAGCCCAGGAGTTGGAGGTTGCTGTGAGCTGTGATGCCACCGCACTCTACCCAGGGTGACAGCTGGAGGCTCTGTCTCAAAAAAAAAAAAAAAGAATTTCAGGAATTAGCAATTAACCAAAGAACGAAGATTGCAGAACTCCCGATGAAGAAAAATGCTGAGCAGTTAACCTCCATTTCTGTCGTCATCCAGCAGAATGCCAGATGGCAAATAACCTTTGCAACAAGCCAGGGGGACCTAGACATAGAAAGCTCCTGCACAAAGCTTCCCAGGCTCCTTTCCCTTTCACAATCTTTTGGTCAGCTGAGGAGCATGAGGTGGTTTCTGCAACATTAGTCTGCCATCTCCTCATGTTGCTCTTTTTTTATTTATTTATTTTCTTTGAGACAGAGTCTCATTATGTCACCCTCTGTAGAGTCCTGTAGCATCATGGCTCACAGCAACCTCAAACTCTTGGGCTCAAGCAATTCTCTTGCCTCAGCCTCCCTAGTAGCTAGGAAAACAGGTGCCCACCATAATGCCCTGGTATTCTATTTTGTTTTGTTTAGCAGGCCCAGGATAGTTTGAACCCACCAGCCCAAGACCTTGTGGCTACAGCACTAACCACTGACCATCAGGCACCAAGCCCGCATGTTGCTCTTGAATAATCTGCTTTTTTCCCTACCAACTCTGGTATGCTGAGTTTGGCTTTTTGGAAGTGAATTTGAATACGATTTTGCACTTTTCGAGTGAGTCTATGAAATAGCTTCTTCAACAATTACCCCTATTATTGGTGTTACTTGTCCTAGACTAGAACAGCACTCAGCTAGAGAACACAGCAGAGTCCCTTCTACCCAAGACTTTTTTAACAACACAAATACTTGTGGTCTAAGTTAAGAACACCAACCATAATCTTGAAACACGACATTCTCTGCTGGACCTTCAAAGTTTCCAAGGGCTAGATAAGGTAGCAGTGTCTGATGAAGGAACTGGATTTAGAATTTGGAATGACAGATTTGGGTCTTGGAGAACTGGGGAGCAAGCTAGTGCCCTGTGTACATCCAAAGGAATTCAGAAAGAAGGAAAATGGAAAAATGGAAATCCTCAGGTACATTAATGCACATCTGTAATTCAAGATTTGTTTCTGGGCCCCATAATCCCTGTATCAGTTGTGGGTCAAAAGGTATCAGGGTAATTATATGACAGGGAAAGAGGGTTGATTGTTGCCCTATAAATGTATTTTTGAAGAAATCTACAGATTGTCCCCAAATCACCCCAATGTCTCTACATGTTTGGAAAATCAGAAATTGGAGCTAAACATATCTTTACACAATATTCATTACAAATTTTACAAAGACGAAGCCAACACATAGAGAACATTTTGTAAATATTTTGTACAATTTCATAATAAATATTTTTTTAAAAAAGGTATATTTAGCTACAATTTCCCGTTTTCCTATCTATGGTGAATTCAGAGGTAATTTTTGGTGGGGGCGTTGCCTGTGGCTCAGTGGGTAGAGCGCCAGCCCCATATGCCGAGGGTGGTGGGTTCAAACCTGGCCCTGGCCAAACTGCAACAACAACAATAACAAAAATAACTAGGTGTTGTGGTGGATGCTGTAGTCCCAGCTACTAGGGAGGCTGAGGAAAGAGAATCTCCTAAGCCCAGGAGTTGGACGTTGCTGCGTGAGACTCTGTCTTAAAAAAAAAAAAAAAGCCGGGCGTTGTGGCAGGCGCCTGTAGTCCCAGCTACTCGGGAGTCTGAGGCAAGAGAATCGCTTAAGCCCAGGAGTTGGAGGTTGCTGTGAGCTGTGTGAGGCCACAGCACTCTACCGAGGGCCATAAAGTGAGACTCTGTCTCTACAAAAAAAAAAAAAAAAATTGGGTGGGACACCCTGTAGTGAAACTGCCCAAAAAGGTAGATTGAAAATAGACAGTCCTTCTATAAGGACTGCCCTCAGATAATTCATAAAGGAATTTCTTGCTGGGAACCCAAAAGCAAAAACATTTAACCTAACTTTTGTTCTGTAGCCCAAATCTACCTCCTAAAAATAAACTGTTTGATTGCATACTGATAATGTTTTCTACAAGTTTATCTTTGCAGGTGTAGGACAGAGACAAGATCAACCCAGGGACATTTACAAAAGAAAATAATTTTTTTGAGACAGTCTCATGATGTCGCTCTCAGTAGAGTGCTGTGGCATCACAGCTAACAGCAACCTCAAAATCTTGGACTTAAGCAATTCTCTTGCCTCAGCCTCTCAAATAGCTGGGAATACAGGTGCCCACTACAACGCCCAGCTATTTTTTTGTTGTAGTTGTCACTGTTGTTTAGCAAGCCTGGGCTGGGTTGGAACCTACCAGCTCCAATATACCTGGCCGTGCCCTAACCACTGAGCAAAGGGCACAGACCTAGAAAATTGATTTCTCCTTCATTCTCTCAAGTTTGAATTCAGGTTATCCTAGGTAAAATGTAAATTTCCTACGCTTTACAAAAATGTAAATATTTTACCTCAGTATCCATTGCCCTAGTTCTTCTGTATGCCTTCTGATATTTAAATACTGAAGTTCCCAACTGCTCCTTCTGAAAAATAAAAGATACATCTGTAATTTGCATTTTTTTCCAGTAATATCTATAAACATTATCTTAATAATCTTCCACTGATTTATATCTGCCTCAGTAACTTCTTTTGGTGTGCCAGTGCTAGGAATGATAGCCAAGGGCAGGCTATGCTCAGGCTTCTTTCTGTTCCAGCCAAGCAGATGAGATTATCTTTGCCTGGGACAGCAGCATGGCTGAAGAGCCAGGTTGCTGCTACAAATTCAAGATCTGAGGGTTGGGACAAGCCAGAAGTCTCTTCACACTGGTGTGGGGTTTTGATGGGACTTTCTAAAGGTGAAGGACCTATGAGTTTGATTCCAGAGGGTATAGCCTTGTCTAGGAGGAATATGACCACATCCCTGTCTAGTGTGCATGTCCATAAAACGGTGGGTGTCACAATAGGGTGAAGGAATCTTACCTCAGAACTCTTCCTCTCAAAAACCTTAGTCCCCTCTGACAACAGGAGGTAATGTGGAATCACTGCACAATTTGTGGTGTGACAGCCTGTGGGCAGGAGACCTCAAACTCCTTATCAGTTGGGACTACAGGCATGTACCACTATGCTCCACTAATTTTTCTAATTTTTTGTAGAGATGGGCTCTTGCTATGTTGTTCACGTTGGTCTAAAACTTTTTGTTTGAGACAGAGTTTCACTTGGTCACCCTCTATAGAGTGCCATTGCATCTTAGCTCACAGCAAATTCAAACTCTTGGGTTCAAATGATCCTCTTGTCTCAGCTTCCCAAGTAGCTGGGATTATAGGTGCCCGCCACAATACTTGACTAGTTTTTAGAGACAGGGCCTCGCTCGTGCTCAGGCTGATCTTGAACTTGTGAGCTCAGGTAAACCACCCACCTCGGCCTCCCTGTTGCTGGGATTAGAGGTGTGAGCCACTGTGCCTGGAGAGGTCTCAAACTCTTAGACTCAAGTGATCCTCCCACCTCAGCCTCCCAGTGGTCTTTCATTTTCATGGTATCTTTCCAAAGCTAAGCTCGGGGTTCCCATTTGAAATCACCCTAAAAATTATAAATCTCAGAACCTTGCAACATTTATTCTGGGGAAACAAGGTAAAACCATTCTTTTTATGAAATGAAATATATGATTCCATATTTAATGTTCAATTCTGCCTTGCCTTTTAGGAATATTTTCATATTCTTCAAGTGCTATGGGTCAATTATATTTTATAGTTAATGAAAAAATGAAGCTAAAATAAATGAAAAAAGCTTTCAAGACACAAAATTCAGGGAATGAGACTGCTGACAAGAATACAGACATGCCCCACTCAAGTGTCAAGTAAGGTCACCCTATACCTTGGATACCTCCCACCCTTATTCTGATCACACAATTGTTCAGTGGCCACCCTACCTGGAGAAACTACACCCTACCTGTCAATGCACATGAAGTGTGTATTGTGTTGTAGATTTCTAAAAGACTTTGCTGGGGGTGGATTATACTTATCCTTTGTTAATTTCTCCCTTGAAATATTTGAGAAATAATTTGTGCATTTTCCCCTGAATACCCATATCTGATGGGCAGACCGGGAATGTCTCTCTAAGAAATGAAAACTGAGGTTAGTACAAAAAAAAATAAAGTCCCAATGGGTTAGCTTTTTACGTGAAGAGTATACCAGAAGACTTCTCTCAACCTCAAGGACACTCATTTGCTCCTCTGAGAGGCTCTATTCCCATTCTTCAGGCTGTCTTCTAGAACGAAATTTCCCAGGGACTGATATTTATGGAACACTAAAGAAAATATGAATGCTATAGGCATCTTGGGTCATCCTCAGATAAGTATGAAGCTCAGGACTGGGAAAAGACAGGGGTGTGAATGAGGATCTGTCATCCTGTACAGTTACCAATAGGGAAAATCAATTCAAAGACATTCTGGTAAGCTGTGTGTTCCTGGGCAAGATAACAGGAGTAAGGCACAAAGTTTTTACCAGGGAGTGTCACAGGACTATTGTCTGCTTTTTTTCTTATGTGAAATGTAAAAAGTTTAAAAAATAATCACCCAACCTTATGTAAACAAATAATAAACACAAAAATACTCCAAGTGTTTGAAATGGAATATAGAGAAAAAAAAAAAACAAGTGATAGTGTGAATTGCATGGGAAGTTGTGTTTCAAAAAGTGAAAAAGAAATTGAAAATTGAGTATTTTACTCCAAGACCTAAAAGAATTAGGCCGAAGAAACAAGAGTGGTAAATTTAGACTCTGGTTCCCAAACTTTTGGAAAATGCTGGGGAAAACAAGTCCCCTTGTAGAGTGTTAAAATATACATGAGGCAATTTGACCGAAAAGACTCTACTGCTCTGCATTTCTACCTAAGGAAACCAAAATCCATCTCCAAGAGCCAAGGGAAAACCTTCCCATTAATTCTTCGAAGTTTCCCCAAACACCAATTCACAAATGGAAGAGTAATAAAAGGCATATGAATTTACTTATGTACTACATATGTGATGAAATCATGGAGAGATTTACCTCAATCTCCCACTGGGGAACAGAAGCTTAAATTCCCCTTTTCATAACAGAAGAAAGAGATGGGAATTTTTTTGAGAGGCAAAAAATGATTAGAGAGGATGAACTGACTGGGAAGAAGGAAACTAACTTGTTAATGCTTTCTTAGGAATCTAAATGCACGAGAGGCAGAAATCATGTTGGAGAAAAAACCTTCCAGGAGTGGTTGTATTTTTTATCTGCACTAAATAAGGAAGTAACAGGAAAGCAAGAGAGGACAACTGTTTTTATTTTGGTAAGAAACTTTGTTACATAAGGACATGTTAGAGAGTCTATCTCTACCCTGGTGGTGAGTGAAGCAAGGCTAGGTTTGAAGGACCTTGATATTCAGGATTATTTCTGAAAGCTTTCCAATTTTGAAAAGCACTCAGCATGCCTAAGCTACAGTTTTTTTTAAGAATCATTTTCTGCACCACAACACCAACTTAGAAGGCAAACAAATATAGACTTTACCAATCACAAACTACTAATTAACTTCTGATTACAAAACCAGGAAAATTTCAACTGAAAAGTCCAAAAAACTCCACTGCATAACAACCAACCAGTTATTGAATTTGATTTGCATATGCACCTTGGAAAAGCCTTTCGTTCAATCATACAGCGGATCCTGAAATAATAATCCCCACATAGAGGATCCTTATAGAAACTTTAGAATCTTTAAAAAATATTTAAAGTTAGGGGAGGAGCAAGATGGCAACTAAGTAACAGCTTCTTTGCAACCGAGCACAGTGAAATGGGGGAGAGAAGACTGCAGGCATCTCTGGCTGGTGGGATATGCCCAGAAACATCCCTTTGGGGACACAGGGAGACAGCGAGAGATGTCTGGACCCCACGAGGATGACAAAAGCAGTGGACAACTGGCAAGTAGTTGCATGCCTTTGTTCAGTCAGAGGCTGCCCACCACCGTAACTACAGCAGCAGAGAGACTGCAAAGAGGAAAGGCCTTACCTGTGGGCTGTTTTATTGTTTGGACTTGGGAACTTGGTTGAATTACCTTGGGAGAACTTGAGTGAGAGTGTAGATGACTTTAAGCATTCTCTAGTGCCCTGGACTGAGCCGCTGAGCCTAAAAGGAATTAATATTGTTCAGCTGTGGGCCGCTGGCACAGACATTGTGGGAGAACTGCCTCTGCAGGCTTGTCCCTCAGGGAGACAGAGCCTGTGCAGCCATTATGGGAGAACTGCCCCTGCGGGCTCTGCCCTCAGGAGGATGGGGCTGGGAGACCTTGGGCAAGTAATCTAGTGATGAGCAGCACAAAGGCGGTGACTGAGACGCTGGGGGAAAGTGGACATTTCAGTATTTGGCAATAACAGTGTTGCCTAATAGCCTTGGCCCTCAGGGGCATTGAGTGAGTTTTTGGAGCACTGGATCAATGAGCAGCCACTTCAGGAGAGAGCCCAGCAACAAGCTCTTTCCTGGGAAGCCTTCTCCTTAGCTGAGGTTAATGGTTTAAAGCGTCTTTGAAGTGGGCTGAAGAGAGATTTAGGTTCTCAACCCTGCCAGGTGTGAGAAATCAGCAGAGGCCCCCAGTCTCCATCTCGTACAGCTGTATCCCGTATTGTGATTAACATCTCATACACCAGAAGATCACCATTGCCCAGACAATATTCAGCAAGATATATATGTATATTACTTTTTATTTTTGGTTTTTACTTTATGGTTTTTATTTTTATTTTTTTAGTATAACATTTTCCCTCTAGATTTTTCTTTTATTTCTCTTTCTTTCTTTGTTTTTTCATTTTCCTAGTTTAAATATAATTTTGTATTATAGCATTCTTTAACAATTAGAACTTAATTTTTTTTCTTTTTTTTGTGGTTTTTGGCCGGGGCTGTGTTTGAACCCACCACCTCCAGCATATGGGACTGGTGCCCTATCCCTTTGAGCCACAGGCGCCGCCCTAGAACTTAATTTTTGCTAAAGTTTCTACCCCTATTATTTGGATTTTTTCCCACAATTTTATCGCATAAGGTTTTTTGTTTATCTGTTTGGGTTTCATTTATACTATTTTTTCTTTCCTGTCTACTTAGTTGAGGTGGGGTACTGTATCTCACCAGGCTGACAAAAGACCTACAGACCTCAAGGTAACCACCCAACCCAGCAATCCCACCAGTTGGTTGTTTTTAAAGTTGAGTCAAAGCACCCACTGTACACCTTTACTAATCCTGCCTCCCTCTTTCTGTGCTTCTCTCTCTCTTTTTTTTGGTCAATATTCCCTTTTAGTCACCCTTCTCCTTTCTTCTTTTTATTTCTCTATCTTTTTTTCTTTGTAGAGACGGAGTCACACTTTATCACCCTCAGTAGAGTGCCATGGCATCACACAGCTCACAGCAACTTCCAACTTCTGGGCTTAGGCGATTCTGTTGCCTCAGCCTCCCAAGTAGCTGGGACTACACGTGCCCGCCACAATGCCCAGCTAATCTACCTAAATTTTTTTCAATAGTTTTTCCCTTTTTGCTCTTCAACCTTCTCATCCCATCCTTCTGCTCCCGTACCAAAAGGACTCATCAAAACCATAGGCCAGAGGCACAGTAACATACAGAGCAAGAGGAAGTGAAAGGAAAATTAAGGGAAGGAAACAGGTAAAAGAAAACACTCATGAGGCAGAATCAGCAGAAAAATCCTGGCAACATGAAAAACCAGTCCAGAGGAACCTCCCAAAGGGACCGTTGAGGTAGCTATTGCAGAGGATTCCACCTATAAAGAAATGTTGGAAATGACATAAAAGGAATTTAGAATACAAATGATAAAAACAATGAAGGAAATGATGAAAACAATGAAGGAAACTGCTCATAAAGTGAAATATGACGAAAAGGAAATCCAAAAACAGAATCAAATAAGTGATGAATGATGTGTAGAATATAGAGAGGATATAGCAGAGCTGAAGGAAATGAAGCAGTCAATTAGGGAACTTAAAGATGCAATAAAAGTATCACCAACATATTAGATCATGCAGAATAAAACATCTCAGAGGTATAGAGCAAACCTCTAGAAATAACTCAGATAGTTAATGAGGCAGGAAAAAGGAGACAGAAACCAGAACATTCACTGACAGAATTATGGGACTTTAGGAAGAATACATGTTATTGGTATCGCAGAAGGGGAAGAAGAATGATCCAGAGGAATGGAAGCCATACTAGAGAAAATTAAGAATGACAATTTCCCAAATATCACCAAAGATTCTGACCCATGCTTTTCAGAGGGATGTCGGACACCAGGTTGCCTCAACTCTAATAGAGCTTCTCCAAGACAAATTGTGATGAACTTGTCCAAAGTCAAGACAAAAGGAAAGATATTGCAAGCTTCCGAGACTAAGTGCCAATTGACCTATAGAGGCAAATACATCAGGGTGACCATAGACTTCTCTAATGAAACGTTTCAAGCCAGAAGACAATGGTCATCTACCTTTAATCTACTTAAACAGAACAATTTCCAGCCTAGAATGCTATATTCCACTAAGGTAAGCTTTAAAATTGATAGAGAAATCAAATCTTTTATTGTGATGTAAACATTGAGGAAATTCACCACAACAAGACCAGCTCTATATGAAATACTTCAACCTGTTCTATGCACTGACCATCACAATGGACCACCAGCAAAGTAAACACCCAGGAATTATAGGACAGAACCTACTTTCCATAATGATGCAAAAGAGAAAACTAAATGGACTTTCACAAAATAAAATGAATAGAACACTACCACACTTATCAATTATCTCAATAAAAGTTAATAGCTTGAATTCCTCCCTGAAGACGCATAGATTGGGTGACTGGATTAAAAAACATAAGCCATCCTTTGCTGTTTGTAGGAAACACACCTAACCTCAAAAGACAAATTGAAACTCAGAGTTAAGGGTTGGATGACAATTTTTCAGACAAATGGAATCGAGAAGAAAAGAGGGATTGTTATTTTCAGCTACATGTAGATTTAAAGCAACTGAAGTCAAAAAAGACAAAGATGGTCACTTCATATTGGTCAAGGGAAAAATACAAGAAGAAGCCATTTCAATTCTAAATATTTATGCACCCAACTTAAATGCTCCCAGATTCTTGAAACAGACCTTATTTAGTCTGAGCAATATGATATCCACAACACCATAATAACAGGGGTCTTTAACACTCCTCTCCCAGAGCTGGGCTGATCCTCTAAATAGAAATTAAACACAGATATAAGGGTCTTAAACAAGACCCTGGAACAACTATGCCTGATAGATTCATATAGAACATTCAATCCAAAAGATAAAGAATATACATTCTTCTCATCGCCCCATGGAACATTCTCTAAAATTGATCATATCCTAGGACACAAAACAAACCTTAACAGAACAAAAGAATTGAAATATTACCTTGTATCTTCTCAGACCACAAGGCACTAAATGTGGAACTCAACTCCAATAAAAACATCCAACCCCACACAAAGGCACAGAAATTTAACAACCTTATGCTGAATGACAATTGGGTGCATGAAGAAATAAAAAAGGAAATCATTAACTACCTTGAGCATAACAACAATGAAGACACAAGCTACCAAAACTTGTGGGATACAACAAAAGCAGTCCTGAGAGGAAATTGATCACTTTAGTTGCCTACATTTAAAAACAGAGATCACATCAACAACCTCACAAGCCATCTTATGGAATTGGAAAAAGAAGAACAATCAAAGCCTAAACCCAGGAGAAGAAAAGAAATATCCAAAATTAAATCAGAGATTAATGAAATAAAAAACAAAACAATCATGCAGAAAATTAATGAAACAAAAAATTTGTTTTATGAAAAAACAAGAGACTAATTAGAAACAGAAAAGTAAAATCTCTAGTAACCTCAATCAGAAATGATAAAGGGGAGGCTCTGCACCCATAGACAGTGGTTACAGTGTCAGCCACATACGCGAAGGGTGATGGGTTCAAACTCAGCCCGGGCCACCTAAACACCAATGACAACTGCAACAACACCACCAACAACAAAATTGCCGGTTGTTGTGGCAGTGCCTGTAGTCTCACCTACTCAGGAGGCTGAGGCAAAAGAATGACTAAAGCCCAAGACTTTGAGTTTGCTGTGATGCCTCAGCACTCTACCGAGGGTGATATGGTGACACTCTATCTCCAAAAAGAAAAGAAAAAGAAAAATGATAAAGGGATATAATAACTGATGCCACAGAGATACTCTTGCATTATCTCCAAATACTACAAAAAACTCTATGCCCAGAAATTTGACAATGTGAAGGAAATGGATCAATATGTGGAATCACACCCTCTCCCCAGACTTACCCAGGAAGAAATGAATCTCCTGAACAGACCAATTTCAAGCACTGAGACCAAAGAAACAATAAAAACTCTCCCAACAAAAAAATGACCTGCTCCGGATGGCTTCACACCAGAATTCTATCAAATTATTCCCGTACTGCAGAAATTATTCCAAAAAATCGAGGAGGAAGGGAGCTTCCCCAACATGTTCTACAAAGCAAATATCACTCTGATACCAAAACCAGAAAAAGACCCAACTAAAAAGGAGAACTTCAGACCAATTTCACTAATGAATATGAATGCAAAACTTCTTACCAAAATCCTAGCCAACAAATTATAGGATATCATCAAAAAAAGTTATACATGATGAACAACTAGGTTGCATCCCAGGGATGCAAGGCTGGTTTAACATATGTAATGTCTCAAAAAAAAAATTCTATTTGACATGGTGTATTATAATTTTATAAGAGACAGTTTGCACAAGACAAAAAAAAAAAAAAAACAGAAAGTAGTTCTATTTTCAGAAAAACGTCCAAACCTCAATGTAGTTTGAAAATGAAAAAAAAAAAAAATCTACATAATTGTTTCCTCCCAATGATTTAACTTTCTTTAAATACATTTTTGTAAATTTTTCTGTAGTGGCTGTGGACAAAATAGAGGCTCTTATTTTTACATGTCCACCTACGTGTGGAATCTGTAAGGGTCACACTGGTACAGACTTCATTACATTTTACATTATAACTAATAAAGATGGAGATTGGGGCATAGTTCTAAATTTTCATTCGTATTAATATTTTCCTTATACTACAGCAACACACCTACTCCTGGCATCACAGGGATTCAAGTGGTGATTCAATGTTCAATGATCATTCTTTCATTCCAATATTTATGGAACACTTATGAAGTGACAGTGCTGTACTAAGTGATGAAGACACACTAGTAACAAAAAATTTGGATCCCACCCTCATAGAATTTACAATCTGGTAGAATAGCTGAACAACTACAGGGTGGTATAGGGCATCTATCAAAGAGTGTAACCATAGAGAAAAATGTATTCCCAGATCCAAGAAAGTACTCTTTCAGGAACTGCTTCTTCAAACTAAAACCTGACTATAAAGACATTTTATAAGAAAAGGAAGAAGATGTAAGAGAAACACAGGAATGAGCGAGACATAACTAAGATCTATAATAAGATAATGTCCACTGAGTGGCGGTTCCATGAAACAGAATTTTTTTTTAAATTCATCAGCTGCCTTTAGGTTGAGGACTTGTTTAGATTTCATGATCTACACACAGAGAGGGAACCCAGCAGGCTGTGGCAGGAGCTGCTTCCCAGGATCAAGGACTCATCACTGCCCACTGCCAGATGGAGCCTTCTTAAAAGTGGTCCCCCCAGTGACCTTCACAGCCTGACACCACACAGGTCAGAAGCATCCAACTCTTGAGGGAGACAAACAGGAGGGCAGGGGCAAGCAGGGACATACAGAGAAGGCACCAGAATCAGGAATGGGAGGCAGGGACAAAAAAGTAGCTGAGTCCAACATTCCCACCCACCCTTGGCATCTGCTGCCCTGGGTTCTTCCAGCTCCATTTCCCTGGCTGGTTTCTTAGAAATTCTTGCCAAGTCTCCTAAGAGGTCTCCGTCTTCTCACCACCAGTCCTTACTTGTAACTATGCCCCATACACCCCAAGATGTCCTTCATCTGCATGTGCACATCTCTCAGCTCCTCCAAAACCAGAAGCCCCAGCTCCCTGAGCAGGCCTCCAAACAAAGTATAAATCTGTGGAGTTTTGGGGAACTATTAGGTTGCTGTTATTTAGAGTAAATAAAATATGATGAATAAAATTATGAAAAATTCATTTTAAGCAAAAAGATCAAGTAAAATACCTGTGCCATACTCTATCTGCAGTACTAACTTGCTGACAATCACATAAAATCACCAAACAATTTTCAAATATTTTTGTAATGAAAATCAGAAAATCCTTATTATGGTTTTCATGGAAATGGTCCTTCAGACTAAAAAATTCTACTATCATAAGAAGGCACCGCTTGAAAACAGTAAAGTTTTCCAAATAGATATGTTATTCATAAGTAACAGTATCCCACATCCATAGTTGGTCTTTACAGAGTTGTTGCAAATTCAGTCCCTGACACAATGACAAATAATTCCTATAACTTCCTATAAAATGTGTAGTTCAAGTCCTATACAAAATTTAATTCAGTTTTTTTAATATTACATAATTTAGAATTCTTTCTGTAAAATTAGAATAATATAAATTTCAGCTTAAGTTAAGTATTTTTGTTAGACCTAGGCTATAATGGAAAAACACCAGTTAACGCCTGGCAAGTTTCAGGACTGCAAACTTTTGAAAAAGTAATTAAGTCTAGTTCACTCCCAAGATAAATGAGAAAGTACTAATTAATTTCTTGCTTCTAGTTCCTTTCCAGTTTCTTGATTGGCTAACTCCCTGGGAAAGTACCAACTGTACCCGGACTGATTTTTAAACAATATCAGGCAGAGAAATTACTGAAACTAAGATGCATGGAGGGAAAGTACTGAAAACAAAAATGTATGATGTACGGCTAACTAATTGCAAAATTCTGCTTCTGTACAATGCTTGCTTGCTACCCCATCCAAATGCACCTGGACGGCCTGAGTGCTAACTGAGATGCAGACCTGGCCTTAAAAACCCGACCCCTTAAGTACTCGTGGCTACTCTCAGAAACCTCATGTTCAGGCACTGAGGCAGTAGCCAGCCGGTTCTTCAATAAAAGGACTCTGCTGTAAATTTGACTTGCTTGGCAGTGTGGTCTTTGTGGAAGGCACAACCGTTTCATCAGGGCGTGTCTGGGTATACTTCAGTATACTTTAGGATCACCCCATTTGCACAGTCACCACAGCTGGAGAAACAGAGAATCACCAGACACAGACTATTTCTTGCCTCTTTGACTCATTACGGCATCAGTTCATCAGTCAACCCAGTCACGTGAGAGTTTTTGGTAATCTGTGAGATCAGACCCAGGACAGATCTATTCTTGAATATTTGGAAAGTCATCAGCAAGGTAGTATGATGTAAGTAAGGGACACAACACTCAAAATATTTTAGGAACTCTTGATGATGGATAGAAAAAACAGAAGGGGGAATAAAAAGAAAAAAGCAGCACCAGGCATGGAGGTTCACGGCTGTAATCCCAAAACTTGGGAGGCCAAAGCAGGTGGACTGTGCCCAGAGCAAGACCCCATCTCTAAAAATAGCCAGGTCTTGTGGCAGGTGTCTGTAGTTCCAGCTATTTGGGAGGCCTGTGGCTCAAAGGAGCAGGGTGCCAGCTCCATATGCCAGAGGTGGTGAGTTCAAACCCAGCCCCGGTCAAAAACTGCAAAAAACAAAAAAAAAAGAGGAAGGTTTCATTATTCATTCACTTCTGTATATTATAAGCAGCAATGTGAACACATGCTATCAACCTTGTTCTTTAACTCAGAAAATAATAGAGATAATCTCTCTTCTGCTCTCAGTGCATGGAGGACCATTATCCACTAACCTTTCAAAGTACTTTCTGAGGAGAAATGTTTACATTTTTTTCTGTCTTAAGAAACCATGGTGAAATCATGTTGTTACTGTCATTTATTTTACATTTTCTTTATATAAAACCTCAGATCAGGGCTCTGCGCCTGTGGCTCAAGCAGCTAAGGCACCAGCCACATACACCTAAGCTGGTGGGTTTGATTGCAGCCCAGGCTCGCCAAACAATGATGGCTGCAAACAAAAAAAATAGCCAAGGCTTGTGGTAGGCTCCTGTAGTCCCAGCTACTTGGGAGGTTGAGGCAGGAGACTCCCTTGAGCCCAGGAGTTGGAGGTTGCTGTTAGCTGTGATGTCACAGCACTCTACGCAGGGCAACAGCTTGAGGCTCTGTCTCAAAAAAATAAATAAAGTAAAAAAATTAAATTAAATAAATTTAAAAACCCTCAAATCAGGCTCAGCATTCATAGCTCAGTGGGTAGGGCACTGGCCACATGCACCAGGGCTCATGGGTTCAAACCTGGCCCAGGCCTGCTAAAACAAAAAATAGCCAGGCATTGTGGTGGGTGCCAGTAGTCCCAGCTACTTGGGAGGCTGAGGCAAGAGAATTCCTTAAGCCCAGGAGCCGGAGGTTGCTGTGAGCTGTTATTCTACAGCTCTCTACCAAGGGCGACATAGTGAGACTCCGACTCAAAAAAAAAAGGGTAGTTACCATTTAGCATTTAGTATTTGGGTAACAGATTGATTTTCATCTGTATTTGTAGCATTCATTATTTCACAGCACAAACTTTTGAAACTCAGAAGAAAAATTTAACACAAAAAATCACTGCTGCAAAACATGAGATGATTATAGGTTAAGTAACATTCTTAGTGAAAACTAGTCAGAACCCACCACTGCTCAACTTCACTTGGGACACCAGAAGACAGAGAAAGCCAACTATTACTTTTCTCCTCCACCACCCTCTTATTGGTCCAAGTTTCTAGTCATCAAGTAGAAAATGGACTTAAAATGGAACGTGTACCCCTTGGGATACAGGTAGAGAGACACAGAGTACAACACAAATTAATTGTCCATTTATGGTACAATAATCAAAAGAATATAAGGGTTAGGTACCATCAGATGAATGCCAATACTACTTCATTTACAATCCTTACATGTTGGACAATAAGTATTCATCTATTCCAGGCGTTTCAGTGAAAAGAATAGGACCACTATATGAAGATTGATTGGCAGGGCCTTGTTGGCCCGTATCTCATGAAATTGTCAATCAAAGGGGCTATGTATATTAAGGCTTCATGTTTAAAAGTATACATGTGTTGGTTGACCTGATTCTAAGAGGACTTCAACGGGGGTTGATCCTGAGGGCTTTCCTAGAGGTACACTCTTCCCAGATAGAGTTTACCTGGATGTTGATTTCTTCTGGCCATTTGACATCACCCTGGAGATGCTGGAGTGACACCTACTAGTCATGTTCTTCCTGTACCTTCATTGGAAGGCTATAGTTTTCTGGAGAAAAGGTAATATGAGTATAAAATTTAAACAAGTGTCTCACCAGCAAGAGAATGAGGAAATCAGGCATGTAAAGAAACCAATGAGCCACCTCTTTTTCTCCAATTCAGCATGTAAGAGGTTTAAGAAAGAATTTGTGCTCCAGCTGTCCTGGCACTCCTACTACAGAGTCGGATTGTTTAGTCAGAGGGGAGAGTGGAGTATTAAGCACTGAATATGTAGCCCTAGCATTTGTTAGAATGTCTTAGCCCACAGCTTTCCATAGGTAAAGAAGAGAAGACAGACTACCCATTGGACAGGGCATCCTACAGACATTGGACCAAATTATTGCTGTCCAGAAAGGCACCATTGTCATGGACCAAGTAATACCTGTGGACAATGCTGTGCCCATCTCAGGTGGCCAGAGTTCTCTGGGCCTTGCACTTTCCTACCGAGAATCACATCATCAGATTCCAGTGGAAGAAGGCATCCCTTACAAAGCATGTACCCCCTTTCTACATTCAATTCCCAGGTTTCATACTTAACTGTGTTTGGGTACCTCTTTTTAGCCTTTGCCTCATCAAGTCCTCTTGCTCATATGACCTCCCTGTCTGCCCTGATTTTTTCCAGTGACCAGAATGAAAGAGCTGCCCATTGATCCAGCCTGACAGGAGTCTGGATCAGCCTGAGTCTTCCTGGATCTTTTTCAGGGGGTCTGTGAAGAAGTCTAAGACAGATCATTTGCCTCCAGTTCAGTTGTGGCTAATGAGAGCTTTCCTTTTTTCTTTTCTTTCTTTCTTTCTTTCTTTTTTTTTTTTTTGAGACAGGAGTGTCACTATTTCAATAGTGTCACTACTATTGGTAGAGTGCCATTGGCATCACAGCTAACAGCAACCTCGAACTCTTGTGCTGGGACTACAGGCACCTGTCACAATGCCCAGCTATTTTCTCTGTTATACTTGCCATTGTTGTTAGCAAGCCCAGGCCGGGTTGAAACTCGCCAGCCGTGGTGTATGTGACTGGCACCTTAACCACTGAGCTAGGGGAGCTGAGCCTTTTTTTTTTTTTTTGAGACAGAGTCTCACTATGTCACACTCAGTAGAGTGCGGTGGCATCACAGCTCACACCAACCTCATACTCTTTGGCTTAAGTGATTCTCTTGCCTCAGTATGCCAAGTAGCTGGGACTATAGGAGCCCACCACAACACCCGGCTATTTTATTTTTATTTTTGGTTGTAGTTGTCATTGTTGTTTGGCAGGCCCGAGCTGGGTTCAAACCCACCAGCTCCTAGCACACTGTGAGGCTGAGGTGGGTGAGCTCAGGAGTTCCAGGCCAGCCTGAGCGACAGTGAGACCTCGTCTCTTAAAAAAGTAGCTGGGCAGTGCCTGTGGCTCAGTGAGCAGGGTGCCGGCCCCATATACCTAGGGTGGTGGGTTCAAACCCAGCCCCAGCCAAACTGCAACAAAAAAATAGCCGGGCGTTGTGGCGGGCGCCTGTAGTCCCAGCTACTAGGGAGGCTGAGGCAGGAGAATCGCCTAAGCCCAGGAGTTGGAGGTTGCTGTGAGCTGTGTGATGCCATGGCACTCTACTGAGGGCAATAAAGTGAAACTCTGTCTCTACAAAAAAAAAAAAAAAAATTATTAAAAAAAAAAAAAAAAAAAAGTAGCTGGGCGCTGTGGTGGGCACCTGTAGTCCTACCTACTTGGGAGGCTGGAGCAAAAGAAACACTGAGCCCATGAGTTTGAGGTTGCTGTGAGCTATGACACCACAGCATACTACCAAGGGTCACAAAGTGACACTTCTGTCTCAAAAAAGGGGGAGAGGGGCACAAGAAGGGGATGGAGTCCCCAGTTTGTCCCACAACCAGAAATGGTCACGTGTGGCCAGAGTCCACACTTGTGAAAGAAAATACAATTTGTTCAAGTATAACAGTAGTTACACATACAAGTTCTGTTATCTAATCTTAGGAGCAGAAAGCCAAGAGGTATGAATTAAAGACACAGAGGAAGGAGTGAAAATGTCAGGTAATTGAGAAAGAGTCTGGTGTTTTAAAGGATAAAGATGGCTCCTTCTGTTCTTTACTTTGGGTTCAAAGGAGTAATGATGACCTTGAGTAGTGATATCAGTTTCATAATCTTGATCTCAATACCTACAATTAATCAAATACAGCTTAAGGTAGGCAGAAGAAAATATAGATAGGCAGATTTACTTTAACTCCATAGTGGCAGACGGACGATGCATAACTGTTTAATTGTTTTTATCAGTTTCAACATATACACAAGCAATCTGAAGAGGTTTTAAACAAAGTCTGATAACAAAAAGAACACTTTGTTGTTTTAATTGGAGATTCCCTTCAGTTAGGCTAACTTATTCACATACAAAATAAATTCACCTTTCCAAATATTATGTCTTACATAGGCCATTTTTGACATGCCGAAGTTTTACCTTTATCACAAAGATTTCTTCTTAAACCGTGAGTTATTTTAGGACAAACATTAGCATATTAGGTTTTTTATTTCCCTACACTAAATGATTCCCTTTCCTTTTAATATTCTTTACCATCTACGTTTCTTGATATTCATGATTTTCTTCACATCTCTCTCCTGGAGAGAATACATACTGGATCCTTCTTGTTTTATTTGTTTTTGTTTTATTGAGATAGAGTATCAAGCTGTTGCCCTGGGTAAAATCCATGGCATCACCACTCACTGCAAACTCAAACTCTTGGGCTTAATCAATTCTCTTGCCTCAACCTCCCAAGTAGAAGGGACTACAAGCACCCACCAAAATGCCAGCTACTTGTTGTTGTTTTTTAGCTGGCCAGGGCCGGGTTCAAACCTGCCGGCCTCACTGTTATGTGGCCGGCGCCCTACCCACTGAGCTATGGGCACCACCCCACTGGATCCTTCTTGCTTTAATGATCTTTCTATTGTGAAAGAAAATTGCATCCCAGTTCAGTCTTTTCTTTATAAAGGCCTGAGAAAGGAGGCCTGTGGATGCAAAGGATTTAGGTCTCTAACAATAGAGTAGGGCAGTTGGAAAGTGCTAAAAGGGATAAACCAAAACATCATCAACCAGGGAGCACAGGGACTTTAATTTTACCTTCCATTTTTAAGAGATATAGGAGAAGAAAACAGAGGCCCTGAATTTCCAGGGAGAGCTGAGGAGTGGCTCTAGTGATATGAACATCAGTTTCTTTACCATGACAGAAAAAGACAACTTCCCAGTTGAGCTTATTCTGAAGCTGGAATTTGTCCATCAGACTGAGAGAGTTCCAGAGGATCAGGGCAGGGTCAGGGCTAGTTCAGGGATTTCACAGGGGCTAGAAAGTGAATGTGATCCCGTCTCCAGGAGTGGGCAATGTCACTTCCAGTATATCTCTCCAGTAGTGAGGGCATAGTCCCAGCAGAGGCTCCTTCCCAAGAAATTTCTTACCCAGGAACTCACAGTCAAGTAGAGAAGGGCTCAGGCCGGGTGTCTTCTTGCTTAAGCCTCTAGGAGAACTCAGTGCCTGACAACCTTCTTCCCCTAGTGTAACAAACATTTCAAAAGCTTCCTTCTGCTCTTAAGACCTGCTGCTGGCCTGCCTGGCTTTTTCTCACAGTCTCCTCATCCCCATTCTGGTTATTAAGACCTGAAAAATCTGGTTTAACATTCTGCTTGTGGAGCCTGAGGCCCTTTTAAGCTTTTGAACATTAGTGCTAATTGGGAGATGAAGTGTACTGTACAGGTGAAGAAGAAAAAAGCAGATGGAGAAGGGGTAGGTTAGAAGCTACATTACCTAGAAGTGCAGACAGTGCAAGAGATGTAGGAGTTGTAAGTAAAATGCAGCAGGCAGAATGAACTCAGAATGTCTATTGTTCCATTAGTTTATCTCACTGAAAGTATGTATTTTCCTCCCAGATTTTGGCACCAAAATGTCACATATGGGGACCAGATGTCAGGTACATACTCCCTGGTTTTTTGTTATTGTTGTTGTTCCAAGTGCCAAAGAATGGTTACTACTACCAAGACAGTGAAACAAATGAGCAGAACAGTAGATACAAGTTTGCAAAAGGGCAAAGTTTATTAAAAGGATGTTCACTCCAGGAAAGGAACACATCTACCTTTTCAAGTGGAGAAGACCCTGGGATTAGTAATCTGTTTCTCCTTACACGAATTTCGAATTCTATGTTAAGTGGTGTGGGGGTAAAATATTCATGATTTTTCTTGGAAACGGAAATCTTCTAGAATGGAAAGTCCTCCCATTTCTATCCCTGCAATCAATGAATACCATTTGTCATTGTAATTTTAGAGTATGATAGAACTGGTATACATTGTATTATGTTAATGAAAATAGGTCACTTGAGCCTACTGCCATCTTACTTGTATGCCCGCTCCAAAGACCTCTTTTTGTGGCCACGGCCATATCTCCACATTGTGGCCTCTCTACCTCTGAGATTCATTTTTGTAGAGCAAACATCAGTTCAGTTTGGGGACCCCTTCTTGAAATATCAGCTTTTGTTTCTTGGAAGCCCCATCTGCTCAATTTGTTCCTCTGCTTATGAAAAAGGATCTCCTAGTATCATCCCCTAGTATCATTCCCTGTCTCTTCTTAGCCCTATTTAACAGGATAAACACAACTTTAAGGCTTTGAGACATGACTGACATTTGTAGAGTAGTTCTTCCACATGAATTATGATCACAATAGTGTGAGATAAAGATACTGTCACACTTTTCAGATATATAGAATTTCTCTATGAATTCTGTTATGTACTAAAAAGTATGAGTACAGGTTATAGGATTCGACACTTTCTTCACATTTGTAGAGAATTGCTGTGTTATAAACTTTTTATTTATAGAATGGTCTGAGCACAAGTTAAACACTTTCCAAGTTCTTCACATTTGTTAGTTCAATCCTTAGTAAACATCAAGAGTTTCTCTTCAACATGAATTCTATCGTGTACAGAAAACAGTGACTACTGGCATAACGATCTGCCACATCTTCTGATTGTTACCATTTTTGTCTACTACGATTTCTCTTATGTTTACTAAGGATAAGGACCAGTGAAAATCTTTGCCACATTATTCACATTTGTAAGATTTTTCTCCAATATGACTTTTCGTATGTTTAGCAAGAGCTCTGGTTAAAGTCATTTCCACACTGTTCACATTTGTAGAATTTGTCTCCAGTATGAATTCTTTTATGCATACCATGTTATAAACCACGCGAAAGTGTTGCCACATTCTTCATATTTGTAGAGTTTTTCTCCTGTATGATTTATTCTATGTACAGTGAGGATTGAACATGAGTTAAAGACTTTGCCACACTGTACATATTTACAAGGTTTATCTCCAGAATGAATTTTTTTATGTCTAGAAAGGTTCACGTAATAATTAAAGGCTTTGCCACATTTTTAGAACTTGGTAGAGTTTTTCACCACAATGAATTTTTTGATGGACAGAAAGGGTTGAGTGCATGTTAAAGACTTTCCCACATTCTTCACACGTGTGGGGTTTCTCTCCAGAATAAATTCTTTGATGTTTACTAAGGGTTGAACTAAGTGTAAAGGCTTTGCCACATTCTTCACATTTCTAGGGTTTCTTTCCAAAATGAATTTTTTGATGTATAGAAAGATTTGAATACCAATTAAGGGCTTTGAAACATTCTTCACATTTGTATGGTTTTTCTCTGGAATGAATTCTTTGATGTCTAAAAAGTGTTGAGTACTGGTTAAAGGCATTTTCCACACTCTTCAAATTCATAGGGTTTATCTCCAGAACAAATTGTTTGATGTCTAGAAAGGTTTGAGTACTAATTAAAGTCTTTGCCACATTTTTCACATTTGTACAGTTTCTCTCCATAAAGAATAAGTTGATGGTTATTAAAGGTTGCACTAAAGTTAAAGGCTTTAACACATTCTTGACATTTGCAGGTTTCTCTCCAGAATGGATTCTTTTATGTCCACTATGGTATGAGTACTTGTTGGTAAGTTTGTCACATTCCTAATAATTGTAGGGTTTTCCTCCACTATCAATACTTTCATAGTTACAATATTTTAATCTGTGGGTAAAACATTTGCCATAATTTTCACACTTGTTAATTTTGTCTCTGTATGAAGTCTCTTAGGCTTAGACAGGCTTGAGCAAGATTGGAAGACTTGGTTACCTTTGCATTTGTACTGTTTTTCAAGATAACATATGAGTAACATATGAGTTATCTTATGTTCTGTAATGTGTGAGCAGAAGTTAGAGGATTTCCCATATTTTTTACTCTTAAAAGGGGTTTTTACAGTAATATTGTCTTGTGTCTATTTAGATTTGACAATTGTCTGAAGACATTCAAACATTTACTACATTGGAAGACTTTGCCATGGGTAGCTGTTACATGTTGGTCAAGTCCACTGTAACATACATTCCGTGTCTTACTCTCATACACACTTTCCCAGTCTTTTGTTAAGTTTAAATTCTAGGGGCCACAGCTTTGATATCTTCTCAGGATCATCTCTGGGAGTAAAATATTTGTGCCCCGCTTTTGCAAATAGTCTAGGGTACAATGATTAGACATAACTGAAATAAATTTAAACAATAAGAATTTTAGCCAGTGCCTTTTAATGAGAATTAAGTACATATATACATTACACATTTTATCGCAAAATCATGTCAACAACATTAGGAAAATGGCATAATACAGTACACAGGCACTAATTATCTTAAAGATAAATAAATGTTGCATGTGGTGGAACAAACACACTACATTTGGGGGAATTCTCAAAACCAGGTAAGAATTTGCAGCACAGGCCAGGCACGGTGGCTCATGCCTGTAATCCTAGCACTGTGGAAAGCCGAAGTGGGTGGACTGCCTGAGCTCACAGGTTTGAGACCAGCCTGAGCCAGAGGAAGACCTCTAAAAATAGCTGGGTTTTGGAACAGGCTCTTATAATCCCAGTTACTTGAGAGGCTAAGGGAAGAGAATAGCTTGAGCCCAGAAGATTAAGGTTGCTGTGAGGTATGATGCAACTGCACTCTACCAAGGTATGACAAAGTGACACTGTGTCAAAAAAAAAAAAGTATTTGCAGCACAGCAGATAAGCGTTGTCTCACGTTTTTAATCCTTGAAAATGAGGTGAATGGATCACTTGAGCACAGGTGTTTGCGA
Organism: Nycticebus coucang; assembly: GCF_027406575.1. NCBI lineage: Eukaryota > Metazoa > Chordata > Mammalia > Primates > Lorisidae > Nycticebus > Nycticebus coucang. The sequence goes on along the minus strand of NC_069799.1, from coordinate 23,971,314 downwards.
TCAACTTAGCAAGAGTGAGACTTCATCTTTACCAAAAATAGAAGAATTAGTCAGATGTGGTGGCACATGCCTGTAGCCCCAGCAATTCATGAGGCTGAGACAAGAAGATCTTTTGAGCCCAGAAGACTGAGGATGCTGTGAGCTAGGACAACACAAAATTCTCCCCAGAGTGATAGAAAATCAAGTCTCAAATAAATACATAAATAAATTTATGTGTGCATATATATGTATGTGTAAAATAAAAAGAAAAAAGTAGTCTATAATAATAATAAAGGCTTGGCACTTGTAGCTCATTGGCTAGGTTGCCGGCCATATACACAAAAGCTGGCAGGTTTGAACCCGGCCTGAGCCCTCCAAACAATGACAACTACAGCAAAAAAGTAGCCAGGCATTGTGGCAGGCACCTGTAGTCCCAGCTACTTGGAAGGCTAACACCAGAGAATCACTTAAGTTCCAGAGTTTGAGGTTACTGTGAGCTGTGATGCTGCAGCACTCTACTGAGAGTGACACATAGTGAGACTCTTGTCTCAAAAAAAATAATAAAATAATAACAATAATAACCAAAAGAACCAAATAGAACAGAAAAGAAAAGTTTGTCATATTTACCCACCACAGACTTCATGCCAACCTAATACAGAATGGTTAAAATGAAAGTAAACTTCAAAATCCCACCTTTGTCCTCAGGGGAAAAAAAAAAAAAAAAAGAGTACCACCTTTGTTAATCCTACTTGCTTTGGAGGGCATTTCCAAAGAACGTTTGCTGCCTCCCATGAGTGACAGGACGAAAAGCAATAATGGTATAGTTTTTAAGACAGACAGGGGTGCTGAATCCAAAGGGAAAATATTGTTACAGCAGCTAAGAGGGTCCAATAAAAAACACAGATTCAGGTCTAGCAAGTGATGACAAGCTCTTAGGAGGAAATGTGGGAAAATGCTTCAACTAAAAAGTAACCACACACTTCCATAGATAAAACACTCTCCTAATGTAATGGTCCTCACTTTTCTAGTACAATGTGTGTCAGAGTGCTGGAGATTATAGTCACATGTCAAAGTTTGAGAATGAAATCAATAAAAGATTATAACATGTAAAAAATATTAGGGCATAACCCAAACAAACAAAATAAATAATCTGGAATCAATCATAAAAAAATAGAGATGTCTAAATTACCTTAAAACTTTATCTAAATAATGCTAAATGGGTAGAATGGGAATGATACAGACAACTAAGTTAAATTAGAAAAATGAAGGTTTCAAAAAAAAGCATAAATAAACAGAACTTCTGTGTTTGAATACAGTAAGAATGAGCAATCTCAAATGTAAGGAAAAAAGACATTAATTATTGAGAAGCTCACCATAATTTAGCTAGGAGAAAGACAGCATCCCACAAGAAGACAGATAATCAAGCACTTGAAAGTCACACAAAGAGAATCTTGAAAGCAGTAAGAGAAAAAAGATGTGTTATCTCTAAGCATAATCCTGTGAGATTACTAGTGGATTAATCAACACAAACCTTCCACATTAAAAAGCGGTTGGTGATATAGTCAAAGTGCTGAAAGATCAAAAACTTCAAAGCACATATATAATATCTAACAAAACTGTCCTTCCAAATGAAGAAAAAAGAAATGTTCATCAAAGATAAATAGATGCTGAAAGCTGCCACACAAGAAATGTCAAAGGAAGCCCCTTGACATTTGTCAAGCCCCTTGACAATGAAATGATGCTAGATAACAATACTATATTGCGTACAAATAAATAACTCTGGGAGAAATAACTAAGTACACGTACATGAAATTCTGTATTATTTATTTATTTATTTATTTTTTAGTTTGGCCGGGGCTGGGTTTGAACCCGCCACGCTTGGCATAGGGGGCCGGCACCCTACTCACTGAGCCATAGGCGCCACCGAAATTCTGTATTATTATAATGACAGTGCACAAAACACTTTTAATCACGCTTGAAAGTTCAAAGACAAAAAGAGAAAGTCAGCACTAAACCTTTCATAATGGGTCTCCATGTACAGTATAACAAGCTGTAATTGCTGACATCAATGACAAAATCAAGTACAGATGTAAAAAAAAATTGTCAGGAATAAGTCCTTCTCTTTCAAAAGTTATATAAATATAGACAGTAAGTTCTTCTCTTTCAAAAATTACGAACACAAGGCCGGACAGGGTGGCTCACACATGTAATCCTAGCACTCTGGGAGGCTGAGGTCGGTGGACTGCTTGAGCTCTTAGGTTGAAACCAGCTTGAGCAAGAGCGAGACCTTGTCTCTACTAAAAATAAAAAACTGAGGCAAGAGGATCGCTTGAACCAAAGAGTTGAAGGTTGCTATGAACTTTGATGATACCATAGCACTCTAACCAGGGTGACAGCTTGAGACTCAGTCTCAAAAAAACAAAATTATGTACACATTCATGGACTAAACTTCAAAATGAAATGACAGACATTAAATAAAGATAGAGATTTAAAAAATGAAAAATCAGGTTTGGCACCTGTAGCTCAGGGGCTGGGGCGCCAGCCACACAAACCAGAGCTAGCAGGTTCGAACCCAGCCTGGGTCTGCCAAACAACAATGTCAACTGCAACCAAAAAATAGCCAGTGTTGTATTGGGGGCCTGTACTTCCAGCTACCTGGGAGGGTGAGGCAAGAGAACAGCTTAAGCCCAAGCGTTTGAGGTTGCTGTGAGCTATGAAGCCACAGCACTTTACCAAGGACAACATAATGAGACTCTGTCTCAAAACATAAAAAAAAAAGATAAATTAAAAATCAAAGTCCAACTCTATACTATTTAAATGATATTCATCTTACATGTAATGACAAAAATGTAATAAAAATTGCAGGACATAAAAATATTTAATTCAAATATTTATCAAATGACAGAAGGGAGATTATCATAAGGAGATAGGTATATGTGTGTGTGTGTGTCTGTATGTGAATATACACACACATGTTGAAATATAGTCTCAAACTCTTGCCTAGGCTAGAGTGCCATGGCATCAGCCTAGCTTGAACTTCTGGGTTGAAGCAATCCTGCTGAATTAGCCTTCTGGTAGTTGGGACTATAGGTGCCTGAAAAGACATTCAGGTAATTTTATTTTCTATTTGTACTAGAGATGAGGTGTTGCTCTTGCTTGAGCTGGTCTCCAACTCCTGAGCTCAAGACATCCTCTCATCTCAACCTCCCAGATTGTTAGCATTATAGATATGTGCTCCTACCCCCAGCCAGGACACAATATCTTTTGAGACAAAACCTGTCTTATTTCATAAAATGTACTTTAAGTCAAAATGGCCACAAAAGCCATAAAGAATACAAAATAACAGGATAAGGGCTTATTTGTTAGAAAGCTGTAATTCATTTTTATTATTTTGCATATATATAAAATATGTACTGAAACAAACTGTAGGACAGATATACAGCACTCACATACATGGTCAAATTAAGAGCTATTTGCACACATATTTATTGCAGCTTTATTCACATAAGACAATAGGTGAAAAAAATCAACACCTGCCTCAAAAAATAAATGGTGAAATATAATTTAAGATATAAAAATAATAGAGTATTACTCAGCTTCTAAAAATTAGGGAATGTTTTAACATCTCTAATAAAGATAAATCTTAACATTATAGTAAATGAAATAATACAGGTTTTCCCCAAAACTAGATACATTAAATTCAATTATATTAAATAATGAAAGTAAGGCTGGGTGTGATGGCTCACACCTCTAATCCTAGCACTATAGGAAACTGAGTTGGGCAGATTACATGAGCTCAGGAGTTCAAGACTGTGTTAGGTCTAGGCTAAAGTAGAAAAATACCAGTTAACTCCTGACAAATTCCTGGACTGCAAGCCCTCAATAAAATGGAGTAAGTCTGGTTCACTCCCAAGAGAGATGGGAAAGTAGTCACTAACTTCTTGCTTGACTAACTCCTGGGCCTGGGAAACAAACTGACTGTTCCCAGACTGACCTTTAAACAATGCCAGGTAGAGAAAATACTTAGACAAGATGTATGGAGGAAAAGTACTGAAACTAAAATGTATGGGAAAATATTAGAACAAAGATGTATAATGTATGGCTAACTGCAAAATTCTGCTTCTGTACAATGCTTACTTGCTACCCTACACCCCCAAACACACCTGGAGAACTTGCATACCAACCAGGATGCAAATCATGCCTTAAAAACTTCACTCCTTAAGCACTCGGGACTGCTCTCAGAAACCTCATGTTGGGACACTGAGGCAGTCACCAGCTGGCTCTTCAATCAAAGGACTCTGCTGTAAATTTGGCTTGTTTGGCAGTGTGGTCTTTGTGGAACTCCTGGGCACTACATTTCTAGAGGCCCCAGCGAGATCCTCCAAACTCTGGCACTGCTAATCATCAGCCAGACTCCAAGACAGGTTGTGGTCCCTCTGAGGGGTGGCCCCCCTGGAAACATTACAGGACATCTGGAGGACCCAGAACCCTCAGGAGACCAGATGACAATCACCCCTAAATTCACCTGTGAGTCCACCTCTGGACGTAAGCCATTAAAACATCTATTTTTGGCTAGTGTCTGCAGACATAGTGTAACTATTGTGTTTTATTTTTGGTTGTGCTTATTTGTTGCTGTGGACTGTTATGAAAATATATAACTGTTTGTTGTATTCATTTGTTGTGAATTGTGTAGGTCCCTTAGGGACCTCCGAGGGAGGCCAAAGGGACAGGGGCTTTGGATAGGAACCTGGGGTTGCCGGGCTATTGGCCTGTCAGAGGCTCTCAAAGGCATGAGTCAGTAGAGCAACCTGTCGCTGGAATACCGGTGGGGAACCCCATCCCTATCAAAGACAGTAAGGCGTTGCTGCCACTGAGACATCAGTGCTTTGGCCTCAGGCCTTGGAGAAGTTGGGGTGCAGAGGACAGGTGACAAGAGACTTTGATTTTTAACCTCAAGAGTTACACCTGAAGTTAGTCCCATAAACCTGTAAGACAGGAACCTTGGACTCTTGAGCTATTGGCCTGTAAGAAATAGAAATCCTGGGATACCAAGCTATTGGGGGGCAGGGGAGCTCCCAGAGACTGGGATGCCAGTAGGAAGCCCCATCCTCAAATGCACAATTTAGATCATGTACCTTTGTTCATTTGTATTTTATAGGCTAAAAGCATTTATGTTTCTGTGCCCAAGCTGCCTGAGAAAAAGCAGTTTCAATTTCTCGCTGACACAGATCTGTTGAGGCCAGGCTGTACTCACAAACAAAGTTATTAAGCCTGATTTTTTGGAGGTTAAAGTCCATCATCAGGGACACAACTTTATCTTTAAGCCTGATTGCTCGGAAATAAACAGTCAGCATCAGAGGTAAGGTCAGGAGGCTGATACATGAAAGGCATGTGTTAGTAAGCTATTGGTACCTCTGGGCTGTGGTTAAGCAAGATAATGATTTTCTGCTCTTTGGGTGCTTTAGGGCCTCCAGAAAGCAGGCATACAATCATCCTACTCCCCTACTACGGTTTCATGACTCAGTTGTTCATGGGCTTGGAGACCGAAAAAACAATCTATCCCCTGCTGTGATCTTGTGACAAATCGGTCAGTGGGAAAACAACAAACAGCATGTTTTTTACGATTATTATTTTTAAAGTAGAAGAATGTATACTAGTCAATCAGTACATTAAGAGGTTCCGGGGAAAGAATGATTTGTTTTTTGCAACAGACCCCTGAAATCATTTTGAGATTATTGATTAATAATGTGTACGTGCAGAGCTGGCTATTTAAGCTGGTCAGAAATAAAGAAGTTTGCTACTTGGCATAAAAAAGTTTGTAGTCATTCTTTGCCGTATACAACTTCGAAAAGCAGGTTGATTGACCACCCGATTGGCCTTCACGCAACATATTCTGTATTGTTTGTCTAGTTAACACATTGTAGTTTGTGCTTTTACTATGTTCAGTATTAGTTTGTGCTTCTGCTCTGTTCAGCAGTATAGTTTGTGCTTCTGCTCTATTGCCAGCCTTTAGTGTGGGCTGGCCCCCTACCGATTTCTTTGATCCCCTCTTATACTGACAGGTGTAGAAAGCAGTCACGCAGAAAAGCCTGGCTACCCTGACATTGATGTATGAACCGAGTTAGTGAAACCCCCCCCAGTTTGGCCTGCACCTGTTCTCTCCATCTAAAAACTACAATTTTATTATTGTTCTTCCAGCCCTTCAGTCTCTTTGGTTTAAGTTCCTGGTTTGAGTGCCTCTAGTCAATCTAGTTAATTTGTCTAATTCTCAGTTTAGTTTTCCTTTTTTTTTTTTTTTTAATTAATTTTAAATCATAGCTGTGTACATTAGTGCGATCATGGGGCACCATACATTGGTTTTATAAGCAGCTTGACACATTTTCATCACACTGGTTAATATAGCCTTCCTGGCATTTTCTTAATTATTGTGTTAAGACAGTTATATTCTACATTTACTAAGTTTCACATGTACCCTTGTAAGATGCACCGCAGGTGTAATCCCACCTATTACCCTCCCTCTGCCCATCCTCCCCCTATCAGTTTAGTTTTTATTGATCCACTGTGGTGTTGTCTTTGTGCCTTTTTGTGTTTCTCTGTGCTTCACAGATACATTTTGTTCTTTTAAAAATAAGTTCCTCCTCTTTTAAGGCAAATATCCCACTGGGTTGTTTATTAAGACATTTTAAAGATACTTTCTCTAATTAAAAAAAAGAATTCCAGGGCAGCGCCTGTGGTTCAGTCGGTAAGGCGCCAGCCCCATATAACGAGGGTGACGGGTTCATAACCCGGCCCCGGCCAAACTGCAACCAACAAATATCTGGGCGTTGTGGCAGGCGCCTGTAGTCCCAGCTACTCGGGAGGCTGAGGCAAGAGAATCGCTTAAGCCCAGGAGTTGGAGGTTGCTGTGAGCTGTGTGAGGCCATGGCACTCTACCGAGGGCCATAAAGTGAGACACTGTCTCTACAAAAAAAAAAAAAAAAAAGAAGTCCAGACTGTCAATTGGGTGGCGTGAGAAGTATGCCCAAAAACCGGTGGGAAATCTGTGCCAAAGGATAACCTTACTGTCCCTTTAAAACCTCCCAGCCGCCTGTAATCCCAGCACTGTGGGAGGCTGAGGCGGGAGGATTGCTTGAGCTCAGGAGTTCGAGGCTTGTCTGAACGAGAGTGAGACCCCGACTTATGAAAAAAATGGAAAAACCCAGCCGGGCGCCGCAGCAAGCGTCTATAATCCCAGCGGCTTCAGAGGCTGAGGCAGCAGGATGACCACAGCTGGAGTCTGAGGTTGCAGTGAGCTACGATGCCATTGCCCTCTGCTCAGGACATAGGGTAGAACTGTGTCTGGACAAAAAAAAAAAAAAGGTTGAAATTGTGCACCTGTGAGTACTTAGAGACAGATTGAAACAGTAACATTACGTGGGCTTTTGTGTCCTTAAACCCTTCACAGAGGGTGAAACCATTGTGTGAGTGGCCCGTCTGTATCTCAGTTTTTTTTTTTGTTTTTTTGTTTTTTTTTTGTAGAGACAGAGTCTCACTTCACTGCCCTCGGTAGAGTGCCCTGGAGTCACAGAGTTCACAGCAACCTCCAGCTCTTGGGCTTATGTTATTCTCTTGCCTCAGCCTCCCGAGCAGCTGGGACAACAGGAGCATGCTACAACGCCCAGCTATTTTTTTTTTGTTGCAGTTTGGCTGGGGCTGCATTTGAACCCACCTCCTTCAGCATATGGGGCCAGCACCCTACTCACTGAGCCACAGGCGCCGCCCTGTATCTCAGTTTTTATCCCAGCTAAAACTTACCTGTAATTTATCTGAGAAAAGAGAATAGAAAACACAGAGAAACTGCACTGAAGTAGTTTAGAGAAGAGCTTGTAAAAGACTACTGTAAGTAGTCTCCAGGAAAAAAAAAAAAGAAAAGAAACACTTTAAACAGGAAAAACTCAAGAAACTTATTCAAGCAACTAGTTTGCTTTAAAATAAAATTAGTTTTGAGCCTGTTATTAAAATCCAAATGTTTAAAAATTATGAAACTGCCACCTCTGCAATATTTCTAAGGTTACTACATTGAACTGTGAACTTATCTAAAGAATATGGTTTGCAGAGCACAGCCCACTTGTGCCTAAAAATAAATTCTCAAAAAAAAAAAAAAAAGAGGGCTGCGCCTGTGGCTCAGTGAGTAGGGAGCTGTCCCCATATGCCAAGGGTGGCGGGTTCAAACCCAGCCCCGGCCAAACTGCAACAACAACAAAAAAAATAGCCGGGCATTGTGGCGGGCGCCTGTAGTCCCAGCTACTCAGGAGGCTGAGGCAAGAGAATCGCGTAAGCCCAAGAGTTAGAGGTTGCTGTGAGCCGTGTGACGCCACGGCACTCTACCCGAGGGCAGTACAGTGAGACTCTGTCTCTACAAAAAAAAAAAAAAAAAAAAAGAGTCAAATTTCTACGTTCACCTGAGTCTAAAAATGGGAAAGATCCCTGTCTAGCCCTGAATAAGAAAATCCTGCTTCCATAAACTGTCCCTCATTTGTAAAATGTAGTAGTTTAATTGTTTGAGAAACTAAATTGTTACCAAAAAAAGAAAGATTCTTGCCTTTTAAACTTTCTAATTGTTGGTTTGGCCAAGTAAATAAGTAACTTCGTAGTACGTAGTGATCCTGTTTTGTAAAAAATGAGTTTTTAAAAATGAAAGGACCTTTAATATTTCACAAACCTTCCAAGATCAAAACTCTAAATTTGTTTTTTTGAAAAAACATATTAGGCTTATTTAATATATTTAAAATGTTTAATAAACATTGTCAAATATAAAATAATTAATTTCATAAAATATTAATCTTAGTAAATATTTATCCAAAATTATCCTTCAAAAATATTAAGAGAAACTGAAGCAAACTTCTAGAACTTTAATTAAAAATTAACATGTCCTTGAGTATTGCTAACCCAACTTCAAACTGAACAAAAATCAGTTACATGGAATTGGGCTGGTTTCTTATGGCTTTTTGCTTGATACATTGCTGATTCTTTGTGTTCTGTTTTCCAGAAGTCAAGGAAGCCATTTTCTGTCTTCTGAGCTATTTGTAACTTTGTAAGCAATGTATGTACTTATGGGCAAAACTTGAAACATTATTTTTTTTCTCTCTCCTTGATTTCTCCAGAATTTAAAAGTCATTTGTAAGCATTCTTAATTTCTAACAATACAGTTATTTGCATAAGTTCAATAAGAATATGTTTTGTTCTCTAAAACATGATGAAGACACTGACTATGAAAGAACCAGACCATCACCATCTTAGGAGTTAAGTTTCGCTCCCCCCAACCACCGCCATTTCACCCAGTAAGTTTCACCTCCCAGGCAAGCCCAGGCAAGCCCAGGCAACATGAGACAACTGACCACCAATCAGGGACCCTTTCCCCCCAACTAACCAATCCAGAAGCGCCCTTTGTTTCAAGCTGTGCATGCCCACCCACTGCAGGGTACCAAATAAACCCCCTGCTCCAGAGCTCAGGGCTCCTGGCATGGATGCGTTGTAGCGGAGACCCCAGGAGTCCAAGTTTGAATTTGCAATAAAACGACTTTTTGCTTCTGCATGGGACTCGGCTCCCTGGTGGTCTTTGTGGGCGATTTCAGGATCTGGGCACTACATTTGGTGCATTGGCTGGGAAGCCCCCCAGACCCCTTGAGACTCCGATCCGAAAAGCCACTGCGTGGTAAGTGTCTGTCTGTCTTGTCTGCCTTGTCTGTCGTGGTTGTTTTCGGAAGTCTGGAATCTGTAAAGTCGGCGTAAAGTCATTGCAGACACGCTGGAGGCTGCTGGCTAGGGGTGCCAAGAAGACGTTCTGGCCATCACCCCCTCCGAGATGTGGAAACCTAAGGGGCATGGTGTGGCTTGTAGTTTTTCTGGGTGGATGAAGCGGGTCACTCCCGCAGCATGGTCAGAGACAGTCGTCCTATTGTTTCTGTTGGCCGTGGATTTGTATGTCTTCAGTGTTTGTATTACATTGAAATTTTAATGTGGCTGAATTCAGAGCTCAAAGTTTGGGACTTGTAGTAGAAAAAAAAGAGCTAAATTGATTACTTTTTGCAGGACATTCAATGTTGGCCAGCCTCCAGAGGAAACTTTTCATCTCCCCCTCCCTGGCTGAAAGCAATTCCCTGTTCTTGCAATGCACAAGAGTCTCCTAAGTCCTCTAACCCCACAAACCTTCTGTGCTGCTTTACTCTGTTTTGCAGGATAGTGCAAACTTTGTCCTCCTTCATAACACCCCTCACTGAATGTCTCCCCCTGCGGGGTTTGCGCTGGTCCACAGCACGACTGATCTCCCCACACACTTCGCGTTAACCTGGCAGCAATGGGGCGGGGATGCAGTGAGGGTGGGACCGGGTCGCGCCTTTGGGACTGGAGGGTTTTTTTCTCTCCAGGGACCGCTCAAGAAAAAAAAAAAAAAAAAAAAAACAAAGAAAAAGTAGGGCAAGCGAGCACACGGAATGGGTGGCCATCCCCACCTGTCTTGAAACACGGACCAAGAAGTCTAACACGTGCATGGGTCAGGGACTTGCATGAAAGCTGAGGAAAGAGCTCCCCCCCACCACTAGTGACCGGCTGCCGCCGGGCGGTTCCAGGATGGCTGAGAAGGCCTGGCCAGGAAAGAGCTCAGGGCTCCACCCTTTGTGGGGCAGGCCCACCTTCAGCGTGTAACAGACTCCCGGCAGCAGCGCTGGTGGATCTCGATGCCTCGATAAAGCTAAGAACCTTTTATTATTGGCCCTTTGCCTCTGGTAATTTGTATAAATGGGAAAACTATTTTTACAAACTGAATCTTTGTCAAAAGATAAAATTATTGCCTTTTAAACCTTCTAATTATCAGTTTTGGCTGAGTGAATGGGTGACTTCATGGTAAACTGAGATCCTGTTTTTAGAAAGTGAGGTTTTGAGAATAAGAGAAATTAGACAGAAAAGAGAATGGCAATGTGTAAAGAAGGAATCTTGTGTGATAAATTTTGTCCTGAAACAGAATGGTTGTGTAAAGAAGTGAAAGGCAGGGCAAAAGTTAAACTTTAGAAAGTTTGTAGATTGTCTGTGAAGGTTAAATGAAGTTCATAAAAGGGAATTTGTGAAGATGTTTTACATATGATCCAGTTGACTATGTATTTCCTTTAAAATCTTTTGGCTTGTAATTTTATTTGAAGAAATGTTTTAAGCCTTTGATATTTCATAAACCTTCCAAAATCAAAACTCTAAATCTGGGACTGGGTGCCCGTAGAGCAGTGGTTGCAATGCTGGCCACCATGCACTGAGACTGGTGAATTCAAACTTGGCCCAGGGCAACAACAACTTTAAATTTGGTCTTTTTGAAATATTAAGACCACTGAAAGTCATGAGAAAACAAATTAAACTTGTTTAATTTGTTAAAAATGTATAAGAAACACTGTCAAATATGAAATGGTAATTAATTTTGTGTGAATTATAGTTATATATGTTCCAATGTATAAAGCATTGATCTGTCTTAACATATATTATGGGTAATAATTTTAATTCATCTATTTTTTTTTTTTATAACTGACCGAGTCCAAAGTTTGTCCTAAAAAGAAAAGAAATATTAAGAGAGGCCAATGAATTTTCTCAAATTCAAATTACTGATGTTTTTAAAAAATAATTGAATACCTTTGGACTAAAGCAGATTTTTAGAACTTTCATTAGAAAGATAACTTCTATAAGTATTGCTAACTTAACTTCAAAAACAAACAGAAATCAGTTATGTGGAACTGGACTAGTTTGCAATGGCTTTTTGTTCAAAATATTGTTAATTCTGTCTGTGTTCTGTTTTTCAGAAGTCAAGAAATAATTTTCTGTTTTTCGAGTTATTTGTAACTTTTCAAGCAATGTATGTACTTATGAGCAGAGTTTGAAACATGTATTTTTCTCTCTCCTTGATTTTTCTAGAATTTGAAAGCCATTTGTAAGTATTGTTAATTTCTGACCATACAGTTATTTGCATAAGTTCAATAAGAATGTGTTTTATTTCTATAGAACATAATGAAGGCACTGGTTATTTTACCAAGGCTTTGGCTGGAATAGCATTTCCAGAGGTGTCCAGACTGTGTTAAGGAATTAAAGTTGACTTTATAAGGCCAATAAAAAAAGCCCTTTGGAAAACTGGCCTGATACCCATCAGTAACATTTCCTGATCAGTGGTAAGTAACGAAGGTTGCTTGCTGACGGGTCCAGGAATCGAAATGTGCTTGGGAACTTCGAGAGAAGAAGGATTTACCCAATGCATACAGGTATCTAATGGCACAGACGAAACCTGGGCTCTGAAAGGCTTTCAAAAAGTCCAGCCTGAGATTCCTTATAAAAGGTTCCAGCAAAGCCAATTTTAAAGGAAAGAAGAGCCTAGATGGCTAATAATTAATTATTCTTACTGCACTTTATGCAAATAATCAGACCCTGTATATTGAAAGTACAGTTTATTTTGGCAAATAAGTTAATTCTACTATAATTTGCCTTTAGTAAAGAGAGAGAAAAATAGTTTAAAAGGAAGAAAAAGAGGCTGGGGCCTACCTGTATTAAATCCCAGCCTTCTCTGTACTGTCAACTCGTAAAATGAGATATAACTATTTTACTAAATTGATCTATTAAATGGGACTAAGAGACTGGCCAAAGAATGTAGAATTATATACTAATTATATTTACTTTGAAACCTTAAGGCTCAACAAAAGTTACCTGTTGGCTACACTGGACAACTTGTGCAGTATTAAATGTTATCTAAAATTTCTTAGTAAATGATATAACTGTAAACATTGCATTCTACTCTGCTGAATCTGCTCAGCAGAAGCCAAGTGTCCCACTTGTCTGAACTTAAAAGAGGCCATTTTCAGTGTAAGTCTGGCTCTAAGAAGCCAGAAGCTGTTTGCTTTCCAGTGAGAAAGACCAGACATAGAAACAGTACACATGGACCAGGTTGCCACAGGGGTTCAAAATACCCACGATTTTTAAAGAAGCGCTGACTCGTGACCACCAGAAATTCCTGACTGAAGAATCAGAATGAATACTGTTCCAATATGTCAATGACCTCCTTTCAGGATACCCTACTCAGGAGGGCTGTGCCCAAGGCATGGACTGTCTTTTATGACATCTAGAGGTATGTGGTTATAAAATGTCTAAGTGGAAGGCCCAGGTCTGCCAGCAGCAAGTACGTTATCTAAGATTTACTGTCCAGCAGGGATAGAAGTATCTAGGCATGAAATAAAGGCAAGTCATTAATCGTCTCCCAACCTCCTAGAGCTGAAAGCAGGTTCGGGAATTCTTAGGCCTGGTTGGCTTCTGTCATCTTTAGATCCCCAACTTTGCAGTCTTAGCTAAGCCCTTGTATGAGGCAACTAAAAGAGAAGAGGGAGAGCCCTTGGAGTGAGAAAGAAAACAAGAACATGTCTTCTCCCAGATGGGGCTGGTAGCTGCACCTGCACTGGGACGGCCAGACTTGACCAAGACCTTTACTTTGTATGTCTCAGAGAGAGAGATAAAATGGCTGTGGGTGTATTAACCCAGCTGGTTGAGTTCTGGCCAAGGCCTGTAGCCTATCTCTCTAAGCAGTCAGGTAGAGTGGCAAAAGGATGGCCACCCAGTTTACGGGCCCTAGCCACTACTGCTCTCCTTATGCAAGAAGGTGCAAGAAGGTAATAAGCTGACTCTGGGCAGGATCTCAGAGTGAAAGTACTGCACTCTGTGGTCAACTTAATGGACATGAAGGGACATTTTTGGCTCTCTAAGGCAACACTCTGAACCAAGATATGCACCTTCCAGTCAGTGGAAGAGAGACTACTCTAACACACCTGACTTGCGTGACCAGCCCTGGACAGATGCAGACTAGAACTTGTATATAGATGAAAGTAGCTGCGTGGCAGCGCAAGGTGAACGGCTGGCTGGATATGCAGAGGTCACCTTAACAGAGACTGTGGAGGCTAAGCCCCTCCCTCAAGGGACATTAACTCGGAAGGCTGAGCTAACTGCCTTGACTGGAATAGAACTAAGTCAAGGGAAAAATTTAAATGTTTTTCTGTACTCTCTCTGAGTACACAGGACACTGTACAAGGAGAAGGAACTATTAAATTCTGGGAAAAAATAAATAAATAAAGACATCAAGTATCAGCAGGAGATAACTTCAGTTGTTAAAGGCAGTATAGGAACCCCAGGAAGTAGCAGTTGTGCACTGTTGTGGACATCAAAGAAATGCTTCCTGGGCGGCGCCTGTGGCTCAGTGAGTAGGGCGCCAGCCCCATATGCCGAGGGTGGTGGGTTCAAACCCAGCCCCGGCCAAACTGCAACCAAAAAATAGCCGGGTGTTGTGGCGGGCGCCTGTAGTCCCAGCTGCTCGGGAGGCTGAGGCAAGAGAATCGCGTAAGCCCAAGAGTTAAGAGGTTGCTGTGAGCTGTGTGACGCCACAGCACTCTACCCGAGGGCGGTACAGTGAGACTCGGTCTCTACAAAAAAAAAAAAAAAAAAAAGAAATACTTCCACCATCGCTAAACGGAACACTGGGGTTAGTACTGAGGCGAAAAGGGCTGCATCCCAAGTGTCACGAGTAGCTCCCCTCATCCCATGGGTTCCGGAGCTCACCTCTATCTACTCCCAGGAGGAAGAGGAATAGTTAGCAGCGGAAAGGAGCCAGGAAACAGAGCCTAAATGGACGAGTAGCAATCTCCCAGATTCTAGGAGCCACCATAGTGACAGGAGTATTCAATAAAGTTGCTGGGCCAGTACTTCTACACCTCCACCTGACAGCCCTGCTCAAAAACTGCAGTCTACAGTGTATCACCTGTAGCCAGTTCAACGTGTGCCAAGGACCAGCGGTACCACCAGGAATCCAATCGTATGGGGCGGCACTCTTTGAGGACTTCCAGTCTTTGGTGACTGTACATCTTGTATCTCTAGAAGATCAAGAGGACCAAGTTTAGGTCTGGAATTAGAACCTGGTCCACCTAAAACCAAGGAAGAAAGAACTTTACACCATCATCCTGACATCCAACTTGCCCTGCTGCAGCCACATACCGGGAGCTGGCTGGTCAATGCATGGCTGAAACCTGAGGAAACTCCTCAAAGAACTTGCCTTAATTAAACTTTGGACTTTCAAAAGAGGATTGTGCGCTGTTCTAAGTAAAAAAATGCTATTTTTACACTGATCACTCGGGAATAGTAAAAGAATCAATAGCCCTTTTGCGGGAGAGCTTGCACAAGCATAAATTAGAAATAGAAAATAATCAGAGCTGGTATAAATGTCTCTTGGCTAACAACTCAGATATCAGCCCTGGCTAATCCCCTAGTGTTATTAAGTGTTATTAGTCCTACTCCTGACCGTGGGCCCTTTCAGGCAGAAAGCTAGAGGTAACACACCCAGTACCGGACCCATGATTGGGTACTTGAATTTACAAGCAGAGGGGGAAATGAAAGAACCAGACCAGCTCCATCTTAGGAATTAAGTTTCACTCCCCCCAACCCCCGCCATTTCACCCAAAAGTTTCACCTCCCAGGCATGCCCAGGCAAGCCCAGGCATCATGAGACAACTACCCACCAATCAGGGACCCTTCCTCCCCACCTAACCAATCCAGAATCGCCCCCTTCGTTTCAAGCTGTGCACGCCCACCCACTGCTTGGGACCATAAAAACCTCCTGCTCCAGAGCTCAGGGCTCCTGGCATGGATCCGTTGTAGCGGAGACCCCAGGAGTCTTGCAATAAAACGGCTTTTTGCTTTTACATTGGACTCGGCTCCCTGGTGGTCTTTGTGGGGGATTTCAGGATCTGGGCACAACAGCTATTTTACCAAGGCTTTGGCTGAAATAGTATTTCCAAAAGTGTCCTGACTATGTTAAGGAATTAAGGTTAACTTTTATAAGAAGCCCTTTGGAAAAAGCTGGCCAGATACCCATCAGTAACATTTCCTGATCTGTGGTAAGTAATAAAGATCCCTTTCTGACAGATCTAGATATTGAAATGTACTTGGGGACCTCAAGAAAAGAGAAATTTACCTAATGAAAACAGGTATCTAATGCCACAGATGAAACCTGGGCTCATGAAAAGCTTAAGTCTAACCTGAAAATTTCTTATAGAAAGCTTCAGCAAAGACAATTTTAAGAAAGGAGCCTAAATAGCTAATAATTAATCATTCTTACTACACTTTATGCAAATAATTAAGCCCAGTATACCAGCAGTACAGCTTATTTTGGTAACTAAGTTAGTTCTGCTAGAATTTGTCTTTAGTAAAAAGAGAAATTAGAGACAGAAATGATTCAAAAAAGGCTGTGGCCCAGCCGTATTAAATCCCAACCTTGTCTGTAATGTCAACTCATAAAATAAAACATAACTATTTTACCAAACTAATCTGTTAAATAGAATTAAGAAACTGGCCAAGAACTATAAAATTGTATACTTAAAAAAAATTTTTTTTGTACTTTAGAATATCAAATGTCTATTGATATTAAATAGTAAATGAGCCAAGTGTTTTTAAAAAAATAAAATTATTTTAATAATGAAATTTATAACAGCTATATAAGTATTAATATATCTGATAATTATAAACCCAGAATATTTTTTACATATTTTATGTTACTAGTTTATTAGATGAATAAAAAAAATCATATTGGTTTTAATAATATCAGTTTTTGTAAAATAAAATTAAACCAAACACATCCTACTTTATAAATTATCCATAAGGAGCACTTTAATATCACATTGTAATCTGCCCAACTCAGCTACCTATAGTGCTAGGATTAGAGGTGTGAGCCATTGCACCCAGCCTTACTTTCATTATTTTATATAATTGAATTTAATGTATCTAGTTTTGGGGAGAAGCTGTATTATTTCATTTACCATAATGTTAAGATTTATCTTTATTAGAGATGTTAAAAGATTCCCTGATTTTTAGAAGCTGAGTAATACTCTATTATTTTTATATCTTAAATTATATTTCACCATTTATTTTTTGAGGCAGGTGTAGATAGGAAAGTGAATTATATTTTAATATATTTATTTTAATACATAAAATGGAAAATTATGCTATGACTATTTTGTATATAATGATACATTTAGCTATTATTTCCCATTTTTCTTATCCATGTATGTCTGGCAAATTTTAGGACCCTCTGTACAGATAAAAACTACAAACAAAATTGACTGAGGTGAGGTCACCTTCTTTAAGAAATAGGTTGGGAGCAGAACCAGATAGATTCTGGCAGGAATCTCAGTGGCAGGAGCTCACTGACATTTTTCAAATAAATATAAATGGCCAGTGAGCATTTCAAAGGATGCCTACAGTACTAATTATTAGAGAAATGCAAAGCAAATCACAATGAAATATTACATCATACAATCAACACTAAAAAAAAGTGTGTCGAGTATATAGAGAAATTAGAAACTTTTTGAAATGTTGGTGAGGAGAAATGTTGCAGATGCTATTAAAATGTATGAAGGAGGGCGGTGCCCCTACCTCAGTGGGTAGGGTGCCAACCACAGACACCAAGGCTGCTGGGGGTCAGCTAAAACTATAATGAAAACTGCAACAACAACAAAAATAGGCGGGCATTGTTGTGGGCGTCTGTATTCCCAGCTGCTTTGGAAGCTGAGGCAAGAGAATTGTTTGAACCCAGGAGTTTGAGGTTGCTATGAGCTGTGATGCAACGGTGCTCTAACCAGGCGATAGCTTGAAACTCTGTCTCAAAAAATAAATTAATAAAAAAATAAATACATGGGGCGGTGCCTGTGGCTCAGTGAGTAGGGCGCCGGCCCCATGTACTGAGGGTGGCGGGTTCAAACCCAACCCCGGCCAAACTGCAACTAAAAAATAGCCGGGCGTTGTGGCAGGCGCCGGTAGTCCCAGCTACTTGGGAGGCTGAGGCAAGAGAATCACGTGAGCCCAAGAGTTAAGAGGTTGCTGTGAGCCGTGTGACACCACGGCCCTCTACCAAGGGCGGTACAGTGAGACTCTGTCTCTACAAAAAAAATAAATAAAATAAAATAAAATAAATAAATGTATGAAGGTTCCTCAGAAAACTAAAATTAAAAGTTATTATTTGATCCAGGGATCTCACATCTGGGTATATATCCAAAATACGCACTGCAGAACAGGGAAGATACATGTACTCACATTCATCACAGCATTATTTATAAAAGCCAAAACGTGGCCAGACACGGTGGCTCACACTTACAATCCTAGCATTTTGGGAGGATGAGGCAGAAGGATAGCTGGACCACAGGAGTTCGAGACCAGGCTAAGGAACAGTGAGACCCCCATCTCTACTAAAAGAAGAAAAGTATAGGCAGGAGATGTGGTGGCCTCCTGTACTTCCTGCTATTTGTAAGGCTGAGGCAGGAGAATCACTTGAACCCAGGTGTTGGAAGTTGTTCTAAGCTGGGATGATGCTACAGTATTCTAGCAACACAGTGAGCCTCTATCTCAAACAAAAATTCTCTTTTCTAAACAACTACAGTGCTCCACTGTGACCTATAGACCTAACTCAAGCAGGTATTTTTTCTTAATATTAGTTAACAGCTAATCAAATGAGCAGGTATACTGAATATTTTATGCAGCCCATGACAATAAAATTACATGGAAATGTACAATTCCTTGACATGAGATACTTTTCAGAAAGTGTTAATAAACATTTAAAAACAGTAAAGATAATTTTTTATTATGTTATTAATATATTGCTATTTTTACAAAACCTGAAAAGGTTTAATTCACCCTTTAGATACAATCAAAAAGGTTCATAAATAAAATAAAAATATTAACCTCGTAAAATATGATAAATCATACTATTTAAAATAGGCATTTGGGAAAAATTAAAATATCATTTCAGTATAGGTTGAGGAAAGTGATGACAATCCTCCTGATTTCTTTTTGCCCAGAGTAAACTAGAACTTTCAAGTGAGCCTTTTCATAAATATGGAATGCCTACTCATCCAAATTACTTGTTACATAAGTTGAAATTCTAACACATAGTTTTGAATATTTAAATCTAAAATTATAGAAAATTGAATACAGAATGAAATAGAATGTGGAAACATATATAGAGACAGTAAAATCAGCAAGATGGTAGAACAAAAGTCCCATGTTCATGTATTCCTCCCATGGTAACAAAAATCTGAGAGCCATCTATGGGAAAAAATGCTTCCATGTCAGCCCAGCACAGCAACTCACACCTGTCATCTCACATACTTAGAGGCTGAGGTGAGAGGATCACTTCAGTCCAGCAGTTTGACACCAGCCTAGGCAATAAAATCAAAAGCCATCTCACAGAAAGTGATTATAAGAGAGCTTTAGAATCCACAAAGGAAGTTATGAAATTTTCCTCATGCTCTTAAGGAGGGTCACTTAGAGAAGGTAGACCCTCATTTACTTGGCAAACTAGAGGACCCCTGATCTTGGTTACTGATTGGAGAATTCCCACTGAGAATTCTCAAGTGACCACGTGGGCCTCTCCAACTTCTTCCAGCCATAATCTGGGAGTGGTGCTACCCATCCAGAGACCTGGAGGAAGATGCAAACTCATGATCATGGAGACAGGCCTGCAGATCTTGGCACTCAGTGTGCGTTTATGTGTTTATATAACTATTTGTGCGTGTGTATGCATACACACACACAAACGCACAAATAGCATATACGAATGTGGATAGATACAAAAATACACATGCAAACACACACTGGAATGTCCATAGTGGGCCATCTCCCGACATTGACAACCTCCCCAAGCTGACCTGATTTGCATAGACGAGACATGCACCACATGTGTACATGGTACAGCAGGCCTGGTTCCTTTGTCTTTTTTTTTTGTAGAGACAGAGTCTCACTGTACCGCCCTCGAGTAGAGTGCCATGGCGTCACACGGCTCACAGCAACCTCTAACTCTTGGGCTTACGCGATTCTTTTGCCTCAGCCTCCCGAGCAGCTGGGACTACAGGCGCCCGCCACAACGCCCGGCTATTTTTTTGTTGCAGTTTGGCCAGGGCTGGGTTTGAACCCACCACCCTCGGCATATGGGGCCGGCCCCCTACACACTGAGCCATAGGCACCGCCCCAGGTCTGGTTCCTTATGCTAATCACCTCTGTATGTTGACAAGATTGTTACAGTCCCTGGAGTGGTCAAAGTTCAGAGGTTCTGCTGCATGGGTATGTATCTGTGTCTGTGTGTGTATGAGTAAGCATATCCTAAGCCAGAGATAATTATAAGAGTTATTTTGTAGCAACAGAGACACTAATGTACCTCAGGAATACTATAAACTCCTGAATGACATAATAGATTTAATAAATGTGGGCCGGTGACAGTAGCTCATGCCTGTATTCTAGCACTCTGGGAAGCCAGGGCGGGAGGATTGTCCTGATCTCAGGAGTTCCAGACCAGCCTGTGCCAGAGCTAGACCTTGTCTCTAAAAAAAAAAAAAAAAAAAAAGCCAGGCATTGTGGCAGGCGCCTATAGTCCCAGCTGAGGCAGGAGAATCGCTTAAGCTCAAGGAAATAAAATAAAATAAGAAATGTAGCCTTCTTGGCCTTGGTCCTCCACCCCCTCCCACTGAGCCTGTTCCCATCTACTGAAAAGAGTCTGGGAATTCTTCACTTTGATTACATCAGACCTTACCCCACCCCAGCTATCTATTGTTTGAAAACTAAAAATAATCTCACTTCCTCAGTTTTTACTAGAACCAATCACCTGTCATGCCTGGAACAAGGATTGTACCCAAATTGCCCTTAGCCCCAATAATCACGAAGTGCACATCTTTAAGAAAAACGGGAGCCAGTGGATGAAAGCTCATGAACTCAAGGAGCACAACAGACACATCACAGGTATTGGACTGGGCTCCCAAAAGCGACCGCACTGTCCCTTGTGGGGCAGACCGCAATCCCGTCTGGAGTCAGAAAGATGGTGTCTGGAAGCCAACCCTGGTGATCCTGAGAACTAATGGTGCAGCCACTGTTGTGAAGTGGTCCCCCTTAGAGAACAAATTTGCTGTGAGAAGCGGAGCACGACTCATTTCTGTTTGTTACTTTGAGCCTGAAAATGGCTGATGGATAAGCAAACACATTAAAAAGCTGATTCCCTCCACAGTCAATCCTCAGCTTGGATTGGCATCCCAACAATGTTTGCTGACAGCAGATCACGTTGTAATAACTGACGCAGCAAAAAGACCCCTAAAGGCCTGAGTCCCCGCATGTCTCAACCCTCCCCCTTGGGTTAATTCCTCAAACAGGTTTCAGAACAGAACACCGGAAGTTCCCTGAGTTCCCAAGAACTCCTAGCAAAAGGTAACAATGGGAAAGCTTACCCCAACTCCCTAGCAATGGGTAAACAGTGATGAAAAAATTACCTACACAAAGGTCGCAGACTACTGTATCTCCCAAGCTATCCCCATGCCAACTGCCACGTTCCCATGCCAACTGCCATGCTATAGCCCCCTAACTATAACCCCACCCCTGAGCTAACCAACCACTTTCTGCTTCTATTTTTGCTTAACTTGCCACGTAGCACAAAAAGGGTATAAAAGACAGCCTGCTTTTCTCTTCAGGGCTGTTTGCCCTTCGGGACGGTGGCCCACCTGTGCAGGTGTAATAAATCACCATCTGATTTATACCTGAAGTGGGTTCCAACTTTTTCTTCCAGGTGGCAAATGAGTTACAACAATGTGACTTCAAATGCAGAGTGTTTTCTGCCTATATTAAAGAAGTCGAGGAAAAGCCAGCCAAGTACATCCTGGTGCAGCAAGTTGCCTTTTGGTCATCTGATGTCAGAGTTTGGGGGCAGTTGCACAGGTGGCTGGGTCCATGGGGTCAGCTTCTCCACCAGTGGGAGCTGCCTGCCCTGGGTCAGTCATGACAGCACCGTGTCTGTTGCTGATGCTTCAAAAAGTGTACAGGTTTCAACTATGAAAACAGAGTTCCTACCACTCCTGAGTGTGTCATTTGTCTAAGAGAATAGCGTTGTGGCTGCTGGCAATGACTGCTGCCCAATGCTCTTTAACTACGATGACCGCAGCTGCTTGACCTTTGTGTCCAAGTTAGACATTCCAAAACCGAGCATCCAGCGCAACATGTCTGCCATGAAACATTTCTGCAACATGGACAAGAGGGCCACGACCAAGGACCGCAATAAAGCCCTGGAGACACTGCACCCCAATAGCATCACTCAAGTGTCTACTTATGAAGTGGACAAGCAAGATTGTCGGAAATTTTGCACTACTGGCATTGATGGAGCCATGACAATTTGGGATTTCAAGAACTTAGAATCTTCTATCCAGGGCCTCCGGATAATGTGAAGCTTGAGTGAGCCTCTGCTATCCAGAATGACAAATAATTGCTGATCGCAGCTCTGCCATTGGATGGAGAGGAAAGCCAGCCCCAAGGAACACTGAAAATACATATCGTGCAAATATTGTGTGGTTTTGTTTGAGTATAAAATTGGTGAAAGTATTGTTTTTTTTAAAGCAGCAGTGATTTTTTTTTTTTCTATTTCATTCCATTCTTGACCAAAGCTTCTCTTTAAGTAGTTTATTATGGAGAACTGTCTCACTAACTTAAAGGAAAGGGTGAGGGAGATATGTAAATTTGTCCAGTAGAAAATTAAATTAAAATACTACAAAAAAAAAAAAAAGAAAAGAAAAGAAATGTACCTGCTGGATGTAGGGGATCATACTTCTAATCCTAACACTCAGGGAGGTCAAGGCAAATAGACTGATTGAGTTCAGGAGTTCAAAAGCACCTTCAAGCAAGAGGCAGACACCAACTCTACTAAAAATTCCAAAACTATCCAAATGTAGTGGACAGAGCCTGTAGTCCCAGCTACTCAAAAGGCTGAGGCAAGGGGATCCTTTGAGCCCAAGAATTTAAAGTTGCTGTGATCTATAATGCAATGGCACATGACTTCGTGGCAAAAAAAAAAAAAAAAAGAGAATTGTAAGCAGTAGATACATCTAACTATATTAAGGGTGGCAAATTAGAACACATAGAAATTAAATTATTTATCACAGTCCATATAAAAACAAAATTTTGAAATTTGGAGACATCCTTAGTTGTTTTGATAAAATTATTGACTATAATTTCTGAGAATCTTATTTGAAACATTCATAGCATAAAAAAATGTAAAACAGAAAACATACAACTATTTGTGGTGTTTCTAGGATTTCTGAACCAAACACGAACATCACCACTTCACTCACATATTTTGGATATAATGCTAAAGAAAAAGAAACTTTTTTTTTTTTTGAGACAGAGCCTCAAGCTGTTGCCCTTGGTACAGTGCCATGGCATCACAGCTCACAGCAACCTTCAACTCCTGTGTTAAGTGATTCTCTTGCATCAGCCTCCCAAGTAGCTGGGAGTACAGGCACCCACCATAATGCCCGGCTATTTTTGGTTGCAGTCCTCATTGTAGTTGGACAGTCCTGGGGTAGATTTGAAACCACCAGTTCTGATGTATGTGGCTGGCGCCTTAGCCATCTGAGCTACCAGCGCTGAGCCAAGAAAAAAAAAACTTTTTTCAGACACAGTTCCATTCCCTTGCCCTGGCTAGAGTGTCATAGGGCCAGTCTAACTCACAGCAAACTCAAACTCCTGGGTTCAAGCAATTCTCCAGCCTCATCCCACCACTCACCCCCAGTAGGTGACACAATAGGCAATCACTACAATGCTTAGCTAATTTTTCTATTTTTAGTAGAGACAGGGTCTCCCTCTTATTTAGGCTGGTCTAACACTACCGAGCTCAAGCAATTGGGTCCCAGAGTATTAGGATTATAGGTGTGAGTTACCACACCCATTCTAAAGAATATTAAAAAAGGCTCGGCGCCCATAACTCAAGCAGCTAAGGAACCAGCCACATACACCAGACCTAGCGGGTTTGAATCCAGCCGGGGCCTGCCAAACAACAATGACAATTACAACCAAAACATAGCCAGGCGTTATGGCGGGTGCCTGTAGTCCTACCTACCTGGGAGGCAGAGGCAAGAGAATCGCTTAAGACCAGAAGTTAGAAGTTGCTGTGAGCTGAGATGCTATGGCACTCTACCCAGGGCGACAGCTTGAGGCTCTGTCTCAAAAAAAAAAGACTATTACAAAAAAGTTCCACAGATTTACTAAAAAATACACACATTTTATGACCTTAAAAGCAATGGAAGAAAACTTGGGGCAGTGCCTGTGGCTCAAGGTGTAGGGCACCAGCTCCATATACCACAGGTGGCAGGTTCAATCCTGGCTCTGGCCAAAAACTACAAAAATAAATAAATAAATAAATAAGCAATGGAAGAATAGACAGACCCTGCAGTCACACGTAAGCCATAGAAAGTTCTTTCATTCTCGGTGTTGCTGGGAAATGCTGGAGGAGAGATTGGACATGGCTTCCAATGGATCTCCAAGTAAGGACAGTCATGAAGAAATAAGAACAAAAGGGAGCAGAGGAAAAATAAGATCACATCATAAATTTACTCCAGATGACCTGAAGATACTTCAACAGGCATTTGAACAAAATCCTTACCCTGACTATTCAACAAGGGAAAAATTGGCCAATCAAGTCCATTGCCTTGTTTGTGTAATTAATAACTGGTTTCAAAACAAAAGAACAAAATTACTGCTTAGGGAGAGACAGAGAATGTTTGCTACCTGGAAACAGAATAGATTTCTTGTCCAAAGTCACCCACTTAGAAGCCTCCAGGAATACCAGGTGGAGTTTCCCAACCACAACACGGAGCAGGCCTCCTCTTGCACGCTCATGGGTAGAGCTGCCTGTTTTTCTCTGGAGACACAGAGGGTTCCCAGTGATCTGGATGGCTGGAGTGATTCTGGTAGCTCCAACAATGAAACCAAGCCATGCTGTTGAAGATCAAAGTGAAACAAGAAGGGAACCTTCTCCTAACTACAGATCAGAAACCTTTCTTCATGCTCCTACACCTTCTATGTGTTAATCTGAGAGAAGCAGGACTCAGACAAGGAAGGAGGAGACAAAGCTCCGCCATCATTACTCATCATTTCAAGGACAACAGAGTAGTGGGGGATGTCATCAAGAGAAGCTGCTCCTCTAGGATCAAGTTCTAATGTGCTCAAATCTAGGCGTTTAGAAGACAGCACTGTTTGTGGAACCAAAAGTGATGAATTAGTACCTGGAAGAGGAGAATGAGGTCAAATTTTGCCTCTGTAGATGACTGTCTGAGCTTGTTCTGGCAAGAGTGTTGGGACTCATTCCCTGGCAGGGGCAACTGAGCCTTTCTGCAAGTGGGACTGTGAAATGAAACTGCAGATGGCCCAGTGAGGTGGTTCATGCCTGTAATCCTAGCACTCCGGGAGGCAGAGGTGAATAGATGGCCTTAGATTAGGAGTTGGAGAGCAGCCTAAGCAAAGCAAGATTCCATCTCTGCAAAATAGAAAAATTAGCCAGGCATTGTGGCAGGCATGTTCCAGCTCTTAAGAGACTGAGACAAAAGGATTGCTTAAGCCCAAGATTTTGATGTTACTGTGAGCTACGATGTCACAGCACTCAACTCCAGGGCGACAGAGTGAAACTCTGTCTCAAAACAAAACAAAAGAAATAAAACTACAGATAAGACCTCAAGCTCTCCAGATAAAATGGACTTCCTGCAGCTGACAGAGATGGCCAGATTAAAATAATGGGAGACAAGCAGCCATAGTGGGGTGTATGGAACACCCTTGACATAAGAACCTCCGTCTTAGACAAACACTCATCTCCCATTTCAAAAGGCATCATGCCAAGAGGGACATGACGTCGAGAAACTACACCCAACCAGATAGGGGCATGACCGTGTACTATTAGCCCTCAGCGAAGTTCTCAAAGGCCATAAAAAGAGCAGAACTTCACCAGCTAGAAACAGCTGTCTCCACAGACACCATTTTGCCGTCACTGGTGATCAGCACCGAGCTTGTCTCAAAACTGCAGATGCTTGTCTCAAAACTGCAGATGTGGACAGAAGGGAACACTTTTACACTGTTGGTGAGACTGCAAACTAATACAACCTTTTTGGAAGGCAGTTTGGAGAACCCTCAAAGAACTCAAGCTAGATCTACTATTTGATCCTGAAATCCCATTGCTAGGCATCTACCTAGAAGAAAAAAAATCCTTTTACCACAGGGACACTTGCACTAGACAGTTTATTGCAGCTCAATTTACAATCACCAAAATGTGGAAACAGCCAAAATGCCCACCAACACAGGAATAGATTAACAAGCTGTGGTATATGTATACCATGGAAAACTATTCAGCTACTAAAAAAGATGGAGACTTTACATCTTTCATATTAACGTTGATGGATGTGGAACACATTATTCTTAGTACTGTATTCAAATATTAGATTAATTTCAGTTGAGGGACATGCTATAAAATAACCACGAGTAATTCTCAACCCTGTTATAGTTATAAAAACAAGAAGAATCTGAGATGCTGTCACAACCAAGAAGACCCTATGGAGGCTGAGACAGAAAAATCACTTGATCCCAGTAGCTTAGGTTTCTCTGAGTTAGGCTGATGCCATGGCACTCTAGTGTGAAGCAAGAGGGTGAGACTCTGTATCAGTAAGAAAATAAAAATTAAAAATAATAAAAACAAGAAGAGAGATCCCCTTATGTAAGAATAAGAGAAAGAAACCCAGGCTTCTCAAAAATCATTACCAATTAAGCTGAGCTTCCCTAATCATATTGTATTGTGTGGTTTTCTCCTTTTCTTTGTTTTAACCTGAAAAAAATGCTTTATTTAGGCTCGGCGCCATAGCACAGTGGTTACAGCGCCAGCCACATGCACGAGGGGTGGTGGGTTGGAATCCAGCCCAGGCCAACTAAACAAGGAAAACTGCAACAAAAAATAGCTGGGCGTTGTGGCAACTAGTTGTAGTCCCAGCTACTTTGGAGGTTGAGGCAAGAAAATTGCTCAAGCCCAAGAGTTTGAGGTTGTTGTGAGCTATGATGCCACAGCACTCTACCAAGGACGACATAGTGAGACTCTGTCTCAAAAAAAAAAAAAAAAACTTTGTTTAAATCAGCATGGGTAGAGAACAGTTGTATTGCTTTATAGGGTACATGGTTTTCTCCTTGACCTTTGGATCTCTAACCAGGGTTATCTGCTTCATTCACTGAAACCTACCTGGGTGCTTGACTACTCTCTTATGTGTCTTCACCTTCCAGGGTTCTTTGCTTTCCTCTAGACAGGTGATGAGGGCTGGCCCAGAGACAGCAAGGCATGTCTTATTAGAAAAAAGGAATTGGGATTCTTCAACTGGCAATCTAGTAGCTTGCTAAAGTAGAGAAAATAATATTTTAAAAGATCTTGAGAGCAGCACCTGTGGCTCAAAGGAGTAGGGCGCCGGCCCCATTTACTGGAGGTGACGGGTTCAAACACAGCCCCGGCCAAAAACTGAAAAAAAAAAAAATCCTGAAATAATAATCCCCACATAGAGGTTCCTTACAGAAACGTCAGAATCTTTAAAAAGTATTTAAAGTTGGAGGATTCCTAACTCCACTACCCAGAACTACTGAAATAAAATTTGGCACTAGAAATCAGACTTAAAGGTATGAGTAACAATCTATGCCACTAAATTTCCAACATTACCATTAATCTACTGAAGTATATAAATCAGCTCACAAAAGGATAAGATTAATGCCAAAATAAAACAATTTCAATATTATCTTTTCTACACCAAGATATCCTAAACTTTTCCTTAGAAACAAAAACCTGATACTCATACAATCAAAGAATAAACTGAATAAAAACATTCTACAAAGACAGACTATGAATTGCTAGTGTAGACCTGTAACTGGTATTTAAGTTATCCTCACCCAGAAAGACCAGGCTTCTATAGTCTCTAACATGACATCCCAATACAAATTGTGTTAAGCAAGGTCCAGGCAGGCCCACTAATCCATAGAAAATTCTATAAACATGTCTTTGAATGTCGACACTCCCTAAAAAAAAAACAAATTTACCAGGAAGCCCAGGGGAGATTGAATTTCACTTTTAGTTAAGTACAGAGAACTGTTGCTAACTTATATGAGTGACTGCAATTACCTAAGAAGTATAGAAGAGCTATATTCGCTCGTGTGTTGTCAAACACTAAAGAAAAGCGATGACATAACATCCACAAAACACATTACACTTCTTTGTTAACACAGTAGAAATAAAAGGCTACTTATACCGGCATGTATGTTTTTGTGCCTTATTTACATCATATAGTATAACCTGTGTATGTTTTTTATATAAAAATGTCATAGTGAGATAAATGGTACCTCTTAAGTTTTAACATGTACAAGAAAGAACTGGAGATCTTGATAAAATGCAGATTTTTATTCAGAAGATATGGGGTGAAGATTCCATTTTTAAATTCCCAACAAGCTCAACAGAAATGAAAATGCTTCTGTCCCACGATGATACTTTGTCAAACATGCAGGGAACTGTACACACTGGATTTACCACAGTTGATTCCTGAACCAGATGACAACCTTTAGGCAGGGCACAGTGGCTCATGCCTGTAATTCCAGCACTCTGGGAGCCCGAGGAGGGCTGATAGCCTGACCTTATAAGTTTGAGACCAACCTGAGCTATAGAGAGACCTCATCTCTAAAAATAGCTGGGTGTTGTAACAGGCTCCTGTAATCCCAGCTACTAGGGAGGCTGAAGCAAGAGGATCACTTGAGCCCAAGAGTCTGAGGTTACTGTGAACTATGATGCCACAGCACTCTACCGGGGATGACAAAGTGAGACTCTGTCTCAAAAATAAATAATAAATAAATGAAAATAACAACCTTTACTTTCCAAAGAAAGGTATATGAAAGAGAATCTAAGAAGAAAGGGGTGCTTCCTCAATAAATGTTTTTGTTTGTGTACATTAGTTGATAATCTCCCGAAGTAGATATACTGAACCCTACAACAGTATATGTGTCAAAGAGCACCGTAACTGAGTGTATAAAATTAATATCAACTGTAACAGGACAAATTAGTATCAGGTGCTGATTCTCAAATGCAAAAACAACATCAGTGCTGTGATAGTACTGGCCAGAAAAAGTAATCATAATCTGATAAAAACTAGTTGAAAAACCCAGTTTTGTTTGTTTGTTTGTTTTTGTTTTTTAGTATCTCAGGAGGTACACACAACTTTTATTAGAAAATTATTTTAACTATCAGAAAGGCTATTAAGTTTGGGAAAAACATTAGGTTTGTATGTAATCATTAACTTCTTTATAACTTTATCTAAAATATGTATAATCCTGAAATTCTAGGTAATAGAATTTATACTCAAAGATGTAGGATTATTAAGACACTTAAATTATAGTCTGTTGAATTCACTACTGGTTATAATGATATGGTGGCCTTCTTCCAAAGAATCTAAAGTACTCTACACACATAGCCTCGTTCCTTCTCATAGCATGCTACGTTCATCCCGTTTTTTCACATAGGATTTAAGAGCTTGCTATGCAAGCTTTGGTCTGTGTACCAGCACCACTTCCATCCCAGAGGAGCTTGTAGAATCTCAGGCCCCACCCCAGGCTTCGTGAATCATTTAGTCTGCATTTTGATAAGATTCCAGGTGATCTGTGTGCTCACTGAAGTTTTGAACAGTGTTGCTCAAGACACTAAAGTGAACTGTTTCCCCTGGTGTCGCATGGCAAGTAGATCTTCAGTTCTGGGTCTGGGCTCTGGAGCTTGTGTTGCTGATGCTGGAAAAACCCAGTTTTGACAAAGTTCAATGTACAGATTATCTGGCATGTCTTCTAATCTCTAATTGTGTCTTTAAATAGTCTTCTTTACCATCCTAGAAAGCAAGTCTTTTGTAATTATTCTGTTTTTCAGAACTTTGAGTTACTTTAGGCAGTTAATGCTATCTTCTATAAAAATGCATGGACGTCATTTTATTTTACATAGAACTGACGGAGCTTCCACAGTACATATTCCACTTCTTTGCTACTATCCAATGACCCAAACTGGTCCACAATGGGAATTTGGAGCATCTACGTTTTCTCATTTTCAAAAGAGAGAAAGGGAAGATTTTCACTATTTCAGGATATAAATTTAAGGTGAGAATTTTTTAGGGCATATGGGAAGCCTGGATGCAGAGAGAATGGAAAGAAGACTCAGCCATATGTAGCAGAGAAGGACTTTTTGAGCCTCTTGACTATTATAAGAAAATGGAAAAAGAGTATTTGAACCATGAAGCCTGTAGTCCCAGCATTCTCCCGAGCCCACGGCAGGTGGCTTGGCAGAGCTCAGGAGTACCAGACCAGCCTGAGCAATAGTGAGACCCTGCCTCTATAAAGAGCTGGGCACTGTAGTGGGTGCCTGTAGTCCCAGCTACTCAGGAGGACAAGGCCAGAGGATTGCTTGAGCCCAGGAGTTTGAGGTTGCTTTGAGTTGTGTTGCTACAGCATTCTACGAAGGGTGAGAAAGTGAGACTCTGACTCAAAAACAATTTCAGGAAGGGGCTCAGTGCCAAGGCACTGAACACATACACCGGGGCTGGGAGTTCGAATCCAGTCCAGGCCTGCCAAACAACAACAACAACAAGCCAGCACTGTGGCCGGTGCCTATGGTCCAAGTTAATTGGGAGGCTCAGGCAACAGAATTACTTAAGCACAAGAGTTGAGGTTGCTGTGAGGTATAATGCCACAGCACTCTACTAAGTTCGACATAGTGAGATTGTCTCAAAAAAAAAAAATTTTTTTCAGGAAAAGGTTTTGAGCCATTCACTATAGCATCAAGATTGCAGAACTTACAAGGGTACATGTGAAATTTACTAAATATAGAAAATAAACGTCTTAACACAATAAGAAAATACCATGAAGGCTATGTTAACTAGATAGATGAAAATATTTGAAATTGTATATAAAACCAGTACATTGTACCCCATGATTGCTATGATTTAAAAAAAAAAAAAAAAAAGATTGCAAACTCCTCTTGAAGGAAAATAGGAAGCAGTTAACTCCCACTTCGGTTTTGGTCTAGCTGATGTCAGCCAGACTGACAGATGGCAGGAAACCATTTCAAGGAGGCATGGAAACCTACACATAGAACGTTTCAAGTTCCTTTCCCCTTTCACCACTTCTGCTCAGCCCGGAAACATAAGGTGGTCTTTGCAACATTAGTTAGCCATCTCCTCATATTGCTCTTGAATAAACTGCTTGTTCTTCCACCGACTCTGGCATTGTGACTTTCACTTTCCAGGAGGGAAGAGTCAATCTTGGGTCTGGTTAAAATTAGTAGGTTTTGAGTGAATGAATGAAGTGCCTTCTTCAATAATTCCCACTGGCTCAGGGCCCGAAGCACAGGTGTTACGGCACCAGCCACATGCACCGAGGCTGGCTGGTTAAAACCCGGCCTGGGTCAGCTAAACAACAATAACAACTGCAACAAAAAAGTAGCTGGGCATTGTGGCAGATGCCTGTGGTCCCAGCTAACTGGGAGGCTGAGGCAAGAGAATTGCTTAAGCCCAAGAGTTTGAGGTTGCTGTGAACTATGACTCCACAGCGCTCTACCGAGAGCAACATAGTAAAACTCTGTCTCAAAAAAAACAAATTCCCACTATTGCTGCTACTCCTTCTAGACTACATGTAGTAACACTTAGCTAGACAAAGCAAACACAGCAGAATCCCCTCAGCTCAACACTTTGTAAACAACACAAATACCTTTGGTTCGAGGAAGACCAAAAATCACAATCTTGAAACATGACATGGTTTGCTGGCACTTTAAAGTTTCTAGATTCTGAAAAAGGCAGCAGTGTCTGAGGAACTACTTGGACTCAGAATTTGGATCTGGAGATTTGGGTCTTGCACATGTGGGGATGCAGCTAGTGCGTGTGTACATTCATGAAAAATAGAGAAACAGAAAAATGGGAATGGCGACATTCTCAGATGTACTCAATGCACATCTGTGATCCAGGTTGAGCTTCTGGCCTCCTAGTCTCTGGATCAGTTGTACGTCTAAAGAGATCAAGATAATTGAAAGATAGTGACACAATGCCTGTCGTTTGTAAAAATCTACAAGTTGTCCCAAAGTCACCATAAACAGGGAAAATTGAAAATTGTAGCCAAATATACCTTTACAAAGGCCAGGTGTGTGGCTCACAAATGTAATCCCAGCACTCTGGGAGGCTGAGGCAAGTGGATTGCCTGACTTCATAGGTTCAAGACCAGCCTGAGCCAGAGCAAAACCCACCTCTAAAAGTAGCCTGGCTTCTGGCGGGCGCCTATAGTCCCAGCTACATGGGAGGGAGGCTCAGGCAAAAGAATCCCTTGAGTCCAAGAGTTTGAGGTTGCTGTGAGCTGTAATGCCAAGGCACACTACTAGGGGTGACAAAGTGAGACTCCGTCTCAAAAAAATAAATAAACAAATATACCTTTACAAAATTACAAATTTTACAAAGGGATGGCAACACATAGATAACAGTTTATAAATATTTCATAAACTTTTGGTGTATATAAAAGTACATATAGCTGGGCGGCGCCTGTGGCTCAGTGAGTAGGGCGCCGGCCCCATATGCCAGGGGTAGTGGGTTCAAACCCAGCCCCGTCCAAACTGCAACAAAAAAATAGCCGAGTGTAGCGGGCGCCTGTGGTCCCAGCTACTTGGGAGGCTGAGGCGGGAGAATCGCTTGAGCCCAGGAGCTGGAGGTTGCTGTGAGCTGTGTGATGCCACAGCACTCTACCAAGGGCCATAGAGTGAGACTCTGTCTCTACAAAAAAAAAAAAAAAAAAAAGTACATTTAGCTACAATTTCCCTTTTTCCCTATGTATGGTTGATGGTAGGGGCAACTTTGGGGTTATCACGGACTATACTCAAGAAGGGTGATTGAACAGTGGCAGAAGGACCATTGTAGCTTCATTGTTCGGGATAGCATGCAATTTGCTCTACAACTATGTGTTGTGACCAGAAGGTTGGGATGGAAAGTACCCTCTGGAGTAACACTAAGTGGGAATCATCTATGTTCATGTCATATCTGGAAATTCTGGATGGTGTGCAAAAATACTTTCTAATTAAAAACAGAGTCATTTCCAAATTCAGAATAACCCACCACAATGGTGGACATAAAAAGAACTGTCATATTAGACATTAAACCATAATGCACTGTTCATCTCAAACAACCTAAGAGATGGCAAAGATGAATTAAGTCATAATTAGTCCTCAATAGAAGACTTGACAGCACCACTGGTTATACAGGGTGTCCGTAAAGTTTGCAGGTAATTTAAAATAGTAAAATGTAGAGTGACAGAGTGAGACTCTCTCTCAAAAAGCAAAAATAATAAAAGAAAAAAAGGAAGAAGACATGTATCGGGCAAGGGAATAATGGTGGGAGATCTTGGGGTATATACTTTATCCTGGGAAGTAGTTCTGATTATAGAAATTCCCTAGGCTGTGTTTTCAAGAACAGCTCAATGCAAAAAGCAACCCTTCCCATGCTGACTTAGGTGATACTGTCTATTTGACGTATGACAAGACCAGCACAGACTCTGCACATTCCCATTTATTGCTCATAAACAATTAGCTGAACAGTTCTTTCTTCAGCAATCAGAACAAAATACTTTTTCATCAAATTTTTCTTAAGTTACTCTTCCTCCCCCAAGCCCCTGACTTTTGGCCAATTTTAAGTCTGATTTCAACATCTAGTCCCTCTTTATGCCCCTCCTAAGAACTGTCTGACTGCAGGATGAAACATATCCTGACCTGGCAGATTATTTCTCCACCCTCCATTCTGCCCTCATCTCTCACCTTGTTTCTGCACTTGTTTACTTCTATGAAAGAAGCCCTTGTGTGTGATGCCTGCACGTCTTGTACTGTAAGCTTTCCCCCAAGGAATACTGCCTCACAATAATAAAGAAGACATTTTATTGGACAGTAAGATGTAATTTCAAATTTATTCTAACTGGACAATGTCAAGAAACAGCCCCAGGGACAATGCTGTGGCTCAAGGAGTAGGGCATGGGCCCCATGTACCAGAGGTGGTGGGTTCTAACCCGGCCCTGACCAAAAAAAACTGCAAAAAAAAAGAAAGAAAAAGAAACACTCCCAGAACAATACCAATTACATGTTCAGGAAGGGCTTCTCATCACCCTCCACTTCCATCTACCACATCTTCTTGTGGGTTTCCAGCTTTAGAGGCCTCTGCATTTTCAGTTCATATAAAGGGCTCTTCCATAGCTGGTGAGAAAAGACTGAAAACCTACAGGGAAGAATTCCTGGGCCCTTAATAACTATCTTTTGGAGGACCAAGGTTGACCTTGTCTTACTCACTAGAGTCAGACCTCTGGTTCCCAGTCAAGGTTATTCATTGACTTTTAGATGAGAAACTATTGAGTGTTTGAGAAATCCAGCAAAATGCTGCAAACTCAATATTGATGTTTATATGATAGAAGGAAATTGTAAGACACTTTACATTTCTTACATCAACATGAAAGCCAAAATTATGTATTTTGTCAGACAATAGGGATGTCATTTAATTATCAATTCCATAAAAACAAATCATTAAGTAAACAATCATCAAAGACCATCTCTAGAAGTTTACAAGTCCTCTTCCATAGCATTTAGCATTAAACTCCAACATCCAGATGATAGAAAACGGAACAAAGTTACCTGTCATCACAGATTCTCCACTCTGTGTAAGAGAGGAACTGATGTTTTATGAATATATACAATTCACCAATTGATCTACCACACTTTCATGTGGAAATGTATTCATTTTTAACCATCCATAAAGCAATCCACACTCTGTCTCTTTCTTCTTCATGGTATCATTGCACAGCTAAGCCCTGGGTTTCCATTTGAAATCACCCTCAAACAATAGCACATCTCAAAACCTTACTATACTCACTCAAAGAAACAGAGGTAAAAACAATTTTTTAATGAAATGGAATATATGACTACATATTTAATTCCCCATTTTTTGTTTGTTTTTTTGAGACAGAGTCTTACTATGTCACTCTCAGTGGAGTGCTATGACATCACAGCTCACAGCAAGCTCAAATTCTTAGGCTTAAGCGATTCTCCTGCCTCAGCCTCCCAAGTAGCTGGGACTACAGGCACCCACCATAATGCCCAGCTATTTTTTTTTTGACACAGAGTGTCACTGTGTCACCACCAGTAAAGTGCCATAGCATCATAGCTCACAGCAACCTCAAACTCTTGGGCTTAAGTGATTCTCTTGCCTCAGCCTCCCAAGTACCTGGGACTACAGGCACCTGCCAAAATGCCCAGTTATTTTCTGTTGCAGTTGTCATTGTTTAGCAGGCCCCAGGCCAGGCTTGAACTTTCCAGCTTCTGTGTATGTGGCTGGCACCATAACCACTGTGCTACAGGTGCTGAGTCCTGGCTGTTTTTTTGTTGCAGTTGTCATTGTTGTTTAGCCGGTCCTGGCTGGGTTCAAACCTGCCAGCCTCTTGGTGTATGTTGCCAGCACCCTACCCACTGAGCTACAGGCACCACCTTAATTCCCTTTCCTAAACTTCAGTTTACTCTTGCATTTTCAGGAAAATTTTCTTTTCTTTAAGTTCTATTGAAGTATTGCATTTTACAGTTAATTAAAAATTGAAGCGGAAATAAACAAATCTTTTCAAGGTTCCAAATTCTGGGAGTGTCCCTAAGTGACTGAAATATAAACACGTCTTACTAAAGTGTCAAGTAAGGTCACCCTATACCTTGGGACATCCTCCCACCCTCAGCCTGCTCACAGAGTTGCTCAATGGCCACCCTCCCAGCAAAAACTGCACCCAAGCTTTCAATGCATATGAAGTGTGAATTGTGTTGCAGGCTTTAAAACATTTTGCTGGGGATGGGTTATCCTTATCTTTTGAGATAATTTTCTTCCCTTGAAATATCTGAGAATCTAAGAGACAGAAAAACTTTGTGCACTTTCCCCGGAATACCTGTATTTGATGGGCTAAATGATAGGGCCGAATGCAGAGACGTGCACCAATAAAACTGAAAGCAGAGACATAGAAAGGAGTGCACAAGTCCTGCCCAAAAAAAATGGGCGCACCAATCCCCACGCCTGAACCCTTATATTACCACCCCGCCTTAACCCACGGGCTGATTTCTTCTTCAAACTCAACACCCAAGTGAATAAAGGCCACATTGCCCAAACAGAACCTGAATTCCACTTCCTTTCATTCACATCTTGGAATAACCTCTCATTTTTGGTAACAAACATCTCACTAATCAGTAATGTGTACCAGAAATGAGATTGAGGCTGGTATTAAAAAAATTAAAGTCCCAATGGGTTAGCTGTTTTCATGAAGGGTATACTAAAAGACCACTCTCAAACTAAAGGCATTCATTTACTCCCCTGAGAGACTCCACCCATACTTCAGGCTATCCACTGGACAGAAAAGTCCCAGAATTGATATCTGTGGAACATTCCAGTAAACATGGATGCTATGGCATCTTGGGCCATCCTGAGACAAGTGTGAAGCCCTGGACAAATCAAAGACAGAACGGTGACTGAGGAAGGATCACCCTGTACAGTTACCAATGGGGAGTCTCAATGCAAAGACATCCTGGCAAGGAATGCGTGCCTTGGCAAAATGTAAGGTGTCAGGGCACAAAGATTTTGACTACAGAGTGTCACAGGATTATTCTCTGGTTTCTTCTTATGAGACATGTTCAAAAACTTATAAAAACCAAAAATTTAGAAAACAATCTACTGTTATGTAAAGAAATGGCAGACCAAGAGCAGTGGCTCACACTTGTAATCCTAGCGCTCTGGGAGGCTGCAGGGGGTGGATTGCCTGAGCTCACAGGTTTGAGACCAGTCTGAGTCAGAGCAAAACCTCATCTCTAAAAATAGTTGGGTGTTGTGGCCAGCGCCTGTAGTTCCAGCTGCTTGGGAGGCTGACACAAGAGAATCACTTGAGCCCAAGTCTTTGAGGTTGCTATGAGCTATAAGGCCATGGCACTTCAATGGTAGGCAATCAACTGAGACTCTGTCTCAAAAAAAAAAAAAATTATCTGAAATACTGCATCTGTTTGAAATGAGAAAGAAAAAAAGAGATTGCTACTATAAATTGGATGGAAAGTTGGCATCTGGAAAAATAAGAAACTGAAAATTTAGGATTGTACTGCAAGACCTAGAAGAGTTAGGCTGAGGAAACAAGACAAGTACATTTACACTCAACTTGCCATACTTTTGGTAAATACAGCGGGAAAAGCTGTTCACCTGTAGAGTGATAAAATATACAGGAGAGAATTAGACTGTAAGGGATCTAGAGCCTTGCATTCCTAGGTTACAAAAAAAAAAATCCAAATCAAATTTATTCTTTTTTTTTTTTCTTTGCAGTTTTTGGCCAAGGCCAGGTTTGAACCTGCCACCTCTGGTATACGAGGCTGGCACCCTACTCCTTGAGCCACTCCTTGAACTGGAAATGTGACAGAGTATCACTGAGCTGTGCTGTTTATTATTTAAAGTTAATGTGGTCTTAGCTGTGAACCATTACATATAAAACTGTGATTTTGTGCCTAACAATTGCTATCAGTGTAACCTGGCTTATTGTGTCCTCAATGAATCCCCAAAAAGAAAAAAAAAAAAAGAATTTTAAAAAGGAACTACACATTTATGGTTTGGAGGCATTATAAATAATATTGCATTTTTGAGATATTAATGTTTAAAAAAAGAAAAAAGCTGTGATTTTGGAAATGGAAAAACTGAACAGTCTTGGGGAGGCTACTCTCACTGTTCTCCTGTACCACCAGCGTTCTGACAAAGTTTAATGAACCTATCCCTGTCTCTGCATACTGGCTGACAGCAACAAGCACCCAGAACCTCTTCCTCCAGTAACACTCTGAGTAAGGTAGAGGCCAAGGGAAAACCTTTCCCTTAATTCTTTGACGGTTCCTTGAATCATAGCTCATACCTGGCAAATTCATAATGGAAAAGGCATTCAAATTTATTAATGTACTAAATATGTGGGAAAGTCATAATGCTTAAGCCCAAGAGTTTGAGGTCGCTGTGACTTACAACACCAAAGCACTGTACTGAGGGTAACATAGTGAGACTGTGTCTCAAAAAAAAAAGTTCCAACCCAGCTGGATGCCTGTAGCTCAGTGGCTAGGGTGCCAGCCATATATACCAGAGTTGGAGGATTGAACCCAGCCTGGGGCTGCCAAACAAAAATCACAACTACAACCAGAAAATAGCTGGGTGTTGTGGCAGCCACCTATATAACCAGCTACTTGGGAGGCTGACACAAGAGAATCACTTAAGCCCAAGAGTTGGAGGTTACTGTGAGTTGTGATGCCACAGAACACAACGAAGGGCGAAAGAGTGAGACTCTGCCTCAAATAAATAAATTAATAAATAAAATTAAAAAACCCTGAAACAGCTGAATGGAGCTTTTTAGTATCAAAGTAAGAGCTCAAATGTGAGTGTAGAAAGTGAAATTTCTTGGTTTTCACCTAGAGCCTGGACAAGGCAGCCTACAAAAGAGTTTAACATTATACTTTCCAGCTTGGTGTTTATAGCTCAGTGGCCAGGGCGCAGCCACACACAGTGAGGCTGGCGGGTTTCAACCCAGCCTGGGCCTACCAAACAACGATGACAACTACAACCAAAAATCCCTAGAAGCAGGGTCAAATTAAATCCTCTTTACATTTAAATCCTCAAAATTGTTCAAAAGAAACCCTTTAAGGCAGTCTCAATGCAAATGTCAGGGCAAGCAGAATATAATCTTAAAGTTCAAAAGTATGTACAACAAAGCAGTGGGTATTATCCCCTATTCACAAGTTTTCTCTTCCCAGAACCTAGTCGACCCCTACAGAAAATGTACATCCCTTTTATCCTGGTATCCAGATCCAGCTCAAAACCTGGAAAGATGGGCCTGAGAGAAACAGCTGAAAAGAAGAGTCCAGAATGTGTTCACACCACAACAGTGAAACTTGCAGTACTAGGAAGCCTGGGCCCACCACATTCCACTCAAGCCATATCTCACTCCAGAAGCAGCTGAGGTCGACAAAAACTAGACTGGAGGAAACACCACGTTAAGATTAAAGAGATCTGATCCCTAGTCATCTTCCCGTTGAGATTATACAGGCCTGTGTGCTCACCCCAAAACCATCTCCTCTTTTTATTTATTTACTTATTTTTTTGAGAGATAGACTCCCACTTATCCCCCACTATCTCCGTGTCATGGCTTCATACACCAAACTTGGACTCTTGAGCTCAAGTGATTCTCTTACCTCAGCTTCCCAACTAGCTGGGACTACAAGCACGCATCAAAAGGCCCAGCTACTTTTAGAGACAGGGGTCTCGCTCTAGCTCACGCTGGTCTCATACTCATGAGCTCAGATGATCCACCCACCTTGGCCTTCCAGAGTGTTGGGATTACAGGTGTGAGCCACCACGCCTGGCATCCTTGTCCCATTTTCAGAAATAAAAATGTATAGACTTCTTTAGCCCATAAATATGCACCATTTCTGTCTTAACTAAAAGGTATTTACTTCATGCCCAGTGGAGATGTGCACCCACTAGAACTTATCAGAAATTACTTTTCCCATTTATCTGAAAGATTATCACATACTCAGATTCTTTTTTTTCTTTCTTTCTTTTTTTTTTTTCTTGAGACAGAGTCCTAAGCTGTCACATCAGGTAGAGTGGTGTCACAGCTCAAAGCAACCTCCAACTCTTGGGCTTAAGCAATTCTGTGGCCTCAGCCTCCCAAGCAGCTGGGACTACAGGCTATTATTGTTGTTGTTGCAGTTGTCATTGTTATTTTAGCTGGCCTGTAAGGTTCGAACCCACCAGTCCCAGGTTATGTGGCTACCCACTGAGCTATTGGCCCACCTACGTACTCAGATTCCTTTTTTTTTTTTTTCTTTTTGAGACAAAGTCTCACTATGTTGCCCTCAGTAGAGTGACCTAGCTTTACAGTTCACAGTAACCTCAGACTCTTGGGCTTAAGCCATTCTCCTGCCTCAGCTTCCCAAGTACCTGGGCCCACAGGTGCCCGCCACAATACCCTGCTATTTTTTTTTGCAGTTGTCATTGTTATTTAGCTGCCCCAGGCGGGTCCCAACCCAGCCCCGGTATTTGTGGCTAGCGCCCTACCCACTGAGCAAAAGACGCTGCCCCTCAGATTCTTATAGTTAAAAAAAAAAAAAAAGGGCGGTGCCTGTGGGTCAGTCGGTGGGGCGCAGGCCCCATATACCGAGGGTGACAGGTTCAAACCCGGCCCCGGCCAAACTGCAACCAAAAAAAAATATATATATATAGCCGGGCGTTGTGGTAGGCACCTGTAGTCCCAGCTATTCCGGAGGCTGAGGCAAGAGAATCGCTTAAGCCCAGGAGTTGGAGGTTGCTGTGAGTTGTGTGAGGCCACGGCACTCTACCGAGGGCCACAAAGTAAGACTCTGTCTCTACAAAAAAAAAAAAAAACACTACTGTCAAGAAAAAAATACACAACTGAAATCTGAAACTACTACTAATAAATATATTCAATGCAAACGGCGCCCATTAGGATATACTAACCAGAATAATTCCTATGTAAAGTAACTTAACTACCTTCGTAATTTATGTCAATAGACACATTAAGCTACCTCAAAGAGAGTTATTATGTAGCACCCAGGGTTTTTCATATATCCCATCTACAACACAGGGATGTCTTGCTCCCTTAAATTAAAACCTTTTTTGGGTGGCGCCTGTGGCTCAGTGAGCAGGGCACCAGCCCCATAAACCGAGGGTGGCGGGTTCAAACCCAGCCTCCGCAGAACTGCAACCAAAAAATAGTCGGGGGTTGTGGCAGGCGCCTGTAGTCCCAGCTGCTTGGGGGGCTGAGGCAGGAGAATCGCGGAAGCCCAAGAGCTGGAGGTTGCTGTGAGTCCTGTGACATCATGGCACTCTACCAAGGGCAGTAAAGTGAGACTCTGTCTCTACCAAAAAAAAAAAAAAAAAGCTTTTCTACCCTGGGTACTAAAGTAACTTAAGATAATAACCTCCCTGAAAACTATAATAGCCGACTATACCTTTTTAGCACTGCTAAATACAAGACTTTAGCCATTTTTGTCATACCCACAATAGCTGTTAGACTCAATCTGAAAATTAGTCCATTGCCCTGTGCCATCATTAAGGTCCTTAATACAACTGCTCTAGGCATAAACGCTCTGAACAGTGAATTAAAACAAGTATGAGAAGCTATACGTAAAAAATCAAGCAGCCATTATTGATTATTAAAACACAATCACGGGCGGCGCCTGTGGATCAGTCGGTAGGGCACCGGCCCCATATACAGAGGGTGGCGGGTTCAAGCCCGGCCCTGGCTGAACTGCAACCAAAAAATAGCTGGGCGTTGTGGCGGGCGCCTGTAGTCCCAGCTGCTCGGGAGGCTGAGGCAAGAGAATGGCTTAAGCCCAGCTGTTGGAGGTTGCTGTGAGCTGTGATGCCATAGCACTCTACCGAGGGCCATAAAGTGAGACTCTGTCTCTACAAAAAAAAAAAAAAAAAACCACAATCACAAATGTAAAAACGTTAAAAATCTATATATTCCTTCAATTTATCTAACAGTTCCCGACTCATTAAAAACAAGTTAAAATGTGTAAAGGACATAGTCGAAACAATACAAGATTTATCAGAATATCCAATACCTACTAACTAAAGTATTGTCATAATTACCCAACATTACCTAAGTCTGAACCTTTATACTTATAAGTTATATTAAGTTCCTTAATGTTACAAAATACGATGTATACCATTCATATGTACCCGCTGTTTCACAGATTTCAAAAAACAAAGTTAACCAGCACAGCCCGCATGTGAATTTAACTAACCATAACAATTACTTCCATTTTTAATCAATTTCATAGATATAAAAATAAAATACATGAAATTAGAGAATGTGGTAGACACAGACACCCCCACAAACCCTCTTAGCTTTTTCTGAACTGAAAATGCACGTTAAAGCATAGGAACAGTAAGTCAAACAGGTCAAACCAGAAACAGAGAACAAAGATGATAATCTTGAAAAAAAACTAGGTAAGTAACCGGGCACTATAGAACAAGTTAATGGCAAGTTTAATGTCGTTTCATTGATGACGATTTTTTGATTTTTTTTTAATTGTTATATGTATTTAACTTGCCTACACGTTGTTAATCACATGAGTATATTTTTAGTATACTTTGAAATTATTCCCTATATAAATTATTAAAATTTGTTACATAGGGCGGCGCCTGTGGCTCAGTCGGTAGGGCGCCGGCCCCATATACCGAGGGTGATGGGTTCAAACCCGGCCCCGGCCAAACTGCAACAAAAAAATACTGGGCGTTGTGGCGGGCGCCTGTAGTCTCAGCTACTCCGGAGGATGAGGCAGGAGAATCGCCTAAGCCCAGGAGTTGGAGTTTGCTGTGAGCTGTGTGAGGCCACGGCATTCTACCGAGGGCCATAAAGTGAGACTCTGTCTCTACAAAAAAAAAAAAAAAAATTGTTACAAAGACAAAACAACATTTAAAAACTTACTCTCGCTGTCCTCCGGAATTACTAGCCTTTCCAATAAAAAAGCGTTTTTACACATCAACTCCCCTTCGCTGTTTTAACTACAACAGCAGGCAGGCGAGCCACTTCCGGTTCCCCAACAGGGAGAGCCAGGGCGCCCTAAGTTTATTTTCAGCAAAAGAATGGAGGGAGGGCGGTGCCTGTGGCTCAGTTGGTATAACGAGGGTGGCGGGTTCAAACCTGGCCCCTGCTGAACTGCAACCAAAAAATATCTGGGCGTTGTGGCAGGCGCCTGTAGTCCCAGCTACTCGGGAGGCTGAGGCAAGAGAATCGCTTAAGCCCAGAAGTTGGATGTTGCTGTGAGCTGTGTGAGGCCACAGCACTCTACCGAGGGCCATAAAGTGAGACTCTGTTTCTACAAAAAAAAAAAAAAAAAAGAATGGAGGGGTTAAGGGCTCCACTGACTACAGCCTCCCCCATGAACAAGCCCCCCGCACACACACTCTTGGGATTCTTCCCTGAGG
Source organism: Nycticebus coucang (assembly GCF_027406575.1). NCBI lineage: Eukaryota > Metazoa > Chordata > Mammalia > Primates > Lorisidae > Nycticebus > Nycticebus coucang. The sequence goes on along the minus strand of NC_069799.1, from coordinate 23,928,400 downwards.
CGCCTTCCATTGTGACCACAAGGGAGGGAAGCGCAGCGCTGCAGCCACACAGATACTCAAAGAGAGCTCTGGGCCATGGTCCAAGTAACAGGTCCAGGAAGGCTTCAAGCAACAGGGTCCCAATTCCCTGCCCCACTCCACCTTTTGCCAAGAGGGGTCCGAGAGACAAGGGTGCCAGCGGCAAACTTCGGCCTGAAGACTCTAAAACTGAAGGGAAACTGCCTGGTCCCGCCACAGCCACTTCTGGCTCCAACCACGCCCTTCCCCTCTCAGAACACCCAGTCTCCTGTACTCACCATTTCCCAGCTTCAGAGATGTCCCGGTGTCCTCCCTACAGATCTCCCAGTAGCTACAGGTTCACAGCGTGACAGAGACTGCTACTGAGACAACTGGTATCTCCAGATGGAACTGCTGAAGTTTAGACAACCGCTCAGTGCCCAGATCAGGAAAGTAAAGCTGCTCCGGAACCCCAGAGCCCCTTCTACCTTCTGTCTGTGCATCTGATTGGACAGTTCATTTAGGCGCATCCCTGATTGGATAGAACTTCAGGCCCCACCTCTCTGACCATGAGTGACAGGATAATCGTTAGACAAGAGGCTAAAAGTACCCAGAAATGGTAATAATTTTTTCACCACATCACTTTTTTTTTTCATTAACAACAAGGACCGTGACCTTTTTTTTTAGACAGAGTCTCACTTTCTCATCCTCAGTAGAGGACTAACCTTTATAAAAAGTTTAAAGGCCTTGAGCAAGATGTAGATCAATGATGCATCAAAAAGGAATTCATACATAAGAAGTACATGACCATTTGAATATTTAAAATCTTGCCATTATAAATCAAATATCATTAATGATTTTTATGGCTTATAGAAGAATATTAAAAAATCCATTTATCTGACTCAGCTCCCATAGCACAGTGGATATGGTGCTGGCCACGTGCACCGAGGTTGGCAGGTTTGAACGCAGCCTGGAGCCAGCTAAACAACAATGAGAACTGCAACAAAAGAATAGCCAGGCATTGTGTGGCTGTATTCCACGTTACATGTGAGGCTGAGGCTAGAAAATTGCCTAAGCCCAGGAGTTTAAGGTTGCTGTCAGCTGTGATGCCATGGCAGTCCACCGAGGGCAACATAGTGAGACTCGGTCTCAATTTAAAAAAAAAAATCCACTTACTTACTGAAGTTAATCATTCATTTAACTAATATCAGTATTTCCACAGGGCTCTCTATGAAGCCACCAGTGACACCAACACACTTGGAATTACTCTGGCCCTACAATGCCAAGTTTAAGAGATAGTTTAATGTTAAACTACAAGACAATCATGTTAATCTCTAGGTCAAATGACAGTAAGAACAATTTAGGCATTAAGAAAAATACAAAGAGGTTCCTATATGCTGTCAATACAACTGAGCAGTATGACATCCTGGATATGTTTACAAACACTTGGAGCCACACTATCTGGGTTTGAATTCTACATCCACCACTTACTACCTTAGGGCATGTTTCTTAGCTCTTCTGTTCCTCATTCTTTCCATATGGAAAGATTTGATATAAACCTTAACACAACCCTTTTACAGCCCTTACAATTCCATTACATAGCAAATCACAAGAAGCAGCTTTATTATATTCTAATTCCACTGATATCAACAGAAAGATTTGTTTATTTCATGACTTCAATCTGCAAGCCTCTATAATTTTCTGGAAAAAAAAATCATTTTCCCCTTTGATATAAAACAAAACAAAAACCACTGATCTGATTCAAAGAGTTCTGTAGACAAAATACATTTCCCTTTTCTTTGTTATTTATACTGTTTTACATAGCTTTGTACGTAATGCAATGCTATACAAAGTTTGATATGTTAAAAGGGCTGTTGTTAATTATTATCTCAATGGTTTGCAGTATCAAATTGGTTTACTTTTACACTGGAGTCCGTGGTACATTAGCAAAAATAATGAAGGGGAATAATGCTAACGTATCTCAGAAACACTTGCTAGAAGAATGTAAGAAGAGGACAACACAGTGGTGGAAATTGTGGGCTTCAGAGTCACAGGGCTGGGCCTCCGTCTCTGCTCAGTGCCTGGCTGCTGTGTTCTTCTGCAGGCACCTGTCTATAAGCACCAGCTGCCTTGCCTGGGCTGAGAAATAAATGAATCATTGTAATAGAAACCAATCAATTCTGTGTCTCACAACAAGCAATGCTCAATGTATGTTAGCATGTGTCAATCCTTTCTAAAAGAATTATTGCTATTTTTACCATTATTGCACAGCAAAAGCTGCTGTCATCTGCCTTACACTTGTGTCATAAATGTCATTTACTAGCTTTATAGCAGGCAGGCTACTGTGGAATTGAGCAGAAATTGGTCATAGCTACCAGGAGAAGTTATCAACTCGTCCAAGATTGATCAGATCAGTGTAACTGAGTCAGATGGATTCAAGGATTTGTTATAAGTTACATTTCTCCTTCAAAAGAAATATAGATAAATAGTCTCAAAAATACAGGTTATTTTAATTTCACAAAGAAGTTATTTGTGCCAGCTGATAACTCACTTCAAAATAACAAACTGTGTTATCAAACTAAGAATAATGGTGATAATTATAATGAGGACAATCTGTATAACCCACTAAAAATAATTCTGTTTTGTCTGTTTAACCTCATTTGATTTTCAGAACAATCTTATCAGGAAGATATTATGGTTATCACCAAAGATGGATGATGAAAGTGAAGCCCAGAGAGGGTGAACCAATTAGCACAGTTGCACAGCTAGTGTGTGGAAGAACAGCATTGGCCCCAAAGCCCAGAGCAAAGACCTTAAAGATAAATGTTCTAGATATAAAGCTGTGTAAAGCGCAGTGATAGAAAACTGCAGAAATGGGTAAAAGAAGGATAAGCAAACTATATGTAAACATATGTCCTTGTAGAGAAGTATGAAAGGAGATAGGACATAAGCTAAAGATGGATAGTTAGTTAAAGAAGATTTGTTTGTTTGTTTCTAAAAAATCAAGACATGAATATTTTTATGGGGCAAGGAAGCCAAATGCATGCAATGTAGAGTACAAATTTTATTGTATAAAGCAGGAGTCTTTATGAGTCATGAAATGAGGGACCAAGGCACAGAAATTGCTATCTCCTCTTTGTGACAGGAGATGAGGGAAAGAATGAAAGCTAGTTGGAGAGGAGGAATGATGCTTAGGTCAGGGGAAAAGGGGAGAAAGAGAAGGTGCACGACACCGAGAACAGTCACGACCCACACTCCTACCACCAGTGACCCACAAGATGAATGGCATCAGAGGAGAGTGGCGGGGGGACTAGGAACTCAAGATGACTATGGACATCTGGAATGGCAAAGGAAGTAACAAAACTGCTTGATTGTCCAGTTCCACTGAAGATCTGGCTTATGCTGTAATAGCACTAATCCTCAGAATTGTGTTAGGTTCTGTAACAAAGAACATTTGCCAGTGTTGCCATCATTGTGCTGCTTAAGGTAGAACTGGTAGCACAGGTACAGAAGGGGTGCAGTCAGCACAAAGACTCATCCAGGACTAGCAGACTGGGAAGGTCAATTGGAAGACAGTGCTGGGCATGAGGGGGTAAGGACAGTTCTGACAACATAGCCAGGAGGCCGGATGACAGGTCTCAGGCTGGTTTGGGAAAGAAGTTAAGCCAAGAGAGAGCTGACAAGATCATCTAAATGGAAGCTAAGATGAGTGACAGTGGAAAGAAGAAAAGTAGAAGGTGCCGGGCAGTGTGGTAGTGTGGGAAGGGAAGTGCTTTGAATCAGGAAGTAGACTTCTGGACAGCTGCAGAGTGACTCAGGTCTGAGTGGGTGAGTACAAGACAGGGCTTTAGGCCACAAAAATGGACATGGAGGGGACTGCAGACAAAGGAGATAAGGCACAGAGTAGAAGAGAGAACCCAAGGACATGTACCTAATATAAGATCCATGTTGCCATCGCCAAACCAGTAGAGTCTACCGAGGACAATACTACACTACGTTCCTAAAACTACCTGAATAATGTATATTCTTCCACACACTCCTTCCAGAACCTTTTGGCTGCCTGGGGACATGGCATTCATATGCAATGGTGTCATCAAATTTGTTCTTCTGTAATAAATACACAAAATATACCAATACATAAAAGGCGATGAGAAGCTACTGAGGAACATGGATTTAGATGTCTCTATTAAAAGTCTTTCCAGGGAGGGGGGAGGTTAGAATAGAGGGAGAGTAATTGTGGGGCCAAACCTACGGTGCATCTTAGAATGGGTATTGGCCAAACTTACTAAAGGCAGAATACAAATGTCTACATACAATAACTAAGAAAATGCCATGAAGGCTACGTTGAACAGTTTGATGAGACTATTTCAGATTGTATTTGAAACCAGCACATTGTACCCCTTGATTGCACTAACGTACGCAGCTATGATTTAATAAAAAAAGTCTTTCTTCTTAAAAAAGTTAAATATTGTATATCTAATGTAATCAGACAAAATGGACTTTTCGTAGACAATTTATACACCATTGTCTATGAAAATCAAGTAGAAGTTATTCAACATCAACCAACCGACCAACTTCAGTGTCCACTAAACTCCTTTTATTGCATTCCTATTCATCTCCACCACTTAATAAATTTAACAACAAAAACCTATGGTTCCTTCCCTACTGTGTGCTAAGAATTTATGACTTTTTCTGTGCATGTCTCTCTGTGTGTGTGTTTAGTAACAAAAATAGGTATATGTAGACTAATCGTCAAAAACACTGACCCTTTTATAATGGAATAGAGAATAGTTCATTTTCTTAAAATTTCAGTGGAAACAATTCATTTAGCTCAAGGCTGTAAAGTAGCAAACTGACACAAATGTTTAGGTATGCGAATGGTAATGAAACATTGCTTACCTCTTCAAGACTCAGTATGAGTAAAAGCTCACTGCCCTTACAAGAGAGTTTTGAAATATTACTCCAGTCAAAGCAACAGGCAGAATGTCAGCTCTTCCTTATGGATGAACACAGCATTGCCAGACACGCCCAGCTTAATGTTCTGCCAAGCATAACCCAATTAACCATAATTAGAGCTGTCAAAGTTATATAATCAAGAGGCTAATTAGTTCTCTCAAAGAAAGAATGGCAATTTAATGTTTTTGTATTTAAATTATAGTAATAGTACACAAATTAATAGAAACCGTAAGACATAGGCACATCTGATATCTATTTGTCTTCAGGACTCAGATTTGATTTGCCAAGCAATTATTACAACATGAATATAGGACTCAATATTCCTTTTGTTTGTTTGATTTTTGTTTTGAGACAGAGTCCCACTTTGTCACCCTCAGTAGGGTCCCCTGGTGTCATAGCTCATAGCAACCTCAAACTTTTGGGCCCAACCAACTATCTTTCCTCAGCTTCCCAAGTAGCTGGGACTACAGGCATCCGCCACAATGCCTGGCCATTTTTAGAGACAAGGTCTTACTCTTCCTCTGGCTGGCCTTGAACCCATGAGCTCAGGCAATCCACCCACCTCAGCCTCCCAGTGTGCTAAGATTACAGGCATGAGCCACCACCCTTGGCCCTAGGACACAATATTCTTCAAAAGCCATAAGACATATGTTCTCCAGCTCTGTTTGAACAATAACAAGGAAGAAAGGAAACAACTGTATCAACTATCCCGACAATAAAAGAGATAAAATACGCTTTCCTGAAGGCTATTCCAGCTATCAGAAATTATCTGTTGGTCCACCCTAAGATGCACACAACCATCTTATTTGAGGCCAATTTAATTCAGATAAATCACCCTGAATAATTTATTTATTCAGATAATTTATTAAATAAATTAAATTTTATTTAATAAATTTATTTAATAAATTATCTGAATTTTATTTAATTCAGATAAGCTGTTGAAATGATGTCAGTAGTTCACAAAGCACAAATCCACCCCAAAAAATTTCACTGAAATCTCTGAATTGTTTCAAGAACTTTTTCAATAAGTCAGAGTGCTGACATCCACTTCTCATCAAGCATTCCTTTGAGTGGCATACTTTAAAAGGCTATTATTGAAGCTCTTCATAGTTTTCTTTCCCCAGAGCTTTCATTTAAAATGGATAACAATTAGAATAATTAAGAGCCTGAAGGGCCTTTAGAAAACTAAATCAGTGGACAGCCAAAGTGACAAATTGTCTCCTCACATTTTAAGTAGTTCTAAGGATCTAAGATGCACAATCTATAAAAGATACAAATCCTCATTTGTCTTTAAGGGGAGAACTGGATCACATCCATAACATATAAAATTCCAATCTTAGGTGCACTCCTGGAAGTAAAACTCAATAGAAACCGAGTAGATAGGAGGTGGGAAGATGGGTTGGGTGAATTCACATTTAACTGGTATAATGCAACTTTTTTGGGTGCAGAACACTTTTAACTTTGACTGAAATGAACAAAAGCATATTAGGGGTAAATCATGTCTACCCCTACAGTATTTCCAAACTGAAAAAAGAAATATAAAATTAAATAATACTATCCAAAAGTCTATCCACATTCTTAAGTCAATAACATGAAACAGACAGTCAGAAAAACATGCTGAAACAAATATCATATTCAGTCTAACTCCCACTTCAAAAAGCATAATATCTTGACTACCTTTACTAAGAAAAGTTCAACACAATTTACATGTCTTTTAAAAAATACAAGCACAGGTTAAGAAAGTTAATGCCAATTGCTTTCTCTGCTGTGATACTTGAATAATTCATACAAATAAAACTACATTAGATCAACCCAAGCATGTTTTTAAAAATCTAGTCTATTCCTTTACTTACCCTGTCCTTGCAGCCACAACTCTCTCTAGGAATAGAATAAAAAGGTGGAGTGAATCAGTTGCATGTGCCAAAGTAACTTTGCCCAAACCATCCCTGCCCACGTCTACAGGGAGTAAGGTGGAAGACTGACCACGGTGTCATGTTCTCACCACAAGAGAGGAGGCAACCCAAGTGGAAACACTGCACAAGACATCTCCAGTCTGAAGGAATCTTTGGACAGGACAAGGAACCCGGCCCGTGGGTCAGTTGACAAGGATACCTGGAGGAGGGGGTGAGAATGAAAAAGGGGCAAGGGGCAAGGGGCGCGAAGAATGGAGACAAGACAGGAGTCTGATTAAGTCTCGTTTATTGCAAAGTTCTTCCGGGGTATATAAGGGTAGGTGAAGGAGGAGGTTTACGTCACCAGGTATCCAAGCAACCTGGCCTTGGTATAGATAAGTTCTTGGCCTTGGTGGAGATAAGTTCCAACAGCAAGCTTCAAAGTTTCGCTCACGTGATTTATGAGAAGAGGCCTGGCGTTTGCAGGGAAATAGAAACTTAAATCTATTAGTACTGGAAATAGCACTTGGCCTACAAAATAGATGCTGTGGTGTCAGCCTTCCACAGGTCCCCCTTTTTTATAATATTTTTAAATGTACATTTTACCTTTAAAGTTTTGCCAGCTCTCCACCGAGGGGGCAGGGTGACTGTGTGTGTCTTAGGTTGGGACCGCCTTACCATCTCAGCTGATCCTCCTTACCCGTCATGGGATACACAGTAGCTATCTGACCGGGCTCCTGTCTTAGGTTGGTAGGATAAGCAAAGTCTGAGATGAGGGTCCTCGTTACACGTCCTTGACTAGCCAGTCCCCTAAGTAGTTATGGTTATGTGTTCATCTTCCATAGCAAGTCTGTGATAATGAACCTGGAGGTGCTGCATTTTAATAGCATCAATTTGTTGTTTTATAAAGGCCATGACTTTATTTAAAAAGAAAAGGTCCTAGCGACAGTAATATTAGTAAGCCAAGGAAGGGCCCTAAAAATGGAAAGAGATAAGGTAGAAAGCCATCTAGTCTGCTCCAAAATGGGTTGTCCATAATTTTTCTTATCAAGATTGCTTTAAAATAGGTATTATTATCTGTACCAGTACATAGTTGAACCTGCTCATAACAGGTATTATGTACAGATGGATGGAATTCTATACAAGGACATGGTCCAGGCTTGTTATTAAAGGTGGGGATAATTTTAGCCTTTTTGCTACAGACCCTTGCCTGTGCTCCATGAATATTTTGTCTCATTACTAAGTATGCTGTTTTATCACCACAATCTACATTTAGGAGAGGGGTTGTTTTACCATTCCAGGTGCCACCACGGCACTCACAAGGAGTACCAGTTAATTTTTGTAAGAGTGCCCGAGCCTCATGGGGATTACCGAAACCACCTTCATTTTTTCGTATCAGGAGAGAGATTCCCATCAGTAGCCATATCCAGGTGCTCATAGTTACCTGCAAAGAAAAGGAAAGAAAGCCTTCTCAGGGGGTCTTTTGCTCCCTGGATTTAGAGGTGATGATGTCATCTACTTGTTTGACCAATTGTTCAGGTATCCATCGTGCTGCTTCCATCTTCTGTGAATATATGCATACGGCACCTCTACCCCAAATTAAAACTGGATTGGGGCTGTGCCATTTATTATCTAATGGATCTTTCCATATGGCAGTGGCAAAATCCCGTTTAGTATCTGGGTGCCAGAAGCGGTCTGCTACAGACCGGCCATCTTGGTCCAGTGTGAAAAAATTTAAAATGAGTAATGAATGGGATAAGAGATTTCTTCGGGAACCCTTAACAGGGTACCATTCCCCCTTCTTTATTTTTTCTAAAGTGTTTTTAAGAGATAAGTGGGCACGTTCTACAATGCCTTGCCCCTGGGGTTTGAACGGTATACCAGTAATGTGTTTGATACCGAGGTGTTTACAGAAGGTGTTAAATGCATGTCCTGTGTATTCTGGACCATTATCAGTTTTAATTTGTTTAGGGGTGCCTAGTACAGCCATGGTGGCTAGTACATGGGCAATGACATGTTTGCCAGCCTCCCCTGACTGGCCAGTGGCATAAATAAATTCACTGCAGGTATTTATGGTTACATGAACATACTTGAGTTTTCCAAATTGAGGTAGATGAGTAACATCCATTTGCCAGATGGCATTGGGTATGAGACCTCGAGGATTTACTCCTAGATGGGGAGTAGGGAGTAGAATTACACAAGAAGGGTATTGCTTTACGATGTGGCGGGCTTGTTCCGGGGTAATTTGAAACATGAGTTTAAGGGTGTGAGCGTTTAGATGATGTAATTGGTGAGCAGCGGAGGCTAATGCGATCCGATTAGGCTCTGTGGTGGTTTATGCAGTACAGACTAAGTGAGTGGCTCTGTCTGTCTGCGATTACCATCAGTTAGGGAGCCAGGTAAATTGGAATGATCCCTAAGGTGTCCAATGAAAAAGGGGAGGGTCCTTTGGTGTATAAGATTTTGGAATTGCAAGAAAAAGGTAGCAGTTTCTGATACATGTTTGATTTGCACTGCTGTCTCTAATAAGGGAACTGAATGAGCTAAATAAGCACTATCAGTATAAATATTCAAAGCTTGATTGGGAAATGCGGAGAAAACTGCGATAACTGCTTGAAGTTCTACAATTTGTGCAGAATTTGATTTTACTTGAAATTGCACAATCTCTGTATTAAAGGTGTAAGCTGCATGACCAGAAGAGGAGCTATTTGTGAAAACTAATAAGGCATTGGGCAATGGGGAATTGGAGGTTTTTGTGGGAAATACAAAGTCATGTGTACTAATAAACTGTAATAATTTATTGGGTGGATAATGATTGTCAAGTTTACCTGAATAAGAAGTACAAGCAATAGGCCAATGTTCTGTAGTTTGAAATAACCAATTAATTTGTGCCTGAGAATAAAGCTGTATAATGATATCTGGTTCTTTTTTTTTTTTATTTTATTTTATTTTATTTTTTTGTAGAGACAGAGTCTCACTGTACCGCCCTCGGGTAGAGTGCCGTGGCGTCACACGGCTCACAGCAACCTCAAACTCTTGGGCCTAAGCGATTCTCCTGCCTCAGCCTCCCGAGCAGCTGGGACCACAGGCGCCCGCCACAACGCCCGGCTATTTTTTTGTTGCAGTTTGGCCGGGGCTGGGTTTGAACCCGCCACCCTCGGCATATGGGGCCAGCGCCCTACTCACTGAGCCACAGGCGCCGCCCGATATCTGGTTCTTTACTAAAGTATTTTTTACTATTTTCCCTTCCCATAATGATGATATCCGCGACAGCCTGATAATAGGGATAAATAACTTAAATGATGTAACTCAGGGTCTGAGTGTAATCTATGCTTGTAACAAATTGTGAATGAATAGCTTGTTGTACTAATGCTAAAGCCTGACGGCCTTCTTCTGTTAATGTTTAGGAGAATTGGGGTTGCTATCGCCTTGTAAAATAGCAAATAAAGGTTTTAAATCCTCTGTGGTTAGTTTTAAGTAAGGCCTAAGACAGTTTATATCTCCTAAGAGCTTTTGAAAATCATTTAGTGTTTTTAATTTGTCTAATTTGAGGGCAGCTTGAGTATTAGTAATTCTGGGTCCAGTTAAGTGGAAACCAAGATAAAGGTAGGGATCTTTTAGCTGAACTTTTTCCAGGGCTATTTGAAGTCCCTGGTTTGTGAGGGAGGATGATAAATCACTGTAACACAGTAAAACCTGCTGTGCATTCTGTCCAGCAATAAGAATATCATCCATATAATGAATGATGTACATGGAGTTCTAGCGAAGCCTAGTTTCCTGAATAGCAGCGGCAACAAATTTTTGGCATAAGGTGGGGCTGTTGACCATGCCCTGTGGTAAAACTTTCCATTGGAATCTTTTCATAGGTTCCTTGAAGTTGATAGAGGGCAGACTGAATGCAAATCTTTTTTGATCTAATGGATGGGGTGGTATAGTGAAAAAACAGTTTTTAAGATTAATGATAATTTTATAGTAATTAAGAGGGATGGCCACAGGAGTAGGTAAACCTGGTTGCAATGTTCCCATGTGGACCATACTGGAGTTTACAGCTCTTAAATCTTGTAATAGTCTCCATTGCCCTGATTTCTTTTTTATGACAAAGATTGTAGTGTTCTATGGGGAGTTGCTTTTCTCTATATGCCCAGTTTTTAGTTGTTCCTGCACTAAATGCTGAGCGGCTTCTAATTTTTCTTTTGAGAGGGGCCATTGATCAACCCATACAGGCTCGTCACTTTTCCAAGTGATCTTATCTGCATGGCGTGCAGGAATGTCAATGGCCCTTAAGATAAATTTTCTAGCCCTTTTTTGTTTGTTTTTCTGGTAATTTATAGAGGGCTGGGAATGCCTGATTCTTCTTTGTTTGATTTCTCACCACTCTCTAGTGAGATAAGATTTTCTTGCTCATTAAGCTGACAGCTAGGAGGAGTGCCTCCAGCAGTCCTAAAATCCTGGGAGGGATCTTGGTATTTAATATCCCGTTTTTTGTTGTGATGTAACAGTTCTTCTCCCTTTTTTATGACATCCACAACTGCGGGACAAACACTACGATAACTAATAATATCATTAATGAGATTCCAGTACGAGAAAGCAGTGACTGGTATCTTTTCAGGTCCAAATATACCTGATAAAAATCATTTAAAGCATTACCTACTCTTTTCTATTTTTTCTCATCTATGGTTCTTTCTTGAGGAAACTAAGGACAGACTTCTTTTAAGAATTCAAAAAATTGAAATAGCTGTTTAATTTTGACCTTTACTCCTCGCGTCCTGAGTGCATCTCTTAACTGTTTCACAAATAACTCATGCTGACTGAATTCTTGCCCCATGATCGCTACTACTAACCGAGATCCTCGTTCCAGCGCAGCAGGCTACTGCGTGGTCAGGTTCCGATGTTTTTCTGAGCCGGCTGGCTGCCTCCAGTAGTTTCGTCACTGTTTTCCCTCGTATCCAGGTCCCTGTTTGGGCGCCACGTGACCCAGCCTGCGGGTCAGTCGACAAGGATACCTGGAGGAGGGGGTGAGAATGAAAAAGGGGCATGGGGCGTGAAGAATGGAGACAAGACAGGAGTCTGATCAAGTCTCGTTTATTGCAAAGTTCTTCCAGGGTATATAAGGGTAGGTGAAGGAGGAGGTTTACATCACAAGGTATCCAAGCAACCTGGCCTTGGTATAGATAAGTTCCTGGCCTTGGTGGAGATAAGTTCCAATAGCAAGCTTCAAAGTTTCGCACACATGATTTATGAGAAGAGACCTGGCGTTAGCAGGGAAATAGAAACTTAAGTCTGTTAGTACTGGAAATAGCACTTGGCCTACAAAATAGATGATGTGGTGTCAGCCTTCCACAAAGGAAGCCATCTACCTGACTTAAAAATAAGGGCAATGCAGATTCAAATAAATTGGTTGATTTTGGTATTGCTCTACAGCATGGTTTTAGGATTATTATCATTTGTGTGAATAGAAATTCAAGATGAACGGCAGGGAGTGAAAATAAAAAAGCATGTCTTAACCCCTCATATGTGAATTCTGCCACTGGGCAGCAAAGGCAGAAAAAAAGTCTAGAAAGGAACACCTGCTCTGCCTTGCTCACAACCTCAGGAGGCTGCCCCATGTGGATAACAACTGGATCCCATGATGGCTGGCTGCCAGATGGGTTTGGAAATTTCTCACAAGAGATCATGGAGAAGAATGTAGGGGAGGTCAGGGTATTTTACACTCAGATTACCTCCCTGCATGGTGGCATCATGCTGCCTGGGTTCCTCTGATCCTGGCTCCTCTCAAGAAAACCATCTCCACACATCTGCCTTCTGGGTTCAGGTACACAGTCTGCTCTGCCACCTTCAGACCTGGGGAGGTCAAAAGGGATGCTGACACAGCCCACTGGACCGCAGATAATGCACTGATGCTTTGAGGTTTGCTTGCACCTGTGTTAAGACTCCTTTTATTCCAAACTCTTCTAATTGTCCTAATATGAATACATCGTGAAGAACTCCTCTAACATTGATTTTTTTTTCCATTCTTGAGATACTTTACTAAGAAGAATAGAAGAAAAAGTATCCAATGCACTCAGTACTATTACAAAGTCAATATATAATTACCCACGCTTTCACACAAAAGATAAAACACAACTATAGCCCAGGATGAAGAAGGGGAGGGTGAGGGGAGGGGGGGGAGGCTGTTGAGGGAGGGTAATCAGTGGGACCTCACCTATGGTGCGTATTACAAGGTACGTGTCAAATCTATTAAAAGTAGATTAAAAATGTCTTAACACAATAATTAAGTGAGGTGTAGGCTACGTTAACCTCACATATGCTTGATGTAAATATTCCAAATTGTATACAAAATCAGCACATTGTGTCCCAAAATGTATTAATGTACCCTGTTATGATTTAATAAAAAAATTATTAAGAGAAAAAATAAACTCTACAAATTGCCCTGGCTGAGATGGGCAGATTAAAAAAAAAAAAAAAAGAACAAAGAAAAGAACTCCTTTAACAGCAATAAATAAATAAATCTGATCTCAAGACAATGAAAAATGAGCAAATAGAAAAACAAACAAAACTATAAACTACATGAAAACTTCTTTTCAATTGCTACACATAGTCTGTTCAATAAGCCACAAACATCTTACTCATCAAATATTATCTAACAAATCAAATAGCTAACAAACACAATGGTGATTACTTTGAGGTTTTTAGTCTTCTGCTCTTAACTACAAAGCAAACACTGATATTATAACAGGGCCTGTAACTTTTTAGCTTTCTTTCTAAGATATAACATTTAAAAACAAGAATCTTGAAGCCTTTCAACATTGTCTGAGAATTGGTTTCTCAATGATCACAAGATGAAAGTTTTACATGTGGCAAGCGCAGTAGGGTTTAGAGAAGGAGAAATGTGCTTGGGAGGTCTTTTTGGGATCCAAACCTGTTGTCTCCTCTGTTCCTTATTTCTACCTTTGGGCTAAAGCAGCTTGTCTTCATCATATAGGAAACGAGCTGAAAAACAGTTAAATTTTTGGATGATCTCTTTCACCTTCTACTAGAATTTATCCAAAGGTAGCAGGCAGATGAGACCACTTAATAATATATGGCTTTAAGTAAGTCATTCTCTACACTCTGCTTAATGTTGGAATATTAAAAAAATTCAAAATCTATGAGAGCATTTTCACTGTGAAAATACTTTGAAAATGAAAGATCCACCACATGTAGTAGTTACAAATGATGCTGCCAGAAATCAGTTAGTGAGATGGAAAAATGTTTATAATAGAAAGTTAAAAAAAAAGAAATGCCTAATAAGAATGATACTCAGAGTACTAACCTATTTCAGAAAGGCATCAGAATTTACCTGCTCACAGATCTCAGAAAAAAAAACAAAAAAGAAAAGGTATTAACAGTGCTTATTTTCATATGAAGACATTTAAGTGCCTTTTATTTTCTTCTGTTTGCCACTATTTTTATTATAATAAACATTAAAAACCTTAATAATTTAAGAATTATTAATATGAGGCATAGAAAGGAAACCTATGTTTCAGTGGAAGCTTTCCTAGAGATTTCCTAAATCATGCAACCTGGGCTGCTGAACTGCGGTTGGTTTTGACAGAGATCTTTCAAAGCTCACAACTATGGGTTCCCTCAGTACATTTCACTGTCTGTGGACACATTTCTCAAAACCAAATCCATCTTTCACCTTGGCTCCCATTCTCTTCCTTGACTCTCCCCACTACGTAATTACCTAAGCTAGAATCATAAATAGGTGATATTTGTCACTAGTAATAACCATAGTATAATGCATTTACAGATTTCATTTTCAATTTTTGATGGATAGAGTTCACCTATTCATAAGTGTTATTATATTGAAGTGACTGTCACTAGAATATCTGAGTATCTATGCTCACAAAAATAGGTATAGTATTGCCTATTTTATTGTATGAAATGGCCTATGAAGTATTCTGTCATGTTTTTATGTTTCTCAATTCAACCCCCTTTTAAATATATAAATAAATATGTTTTCGATTTTTTTGTATTTATTTTTTCAGAAATTTTATCCTTAGGATTTTATTTTTCAGGACTATGGCATTCAAAATCGTATCTTCAACATCATGATTAGTGTTCCATAATTCCTTACTCTGTGATCTTACTACCTCTCACATGAGACTGAGGGTGCTTCGTCATGTGAGCCTGGGCCAGCATACTTGATCTTTCACAAAGTACAAAACAAACCTATAGGAACGAGCCCAAGGCTAGGGCTCCTTCACAGCCCAGAAGATTTTGAAAGCAGTCAGAACTGTGACACCTCAGCCCTGTTAGGTTTACTAAGATCTGCTCCCCTCTCCTAACGCACATGTGGGAGAGGGAACTAGGGTAGACATAGCACTTCACCTAGTGGAAGCTGGGACTCAGTATAAACCAGGATAAGAGGTAAAAAAGGGTGACAAGTTCTGCTTAGAATGACTACCCATTAAAAGGTACTCATTAAAAAGAATGTTGAAAAGAATTTGTTGGAGAATAAATGGTTCCTCCCACTGCCATAAACCCCATGATTAACTGAAGAATTATTAGAAACACTCAAGTGAAGGCCAACAGTCATTTTCCGTAGTGAACTAGGCCACTCTTTCGTTATTCCCTTCCTTCCTTCCTTCCTTTCTTTGCTCCCTCCCTCCCTCACTTCCTTCCTCTCTCTTTCTTTTTGATGAAACTAGGCCATGCTACAGCTAGAGCCCTGGGAAACCTTCAGTGAACACACTGCAGTGATGTTACTTTCCATGACAATGACATAACCTTGGCCTCATGCAGATGAACAGATGAACGCCATACATGGGCCTTCCCCTGGAGTGCTCTATGAATTGATAATCAACTTCTCCTGAAGCTATGTCACTAAGAATAAAAAGAAACAATATTATGGTTGCTTTGAATACATGCAAAAAAAGGTGTTCAAAACAGAGCCAGGTGTGTCTTAGATAGTTTGGAGTAAAGGATGTAACCCAGGAAAATTGGCAGAAGACTAGGAAAAAGAAAAACAGACTAACTTGTCAAAATCTAGCATTTTTCTCTTTTTTTATTATTATTATTTTTTTTAATGTTTTTTTTTTTTATTGTTGGGGATTCATTGAGAGTACAATAAGCCAGGTTACACTGATTTCAATTGTTAGGTAAAGTCCCTCTTGCAATCATGTCTTGCCCCCATAAAGTGTGACACACACCAAGGCCCCACCCACCTCCCTCCTTCCCTCTTTCTGTTTCCCCCACCCATAACCATGATTGTCATTAATTGTCCTCATATCAAAATTGAGTACATAGGATTCATGCTTCTCCATTCTTGTGATGCTTTACTAAGAATAATGTCTTCCACGTCCATCCAGGTTAATACGAAGGATGTAAAGTCTCCATTTTTTTTATGGGTGAATAGTATTAAATGGTATACATATACCAAAGCTTGTTAATCCATTCCTGGGTTGGTGGGCATTTAGGCCGTTTCCACATTTTGGCGATTGTAAATTGAACTGCAATAAACAGTCTAGTACAAGTGTCCTTATGATAAAAGGATTTCTTTCCTTCTGGGTAGATGCCCAGTAATGGGATTGCAGGATCAAATAGGAGGTCTAGCTTGAGTGCTTTGAGGTTTCTCCATACTTCCTTCCAGAAAGGTTGTACTAGTTTGCAGTCCCACCAGCAGTGTAAAAGTGTTCCCTTCTCTCCACATCCAAGCCAGCATCTGCAGTTTTGAGATTTTGTGATGTGGGCCATTCTCACTGGGGTTAGATGATATCACAAGGTTGTTTTGATTTGCATTTCTCTAATATATAGAGATGATGAACATTTTTCATGTGTTTGTTACCCATTCGTCTGTCGTCTTTAGATAAAGTTCTATTCAAGTCTCTTGCCCATTGATATAAGGGATTGTTGGCTTTTTTCATGTGGATTAATTTGAGTTATCTATAGATCCTAGTTATCAAGCTTTTGTCTGATTGAAAATATGCAAATATCCTTTCCCATTGTGTAGGTTGTCTCTTTGCTTTGGTTATTGTCTCCTTAGCTGTACAGAAGTTTTTCAGTTGAATGAAGTCCCATTTGTTTATTGTTGTTGTTGCAATTGCCATGGCAGTCTTCTTCATGAAGTCTTTCCCCAGGCCAATATCTTCCAGTGTTGTTCCATGCTTTCTTGGAGGATTTTTATTGTTTCATGCCTTAAGTTTAAGTCTTTTATCCATCTTGAATCAATTTTTGTGAGTGGGGAAAGGTGTGGGTCCACTTTCAGTCTTTTACATGTACACATCTAGTTCTCCCAACACCATTTATTGAATAGGCAGTCTTTCCCCCAAGGTATATTCTTGTTTGGTTTATCAAAGATCAGGTGGTTGTATAATGTTAGTTTCATTTCTTGGTTTTCAATTCGATTCCAAGTGTCTATGTCTCTGTTTTTGTGCCAGTACCATGCTGTCTTGAGCACTATGGCTTTGTAGTACAGACTAAAATCTGGTATGCTGATGCCCCCAGCTTTATTTTTGTTACAGAGATCTGCCTTAGCTATACGGGGTTTTTTCCGGTTCCATACAAAACGCAGAATCATTTTTTCCAAATCTTGAAAGTACGATGTTGGTATTTTGATAGGAATGGCATTGAATAGGTAGATTGCTTTGGGAAGTATAGACATTTTAACAATGTTGATTCTTCCCATCCATGAGCATGGTATGTTCTTCCATTTGTTAATATCCTCTGCTATTTCCTTTCTGAGGAGTTCATAGTTTTCTTTATAGAGGTCCTTCACGTCCTGTGTTAGGTATACTCCTAGGTATTTCATTTTCTTTGAAACTATGGTGAAGGGAGTTGTGTCCTTAATTAGGTTCTCATCTTGACTGTTATTGGTGAGTACAAAGGCTACTGACTTGTGGACATTGATTTTATATCCTGAAACATTACTGTATTTTTTGATGACTTCTAGGAGTCTTGTGGTTGAGTCTTTGGGGTTCTCTAAGTATAAGATCATGTCGTCAGCAAAGAGGGAGAGTTTGACCTCCTCTGCTCCCATTTGGATTCCCTTTATTTCCTTGTCTTGCCTAATTGTATTGGTTAGAACTTCCAGCACTACGTTGAATAGTAAAGGTGACAGAGGACAACCTTGTCTGGTTCCACTTCTAAGAGGAAAAGCTTTCAGTTTTACTCCATTCACTAAAATATTGGCTGTGTGTTTGTCATAGATAGCTTCAATCAGTTTAAGAAATGTGCCACCTATGCCTATACTCTTCAGTGTTCTAATTAGAAAAGGATGCTGGATTTTATCAAATGCTTTTACTGCATCTATTGAGAGGATCATGTGATCTTTATTTTTGCCTCTGTTAATATGGTGGATAACGTTTATGGACTTCTGTATGTGAAACCAGCCTTCCATCCCTGGGATGAAGCCTACTTGATCATGATGAATGACTTTTTTGATGATAAGCTGTAATTTATTGGCTAGGATTTTGTTGAGAATTTTTGCGTCTATGTTCATGAGTGAGATTGGTCTGAAATTCTCCTTTTTGTTTGGGTCTTTTCCTGGTTTTGGTATCAGGGTGATGTTTGCTTCATAGAATGTGTTGGGGAAGATTCCTTCTTCCTCAATTTTTTGGAATAATTTCTGCAGTACAGGAATAAGCTCTTCCTTGAAGGTTTCATAGAATTCTGGAGTGAAGCCATCTGGACCAGGGCATTTTTTGGTTGGAAGATTTTTTATTGTTTCTTTGATCTCAGTGCTTGAAATTGGTCTGTTCAGGAGCTCTATTTCTTCCTGGCTGAGTCTAGGGAGAGGGTGTGATTCCAAATACTGATCCATTTCCTTCACATTGTTAAATTTCTGGGCATAGAGTTTCTGGTAGTATTCAGAGATGATCTCTGGTATCTCTGTGTGATCAGTTGATATTTCCCCTTTATCATTTCTGATTGAGGTTACTAGAGATTTTGCTTTCCTATTCATTAGTCTGGCCAATGGTTTATCTATTTTATTTATTTTTTCAAAAAAACAACTCCTTGTTTCATTAATTTTCTGAATGATTCTTTTGTTTTCAATTTCATTGATCTCTGATTTGTTTTCGGATATTTCGTTTCTTCTACTGAGTTTAGGCTTAGATTGTTCTACTTTTTCCAATTCCATAAGATTTCTTGTGAGATTGTTGATGTGCTCTCTTTCTGTTTTTCGAATGTAGTCATCTAAAGCGATGAATTTTCCTCTCAAAACTGCTTTTGCAGTATCCCACAGGTTTTGGTAGCTTGTGTCTTCATTGTTGTTATGCTCAAGGAAGTTAATGATTTCCCGTTTTATTTCTTCCTTCACCCATCTTTTATTCAACAGAAGATTGTTTAATTTCCATGGCTTTGGGTGGGGTCGAGCGTTTTTGTTAGAGTTGAGTTCCACCTTTAGTGCCTTATGCTCTGAGAAGACACAAGTTAAAATTTCAATTCTTCTGATCCTGTTGATATTTGTTTTGTGTCCCAGGATATGATCAATTTTGGAGAATGTTCCATGGGGTGATGAGAAGAATGTATATTCTTTATCTTAGGGATGGAGTGTTCTATATGCGTCTATCAAGCACAGTTGTTCTAGGGTCTCATTTAAATCTATTCTATCCTTGTTTGATTTCTTTTTAGAGGATCTATCCAGCTCTGTAAGAGGAGTGTTAAGGTCCCCTTTATTATGGTATTATCAGATATCATATTGCTCAGACTAAGGTCTGTTTCAAGAATCTGGGAGCATTTAAATTGGGTGCATAGATATTTAGAATTGAAATGTCTTCTTGTATTTTTCCGTTGACCAATATAAAGTGACCATCTTTGTCTTTTTTGACTTTAGTTGCTTTAAATCCACATGTATCTGAAAATAAGATTGCAACTCCTCTTTTCTTCTGAATTTCATTTGCCTGAAAAATTGTCTTCCAACCCTTGACTCAGAGCTTTAATTTGCCTTTTGAAGCCATGTGTGTTTCTTGCAGACAGCAAATGGATGGCTTGTGTTTTTTAATCCAGTCAACCAATCTATGTCTCTTCAGTGGGGAATTCAAGCCATTAACATTTATTGAGATAATTGATAAGTGTGGTAGTATTCTATTCGTCTTATTTTGTGAGAGTCCATTGCTTAGTTTTATTAGTCCATTGCATCAGTGTGGAGGTTAGGTTCTGTCCTTCAATTTCTGGGGTTTTTAATTTGCTGCTGATCCATTGTGGTGGTCAGTGTGCAGAACAGGTTGAAGTATTTCCCGTAGAGCTGGTCTTGTTGTGGCGAATTTCCTCAATGTTCGTATATCCGTAAATGATTTGATTTCTCTGTCAATTTTGAAGCTTAGCTTAGCAGGGTACAGAATTCTGGGTTGGAGATTGTTCTGTTTAAGTAGATGAAAGGTAGATGACCATTGTCTTCTTGCTTGGAAATTTTCATTAGAGAAGTCTGCGGTCACTCTGATGGATTTGCCCCTGTAGGTCAACTGGCCCTTACTCCTGGCAGCTTGCAGAATCTTTTCTTTTGTCTTGACTTTGGACAGGTTCATCGCAATGTGTCTTGGAGAAGCGTGGTTAGAGTTGAGGCGACCTGGGGTCCGATAGCCCTCTGAAATCAGTGTGTCAGAATCTTTGGTGATATTTGGGAAATTTTCTTTTATAATATTCTCTAGTATGGCTTCCATTCCTCTGGGGCATTCTTCTTCCCCTTCTGGAATTCCTATAACTCGTATGTTGGAACGCTTCATAAAGTCCCATAATTCTGACAGTGAACGTTCTACTTTCTCTCTCTTCTTTTCTGCCACTTTTACTATCTGAGTTATCTCAAAAACTCTGTCTTCTACCTCTGAAATTCTTTCTTGTGCATGGTGTAACCTGTTGCTGATACTTTCCATTGCATCCTTAAGTTCCCTAATTGACTGTTTCAGTTCCTTCAGCTCTGCTATATCCTTTTTATATTCTTCATATCGTTCATCTCTTATTTGATTCTGTTTTTGAATTTCCTTTTTTTATTTTCCACTTTATTAGCAGTTTCCTTCATTGTTTCCATCATTTCTTTCATTGTTTTCAACATGTGTATTCTCAATTCCCTTTCTGTCATTACTAACATTTCTTTATAGGTGGAATCCTCTGCAGTAGCTACCTCATGGTCCCTTGGCGGGGTTGTTCTGGACTGGTTCTTCATGTTGCCTGGAGTTTTCTGCTGATTCTTCCTCATGAGTGATTTCTTTTATCTGTTTCCTTGCCCTAATTTTCCTTTCACTTCCTCTTGCTCTTTAAGTTCTCTTGCCTGTGGAAGTTGCCGGCGGATTTAGACGGATTGAACACACGCGACCAATTGCCGGTTTTCCACAGTTTTAGTCCTCCTCTTGGGGTTCAGAAGTCTCTCGCTGACTCCCTGTATCCTCTCAGGGGTGATGATAGGCAGATCCCACCAGCCAGAGATGCCTGGAGTCCTATCTCCCCAGACTCACGGTGCCTAGATGCAAGGAAGCTGTTACTCGGCTGCCATCTTGCTGCGCCTCTCACGTATAGATCATTTTCTCTACACAATATAGTTTTCCCATATTTACCAAATTCTAAGTTGAAGTCTTGATAATACATATGTTATGTTAAAGATAAATTTTATACTGATAAAAACTTGTTTTATAAAGTTCTAAAAAGGTAAATATAGACTCAAAATTATTTACTTTCTCCTCAACATTTTCATAAAACATGACTCCAAAATAGTCACTTTGCAGCAAATCCAGATGGTCACATTCATTGTTCAACAATGCTTGTCCCTTTGAATGTTTCTGAAGTAAAAAGCAGCCTTTTTACTTTTCACGCACTAAAGATTCCTTGAGTACTCTAACTAATGAACATACTGGCAGATCTATGATATACTGTAAATTAACCTAACATATTTATTTCCCAATTTTCTGACAATATGAAGTGATTCATAATCCTTTTCACTTTACCCTTTATACCTCCCCTCCCACACATAAAAAAGCAGAAAATCTAAAGTGAAATCATAGTAAAATACCCTCTGCTTTATTGATACCAGTCCCTGTATCAAAAAGGACTAAAAAGACACTATGTGAGCAGTTCATTTACTAATGTGAAAAAAAGTACAAAAATCTGTTCAGACTGATTCCCTTTATTCCTTCAGGTGGCTCATGACATATGTGCACTGGATAGTCCCCAGGAAAATCAATCAGCTCCATTATTCAATATATCCTAAATAATTTATTCCATTGACACTTAAGTTTGATGTTTCACTTTTTGCCATATTTGTAGAACAGAATTTTCTTTGTTTTTTCCTACTTCCAAAATTAAGATTTTTATTAAATCAAGAAAAGATTCACTGTAGAAAAGTCAAGAATGGTTTTAACAGAACAAAATACACCTTTTTGCAATATATGTAGATATTAACAGCAAACTACTTCTGAGATTTGCTTTTATGTTCTTTTAGTTATTTTAAAGCAAGCATAAACAATGTGAATTAGTAGGGAAGGTACTACTATTGATGATTACACGAAGAGCTAATCCACTCTTCATCCTTTATCTGTGATTTAGAACATCTGCAAAATAGTTTATGATTCCTACTAATGAACAAATTCAGGTTTGACCAAAAAGTACCAAAACTGAGTGGCTGGTAGAATCTGTCTCATCATATCTTGTTCACCCATTATCTTTGAGAATAAGAAATAACCACCATAGAAATAGTTAATTTTGTGTGTGTGTCTGTAAAATCAGATTTTAAGTTTTAACAGTGGCTAACTAGATCAATTATCATGTAACTGTCATTTTTTAATTTTTGTGATACACAACATTTTAATCACAGGACATGAACACTTCAATACGCTATTGTTTGCCCCTTTTAGAAATTCTTAATAGAAATTCCCTCAATAACACTGGTTGTTAGTGCAGCATAATCTAGTGAAGGTTGGCAGCGATCAAGTAAACACAAATTAAAATCCTAATGTGATTTCCCATACATATGATTGGTCAAAAGTAATAAGTTTGATAACAAGATATGCTAATGATAATGTTTTAAAAACAAACTTAAATGGCTGCTGGTTACAATGAAAGTTATTGGCATATTCACTTTGGCAGTATCTGTGAAAAGTGAAGTCAAACTTCATCAATAATTTCACCACTGTCTGTATACCCTAAAGAAACTCTTGCACAGTAGACGAGGAAACATATCCTACAATTTTCACTGAAGTACCATTATTGTACATAAAGGCGGTCAGCCTCAGCAGGGGAATAAATCGTTCGGTCATATAAAGGAATACTCTACAGCTTTTAAAATGAATAAAGATCGACATATCATAAAATGATATACAGAGCAAGAAGTAAAAGATGACAATGAGATGTAGCGATGTCCCTAATATTTTATTTTGTTCAAGTTCTAAAACACACAGTAAAATAGTAATGTCTGATTAAATTTTTATGGTGGATATCAACTGTCCCTTCTATTGGTTCTATATTTTTATAGTTTTTCTAAATAATTCATGACTTTTAAGAAAAGATAGAACAAAACTAGATTTAAAAAATAAAGGACATGGGTCACTCCTGTGGTTCACTGATCAAAAAAATTTACAAATTAATAGGCATTTTGGATCATCTAAAAAGTCCTATATTCTATAGATAAAGAAATAGGCCCAGAGAGATTGAATCAATGATTCAAGGTCACTTATGATCAAGTTCAATGCTCAAAAATATAGATTCCCTAACTTTGAGGATAGGTAGAAAAAACAAAGAACATGAGGTCCGTTGACCCAAGTTCAGAAATTCGTTCTTTTCTGTTCTTTTCCCTGCATAGGAGCTGCCTTGTCCCTTCTGTCAAGGGAGGACACAGCACTTGCCCCTAGAACTTGGTGAAAATGCAAGAAGAGAAGCCATCTTTGAAGCAGGTCCTCACTAGATACCAAATTTCCTGGCTCCTTTGACTGGAACTTTCCAATCTCCAGAACTGAAAGCAATTAATTACTGCTGTTTATGAATGACCCAGGCTAAGGCATTTTGTTATGGCAGCAAGAATTAAGACAAGAATTTTCAATCCCCTTTCGCTTCTCCCTATCTTGAAACACAATTGAAATATCAAAGTGAGCACAAGAACCAAAAATCATCTGAATATATAATAAACTACTGTTCTACTTGATACACTCTAGATGTTATTACCAGGCTGAACTCTTTCATCGTTGTTAAAGTATACCTTCTATTTTTAACAAGAATGTCAAAAGTTAGAAAAAATGTTAATAGAAGACCATCTAGACCATATTTTAAACCAGAAAAATAAGTCCTATGTGGAGCAGAAGAAACAGTATCATTCTATTCTCAGGTCCATGAGCTCTAGAATCAAATTACCATGGCTACAATATTGATTCAACAACAAACTAGCTGTGAAACATGGGGCAAGTTGTTTAATACCCCTACCCATATTTGTCATGGTAACACTGCCTATACTAATGATGCCTACCTTACACAGTCTCTTAAGTATTAAATGAGATAATCCATCAAAGCATTGCAAACAGCTCTTCAGTAAACAATAGCTTTTAGTATATGTCATGTAAATGAAGTAATTTAGTTGTAAAAAGCAATAAACTCTTCTCAATGACAAAATGATAAGGTACTGAAGGCTTCCAAAATGACATTGGCTTCTGTCAACATCAGTATTATGGAATTGTGCTTTGAAGATTATTGATGTTTTCTCATTAAATGAAACTATATAAATAAGCCTGATTTTAGCTATTATCTGTCTCAAGGTAAAACATTTGGAGTTACACTTCATGATTCGGAAATACCAACCTACTACCATAAGGTCTCCTCAGGAGAAACATCTTACAGCCAGAGGTAATAATCAGAATATTTCATGACCATTCAGAACAAACACCAACCAGTACACAGGACTGGAGGACATTGTCCCTGATTATCTTAAGGGTCAGGTAATTTTGTTTGTAATGGGAATGACTTAGTTCTATTCTTTTAATACAAAAGTATGAAAAGTAGATTACAGGAACTTGGTGAAACATTCACTGTGCCATGCCATGACCACACATCACTACAGCTCTCCACTCAGCTCGGTCTCACCTCCACCTCACAGAGGTATTTGAAACCAGTTAAGAGGACCACAGTGCAGTTCATCATCTGGGTCTTCTTCCTGCCTTTTGCAGAGGCCTCTGATTTTATCTCAGTCTTTTCCGGAGAGGCAGAGCCTACTTCAGGGATCATCGTTACAGCTTATACTGCAGATGAAACGAAAGCATAAAATGGTACTTTATAAACTCTTTCAATTATAGTTTTGGCAAAGAGTGGAATTAGAAAAGGTGAGAAGGAGAATAGAAGAGAGATAAAAGGGAGAAACACACAACAGGAAGGTTCAAAAGTATAAGAGAAAATGAAGACTGTCAGTCTAACTTTCAGAATTCTGTCTGACTCACAGAACCCAAACGAGCATCACAATAGAATTCTAAATCAGGACAGTTACACCTTAAAGTGACCAAGACCATAGGTATTACTGTTCATTAGTTTCAACTAGTTATACACAATAACTGACCCCCAAAGTCCAGTTTTTATAGGATACTCATTTTTTTGTATACTTAGTATTCTTTATTCTATATGTGGTGATATGAAACTGTTATCACCAAAGTATTGAAGACTAATTTTATTGCAAATTTACACATTAAAACAAAAATCTTCCACAATGCTAGGTGTTATGGAGACAAATTTTAAATATGGTGTGTCTAATAGCAATAAAATTAAATCTATACCAAAGATGTATCATTTTGTGTTCCAGTCATATCATTTTTGCCATCACTGTTATAATGCAAAACTTAATATTCTGAGACTGGTACTCAAACTATTATCACACTTCTAAAATTTCCATCCTGTCCATCTCACTTACTCTTTTCTTTGTGCACATGATGATAAGACAAATGTCTATGGACCCTAATCCAAACCAAATGAAGGAATTCTAGAGAAGTAAAAGCATATCTAATGATTGATTTTATCTAGATTTTATCACAACTCATGGAAACAAAATTTAAATTAAATCTGAAAATAACTGGTTGGGTAAATTTACACAGGCAAAGGGACTTTCGAAGTGTGGAAACAACTGCCATAGAGAATAGGCAGGGTCTGCAGATGGCAGATCATACTTTGTTTTCTCTAGTCATAAAAGTCCTAGCACCCTGGCCAAGGAGTAATACCCTGAATATCTTCAAAAGTGCTACAAACATAGAGCTAGGTGTGATGACTCACACCTGTGGTCTCACCGAAGTATTTCTGAAAATATGTATTATATGTGAAACACAATGAAGATTACGATTACTTAGAACTACATCTCCCAAACACAACATGACGAGTTGTGCCCTCAACTACCAGGGGAGAAAAACAACACACATTTTCAAACACAAGGACTCTATAAGAACTCTGGGTCCACCTTAGTATATACACTTCTGAGCCATTCAGCAAGAAGCAGAGTGGCCAGGTTTCGGGGATTGGAGGGATGAAGGAGGAGCAGTAAGTGTTGTACCCACAGAGAGTGGAATTATAGAGAAAAGCCAGCACACTGTGTATGAACTAAGCAAGATCCTTTATTGGGCTGGCCAATCCAGAGCGGGCTCAGGCCGGTAAGTCTCTTGACCTCCTTAAAGCAGGAGTGCAAGTTTTGCTATGGCACTTCAAGTGTGTGATGGGAATCCCTAGTGTAAGCAGAATTTTACAGAAGCTAACATCTGCAAGGTTAGAGCTGGGGGAGGGCGCTTACAAGGGGGAGTGAAAAACTGCACACAGGCAGACTAGACAGACTTGTGACAGGGTTGTGATTTCACAAGATTTTGTAGCTGTCACAGGATTTTGCAGCTCTCAGCTGCTTGCTCAAGGAGCTATTTTGGTTACAAAACGGAAAGTGAGACTGCAAACTCTTAACAAAATGGAGTATGTCTGCTTCACTTGCTCAAAATGGATGGAGTTAGGGCTTCACGGTCCCCACAGGTCTTAAACCCACATCAAATTTTAATGTTTGAGTCAAACTCTAGACTCTTTTTTTTTTTTTTTTTTTGTAGAGACGGAGTCTCACTTTACTGCCCTCGGTAGAGTGCTATGGCATCACACGACTCACAGCAACCTCCAGCTCTTGGGCTTACGTGATTCTCTTGCCTCAGCCTCCCAAGCAGCTGGGACTACAGGCGTCCGCCAAAACGCCCAGCTAAACTCTAGACTCTTATTCTAAGGATATAAAATCATGTTGGGCATTAATCACCATGATTTTGATTGCAGCCAATCGAGTTTTTAGGAAATTGATGATCCAGGGTACACATGCGTCTGAGACAATACATGTACTATAGCACAAATGCCTTCTGGCTGAAGCAAGCTGGTTGTAACATATTGGGCTAAGCCCATAGTACAAGTTAGGCAAGTTCTGTTTGGAGCAAAGTAAGCTAAAGATGGTTCTAAATCTTGAGTATAATTACATACTGTGGCCAAAGAGGATTAATTGGTTAAGCTACATCCTGGGGTTTGGAGACAGCTCGCCTGTCCAGTCACATCTCCTAAAGTAAGAGGTGGGGCTACTTGGGTACAAGACGAAGGGTTCTTATCAGTTACTATGAGGGCTAACTCACATAACCCTAAATAATATGGGGGCTTGGGTTGTAGGGATAACTAACAATCAGGAGCTAACTTACGTTGAGTTACATTTAAAAGATGACGCATACCATCTAATATGCTTAGTAAAGTAAAGAGCAAGGGAATTGCTGATGTAGTTTCTTATCGGGCATGGGGATCATGAGCTCTGGATTAAAAGAGTTGAACAGTGGGTCCTATAATTTGGCTAGTGACCCCACTGGTCTCACGGGAGTCTTGGGCAGATGAACTAACTGAATTAAAACCTGAGTCACCTCAGACTGGCACATGTAGAGTTGGAGTTTCCAAGTGTGTTTCTGTCACCAGACTCAGTCATTTGGTTTTTGCACCTGGATTGAAATTGGGTTACATGTTCAAGGTGTAGGATATGCCCAGTACCTCCCTCAAGGTACCTGTGACAAGCCTCTGGTCTTTTTACAGTGACATACTTGGTATTATGAAGGGGAAAGGCACTGCTCTGTAATAGGGATGCAAGATGAGTGATGCCACATTCATGATGTACATATTTGGAGTAGCTTCTCATCAGCGCACATGATCAGGATTTTCTGTAATGGGCTGCATTATATGGGCCTAATAATTTATACAGGACAGTGTAGAAAACCGGGCCTACAGTATTCTTTTGCCAGGTTGTATTAGCTAAGACCTCCCCCTTCCTGTTAAGTGACATAAAATAAGAGGGGGAGGAAGCAAGGGTTAAGGAGAAGAGGACATGTACCCATAGGAAGTAGATTAGGATTTTTAAC
The DNA here is from genome assembly GCF_027406575.1 of Nycticebus coucang. NCBI lineage: Eukaryota > Metazoa > Chordata > Mammalia > Primates > Lorisidae > Nycticebus > Nycticebus coucang. The sequence continues at coordinate 23,900,220 of NC_069799.1, read as the reverse complement.
AGTGTTGGCTTGAGGAAGTCTTCTCCTGGGACTGCCTTCCAGTGGGTTCCACTGTCCCACGTGGTTTTCTTTACTCAGCAGTTGTGGATCCATGCTGACAAGCCGTTGACTCTCACAGCTATTGGGATAGTGAGGATGACGGTGAAAGGGCCTTTTCGCTGCAGGGTGAATCTTTCTTTCTGGGATGATTTGACATACACTTGCTCCAGGCTAGAAGGCACTTTTGGGGTCCTGGTTAGTTCCTCTGGAATCCTGGTAAGTGTCTCGAATCTGGTATTAGATGTCTGTCTGGATCTGGGAGAAGGACTGGAGATACTTTTAACGTGTATGGTTATTTATTTCTGCTAATTAAGGATCATGTACTTGGGGAAGCAGTGGGGGAGGCCTCCCATACATGTTTTCATATGGAGTAAAACCAGTGCTCTGTGGGGTACTTCTTGCTCTAAGGGTGGCTAAGGGCAGAAGCTCTGTCCACTGTCCATCAGTCTCATCAAAGAGTTTTGTTAGTTTCTCTTAGTGTCCAGTTCTTTCTTCATCTTCTGAGCTCTGTGACCAGTAGGCACAATGGAGGTTCCACCGTATACCTAGGGCTTTACTGATTTATTGGTTCAAGGCAGAAATGAACGCTGGCCGATTATCTGAGCCAATTGATAAAAGGTAGTCCATACCTAGAGATTATCTCATTTAGAAGCATTTTTGCTGTGGTTAAAGCAGTTTCATTTTGGGTGGGGAAAGCTTCTACCTACCTCTAGAAGGTGTCCACTAGCATCAGGAGATATTTATATCCTTTACTGGCAAGATGAAGTTCATTAAAGTCAATTTCCCAACTGTCTCCTGGCACATGTCCCCTGGGTGTATTCCCACAGGAAGCCTTGTTCCTACCTTGGAGTTGACTTTTTCCCAAGTGATGGATTGGGCTGCTGTGGACTAATTGGTTTTGAAAGTCCTTTAAATGCATATCTAGGTCACAGTAGCTCTTGTATCTTCTTATCTCCTAGATGGATGTTTGTTTTTGCTGGACTAGGGATCTTTCCACTGATTCTGGCAAATATATCTGGCCCCCTGGCAGTTGCAGCCCTCTGCTAGTGGTTTCTGTTGCCCCCAGGCTGCTAGCATGTTCTCTTTCTTTTTGTGAATAGTGAGGCGTGGTGATGACACTAGGATCTGGAAACAACACTCCAGTGACTGGTAGTAATTTTTGAGCTACTTGAGATGGTTCATTTTTGGCTCTGCAAGCCTTTTTTCTTGCTATTTCATTTAGGAACTCAAGGTGTTTCACCAGTATCAGAGCCACTTCTCAGGGGGTTTTCTCTGCCAGGTGGTTGTGTCTGGTCACTGGGGTGTCAGACTTCTATGGCCTTGGCAATGGAGGATAGCAACCTTCTTCGGAAACCAGAGGGTGTTTAGTAGCACCAGAATATCAGTTTTATTTTTAATAGTCTTACCAGCTGATGTCAGTAAGCCTCTCTATATATTTGTCCTGTGGAATGTGCCAAGCTGAAGGCATATCGACTGCCAGTGTAAATGTTAATGACTTTGTCTTTTCCCCATCTGAGAGCCTGTGTGACAGCAGTCAGTTCTGCTTTTTGTTCTGAGCTGTTAGTGGGAAGAGCCTGTGCCCAGAATACTTCCTTTTGTGTGGTCACTGCCACTCCTACTTTCTGGGAGCCTTCCCATACGTAGCTGCTGCCATCTGCGAATACTGTGACGTCAGCATTTGAAATGGGTGTGTCTCGCAAGTCAGTGCACCAGTGCTGGGAGTAGTCTAGGACGTCTTCACAGTTGCTCACGGGCTCTATTGAGTCATCATCTGGTATCAGTGTAGCAGGATTCAGGTTTTGTGTCTGAGTAAACTGCAGTTATGGCTGGCTGTTCAAGTAGAAGGCCTTGATATTGGGTAAGCCTGGCATTTGATATCTGGTGACCTGCAGCCCCTTGGAGCAGTGTTTCCGTGGTATGAGGAGCTGTCAAAATTAAGTCCTATCCCAGAGTTAATTTGTTCACCTCATTCACCAGTAGGGCTATGGCTGTGATGCTCACAGACAGCCTGGCCACCCAGAGGTTTCCTGGTGGAAGCATTTAAACAAATAAGCCATGGGCCACTTCCATGGCCTAAGAGTCTTGGTCAGCATACCTTTCGAAACCTCTTGTTTCATTTATAAACAGGTGGAATATCTTGGTGATGTCTGGCAAAGCCAAAGCTGGGGCTGTTATGAGGGCTTGTTTTAAAGCTTTAAAGGCCTGGTCTTTCTTGTCTGTCCGCTGGAGGGGTTCATCGCCAGCAGTAGTAGCACACAGGGGTTTTGCGGTCTTAGCCAAACCAGAGATCCACAGCCAGCAGTAACTCGCTGCCCCCAGGAATTCCTGGACTTGCCATTTGGTTGTAGGAGTTGGGGTTTTTAGGATCACTTGTTTTCTTTCTCCAGTCAGCATCCGTTGTCCTTTGGACAACATGGACCCAAGGTACATCACCTCTGTCAAGAAGAGCTGCACTTTATTTGCTAACACCATGTAACCTAGATCTTGGAGGTACTGGAGGATGTCCTGGATCATTCTAAGCAGTCTTCATAATTTGTAGCACGCAGCAGGATGTCATCAACATACTGCAAGAGAGCACAGTTCAAATACCTGTCTTTGAAGATTTTCAAGTCTTTTCTTAAGGCCTCTCAAGAGAGGGTGGGAGAGTTTTTGAAACCCTTGGGAAGCCTTGTCCAGGTCAGTTGACTGGTTATTCTGTACTTTGTGTCGGTCCATTCTGCTGGCTGGCTGGGCCAATGAGATGGAGAAGAAGGCATTCTTTGGGTCTAAGACTGTAAACACCTAGAATTCTGATGGGAGGAGACTCAAGAGAGTGTACAGGTTTAGAACTGTCAGGTGAATGGTTACCACCTGCCTTGTTTACCTCCCAGAGATCTTGCATTGGCTGGTAGTCTGACATCCCCGGCTTCTTGAGAGAAAGGACTGGTTTGTTTCAGGACAACTGGCAGGCAGTTAAGATTCAAGTTTCTAGTAGATGCCGGGCATGGGGGGGTTATCCCTTGTTGGGCTTGCTGGCTTATCGGGTACTGCCAGACCCAAACCAGGGAGTCTCCAGCAAGGGGCTACAGTACATACAAGTGGGGGATGGTGCCTGGCAAGCCCAGGGGGATTTGATTCTGCCCACACTAAGGGGAAGTCTTTTTGTAGCTGAGTCAACAGTGTGAGGGCTGCTGGTTTTGCAAACTTTGTGACCCAAATCTCTGCCCTCATGATTCCTAAACCAGTTTTCTACTCTTGAGCACACCTGACATTGGGACATTTCATAAAGGCCAGGTTATCAACTTGAATTTGCTCTTCTAACCAACTCAGTTGCTTACAACATTCAGGGATGTCCTCATGAGAAGACTTACACCACTCCTTTATTCCTGTAGTCATATTTGGAGAAGTGATTGATTACTCACTTGCCAACTGGGAAGGCAAAAGTTGAATATATTACCAAGGAGAAAATCTCACCAAATAAGGTATTAATGTGATTGGTGAAGGCAGAATGGGGACCAAAGACACCACTCTTGGCAGGGGAGGGCACCCTCAGACAAAGACAATTGAAAAGGAAGCTGAAGGAGTCAGAGCAAAGAAAAGTCAGCTATTTTACCTTTAAGCTAGTCATTGTTCAATTTCTTGTATGGACATGTTTCTGGCCTTTCCTGACTTATTGGGGATACAACTTACTCCAATACCCTGCTGATTTGTGAACACTCTAAGGAATGTAATGGTCATAAAGGAGACTAGGACAAGACCTAGAATAGATACCCCTTCTAGGTTTTTTCCTGCTCATTAAACAGACAGAACCGATACCCCTTGTGGAGATTTGCATTGCTAGGTCAGAGACCAAGGGAACAGCTTGAGCCCTGAGATATGGGCATGAACTTTTAACATCTCTTATATCAGAGGAAACTCCTCTGTGGTGGTGATGAGAGGAAAATGCCGCTCTCCCACTGATTTCTCATAGGAGATCCACAGCAGTGGTGTTTCACTCCACAGAGAACTGGCAGAGCTTAACACCTCCCTAGGAATCTGTGTGTGTGACTTCAGACAGGAGGCTTCCTCCGTAGAAGACTTAAGTTTCAGATGCTCAAGTTCCAAAACTGCTCAAATCTTTGACGTTATTAATAATAACAATAGGAGCTGATAAGCTCACTCAGAGAAACTGCTGGTGTCTTTTTTCCCTCCCTCAGCTTACCAGCTGGGCAGATAGAGTTCAATAAAAGCTATGTGGAACAAAGACTTGGGGCCACTCGCCAGAGCCCATGAACAGGAGGTGGTCCACTGAGCTCCCACCTTTGAAAATTATATTCTGTGTCTCATTTCTCTTTCTTTATTGTCATTTCTAACTTTATATTTCTTCCATCGGTAGTGCCACTTGCATAGGTTTTAGCGAACTTTGTCCGCAGGGTGGACAACAATTGACACTTACACCAGCCTGCTTCTTGGTTTTCCCTTTTGAAGACCAACCTTCCCAAACATCATTTAGTTCTCCCTGCCTCAGGCCTGGACCCTTTTGGGAACCTTCACATCATCAGTCTGACCAAGATACACATTTTATATCCAAGGTCATATAATAGTAAGCACTGGGGAATTGCATTACCTGGGCCTTTCACCTTCCATATCAGCAAATGCTATGAGCTAATAAAAGAATGTACAGGCTGATAAAGAAATATTTAATTCAGGATCATGTTTTTACATTCTTATTCAGTCTAGGTTTTGGTAACTATTCTTATTGGTGGCAACTTACACAGACTCTTTCTGAGGGATGGTAGAATACATTGAGGAAAACTACAGGAAGGTAGATACAATTTAAACTTCTTTAAAAGGAACGGGATGGGATCTGGTAATGCCATGGGAACTCCTTACAGTTTCTCACATTCATATGCACCCTTGGGTTAAAACCCCCACCGTATTATGTTAAAACCACAGTAGAAAATCATGCCCTATTTAGGAAAACTCCTATTTAATAGTCTTATTAGTAGGTATATACTCAACAAGAAAGCAAAAATCTGTCAGAAAACAAAGTGGTTAAGTGCGGAAACTAAGAAGGAAACATTGAAAAGATGCCCCTTATAGAACTTTAATTTTACAAAATGTAGCTTCACATAATTGGGAGAGATTCAGTGTTACTTCTGTACTGAAAAAAACTGAGGCTGGCCAAGTGATCCTTAACTGGTATCAGAGGGCTAGGCCGAGAACAGAAGAAAAATCTGACATGCCAGAAAGCCTGGGAAGAGGAGGAAGGAGTTAATTTGAAGAGTTAGAAAAGGCTTTGAAAAGCTTTCGTGTATTCTTGAGACTATGAAATGAAAAGCTCAGATCCAGGGAGGGACACATGATCTTACAAGTTTTGGAAAAGACCTAATAAAGACCTAATTTGTCATGTTTAGCTGAACTTCCTTCTCTGCGTAACAGAAATCGAAAGCAAAAGAGAAATTGTTAACTGCTTTTGTGATGTTAAAGGTATAGCCCATCATAAAGCTAGAGCACTAGAGTTTAACAGCAAGACTTTTGTGACCACTCAAAATAAAGATTATAGAAAGATCAGAATAATCAGAATAAGTAAATAATTGCAACCCATAACAGGAACAACAAAGAATGGGGGATAATCTGATTTCTAGAGATACCATATTATACTATTCAAATAGCCATTTTCAACAATAAAAATTGACTTACGCCAAAAAAAAAAAAAACCAAATATGTGTCATTTAAAGGAAAGAAAAAAATGTAAGATAGCTTCTTCAGGAAAAGAAGACATTGTACTTACTGAACAAAGTTTTAAATTCACTGTTGTAAGCATATTTGAAGAGCTAAAGAAAGCTATTGACAAAAAGTAAAGAAAATGAGTAGAACATTATTTTACCAAGTAGAGTATATTAATAAATAAATAGAAATTTTGAAAAGTCAAACCAATTTGTGAACAGAAAAGTATAAAAACTATAATAAAAAAAAATATTTAGTGGGGTTTAACTGAAGGTTTGAGCAGGCAGAAGAGTCCATGAACTCAACAAAAGGTAATCACAACAGTATACTAAAAGTCAATTAAACACAACAGAAGGAAGTAATGGAGAAGTGGGGAAACAAAACTCCCAGATTCCCTAGTTATCACCAAGGTTGAAATAGTTCAAGGTATCAAGTTGACATTTGTGGTACATCACCTAGAATGAAGTCCTCTATGATATTACATTCTGCCTTGACATCTGGAACTAAGAAGGTTTCAAATGCTCTAACTGCAAATTTCTCAACTCTTTGGATAACTTCTTCTAGCCAGTAATCAGGGAACCACTGTTTTTCTTAATTCCTTAGATGAATATTTTTGCCATACCACAGATTTTTTTTTTTAACAAATCAATCAAATCTTGCTGCAGAAAGTAGGAGTTACCTCACCCTCTTGATACTTCAAAACCTCTTCTCACAGTCCCTAATTATTCACTCTGCTCCCAAGTGTTACCCCAGTGTGGTTCTACATAGTGTCCAGTATCTTTCTCCACAGCAGGAGATGCTATATAATTAATAACCTACTGCTAATGTTATCTGTTTGATGCCAGATGTCACGTGTCCTTAACCCTAGAAATCAATTCCTTCCTCCTCAAGGTGGTAAATAGAAGGTAAATAAGAAAGCACCACCTAAGTATTGTGGGGCAGGAGCGTAAGGGAGAGCTCTATCCATGGTTTCCTTTGATGCAAAGACCATGGGGATGCAGTGATGGATTAAACCTATCTTGAAGGATGAGAATGGAAGTCACAATCCTGTTCAATGTTTCTCTAGAAACATTGGGAGAAGCCAGGCCTCAATATATCAGGTTGGGGATGAAAGACAGAGTTTATCCTATATTTTATGTGGCCCTAAACAGTGAAAAAGATCAAGTCTTATTCACATGTGGTCTTTGCCAGAATGTGAACACATATGGGCAGATTATTGCTGTCTACATAGGCCATTCTTAGCTCCTTTGGCTAGAGAGAGAGCAGTTTATGATATATATATATATACACACACACATATCTATAGATATATATCTATTATTTTTGTCTTTTTTAAATCTGTTTTATTTCTCAGATTGCAGCATTCTTCATAACTAGATCAGAATATAGAGATAATTAAACAAAAAGAAAAATAAAACAAAAAATATCCAGGGAAGTGGTTCTGAGAACAGGGCTATTTTTCTAAGCAAATCAACCTTCTTTACCATAACCTTCAGAGTCTTTTGACTGATGGTTTATATATTTTTATAAGCCTCATGCTATGAGTTTTGAGAATAGAGCTGAGGTTGCTTACTCCACTTTGTCTAGAACTAAAGCTTTTGGGGTCTGAAGGAAGTTTTGAGGATTTGAACTCTATTCTTACTTAGTGGAGCTGCAATTGCACCTCTATAGTTCATGCAGTGCTGGGATTCCATCTGTTCTTGTACCTTCTAAACTGCTACCGAGCCCTGGCCCCTTGGATATCTCCACACCTGTGCAACATGTAGGGTAACTACACTTACCCTGGACTGAAAGGGAGAATGTATGTAGAATTTGGAGCTCACCTCCTATGTATTTCTCTTATATTGGCTATCTCTACATTTCAGTCTCTCAGGAAACCCTGAAATGAATGCTTTTCTGTAAACGAAAACTCTGGGCTTTCTGGCACCATATAGATTGAAAGGAAAAGGGGAATGTAGAAAACGTGAATCACATGATCGAAAGTTGATTGAAATATGGTCATAATGTATTAGAAAATCTACACAGACAAAATCATTGTGGGTGAGACTTAGAGAGAGATTGATGTATAGAGGATCAAAAGAGCCATACAATTATATTTCTTCTAGGGTACTTCCTTGTGATATAATGACGTGAACCAACCTGCTTGACGTTTGGACTTGGAAGGAAGCAGAATACCAGACAATGGGACCATGCAAGATGGGCAGAGTGGGAACTCTGATTTAAGCATAGGTCAGGATCATCAATGACCAAGACTTATAAATAAATCATGGAGGTGGGGGGAGGATGTGTGGAGGGAGGGTAATTGGTGGGACTACAGCTATGATGCATCTTACAAGGGTACATGTGAAATTTACTAAATGTAGAATATAAATGTCTTAACACAATAACTCAGAAAAAGCCGTGAAGGTTATGTTAATCACGTTTGATGAAAATATTTCAAATTGTATATAAAACCAGCTCGTTGTACCCCATGATTGCATTAATGTACACAGCTATGATTCAATAAAAAAAAAAAAAGGGAAAAAAATAAATCATGGGCACAGAACCTAGAAAGAGGCCAGTGGGGATCATTTGTTTCAGCAGACACATTGAAATGTCTGATGTGGTGTTTTCCTTGTTTAGAAGGTTGGATCTCTTAGAGACTTTTCTTAATAAGGACTGAAAACCCATGAACCACACAGGACAAGTTGACATAGAAAAATTAACTCACGTAGGAACATGTTTAGAACCCAGCTGTTTCTACTCTGTTGTTTTCCAGGAAGTAGGAAAGTTCAGTTTTCCCACTGGTGATTCTCCTTTCTAATCATCCCAAAGTCAAGGTTGTTTGGCTTCTAATAGTGACATGACACTTATGAGCCTGGAGGCAAATGAGTTGATGTCATTCCTACCTTATAACTACATATTAAGAGCCTCCTCTAAAACGCATGGACTCGCTTTAAAGACTCAGCTAGGTAGTGTCTCGATTCTCATCTACATTAACAGAGCGAGCTCAAAACTGAGGTGGGTGGTGAAATAAGAAAGGATTCTCTAAATGAAGTGTTAAGAGAATTCTCTTTTCATAATATTACTTACATGTCAGTGAATTATAACTAAATACAGTAGTTCTTCAGAATCTCAAGAGGCAAAAATGTACAGATTTTTTAAAGGACTTTTAAAATTCTGTAATGTTGAATTTGTTAGATTGTGTTTGATTTTTCCTATTTTATTATTTTTTCTTAAAACTTTGCAGGTAATTAGACTTAATTTTATCCATTAAAATACCAGATTTTTGATTTAATTGAAAATTACTTATATGTGTTTCTTGATTATTTTAAGTTTGGAGGCATTTTAGTATATTCATAGTATTTTAGGACTTATTAAAATTATAAAATCACAAAACATGACATATTTTTGATAGTTTAAATTACATGTATATACTTTTTTTTTTTTGAGACAGCGTCTCACTATGTATCCCTGGTAGAGTGCGTGGCATCACAGCTCACAGTAACCTCAAATTCTTGGGCTTAAGCAATTCTCTTGCCTCCAGCCTCCTAAGTACCAGGGAGTAAAGGTGCCTGCCACAACCTCCAGCTATTTTGTTGTTGTTGTTGTTGTTGTTGTCATTTTTGTTTAGCAGGCTTGGGCTGGGCTCGAACCCACCAGCCCTGGTGTATATGGCTGGCACCCTAAACACTGAGCTACAGGTGCCGAGCAAAATTACTTATATTTTTGAAGATGACTGTGAGAATAATTTTGTTCTGGCTTGGCACCTGTAGCTCAGAGGCTAGGGCACCAGCAACATACATTGGAGATGGTGGGTTCGAATTCAGCCTGGGCCTGCCAAACTACAATGACAACTACAACCAAAACATAGCCATTCATTGTGGCAACCACCTGTAGTCCCAGCTGCTTGGGAGGCTGAGGCAAGAGAATCACTTAAGCCCAAGGGTTTGAGGTTGCTGTGAGCTTGGGATGCCAGGGCACTCCACCCAGGGTGACAGCTTGAGACTCTGTTTCAAAAAGAAAGAAAGAAAGAAAGAAAGAAAGAAAGAAAGAAAGAAAGAAAGAAAGAAAGAAAGAAAGAAAGAAAGAAAGAAAGAAAGAAAGAAAGAAAGAAAGGAAAGAAAAGTAAAAGAAATAAGTAACTTATAGCAATTTTTTTCTATTATGCCATCATACTTGCTATTAGACAATTCGTTTTCTGGCTATAATAAAACTATATGAAACTATCACTTTATGCCATCATCCAATCTCTGTAGAGTTAATGTGTACCATACAATAGAGATGGTTTTAATATTCAATATGATTTTATGTATCTCCAAAAATAAATTCACCTTTATTATTTTATTTTCTAAATAAATAACTCATAGGAAGTTTTATGTGTATTCGTTTGACTGACATAGTTTAGAGATGAGAGCATAATGATTTGACACATTTGAAAGCTAGAATAACCCATTATTAAAACAAGAAAACTCTGATTTTTTTCCATGATGTTTTCTCTGAAAGTTTCAGATTGTTGTTTACCACATTAAAACATATATTCACAAATGTGGCAAGTAAATTTTTACTTTATTATTTTTTTTTTTGAAATTCACAAGAACATGTATGAATTCATGTGAATAATGTCCTCTAGCATTTATTTTTTTTTTTTTCGAATGGAAGATAAAGAGAATGGAGTGAGAATAATTGCAGAACAGGAAGGAAATATATGATAAGTATTAATCATTTGTGACTTATCAAATTCTTAAGAAACTTAAATAGTAGAACATCTCTATTTCTATTTCTTGTTCACCTATGAAAAAGAGAACATAGGGTTCTTGTAAAGATAAAAATCTAAATTTTGTGTATTTTGAGGGAATTTTGTATGAAAAGAGGAAACTCAACTGATCCTATTGAGAATACATGGAGAAAAACAGGCACATTCCTTCAAATTTCAATTTCCAAATTGGAGATACTCAGATATATTGATGTTTTCCACAGCTGATATGATGCTCATCTTTCATTTCCTATGATTAACATACTGACAAAGGTTAAAAAAAGGTGTGCTATATAAGTTTTGGTATTCTCTTGGGTGTTTTAAGCAGGATTTTTAGTTGTGTTTAAAATTTGTATCATGGGATTTGCTACTAAATTCTCCCATGTTTTCTGTCTCTGAAATCTGCAGTGTCACTTGTTTTTCTTCTGCTTTTCCTGTGGGACAGCTAAGCATTACTTGTCATAAAATTATCAACATCTTTGTCAGCCAGCACTGTACATGCAGTTTCAACAACACTAAGTCCAATTGCTGAAAGTTAGTAGAAGCATTTTAGTTATTCAGTGATAAGTGACCATTATGTTAATTTTTTGGCACATTAACGTTTTATGATTTTTTAACCAAAACAAATTTTGTTAGAAAAGGTGTTTTATTTTTCTCTGAAATCGACACCTGTTTTTTAGATTGTCAACTATTGCCACTGAGTCTTCAAACCCCCCTACCTTGTCACTTTCGATTCTCATGGTCATTTTGTGCCATCAATGCACAGTCATAGGTCTTACAGTACTTCTTAGAGAATGAGGTATAATTCATGTGAAAATGACACTTTTGATTAGTATAAATATAAACAAAATATATTTTATTATGTAAACTGTATATTTAAGTGTACATCAGGCAGTGTGCAAAAAGCCCTACAAAAATGATGTTATTAAAACTAAAATAATTCTACACTAAAATTTGTATCATTACAGGATAAGAAAATAGATTTTAGCAAACTTCATTACTTTAAAAACATATTTATTTTAACAATCATATTAAAATAAATAAAACATTTATTTTATGCAAAATAGCACTTGCTTTCCTATAAATAGCTTCTTTCTTTAATTACAGTTCTCCTCTTCATGTCATTTTATCTGATCGAAACCCTCAGGGATGATGTTCTTTGTTTCTGGTCCATTTAATGGTTTTATCTTTCCTACCATTACCCATGAGTGTGCATGTGCTTTGGAACATAAAATAATGATTGCCTGAACTAAAATTCAGTATAACGAGGATGAACTTGTTCCATACTATGTGTCTTCTGAGGGTTGACAGGGGTCCATACTCAGCCTCTGCAGTTCATAATTGTCACTTCTCATGGTGGGAGTCAACATGTACATTCAGACTTTTAAGGAGTTAGTAGATCAGAGAGAATTCAATTTATCTTTGTAGTCCAACAAACCCATAGATGACCTCAATGCCTGTTTTCCTATTCCATTTATTATTATTCTCAGTTGCTATTACATTGCAAAACTCATAATTCTTTCTTGTTGGAGTTTGCAAATTTATAAGTAAAAATGTAGTGCAGACATTAAGGTTACAATTTTGATAAAGTTACTTTTCTTGGTGTATTAATGACACTTATTACTTGTTTGCTTTTTTCAGCTTAATAAATTTCCAAAATATGTAATGACATAATTACACTTCTTCTGTTAACCCTAATCTATGGGAACAATAATTCTTTCCTGTCTAACTTCAGCATCAAGGCCCTGAAGAGCCTCATTGGAGAAAGACACCATTTGATGATCAGGCAGATTATGAGGGCCATGAATTAAAGGGGAACATATGGATACCTCTTGGTGTTAGAAAGAAAACTTTAAAAATTTGCATTTGTTATTTATATAGGTACTTTTATTTTTTTGTATAAAGTGTGATATACTTCAAAAACACTTTAAATGCATATGTGTGTGTATATATATTATATATATATATATACACACATATATACTTTCCATATGTTAGCATGCTTTGCCTATTTGTTTTTACTAGTACTAGAATGTTGTCCCCACCATGAGAAGGCCATTATGGCTTTACATGAATATCATCCTGTACCTGTTCCATCCCTAGGGTCTTAATATGATGTTAAAATCCAATCATTCAGCTGTATATTGGTTGTAACTGTGTCTCCTTTCCTTCTTACAAATAAGGTAAATGTGTCCCTTTATTAAATTAACCTTCCAGAGAAAAAGTGAAACTGATTTAATCAACTTTACAATATCTCCTATGTAAACTTATATGTATCATGTGTGTTAGGGCAATGTTTTACCACATTCATTAGTATCTGAGGATGAGCTGAAATTATTAACTCTAAACATCTCTGCATTGCCTCACACATTTCCATTTATAGTCCAGTAAGTATAGTTGTAAATGACTTTGAAGATATAATTGTGGGGCGGCGCCTGTGGCTCAGTGAGTAGGGCGCCGGCCCCATATGCCGAGGGCGACGGGTTCAAACCCAGCCCCGGCCAAACTGCAACAACAACAAAAAAATAGCTGGGCGTTGTGGCGGGCGCCTGTAGTCCCAGCTGCTTGGGAGGCTGAGGCAAGAGAATCGTGTAAGCCCAAGAGTTAGAGGTTGCTGTGAGCCATGCGATGCCACGGCACTCTATCCGAGGGTGGTACAGTGAGACTCTGTCTCTACAAAAAAAAAAAAAAGATATAATTGTGTACTCATTAATCTCACAGTTTATATGAATGTGGTCTTTTTAATTTTTTTTTAACTAAATCATAGCTGTGTACATTAATGCAATCATGGGGTACGAGGTGCTGGTTTTATATACAATTTGAAATATTTTCATCTAACTGGTTAAGATAGCCTTAACGGTATTTTCTTAGTTATTGTGTTAAGACATTCATATTCTACATTTAGTATATTTTACATGTAGCATTGTAAGATGCAGCATAGGTGTGGTGCCCCCAATTACCCTCCCTCCACCCATCCTATCCCCTCCTCTCTCCTTTCTATCCTCTTTCCCATATTCGTGGTCTATAATTTTACTTGAGCTATAATTTCCACTTCATGGAAAGCATAATTTCAAGGGTCAAAGGAAGTTATTTGCTTCTTTGAAATGTTTTCCAACAGTATAGATTTCATGAATTAGATCCTCCATGCTGATAACCTGGTTTCATAGTAGGGCCGAGTACATTGGATACATTTTCTTCCATTCTTGAGATACTTTGCTAAGAAGAGTATGTTCCAGCTAAATCCATATGAACATGAAAGAGGTAAAATCTCCGTCTTTTTTAAGGCTGCATGATATTCCATGGTTTACAAATATCTTAATTCATTCACGGGTTGATGAACACTTGGGCTTATTCCATGACTTAGAATTATGAATTGGTCTGCAATAAACATTCTGGTGCAAATATCTTTCTTATAATGTGATTTTTGGTCTTCTGGATGTACACCTAGTAGAGGAATTGTTGATTGAATGCAGGCCTATATTTAGATCCCTGAGTGTTCTCCAAACATCTTTCCAAAAGGAACGTATTAGGTTGCATTTTCACCAGCAGTGTAGAAGTGCTTTCTTTTCTTTTCATCCACGCCAATATCTCTGGTCTTGGGATTTTGAGACATGGGCTAATCTTACTGGAGTTAGATGATATCTCAAAGTAATTTTGATTTGCATTTCTCTGATGATTAAGGATGATGAGCATTTTTTCATAGGTCTGTAGGCCATGCGCCTGTCTTCTTCAGAGAAGTTTCTCTTCAAGTTCCTAGCCCACCCCGAGATGGGATCACTTGTTCTTTGTTTGCTAATACATTTGAGTTCTCTGTGAATTCTGGTTATTAAACCTTTATCGGAGACATAACATGCAAATATGTTCTCTCATTCTGAGAGCTGTCTTCTTGCTTTATTTACTGTGTTCTTGGCAGTGCAGAAGATTTTTAGTATGACCAGGTCCCAGAAGTGTATTTTTGCTGCTGCTTCAATTACCTGGGGGAGTCCTCCTCATAAAATATTCTCCCAGGCCAATTTCTTCAAGAGTTTTTCCTGCACTTTCTTCTAGTATTTTTATAGTTTCGTGTCTTAAGTTTAATCCACTGAGAGTCTATCTTAGTTAATCTTTAATCCAGTGAGAGTCTATCTTAGTTAATTAGTTAATGATGAAAGGTTTGGGTCCAGTTTCAGTCTTCTACAGGTCGCCAGCCAGTTCACCCAGCACCATTTGTTAAATAGGGAATCTTTTCCCCATTGAATGTTTTTAATTGGCTTGTCAAAGATCAAATAATGGTAAGTTGCTGGGTTCATCTCTTGGTTCTCTATTCTGTTCCATACATCTACCTCTCTGTTTTTGTGCCAGTACCATGCTCTTTTGAGCACTATCGATTTTTTTTTTTTTTTTTTGTAGAGACAGAGTCTCACTCTATGGCCCTCGGTAGAGTGCCGTGGCCTCACACGGCTCACAGCAACCTCCAGCTCCTGTAGAGTGCCATGGCCTCACACGGCTCACAGTAACCTCCAACGCCTGGGCTTCATCGATTCTCTTGCCTCAGTCTCCTGAGTAGCTGGGACTACAGGCGCCCGCCACAACGCCCGGCTATTTTTTTGGTTGCAGTTCGGCCGAGGCCGGGTTTGAACCCGCCACCTTCGGTATATGGGGCCGGCGCCTTACCGACTGAGCCACAGGCACCGTCCGATCACTATCGATTTATACTATATTCAGAGGTCTGGTAGTGTGACTCTTCCTCCTTTGTTTTTATTTCTGAGTAATGTATTGGCTATTTGAGGTTTTTTTCGGATTCCATATAGAATGAAGTATTATTTTTTTCGAGATCTTTAAGATATGTGAGCAGAGCTTTAATAGGGATTGCATTAAAATTGTATATTGCTTTGGGTAGTATGAACTTTTTTTTTTTTTTTTTGTAGAGACAGAGTCTCACTTTATGGCCCTCAGTAGAGTGCCGTGGCCTCACACAGCTCACAACAACCTCCAACTCCTGGGCTTAAGCGATTCTCTTGCCTCAGCCTCCCGAGCAGCTGGGACTACAGGCGCCCGCCACAACGCCCGGCTATTTTTTGGTTGCAGTTTGGCCGGGGCCGGGTTTGAACCCGCCACCCTCGGTATATGGGGCCGGCGCCCTACCAACTGAGCCATAGGAGCCACCCTAGTATGAACATTTTAACAATGTTCATTCTTTTTAGCCATGAGCATGGTATGTTTTTCCATTGTTAACATCTTCAGCTATTTTTTTTCTTAGAGTTTCATAGTTCTTTTTATAGAGATCATTCACGACCCTTGTTAGGTACACTCCCAAATATTTGATCTTCTTTGGCACTACTGTGAATGAAATAGAGTCCCTGACTGTTTTTTTTTTTAGCATGACTATTGTTGGTATATACAAAGGCTATAGATTTATGAGTGTTAATTTTGTAACCTGAGATGCAGCTCTATTCCTCAATCACTTCTAAGAGTTTTGTAGAATAATCCTTTGTGTTTTTGAGGTATACAATCATATTATCTGCAAAAAGTGAAAGTTTGATCTCTTCTGACACTATAAGGATACGCTTGTTTGCCTGTATTACCTAATTGTGATGGCTAAGTCTTCCAGTACAATGTTAAAGAACAGTGGAGACAATGGGTAACTTGCCTGGTTCCTGATCTGAGTGGAAATGATTTCAATTTAACTCCATTCAATATGGTATTGTAGATGGCCTCTATCAGTTTAAGAAATGTCCCTTCTATTCCGATTTTCGTAAGTGTTCTAATCATGAAATGATGCTGGATATTATCAAAAGCTTCTCCTGGATCAATTGAGAGACCCATATGGTCTTTGTTTTCTAATTTGTTTATGTGATGAATTACATTTATGGATTTAGGTATATTGAACCAGCCTTGAGACCCTGGGATAAAACCCACTTGGTCATGGTATATAATTTGTTTGATGTGTTTCTGGATTCTGTTTGCTAAGATCTTGTTGAATATTTTTGCATCAATATTCATTAGTGATATTGGTCTATAATTTTCTTTTCTTTTCCTGGTTTGGGGACCAAGGTGATGTTTGCTTCATAGAATGTGTTGGATAGTATTCCTTCTTTTTCCATATTTTGAAAAAAGTTGAGTAATATAGGTAGTAGTGCCTCTTTAAAGGTTTGGTAGAATTCTGTTATGAAGCCATCTGGTCCCAGGCTTTTATTTTTAGGGAGATTGTGTATAGTTCATGCTATTTCAGAACTTCATGAAGGCATGTTCAACATTTCCAGTTCATTCTGGCTAAGGATAGGCAGGTGGCATGCTTCCAAGTATTGGTCTATTCTCTTCAGATTTTTGTAGTTCTGAGAATAGAGTTTCTTGTAATCTTCATAAAGGATTTTTTGAATTTCTGAGGAGCCTGTTGTTATTTCATCTTTACCATTTGTAATTGATAAAATTAGATATTTTACACTTTTTTTCCTGGTTAGATTAGACATAGGTTTATCTATTTTATTGACCTTTTCAAAAAAACAACTTTTAGCTTTAATGATTTGTTGTATAATTCTTTTGTTTTAAATTTCATTTAATTCTGCTCTGATTTTGGTTATTGCTTTTTTTCTGCTGGGTTTAGGATTTGAATGTTCTTCCTTTTCTAGTTAATTGAGATGTCCTATTAAGTTGTTGACTTCCTCTTTTTCTTTTCTCTTGAGGAAGGCTTCCAGTACTATAATTTTTCCTCTTAAGACTGCCTTTTCGGTATCCCAGAGGTTGTGATAATTAGTGTCTTCGTTATCATTTTGTTCCAAAAATTTAGTAATTTCCTTCTTATTCTCGTCTATGACCCAGCTATCATTTAGCATAAAATTATGTAGTTTCCATGTTTTTGTATGACGATGCAGATTACTTTTGTTATGGAGTTCAACTTTTATTACTTGATGGTTCAAGAACATACAAGGAATAATTCCTATTTTTTAAAATTTCCTGAGCTTAGACTTGTGACCTAAGATGTGATCAATTTTGGAATATGTTCCCTGGGCTGATGAGAACAATGTGTATTCAGTTTTTTTGAAATGAAATGTTCTATAGATGTCTCATAAATCCAACTGTTGAATGGTTAAGTTTAAGTCTAAAATTTCTTTGCTTACCTTCTTTTTGGAGGATCTATCCAGCCCTGCCAAATGAGTATTTCAATCTCCAACTGTTATGGAGTTGGAGGAAATCAAATTGTTCGTGTCTGTTAGAGTGTCTCTCATAAATTGTGGAGCATTCTTGTTGAGTGCATAAATGTTAATAATTGAAATCTCATCATGTTGAGTGTTACACTTAAAAAATATGAAGTACCATCCTTATCCTTCCTTAATGTTGCAGGTTTAAAGGCTATTGTATCTGCAAATAATATTGCAAAACCTGTTTTTTCTGATTTCCATTTTCCTGAAATATAGATGACCATCACTTCACCCTGAGTCTATATTTATCTTTTAAGGTAAGATGAAATTCTTATATGCAACAGATATCTGACCTGAGTTTTTGTATCCAGTCAGCCAATGTGCGTCTCTTTAGAGTACAATTTAAGCCATTCACATTAATTGAGAATATGAATAAGCCTGCTAGAATTTTGGGAATCGAGTTTTTCAAAAGTCCAGTGGACATTTTTAATCCTTTTGACACTGTGGAATTTGGAATTTGATCAAAAGTTTCTGAGTGAGTTCACTTTTGGGATGCAAGATTGGGCTGGTCATTATGGAGGATAGGTCTCAGAATATCCTGCAAACCCATGGTTTAGTTATGGCAAATTTATTCAAGATGTGAATGTCAATAAAGTATTTAATTTCTCCATCATAAATGAAACTCGGTTTTGCTGGATACAGGATCTTGGGTTGAAATTTTGTTTCAGGAGATTAAAAGTCGATGACCACCCTCTTCTAGCTTGAAAGGTTTCAGCAGATAGACTTTTAGTCATTCTAACATCCATCTCCTTGTAAATTTTAGTTTTCTTCCATCTAGCTGCTTTCAGAATTTTCTCCTTCATTTTATCTTTGGCGAAGTTAATTATAATGTGTCTAGGAGATGTCTTATTTGGGTTGAGTCATGCTGGGGTTCTGAAACTGACTGCTATCTGAATTTCAAAATCTCTTGGCATGTCTGGAAAGATCTCCTTCATAATCTCATGAAGAAAGGCCTCTGTGCCTTGCAAAGCAAGTTTGTCATGGTCAGAGATTCCTATTTGGCAAATATTGGTTTTCTTGAATCGTTCCAGAGCTCTCTGAGAGAATGATCCACTTTTGCTCTCCATTTCTCTTTCTCTTTGAGAGTTTGGGAGCGTTCAAAAGCTTTGTCTTCAATGGCATGAGACACTGGGGGCTTACTTCGTGTGGTGGGGCTAAGTGTCTCTGTCTTGTTTTTAGCTGGTCTCTGTCCTGCCCTAGTGAATCAATTACTCTGTTTTGAAGTCATAGCTGTAGAGAAATACCAGCAATTAAGTCACTCCACACCCCAAGGGCAACAACTGGAAAAGAAAAAATCAAACCTTCCCACAAACACACACCCAGGGTATAACTTTGGATAATCCTTGGGTGATTAGCCCAGTTCAAAAGGTCCAAATCAATTATCCCAGTCAGCCCTTGTCTCAGGTGGGAGAGTTCAAAAGGTCTCTGTCAACTAGATGGCAGGGGTCTCCGGTACTCCTTGAAGTCAGCAAATGAATTAGTCTGGGAAGGTTGATGCTTCCTTCCCCCCAACCCTTTCACCTCTGTCAGACCCAGTCACTGATACCCCTGCAGGCTGTGACCAAGTTCCCTCCAATGAGCAGATTCTCTAAGGGTTTGTGCCTGCCTGAGTCACAGGGAGATCTATGTCTCTTTAGGAAGGCCTCCACACTCTGCCACCATCAGGCAGGGGGAGCTGAAGCCTGACAACCTCAAGTCCTTAATGGAGGCTGGGGCAGTTCACTCAGTTCCAGCCCACCCCTGATTGATATTACTGACAGAACATAACAATTCCACCAAATTAGTTTCTGTCCCAGCTATATTTCCCTGAAGATCAGATTTTGTTTGACTTCACAGAAACTGTGACACAGCCCCATTCTGTGCCACTGCCCAGTGCTGGTGTGTCTGTCTCAGCTACAGTCTGTGCTGGGGCAGGCATGGTTAGAACTCACACTTAGCTTTTGATTTCTGCCTCTTCCCACCTGTCTTTGCCTCAGCTATTATCTCCTGAGGGCCACGTGCATCTTAGGCTCACCAAAGCAGTCCTGGCTCAGCTCCGCCCTGAAACTATACGATCTCTGAATATGTCCTGGCTGCACCTTACCCAGGCAGGTACTACCTCAGTCATACTCTGTACTTACAGGGCCTGAATTTCCATCCCAGATTTGTTCCACCAGTGGCTGGCACCAGGGAAGATGTCCAGCTTCCTCTGGTTTCCCAGAGAGTCAGGGAGTCTCTTAAAATTATCCCCAGGGGTGTGAGCCCTATTGTTCCTGCCACCACAACTGCTGCTCTGTGCTGTGAGGCACAAACTCTCCTTCTTCCATAGGGTTCCCTCAGCCTCAGTTAATCTTCTCCTTATTTTCATGCCACAGAATCAGCACAGACCAGCGACAGCACACTCCCTGTCCAACCCTCTTGAGAAAATCCCCAAGAATTTGGACTCTATGAGGGACAGGCTTTCAGACCTCGGGGTGAGAGTAGAGGGGAGTTCTGGGAGTTCATGTTTTCAGGTAGAAAATATATACTGTTTTATGCCTTGTGGGAGAGTGCCATGGCACATTTGTAAGTCCTCTTTAGGGAAGGAGTTCCAGTTTTTAGAGGGTTTCTCCCGTGGGACAAAAATAGGAGTGGATCTGAACTCTGCTTGCTTGTTTGTATAGAGTATATTGCAAGCCGTTCTCACGGGGGAGGGGACTTCCATCTGCTTGATGATGGATTTTGTACCTATTGTTTATTTCCTTGGGGTTGCATCTCACCTCAGCCGGGTTGATGTGCATTCTTCAACATTACATCTTGGCTCAGCTCCAAACCATTGGCTTACTTGCTAAACTTCTGTCCTTTAAGTCTCCATCTGGATGGTGGCCTCTGTGGAAAGCCAGCTCCAGTCAAACATTTTGCCCCCACAGTCCCTGAATGTGGTCTTTTTAAATATTTGTGCTATACAGATAAATTTTTATAAATCCTGGATTAAATTAATATGATAAATTATGATGCCTGCATCCAGGACAAATAGCATGAGACATTACTTGAAAAATTATTCAGTGAAAGTGTATAAGGGTTTTTGATAGTTGTGAAATCTTTATTAAAATTTAAACATAAGTATTTTTACTACTGAAGACACATGTTTTTTCAAGGTCTATGGGCCTATTTCTCTATTAAGTTAATTCTCAAGAAAATAAACACCCTGTGATTATTTTTATGCAAATTTATGGATATCATGAAGTAGGTGAATTCAATGTTTGGCCTCTTGGTAATGGAAAACTAAGAGATGGATTTGATAATTATCTCCTGATGTAAAGAGAGAAAACTTATAAATTTCTGAGATGAAAAGTAAACAGGGGAAGATAAGAAGTTAACAGAACTTGTGTTAAACAGCATAAAGTTCCCGTCAAAGATATAGCTCTGCTAAACCCCAGATCCTGGGAATGTATTAGGATTCATTGTAATGAGAAAATAATATTTAGATGCAGTCAACTTGACTAATCTACCAATCTGCTAATTTAAAAAGGGAGATTACTCTGTAATATCAATTTAGGTCCAAAATACCTAAAAAAAAAAAAAAAAAAAAGTGGTAGAGTGGCAAAGAATAAAAATTATCATAGGAATCCAATGTGAAAAATCTTCAACTGAATGTTTTCCAATTGTTTGTTTGGGTGAGTCTTTCCCCCATAACCAATAATTTTATTTTGTTTGGCTGAACAAATACCTTCAAGAGACCTTATATGTCTCTTATAGGTCTTGCTGATAAACAGTAAATGAGAAAATGAAGAACAGTGAAGAAATACTGTTCAACGTGGGATGCCTAGGTACAATGGGAGTTCAGATGATGGGCACCCTACAGAGACATGACTGTGGATATCTCGCACCTTTGGATGTGTTGCACCTTGACTTCCATAAATTATTTGATGTAGAAAATAACACTTAGACTATTTTGAATAATTTATAGAAGAACCTCAGGCCATTCAGATATAACTGAGTGAAACAATAATAAGAAGAAGAATGGTGATGATGACTTTGATTACTGAACAAAGAAGAACAATAATATGAGGTTCATTGTGGCTTTTTTTTCTCCCAGATATGCAAAATAGCTTTCCATTATACCATTGAGATCATCATTTTGTATTCATATTGCTACATAAAGATGCCTCTCTTTTACAAGCTAGTTTTGGGATCTCAAACAACACATTGCTCTTTTTCTCCCACATTTTCACACTGCTTCTGAATCACAGGCCTAAGCCCACAGACCTGATAACTTGCCATTTGGCCTTGGTCCACATAGTGATTCTTCTCATGGTACTGCTTTTGTTGTCTTCAGACATGTTTGAGCCATTGGATTTTCAGAATAACTTCATGTGTAAAGTCTTTTTCTATGTGAACCAGGTGATGAGAGTACTCTCTATTTGTACCACTTGCTTCCTGAACATACTTCAGGCCATCACCTTAAGCCCCAGTAGCTCCTGGCTGGTGAAGTTTAAGCATATGTTTACAAATTACATCATCTATATTTTTTCCTTCTTTTGGTCCTTCAGTTTGTCCAGTTACAGTTACTTGATCTTCTACACTGTTGCTTCTTCCAATGTGACTCAAACCAATCAGCTATATCTCAGTGAATACTGCTCATTTTCATCAATGAAGGCCATCATCAGGACCTTTCTTTCTACACTGATAACATTCAGTGATGTCTTCTGTATAAGAGTTATGTTCCTATCAAGTGTGTACATGGTGAATCTATTCTTCAGGCATCAGAGATTGTTTCAACATCTCCACTGCAGCCTCTCCCCAAGCATTTCCCCAGAGAAAAGAGCCACCCAGATTATTCTGCTGCTGGTGAGTTTCTTTGTATTCCTGTAATGGATGAACCATATTATGTCAGCATTGTCATTTCTATTATGGACAAATGAGCCAGTCATCCTAAGTATCCAGAAACTAGCAGTCAATGTCTATACCACTGTCAGTTCTTTGGTGCTAATGAGTTCTGATAAAAAGGTGACTATTATTCTGTAATATATTCAACAAAATCTTCATCCAGTTTTATAAACACAGTGATAAAAAAAATTTCTAAAAAATAGCCTCTTTTCCCTTAGTTAAATTATCCAGACAGGGGCGGCACCTGTGGCTCAGTCGGTAAGGCGCCGGCCCCATATACCGAGGGTGGCGGGTTCAAACCTGGCCCAAGACAAACTGCAACAACAACAACAAAAAAAAAAATAGCCAGGCGTTGTGGCTGGTGCCTGTAGTCCCAGCTGCTCGGGAGGCTGAGGCAAGAGAATCGCTTAAGCCCAGGAGTTGGAGGTTGCTGTGAGCTGTGTGATGCCACGGCACTCTACCCAGGGCCATAAAGTGAGACTCTGTCTCTAAAAAAAAAAAAAAAAAATTATCCAGACAGTACAGGACTTGCCACTGATTTAATTAAAAGTGGTGAAATTGCAATTTGATTATATTTGTACATGTTTAGAAACAACGTTGCCTAGGACTATGTGCTTCCTTTAGTTCAATGGCCACCTTGAGTTGATATTCACATATTATGGCTTTCCTTTTTAATTTTGTTTCTCAGATTTTATATACAAGAATATTGTATTCATTCTTAAAGTAAATTCCAAAGTTTCTGTTGGCAATCAAATCACTGTGGTTTTCTTTTGGAAATGTTTAAATTTATACTTATTTATTTAAAATATGTTAGACAGAGGGAGGCGGAGCAAGATGGCAGCCGAGTAACAGCTTCCTTGCATCTGGGCACCGTGAGTCTGGGGAGATAGGACTCCTGGAATCTCTGGCTGCTGGGGTCTGCCAATCATCACCCCTGCGAGGATACAGGGAGTCAGCGAGAGACTTCTCGACACCAAGAGGAGGATTAAAACACTGGAAAACCAACAAGTGGTTGCGTGTGTTCAATCAGTCTAAACCCGCCCGCAACTGTAAGTTCAGCAGTAGCTAGACTGCAAACCAGAAAGGCCTTACCTGTGAACTGTTTTGGTGTCTTTGGACTTGGCACTCAGTTGAACTGCCTTGGGGAGAGCCTGAGCGGAAGTGCAGAGAACTTTGGCCTTGGTCTAGGGCCCCAGTCTGAGCTGCTGAGCCAGACGGAGCTAATAGTGTTTGGCTCTGGGTCACAGGGAGCCATTGTGAGCGATCTGCCCCGGCAAGCTCCGCCCTCAGGGTCACAGAGCTAGAATTGGGTGGGAGCTGACAACCCAGCGACCAAGTAGCCTAACGGCGGGGTCTGAGCCGCCTTGAAGCCCTAACCCTCGGGGTCAGAGGGAGACCAGTTTTGACACACAGGGTAAGTGGATAGCCACATCAGCAGTGATTCCAGAGACAAGCACATCCCTGGGAAAGCTTCTGCTCAGTAAGTTAACAAGTTCAAAGTGCCTTTAAAGTGGGCTGAAGAGAGATTTAGGGTGTCTACCTGCTGGGGTTTGAGAAATTAGCAGCCTACAGTCGTATCAGAACTGTGATTAACATCTCATACCCCAGAAGACCACGTGTTGCCCAGACAAAATTCAATAACATATACATACTGCTTCGTTTTTGGTTGTATTTTTTGGTTTTTTTGGTTTGGTTGATTTTTTTTTTGTTTATTTTGATGTTGTTGATGTTGTTTTGTTTTTTAAGTTCAACCTTTTCCATACAGATCCTTTTTCTTTCTCAAATTTTCTAGTTTAATTATAATTTCCCATTACTGCCTATTTCAATAATTAGAACTTCATTTTCATTAGTGTTTCTACGGCTATTATTTGGTTTTCCACCCAATTTTATCCTGTAAAGTTTTCTGTTTCCTTGTTTTGGTTTGATTTATAGATTTTTATCTTTTCTCTCTACTTGGTAGAGGTCGGGTACTGTGTCTGATCAGGTTAGCAAAGAGCTGCTGACCTCAAGGGAACCATCCAAATGGGCACCCCCAGAAGGTGGGTTTTTTTTTAAGGTTGTATCAAAGTACCCTACTGTACACCTATATTGCTCTGTCTCTCACTTTCTGTGCCTCTCTTCTTTTTTTCAATATTCCTTTTACCCACCCCCTCACCTTTGTCTACTTTTCCTTGTTTTTCTTATTACTCAGTCCTCCCGTCTTTAATCCCTTTTTTGGTCTTCAACTTTCTCACCCTTCTTTTCCTGTAACCCTTAGTCCACATGCACGAGAACTTAAAGAGCAAGAGGAAGTTAAAGGAAAATTAGGGCAAGGAAACAGATAAAAGAAATCACCCATGAGGAAGAATCAGCAGAAAACTCCAGGCAACATGAAGAACCAGTCCAGAACAACCCCGCCAAGGGACAATGAGGTAGCTACTGCATAGGAATACACCTATACAGAAATGTTAGAAATGAAAGAAAGGGAATTTAGAATACACATGTTGAAAACAATGAAAGAAATGATGGAAACAATGAAGGAAACTGCTAATAAAGTGGAAAATAACCAAAAGGAAATCCAAAAACAGAATCAAATAAGAGATGAATGATATGAAGAATATAAAAAGGATATAGCAGAGCTGAAGGAAATGAAACAGTCAATCAGGGAACTTAAAGATGCAATGGAAACTATCAGCAACAGGTTAGACCATGCAGAAGAAAGAATTTCAGAGGTAGAAGACAAAGTTTTTCAGATAACTCAGATAGTAAAAGAGGCAGAAAAGAAGAGACAGAAAGCAGAGTGTTCACTGTCAGAATTATGGGACTTTATGAAGCATTCCAACATACAAGTAATAGGAATTCCAGAAGGGGAAGAAGAATGCCCCAGAGGAATGGAAGCCATCCTAGAGAATATTAGAAAAGAAAATTTCCCAAATATCACCAAAGATTCTGACAAACTGCTTTCAGAGGGCTATCGGACACCAGGTCGCCTCAACTCTAACCAAGCTTCTCCAAGACACATTGTGAAGAACCTGTCCAAAGTCAAGACAAAAGAAAAGATTATGGCAAGCTGCCAGGAGTAAGCGCCAGTTGAACTACAGGGGCAAATCCATCAGAATGACTGCAGACTTCTCTAATGAAACTTTCCAACCAAGAAGACAATGGTCATCTACCTTTAATCTACTTAAGCAGAACAATTTCCAGCCCAGAATTCTGTACCCTGCTAAGCTAAGCTTCAAAATTGACGGAGAAATCAAATCATTTACGGATATACAGACATTCAGGAAATTCGCCACAACAAGACCAGCTCTACAGGGAATACTTCAACCTGTTCTGCACACTGACCACCACACTGGATTAGCAGCGAAGTAAGAACTCAGAAATTAAAGGACAGAACCTAACCTCCACACTGATGCAAAAGATAAAACTAAGCAATGGACTCTCACAAAATAAGACAAATAGAATACTACCACACTTATCAATTATCTCAATAAATGTTAATGGCTTGAATTCCCCACTGAAGAGACATAGATTGTTTGACTGGATTAAAAAACACAAGCCATCCATTTGCTGACTGCAAGAAACACAAATGGCTTCAAAAGACAAGTTAAAGCTCTGAGTCAAGGGTTGGAAGACAATTTTTCAGGCAAATGGAATTCAGAAGAAAAGAGGAGTTGCAATCTTATTTTCAGATACATGTGGATTTAAAGCAACTAAAGTCAAAAAAGACAAAGATGGTCACTTTATATTGGTCAAGGGAAAAATACAACAAAAGACGTCTCAATTCTAAATATTTATGCACCCAATTTAAATGCTCCCAGATTCTTGAAACAGACCTTACTCAGTCTGAGCAATATGATATCTGATAATGCCATAATAACAGGGGACCTTAACACTCCTCTTACAGAGCTGGACAGATCCTCTAAACAGAAATTAAACAAGGATATAAGAGATTTAAATGAGACCCTAGAACAACTGTGCTTGATAGACGCATATAGAGCACTCCATCCTAAAAACAAAGAATATACATTCTTCTCATCACCCCATGGAACATGCTCCAAAATGATCATATCCTGGGACACAAAACAAATATCAACAGAATCAAAAGGATTGAAATTTTACCTTGTATCTTCTCAGACCATAAGGCACTAAAGGTAGAACTCAACTCTAACAAAAATGCTCGACCCCAATCAAAGGCATGGAAATTAAACAATCTTCTGTTGAATAACAGATGGGTGCAGGAAGAAATAAAACAGGAAATCATTAACTTCCTTGAGCATAACAACAATGAAGACACAAGCTACCAATACCTGTGGGATACTGCAAAAGCAGTTTCGAGAGGAAAATTCATCGCTTTAGATGCATACATTCGAAAAACAGAGAGAGAGCACATCAACAATCTCACAAGAGATCTTATGGAATTGGAAAAAGAAGAACAATCTAAGCCTAAACTCAGTAGAAGAAAAGAAATATCCAAAATCAAATCAGAGATCAATGAAATTGAAAACAAAAGAATCAATCAGAAAATTAATGAAACAAGGAGTTGGTTTTTTGAAAAAATAAATAAAATAGATAAACCATTGGCCAGACTAATGAATAGGAAAGTAAAATCTCTAGTAACCTCAATCAGAAATGATAAAGGGGAAATAACAACTGCTCCCCCAGAGATACCAGAGATCATCTCTGAATACTACCAGAAACTCTATGCCCAGAAATTTGAAAATTTGAAGGAAATGGATCAATATTTGGAATCACATCCTGTCCCTAGACTCAGCCAGGAAGAAATAGAGCTCCTGAACAGACCAATTTCAAGCACTGAGATCAAAGAAACAATAAAAAATCTTCCTAACAAAAAATGCCCTGGTCCAGATGGCTTCACTCCAGAATTCTATCAAACCTTCAAGGAAGAGCTTATTCCTGTACTGCAGAAATTATTCCAAAAAATTGAGGAAGAAGGAATCTTCCCCAACACATTATATGAAGCAAACATCACCCTGATACTAAAACCAGGAAAAGACCCAAACAAAAAGGAGAATTTCAGACCAATCTCACTCATGAATATACATACGAAAATTCTCAACACAATCCTAGCCAATAGATTACAGCTTATCATCAAAAAAGTCATTCATCATGATCAAGTAGGCTTCATCCCAGGGATGCAAGGCTGGTTTAACATCCGCAAGTCCATAAACGTTATCCACCATATTAACAGAGGCAAAAATAAAGATCACATGATCCTCTCAATAGATGCAGAATAAGCATTTGATAAAATCCAGCATCCTTTTCTAATTAGAACACTGAAGAGTATAGGCATAGGTGGCACATTTCTAAAACTGATTGAAGCTATCTATGACAAACCCACAGCCAATATTTTACTGAATGGAGTAAAACTGAAAGCTTTTCCTCTTAGAACTGGAACCAGACAAGGTTGTCCTCTGTCACCTTTACTATTCAATGTAGTGCTGGAAGTTCTAGCCAATACAATTAGGCAAGACAAGGAAATAAAGGGAATCCAATTGGGAGCAGAGGAGGTCAAACTCTCCCTCTTTGCTGACGACATGATCTTATACTTAGAGAACCCCAAAGACTCAACCACAAGACTCCTAGAAGTCATCAAAAAATACAGTAATGTTTCAGGATATAAAATCAATGTCCACAAGTCAGTAGCCTTTGTGTACACCAATAACAGTCAAGATGAGAAGCTAATTAAGGACACAACTCCCTTCACCATAGTTTCAAGGAAAATGAAATACCTAGGAATATACCTAACGAAGGAGGTGAAGGACCTCTATAAAGAAAACTATGAACTCCTCAGAAAGGAAATAGCAGAGGATATTAACAAATGGAAGAACATACCATGCTCATGGATGGGAAGAATCAACATTGTTAAAATGTTGATACTTCCCAAAGCAATCTACCTATTCAATGCCATTCCTATCAAAATACCAACATCGTACTTTCAAGATTTGGAAAAAATGATTCAGCATTTTCTATGGAAGTGGAAAAAACCCCGTATAGCTAAGGCAGTTCTGCGTAATAAAAATAAAGCTGGGGCATCAGCATATCAGATTTTAGTCTGTACTACAAAGCCATAGTGGTCAAGACAGCATGGTACTGGCACAAAAACAGAGACATAGACACTTGGAATCGAATTGAAAACCAAGAAATGAAACTAACATCTTACAACCACCTACTCTTTGATAAACCAAACAAAAACATACCTTGGGGGAAAGACT
The DNA here is from genome assembly GCF_027406575.1 of Nycticebus coucang. Lineage (NCBI taxonomy): Eukaryota > Metazoa > Chordata > Mammalia > Primates > Lorisidae > Nycticebus > Nycticebus coucang. The sequence continues at coordinate 23,871,517 of NC_069799.1, read as the reverse complement.
CCGTATTCAATAAATGGTGTTGGGAGAACTGCATGTCTACATGTAAAAGACTGAAACTGGACCCACACCTTTCTCCACTTACAAAAATTGATTCAAGATGGATAAAGGACTTAAATTTAAGGCATGAAACAATAAAAATCCTCCAAGAAAGCATAGGAAAAACACTGGAAGAGACTGGCCTGGGGAAAGACTTCAGGAAGAAGACTGCCATGGCAATTGCAACAACAACAAAAATAAACAAATGGGACTTCATTCAACTGAAAAGCTTCTGTACAGCTAAGGAGACAATAACCAAAGCAAAGAGACAACCTACACAATTGGAAAGGATATTTGCATATTTTCAATCAGACAAAAGCTTGATAATTAGCATCTATAGATAACTCAAATTAATAAACATGAAAAAAGCCAACAATCCCATATATCAATGGGCAAGAGACTTGAATAGAACTTTCCCTAAACATGACAGACGAATGGGTAAAAAACACATGAAAAAATGTTCATTATCTCTATATATTAGAGAAATGCAAATCAAAACAACCCTGAGATATCATCTAATCCCAGTGAGAATGGCCCACATCACAAAATCTCAAAACTTCAGATGCTGGTGTGGATGTGGAGAGAAGGGAACACTTTTACAGTGCTGGTGGGACTGCAAACTAGTACAACCTTTCCGGAAGGAAGTATGGAGAAACCTCAAAGCACTCAAGCTAAACCTCCCATTTGATCCTGCAATCCCATTACTGGGCATCTGCCCGGAAGGAATAAAATCCTTTTATCATAAGGACACTTGTACTAGACTGTTTGTTGCAGCTCAATTTACAATCGCCAAAATGTGGAAATAGCCTAAATGCCCACCAACCCAGGAATGGATTAACAAGCTGTAGTATATGTATACCATGGTATACTATTCAGCTATTAAAAAAAATGGAGGCTTTACATCTTTCGTATTAACCAGGATTGAAGTGGAAGACATTATTCTTAGTAAAGCATCACAGGAATGGAGAAGCATGAATCCTGTGTACTCAATTTTGATATGTGGACAATTAATGACAATTAAGGTTATGGTGGGGGAGGAAAAGCAGAAAGAGGGATGGATTTAGGGGAGTGGGGCCTTGGTGTGTGTCACGCTTTATGCGGGCAAGACATTATTGCAAGAGGGACTTTACCTAACAATTGCAATCAGTGTAACCTGGTTTATTGTACCCTCAGTGAATCCCCAACAATAAAAAATATATATATATATGTTAGAAAAATATCAAATTTAACTGAAGAATATTTCTTTCAACATTCTGAATATTTATTTGTCTATTTTTCTAGCTCTCTACAAACTGTGCATAGTTTGCTCTTACCTTTGTATATGATCTCTCTCTGTCACTATGCTGACGTACTTTTCCCCCTTATTTTAGGGTTATGCAGTTTGTCCAATACTTATTTTTTTAATTTTGAATTATTAGGAGATTACATCAATTAGATTACATTGTATGTATTTGTAAGGCAATGTCAGAGTTGTAGTTGAGTTCTTCCCCCAGGCAGTATGCCATTAAGTGGAAACTTACCAAACCCACTCCACCCTCCCTAATCTTAAATTTAATTGTGTTTTTTCTCGTGGACTTATAGTTATTAATCCACTAGTTTCCATTTAGTATTGAGTACATGGGATGCTTCTTCTTCCTTACATTTTTGTTTTTGTTTTTTACCTCTTCCATCATTGAGATATTTTAGCAGCATGCTCTCCAAATCCATCCAGGAAAATACAAAAGATGGAAAGTCTCCATCATTTTATGATTGAATAATATTTTATGATGTACATATACCACAGTTTATTAATCTATTTGTGAGTTGATGGGCACTAGGATTGTTTATACATCTTGGCAATTGTGAACTGAGTTACTATAAACATTTTAGTACAATTGTCCTGATGGTAAAATGATGTATTTCCTTCTGGGTAGATACCTAACAATGAAATTGTGGGATAAAAGAGAATATCTACTTTTGTTTCTTTGAGGATTCTTCATACTTCTTTCCAAAATGACTGTACTAATTTGCAATCCCAACATCAGTGCATAAGTGTTCCCTTCTCTCCACACTCATGGCACCTTCTGATTGATACAGGCCATTCTCACTGGGCTTAGGTGATATCTCAAAGTCGTTTTAATTTGCATTTCTCTGATAATTATGGATTATGAAGAATTTTTTCATGTGTTTCTTGGTCATTTGTCATTTCTCTTGGGAAAAAGTTCTGTTCATGTCTCTTGAACAAAAAAGTCTTTACTACCCAAAGCAATCTACAGATTAATTCAATCCCCAATTAAATATCAATGTCATACTTTGAAAAACCTGAAAAAGTAGTTCTTTTATATGGAAAAAGCCTGAATACACAAGTTGAGTCTATGAAATAAAAACAAATCTGGAGGGTGGCACTTGTGACTCAAGGGAGTGGGGCACCATCCCCATACACCAGACGTGGCGAGTTCAGACCCAGCCCCAGACGAAGACTGCAAAAAAAAAGAAAAAAAATCTGGAAACATCACATTACCAGCCTTCAAGTTATACTACAAGTCTATAGTGATCAAAATAGCATGTTACTGGCATAAAAATAGAGACATAGATCTGTGGTACATTACAGAGAACATAGAAATGAAACCAGCCTCATATCAACAGCTCATCTTTGATAAACCAAACAAATGCATACACTGGGGAAAAAAATCCCCATTTAATGAATGGTGCTGAGAGAACTGGTTAGTCCCATGTGAAAGACTGAAACTGAAATTGTACATTTCATCACTTACAAAAATTAACTCACACTGGATAAAATATCTAAATCTAAGACATGAAATACTAAAAACTCTGGAAGAAAGTGGAGAACATATTTTTAATTATATTAGCCCAGGGAAGTATTTATGAAGAAGACCTCAGTGGAAAATTCAGCAACAACAATAAAAAAGTAAATAAATGGGACCTGATCAACTAAAAAGCTTCTGCGCAGCTAAGGACACAATCAACAAAACACACAGAAAACTTTCAGAAGGATAGAAGATATTCTCATGTTACATATTTGACAAAGGGCTAATCAGAATTTACAAAGAACTCAAGCAAATAAACAAGAAAAGAACAAATGGCCCCATTAATCATTGGTCTAATACTTATTTTAAACATTTTTAAGAGAATGTATAAAAACAATATATGTTTCACTGAATATCTTTCAATGTCTTTAGATATTCACTAAGAAACATTTAAAAGAGTTGTTTGGAGCCCATTGCTAAGTGATTAGGATGCCAGCCACATACACCAGGGGTGGCGGATTCTAAAGTGGCCCAGGCCTGCTAAACAACAATGACAACTACAACAAAATAATAGCCAGGCATTGTGGTGGGCACCTGTAGTGCCATACACTTGGGAGGCTGAGGCAAAAGCATTGCACTTAAGCCCAAGAGTTTTAGGTTGCTGTGAGCTGTGACACCACAGGACTCTACCCAGGGCAACATAGTGAGACTCTGTCTCCAAAAAAGGAAATAAATAAAAAATAAAAGAAATACATTTTTCGGTATCTGTTTTGACACACTGCTCTCTGGAATTCCAAAATTTGTGACTGTTTTTCTAATTTAGAAATTTATAACTATTTGACTATTCTATTTCATTTTAAATTTGTACATTGTATATGAAATACAAATATGCAACATTTCTATTTTATATCATTACCTCTCTTAATTGTATTTGACTACTTCAATCTCATCAGTAGTTTTGGTTTATTATCCCTCTCATCAGCTCAGTCTAACTAATGTTTAACTCATATTCTGAACATAATACTTACAATATTTACTATTTTTCAATTTCTATTTTGTTTGTTTTCAAATATAACCAGTCAAGACTATAGTTTTTGCTCTTTCTACTTCATTTTGATTTCCTAGTTTTTCACTTTATTTACTTAAAACTTTTAAACATAATTTCAACATTGAAATTAACATGGTATCTATTTTCTTCTAAAACTTTATCTACATGGCTCATTTTCTTGTGTTTTCTTGTGTGCTTCATTTGTTTTAATATTGTAGTCACTTCATTAATTTTAATATTGTAGTCACTTTGGTGAGACAGCAATTTGAGATGTCTAAAGTCAGTTTATTTCTTTGTTTATTACATTTGTAGTGGAAGTAAGCCGGAAAACCCATATTTCTTATACTATATTTTGCTTTTAACTCCTTTATGATTTTAAGGATATTTGTAATTTCTTAAGGTTATTTAATTGTATATATCATAGATTTGGGGTATATATTGTATTTTTCCAGAAACCGAAATACACATGAGTAAAATATTTCCTGTAGGTATCTTTGACAAACAATAATATCTCATCAGAGATCTGAAAGTTCTTAATTTGTAATACTGCCCATATACCATATGGTAGTAAAAATATACCATATGGTAGTAAAAATCTGTAGAGTATATACAGATACTCTTTTAATACTTGAAAGCATATTTTATGTTTTATATAAAGTAGGGGCAGTACTTATGTATGGCCAGAATTGTTTGACCTATTAACTGAAGCTAATATTAGTAGAATTATTTATCTAAATTTAGACATTTTGCTCCATATATCAGATTTCTTTATAATACTCCCTTGCCTTTGTAAAAAAAACTGTAATTTAGAATTTCCCTTTAAACCCAAAATTACTTACTGGAGTTATAAATAAAGTTTGCGTGTGGATAGATAATATTTATTTGTTACACTTTAATTGATAAACTTGTTAGATTTCTGGAGTTAATTAAAATTTTAGGCCTAAACTTTCTCATTTTAAATAATTACCTCTGGCATTTAAAAATAATGTGTATCATCAGTTTTTAGTGAAAAATTCTATCTTTTTATTTTATATTTAATTGGATAATTTTTCTATAAAATTTATATAACATATTTATATTAATTTATCTGCTATATGCCAAAACCGTTAATATCTATGATGGTAATATTCCCGAAAATGATTATCAATGTGTCTGTTGTCATGTTGTTAAATTTTTGAGGTATATATGCTTAACTCTTGGGTATCAAGTCTATTTTGTTTTTTATTGTTTGGGATTCGTTGAGGGTACAAGAAAATGGGTTACGCTGATTGCATTTGTTAGGTAAAGTCCCCCTTACAATTGTGTCTTGTCACCAAGGGTTGTGTCACTCGTAGACGCCACCCCCACCCTCCTTTCCTCTCTCTGCTCTTCTTCTTTTTATTAATAATAACATTATTATTAAATCATAGCTGTGTACATTAATGCTATCATGGGGCACCATACACTGGTTTTATAGACCATTTGACATATTTTCATCACACGGGTTAACATAGCCTTCCTGGCATTTTCTTAGTTATTGTGTTAAGACATTTATATTCTACATTTACTAAGTTTCACATGTACCCTTGTACGATGCACTGTAGGTGTAATCCCACCAATCACCCTCCCTCCGTCCATCCTCCCTGCTGTTCCTTTCTCCCATCCCCACCCTCTTTCTCTCTCTCTCTGATCTTCCCTTCCCTCAACCCCCATTATTTACTAGGTCATTAATAGTCCTTATATCAAAATTGAATGCATAGGATTCATGCTTCTCCATTCTTGTGATGTTTTACTAAGTATTATGTGTTCCACTTCCATGCAGGTTATTAAAAAGACTGTAAGTCTCCATTTTTTTAATGGCTGCATGTTATTTCCTGGCATACATATACCACAGCTTGTTAATTCATTCATACCACAGCTTGACATTTAGGCTGTTCCCAGATTTTGGCAATTGAAAATAGAGCTGTGGGGCGGCGCCTGTGACTCAGTGGGTAGGGCGCCGGTCCTATATGCTGGAGGTGGCGGGTTCAAACCCAGCTTCGGCCAAAAAAAAAAAAAAAGAAAATTGAGCTGTGATAAACAGTCCAATGGAAAGATCCTAATGGTAAAATAATTTTTTTTTCCTTCTGGGAAGATGCACAGTAATGGGACTGCAGGATCAAATGGGAGGTCTAGGTTGAGTTCTTTGAAGATTCTTCATACTTTCTTCCAAAAAGGTTGTATTAGCCTGCAGTCCCACCAGCAGTGTAAAAGTGTTCCCTTCTCTCCATAGCCACTCCAGCATCTTCAGTTTTGAGATTTTGTGATGTGGGCCATTCTCGCTGGGGTTAGATGGTATCTCAGGTTAGCTTTGATTTGCATTTCTCTAATAATAGGAATAATGAGCATTTTTTCGTATGTTTGCTAGCCATTCATCTGTCTTCTTTAGAGAAGGTTCTATTCATCTCTGTTCTCCACTGACATATGGGATTGTTGGCTTTTTTCATGTGGATTAATTTGGGTTCTCTATTGATCCTAGTTATAAAGCTTTTGTCTGACTCAAAATACGCAAATATCCTTTCCTATTGTGTAGGTTGTCTATTTTCTTTGGTTGTTGTCGGCTTTGCTGTACAGAAGCTTTTCAGTTTAATTGAGTCCCATTTGTCTATTTTTGTTGTTATTACAATTGCGCTGGAAATCTTCTTCATAATGTCTTTCTCCAAGCTGATATCTTCCGGTGTTTTTCCTGTTTTCTTTGGGGATTATTATTGTTTCATGCTTCAAATTTCCGGCATTTATCCATCTTGAATCAATTTTTGTGAGTGGAGAAAGGTGTGGTTCCAGTTTCAGTCTTTCACATGTGGATATCAAGTTCTCCTAGCACCATTTATTGAATAGGGAGTCTTTTCCCCAGTGTATGTTCTTGTTTGTTTTATCGAAGATTAGGTGGTTGTAAGATGGAAGTTTCATTTTCTGGTTTTCTACTCGAGTCCAAATGTCTATGTCTCTATTTTAGTGCAACTACCATGCTGTCTTGACCACTATAGTCCTGTAGTACAGCCTAAAGTCTGGTACACTGATGCCCCCAGCTTTGTTTTTATTACTAAGAACTGCCTATATGGTTTTTTTTCTGGTTCCATACAAGATGAAAAATCTTTTTTTCCAAGTCTTGAAAGAATGATGTTGGTATTTTAATTGGTATGTCTTTGAATTGGAAGATATTTTTTGGAAATATAGACATTTTAAAAATGATGAATCTTTCCATCCATGAGCATGGTATGTTCTTCCATTTGTTAATATCTTCTGCTATTTCCTTTCTTCACATTTCATAATTTTCTTTATAGAGGTCCTTCACCTCTTTTGTTAGGTATATTCCTAGGTATTTCATTTTCTTTGAAACGATCATAAAAGGAGATGTGTCCTTAATTAGCCTCTCATCTTGGCTATTAATGATGTACACAAAGTCTACTGACTTGTGGACAGTGACTTTATATCCTGAGACATTACTGTATTTTTTGATGACTTCCAAGAGTCTTGTGATTGAGTTTTTGGGTTTTCTACATATAAGAGCATATCGTCAGCAAAGAGGGAGAGTTTGACCTCCTCTGCTCCTATTTGCATGCGCTTTATTTCCTTCCCTTGCCTAATTGTGCTGGATAGAACTTCTAGCACTGTGGTGAATAGTAATGGTGACAGAGGACAACAACCTTGTCTGGTATCTGTTCTAAGTGGAAAAGCTTTCAGTTTTCACCATTCAGTAAAATAGTAGCTCTGGGTTTTTCATAGATAGCTTCAATCAGTTTAATAAATTTGGCACGTATGCCTATACTCTTCAGTGTTCTAATTAGAAAAGGATGCGGGATTTTATCAAATGCTTTTCTGCATCTATTGGGAGGATCATATGGTCTTTGGTTTGGCTTCTGTTCATATTGTGAATAAAATTTACAGACTTGCATATGGTAAACAAGCCTTGTGTCACAGGGATGAAACCTACTTCATAATGGTATATGAGTTTTTGATGATAAGCTGTAATCTATTGGATAGGATTTTGTTGAAAATTTTTGCATCTATATTCACTAGTGAAATTTGTCTGAAGTTCTCCATTTTAGTTACATTTTTTTCTGTTTTTGCTATCAGGGTGATGTTTTCTTCATAGAATGTATTGGGGAAGATTGCATCCTCTTCAATTTTTTGAAATAATTTCTGCAGTATGGGAATAAGCTCTTTTTTGAAGGTTTGATAGAATTCTGGTGTGAAGCTATCCAGACCAGGGCTTTTTTTTTTTTTTTTTCGTTAGGAAAGTTTTTATTGTTTCTTTGATGTTAGTGCTCGAAATTGCTCTGTTCAGGACATCTATTCCTTCCTGGCTAAGTCTAGGGAGAGGATGTAATTTAAATATTGATTCATTTCCTGTGCATTGTCAAATTCTGGGCATAAAGTTTCTTGTAGTATTCAGAAATAATCTCTTGTATTTCTGTTTTATCTGTTGTTCTTTTCCCTTTATCAATTCTGCTTGAGGTTACTAGAGATTTGACTATTGTATTTCTAGTTAGTCTGGCCAAAGTTTTATCTATTTTATATATTTTTTCAAAAACCAACTCCTTGTTTCATTAATTTTCTAAATGATTGTTTTGTTTTCAATTGCATTAATCTCTGATTTAATTTTGGATATTTGTTTTCTTCTGCTGGGTTTAGGCTTAGATTGTTCTTTTTCCATATTGGTAAGATGGCTTGTGAGTTCATTAATGTGCTCTTTCTGTTCTTTGGGTGTAGGCATGTAAAGAAATAAATTTTCCTCTCAGGACTTCTTTTGCTGTATCCCACAGGTTTTGGTGGCTTGCATCTTCATTGTTGTTATGTTCAAGGAATTTACTGATTTCCTCTTTTATTTCTTCCTGTACGCACATGTCAATCAGCATAAGTTTGTTTAATGTTCATGGATTTTTATGGGGTTGAAAGCCTTTCTTGGAGTTGAGTTTCAAATTTAATGTCTGTGGTCTGAGAAGATACAAAGTAAAATTTCAAAGATCAAGAAATTTGAGGACATTATCAGTTTTGGAGAACATTTCACAGGCTGATGAGAAGAATGTATATTCTTTATATTTGGGATGGAGTATTCTATATATGTCTGTCAACCACGGTTGTTCTAGGGTCTCATTTAAGTTCATTATATCTTTGTTTAATTTCTGTTTAGAGGACCTGTCCAGCTCCATAAGAAGAGTGTTTAAGTCCCCTGTTATTTGGGGTTATAAGATATCATATTGCTCAGATGAAGTAGGTCTGTTTTAAGAAACCAGGAGTGTTTAAATTGGGTGCATAAATATTTAGAATTGAAATGTCTTCTTGTTGTGTTTTTCCTTGACCAATATAAAGTGTCCATTTTTCCTTTTTTTTGATTTAGTTGCTTTAAATCCGCTTGTATTTGAAAATAAGATTGCAACCCCTCTTTTCTTCTGAATTCCGTTTGCCTGAAAAATTGTCTTCCAACCCTTACCTCCAGGTTTCAATTTATCTTTAGAGGCTAAGTGTTTTTCCTGCAGACAGCAAATGAATGACTTGTATTTTTTAACCCAATCAGCCAGTCCATGCCACTTTAGTGGGGAATTCAAACCATTAACTTTTATTGAGATAATTGTTAAGTGTAGTAGCATTCTATTCATCTGATTATGTGAAAGTACCTTACTTAGGTTTATCTTTTGCATCATTGTGGAAGGTAGGCTCTGTCCTTTAATTTCTGGGTGATTACTTTGCTGGTGGTCCATTGTGAAGGTCAGTGTATAGAACAGGTTGAAGTATTGCCTGTGAAGCTGATTTTGTTGTGGCAAATTTCCTCAACGTTTGCATATCAGTAAAAGTTTTGATTTCTCTATCAATTTTAAAGCTTTGCTTAGCAGAACGTAGAAATCTGGTTTGGAAATTTTTCTGTTTAAGTAGATTAAAGGTAGATGACCATTGTCTTCTGGATTGAAAACTTTCATTAGAGAAGTTGACAGTCAGCATGATGAAATTGCCCCTGTAGACCAATTGGTGCTTACTCCTGGCAGCTTGCCAAATTTTTTCTTTTGTCTTGTCTGTGGACAGGTTCATCACAATGTGTCTTGGAGAAGCTCTGTTAGAGTTGAGGCGACCTGGGGTCTGATATCCCTCTGAAAGGAGTGTATCAGAATCTTTGGTGATATTTGGAAATATTTATTTGTAATATTCTCTAGTATGGCTTCTATTTCTCTGGGACATCCCCTTCTGGGATCCTTATAACTCATATGTTGGAATGCTTCATAAAGTCCCATAATTCTGTCAGTGAATATTCTGCTTTCTTTCTCTTCTTTTCTACCACTTTAACTGTGTGAGTTATCTCAAAAGCTTTGTCTTCTACCTCTGTGATTCTTTCTTCTACATGGTTAAATCTGTTGTTGATACTTTCTATGGCATCTCTAAGTTCCCCAATTGAGTTCTTGAATTCCTGCAGCTCTGCTATATCCTTTCTTTATTCTTCATGTTCTTCATCTTTTATTTGATTCAATTTTTGGATTTTCTTTTGGTTATTTTCTACTTTCTCAGCTATTTCCTTCAATTGTTTTCATCATCTGTTTTAAATTCCCCTTCTGTCATTTCTAACATTTCTTTATAGGTTCAATCCTGTGCAGTAGTTGGCTCATAGTTCCTTGGGGGCTGGGGTTGCTCTGGACAAGTTTTCCATGTTGCCAGGATTTACCTGTTTTTTCTTCCTCATGAGTGTTATTTTTTATCTGTTTTCTTGCCCTAATTTTTCTTTCACGTTCTCTTGCTCTGGAAGTTACTGTGCTTCTGGTCTGAGGTTTTCATGACTCCTTTTGATACAGGACTAAAAGGATGAGGAGATTAAATTGCAAGAAGGGAAAAAAGAATTTTAAAAAGATAAAAGAGAAAAGAGCAGAGGTGAGTAAAAGGGAATATTGACAAAAAGAAGAGACGTACATAAAGAGGGAGAGAGGAGTAACAAAAGAGTAGCGTAGGGTACTTTGAACCACACCTTAAAGACCTGAAACTTCTGGAGGTTCTCGTTTGGGTGATTCCCTTGAGGTCAGCACCTTTTGTGCAGTCTGAGCAGATATGGTACCCCACCTCTACCAAATAGAGAGGAAAGACACAAATACTATAAATCAAACTGAAACGTACAAACTGAAAACCTTACAGGATAAAATTAGGGGAAAAAACAAATAACAGGGGTAGAAATAATAGCAAAAATGAAATTCTTATTACTAAAAATGTCACAATGGAAAATTATATTGAAAATAGAAAAATAAAGAAGAAAAAAGAAAAAGAGAAAAAAGAAGAAAATAAAAGAAAAGGCAATCTAGGATGAAAATGTTTAAGTAAAAAATAAAAAAAAAAAAACTAAAGAAGTATATGTATTTTGCTAGATATTGTCTGCTTAACAGGTGATCTTCTGGAGTATAAGATGCTAATCACAATCTTTTTACAGCATATGAGGTAAAGATTAGATGTTTCTGATAACATCTTTAACCTCAATCCCGACCGAGATGATAGCATGAATTTCTCCTCAGCACACGTAAAAGACACTTAAACTGTTATCCATGGCTAAGCAGAAGCTTACCCAGGAAATCACTTGTCACTGGGACCTCTCCAGAAGTGGCGGCATAACCTCTTAGGGCCCAGGCTGCAAGGCATCCCTCCTCCTGCCAAACACTGATAGCTCCACTCTTCCCCAACATCTCATTCATGGCCTTTGGAACTGCTCAAAGTCACTAGAGCAGTTCAAGTCATTCAGAGACTCACTCATGGTCTCTGAATTTGGCCTCACTTTGTGACCCTGAGGGTGGAGACTGCAGGGGCAGTTCTCCAACAATGGCTGCACATGCAGTCCATGGCAAACCATGTTAGCTTTTTTTGTCCCAGTGGCTCAGTCCTGTGCCCTGGAAAATACTCAAAGTCACCCACACTCTTACCCAAGTTTTCCCAAGGTAATTCAACCGAGTGCCCAAGTCCAAACAAACAAAACAACCCACTGAGAAGGCCTTCCCTGCCTGCCATCTTGCTGATGTTGTAGTTACAGATACAGGTGCCTGATCACAACCACCTGCCACATCTCCACTGCTTTTGTCCTCATCCTGAGGTCCAGAACACTCTCTCCATCTCCCTGTGTCCCCAAAAGAATGTTTCTGGGCAGAGCTGACAAGCCAGAGATGCCTGGAATCTTCTTTTTCCAAATCACTGCCATCATTGTTCTCACCATTATGTACCAGAGGAAGAGGCAGGCATAGACACTCTCAAAGTTCTTTTCTTTCTTGAACCCCATCACAAAACTGTGAGGCCTATAAAACAGGCTCATCACCCTCACATATTCCAGATGTGATAACACAAAGCTTAAGAAATAAGTCACTTGCACAGAGATCCCTGGAGAGGCATGCTCCTTCCACAACCTGCCATTATTCCTCAAGATGCCTTCATCCGGAATCTCAGAACTACCATTAACCAAGCTGTAAACTCCTGGAATCTCTATGCTTGTCTAGTTCCCCAGCAAAGTACATCCAGGCTGACAGTGAGACAAAAAATACTGGAAGACCTGACTGAGTTCCTTCTATCTAGCTAACCTGGATTGCTGCCACAGAGGCCATGGTAAAATTTTCACAGTTCCATGTAAGGCATTTTTCACAAAACTACCTTTTCCACCACTCAGAAATGTCACCAAGGTGCTAACTGTGCCTAATAAAACAGGGTCTTCAAAGGGTAATTGGGAAAACTTTGCTTCCTTTACAAGTAATATTTTGAGATCTGGTCGGGGAGAATCAATTAGAAACATATGTGTTTCCCAGATCCTTCTCATAAGCTACCTGGAACACAAGTCAGTAACTGGGCAACTGGCTAAGAATCTTGTGGTAATTGGCAGTAACATAAGAAAAACCTGTTTGCCCCAGGTATACCCATTGGAACCCCAAACTGGGCAACACAACTGTTCATCTAGCACATGGGATTCCTGTGCCATCCTACTCCCTAATATAGGCAACCAGCCTGTCCACAAGCAGTGCAGACAGAATCATGATCAGAAGTCTGGCTTCATGCGGAATTGTTGGCATAATTTGAGGGAGGAATTAAGGGTCCATACATAGACCCAGCACCTTGGAGACAGATACCTTCCAATAGGATGGCTCTGCATTGGAGCCAGAGACCAGTTAACTCTACCAGGTCATTACCCCTACAGAACAACCCATCTGCTATCATCCCATCTCCTTACCGGGGGCTCCCATTTTCACACTTCTGTCCTATGGACAAACACATCTCTCTTCCTGTTAGCCTAGAGTAGACATGAATGGTGATGTGCATCTTAAATTCCAGTGAGAGCGTAAAACACACACGCACTCCTGACCCAGTACTTCTTCCAACCTTCAATTTTCTTTGGCCCCTCTAACACTCATTTCCATCTCCTGTCCCCCACTTTTACTTGATGAGCAGAATGTAGTTAGTGTGATTTTTTTTGGCATGTGGTATTCAAATTTTCTGGAACGTTTTCTGTAGAGGGGAAGACAAAGAATAAAGTTGGGAATAATGGAGACTTGAACAAGTTCAATTGCCTATATTTGAGAACCTAGTGATTCCAAACTGTGTGGTTGAGAGCTTCCACTGAGCTACCCTGAATTCCTAAGGGCTACCTGAACCCATGCTGCTGGATAGGAAGCTTTGTGGAGGCTAAAGTACCCCCATCTTGGATGCTAATATGCTATACTGACTTCTGATTAACCCCTGTTTGGGGAATACTTCTCAGATTTTAATTTATCAACTGTTCCTTGTGTAAGAGCACATATTACCATACATTCTCCTCTTAGGTCAAAAAGCCCTTGGTGTTATCACACGAGTTAGAGATAATGATGCAAATGGAATTGGCATTTTCCTATGTTCCAGGAAGGCCAACTTATTTCTCCTACACATTAACGTGTATACCCATTTCTTATACAATATAAGCACTCTGGATTGTAACAGCATGGACATCTACCTGTCTTGTTGCTACCCATGTTCATGCACCTGTCCATAAATTCTCTAATAAGTCACGACCTCTACTGATGAACTGAATTTCTCTGCCTTTTCCTGTGGGTTCTTGACTCTGTGTGTGTTTGGGCATCACGTTGAATGTATGGACGTTTTATAAAACAATGATGAGCTAGCCAGCAACAGTCAAGTCACCAAAATATGGGCAAGGGTAAGTAAGTATTAGAGCGGAAAATCTGGAGTGTTACTCCTCTTCAATTTGGGGTAAGGTTGGCCAATAGGGAGTGAGATGCAGGTGGACTATTAAGTGACTACAGGGATGCCCCTTAAAGGCAGAAGGACTAGAGAATGTGAAAATAGAAGACTGCATTGTACTGTAGGGTAATTACGGTCACCATGTGACATTAACAGTGAATTGGCCCTTCCTAAGAGCTTTGATGTGTCCACAGACACAAGTTAACTTCTGACATGAAGGTTAAAAAGCTAGATGAAAATTACTGTTATAATAGCATATGAAAATACCAACATCTATGTTAGCATTTAGCTTTGTGGAGAAGTGAGCAACTGAGAAGTCACAATAGGAAACTCTATCCTGCCATTTGGTGCAACTTGGAAAGTTGAAGCTGAAACATCCGAAAGTGTGACTATGTTATAGTCCATCTATGTTCAACAATTTGAGGGAGAAAAAGTTCGCATAATTACCTTAACTGAATAGGTGGCAAGTAAAAAAGAGGATTTCTATGGGAGTGAATCTGCACACTGCAGACATGAGATATGTTAAGAAATAAATTTAATGTAGAGAAACTAAGTTTGGTTTGAGAATGTGGAAGGTTGAGTTTGCTTGGAAATCATCAATGGTTTTGAAATTTTCTGTTTTGATCTACCATTTCCATTTTCTTCTGAAGGTTGGTACTCTCACACATATTTCTGCCCCTAAGGTCCTCTTACACAGTTTATTTTTGTTGTGGTATTTTTTTGCTGTATTAAATTTAAATCAAGACAAAATATTCCTATCTTTTCAATTGGCCTAGAAAAGGGCCATGTGCAAAAAAAAAAAAAAATGGGTTAAAATTTTATGAATGGCGATACAGAAATTAAAGGAAACACTTTAAATTATAGTCAAAAGGAGGGGAGACAAGATGGCGGACTGAAGCCAGCTTTCAACAAAGGCTCCCGTCCAGAAGGAGAGTTAAGGGACAGGAATTTAGTAAGTATCCTGGTGGACTTGATCCTCACCAAGAGAGAAGGCTGAAGAACGCACATCAACACCGCTGAGGCAAGCTGTGATCACAAGGACGCAAACAAAAGGTACAAAATCCACCACCAAGAGGACGGGAGTCCCACTCCCCCATGAGACCGGCTCAAGAGCCCCACAATTAAACAAGCGGGCAGAAATTAAAGGCCCTCCCACTACACTCCACGGGAGAGACCTTCTAAAAACTGGACCTACCTCCACTACTGGGGTGCTTTGGCGTTCTCCTGCCGGACATAGGGCTGAATAAAACTTTGGGAATCCTTTGCCGGCAACCCTGAATCCCCGGCGCTCCCCTCCCGCCCACTGAGGTCTGGAGGCCTGTCCCCCAGGACTTCGGATCCTTGGGTGATTTCTCAAGGGGAGTGGACAGTCCCCGAGTTGCGACTGGTCAGCATTGACTCTGAGGCGCGCAAGTGAGGAGAGGGCACCAGGCTGAGGGGGAGTCACGCCTCGCGGCACTTCCCTGCGGTGCAGTGCACCAACCGTCCCCGGGAATACGGGGCCCAAGACTGAATAAGACTCTGGCCTCCCCGCTGAGAGCTGAGAAACCATACTCTCACTCGGGGTCTGAGGGCCTATCCCCCAGGAGTTCGGCTCCTTGGGTGATTTCTCGAGGGGAGTGCACAGTGCCTGAGCTGTGTCAGGTCAGTGCTGACTCTGCGATACGTGAGCGAGGAGAGGGCACTCTGCTGAGGGGAAATCAAGCCTTGGCGGCACTTCCCTGCAGTGCAGTGCAGGAGCCCACCCCGGACCATAGTATTGTGTAAAACTGAATGAAACTCTAGCTTCCCCACCCCACTCCCAATCGGGGTCTGGGGGCCCATCCCCCAAGAGTTCTGATTCTTGGGGGATCTCTTAAGGGGTGTAGACCCAGCACAAACTGCAGCCGCTCAGTGCTGACTCTGGGGCGCAGGACAGAGGAGAAAAGGGTCGCCTGAGTGCCCACACCAGAGCAGCAGTTCCCTGGAGGTAGATCAACAGCCGTTTTTTCTTTAACGGCAGAACGCTCACTTCTGGATATTCTGAGGCCACACCCCCTGTCTCCCTGGGCAACCAGAGGAGGCCACCAGTGACACGGCTCACAAACCCGGTAAGCTTCCAGGGCTGAGCTAACCCAGAGAGGTGTTCAGACGCAATTCTCCAGCAGCAAAGACGTTTGAACTCAAAACAGCCCGTCTTCTGTAGGCGACGACAGGAACAGAGACAGAACCTCACAAAGTTGTCTGTTCTGTTCTGTTCTGTTAGCAGCATCCATCAGGGACGGGGCTAAGCCTGATTGAACACCGCCTTCCCATCACCTGCATCAAACACTCAAAGATGTCAGGCCCCATCTCCTCCTGCTAGATAGCGGCAGTCTGCGGGGGCCTGGCAGACTTCCTTGCGATTCAGGCAGATGCAAACCCCTGGAGTGTCTGTTCACTGTAGGCAACTGGGTTAGCCATCTGCACAGATACCAGTGACTGGGTCCGACGGAGGGGCAAAGTGGGGAAGGAGACGTCAACCTTCCCAGAATGCTCTGTTTTCTGGGTGGCTCCTCCTGACTCCACGCTGCACTGGGTGAGCTGTCACAGAGGAGTCACCAGGCCCCTGTGATCCAGTTCCCAGAGACCTCTTGAACCCTTCCACCTGAGACAAGTGCCGATTGAGACAGTTGATTCGGACCTTTTGAACTGGGCTAATAGACTGAGGACTTTTAAGGCGGTGCCCTGGCTGTGCGATTGTAGGAAGGTTTGATTCTCCTTTTCCAACTGGGGCCAGAGGTGGGCAGGCGGGGTGACTTAATTGCTGATTTTTCCACACAGCTGAGACTTCAAGCCAGAGTAGAAGTTGCAATAGGATCAAACAGAAACCAGCTGAAAACAAGACAGAACCACTTTGCTCCACCACACCAGACAGGGCCCCAGTTTCTCAGGTCACAACACTGTACGGGCCCTCGATAAAACCCCAGGGGAAAAACCAAAGGGAGTAAACCATGGGGCGGAATCAGCGGAAAAACTCTGGTAACATGAATAACCAGAATAGATCAACCCCCCCAAGAAAAGATACGGCAGATGTGATTGAAGATCCCATTCATAAACAACTGGCTGAGATGTCAGAAGTCGAATTCAGAATTTGGTTTGCAGACAAGATTAATAAAATGGAATTAGGAATTCGAGGAGAAATTCAAAAATTGTCTCAAGAATTTAACGAATTTAAAGACAAAACCACCAAAGACTTAGACACACTGAAACAAGAACTTACAGCCCTCAAAGATATGAAAAATACAGTAGAATCCCTCAGTAACAGAACGGAGCAAGCAGAAGAAAGGATTTCTGACATTGAAGATAAAGTCTTCGAACGCTCCCAATCTCTCAAAGAGGTAGAGAAATGGAGAGCAAAAACGGATCACTCACTCAGAGAACTCTCAGATAATTAGAAAAAAAACAACAATAAGGGTTATAGGAATTTCGGAGAACGATGAAGTGGCTGCCAAGGGCACAGAGGCCCTTCTACATGAAATTATGAAAGAAAATTTTCCAGACATGCCTAGAGAATCTGAAATTCAGATAGCAGACAGTTTCAGAACCCCAGCACGATTCAACCCCAATAAGCCATCTCCCAGACATATCATTATTAGCTTCACTAAAGTTAACATGAAAGAGAAGATTCTCAAAGCAGCCCGGCGAAAGAAAACTATAACATACAAAGGTAAGAATATTAGAATAACTGCAGATCTCTCTGCTGAAACTTTTCAAGCAAGAAGAGGCTGGTCATCAACTTTTAATCTCCTAAAGCAAAAAAACTTTCAACCCAGGATCTTGTATCCAGCTAAACTGAGTTTCATCTATGATGGAGAAATTAAATACTTCAATGACATTCATATGTTGAAAAAATTTGCCATAAGTAAACCAGGTCTTCGGGATGTTCTCAGACCTATCCTCCACAATGACCAACCCAATCCTATACCACAAAAGTAAACTCACTCAGAAACTTCGGATCAAACTCCAACTTCCACACTGGCAAAAGGATTAAAAATGTCCACTGGACTTTGAAAAACTCGATACCCAAAATTCCACCAGACTTATCAATACTCTCCATCAATGTGAATGGCTTAAACTGTCCTCTAAAGAGGCATAGGTTAGCTGATTGGATACAAAAACTCAAGCCAGATATTTGTTGCATACAAGAGTCACATCTCAACTTAAAAGACAAATACAGACTCAGGGTGAAAGGATGGTCATCCATATTTCAGGCAAATGGTAATCAGAAAAAAGCAGGTGTTGCAATTTTATTTGCAGATACAGTAGGCTTTAAACCATCAAAAGTAAGGAAGGACAAGAATGGTCACTTCATATTTGTTAAGGGTAATACTCAATAGGATGAGATCTCAATTATTAATATCTATGCACCCAACCAGAATGCACCTCAATTTATAAGAGAAACTCTAACAGACATGAGTAACTTGATTTCCTCCAGCTCCATAATCGTTGGAGATTTCAACACTCCCTTGAGAGTGTTGGATCCATCCTCCAGAAAGAAGCTGAGCAAAGAAATCTTAGATTTAAACCTAACCATCCAATATTTAGATTTAGCAGACATCTACTGAACATTTCATCCCAACAAAACTGAATACACATACTTCTCATCAGCCCACGGAACTTACTCCAAAATTGATCACATTTTAGGTCACAAGTCTAACCTCAGTAAATTTAAAGGAATAGAAATTATTCCAGGCATCTTCTCGGACCATCATGGAATAAAACTTGAATTGAGTAACAACAGGAATCTGCATACCCATACAAAAACATGGAAATTAAATAACCTTATGCTGAATGATAGCTGGGTCAGAGATGAGATTAAGAAAGAAATCACCAATTTTTTGCAACAAAACGACAATGAAGACACAAACTATCAGAACCTCTGGGACACTGCAAAGGCAGTTCTAAGAGGGAAATTTATAGCACTGCAAGCCTTCCTCAAGAGAACGGAAAAAGAGGAAGTTAACAACTTAATGGGACATCTCACGCAACTGGAAAAGGAAGAACATTCCAACCCCAAACCCAGTAGAAGAAAAGAAATAACCAAAATTAGAGCAGAATTAAATGAAATTGAAAACAAAAGAATGATACAACAGATCAATAAATCAAAAAGCTGGTTTTTTGAAAAGGTCAATAAAATAGATAAACCTCTGGCCAACCTAATCAGGAAAAAAAGAGTAAAATCTCTAATACCATCAATCAGAAACAACAAAGACGAAATAACCACAGACTTATCAGAAATCCAAAAAATCCTTAATGAATATTACAAGAAACTTTATTCTCAGAAATATGAAAATCTGAAGGAAATAGACCGATACTTGGAAGCACGCCACCTTCCAAGACTTAACCATAATCAAGTGGAAATGTTGAACAGACCCATATCAAGTTCAGAAATAGCATCAACTATACAAAACCTCCCTAAAAAGAAAAGCCCGGGACCAGATGGTTTCACGTCAGAATTCTACCAAACCTTTAAAGAGGAATTAGTACCTATATTACTCAACCTGTTCCAAAAGGTAGAAAAAGAAGGAAGACTACCCAACACGTTCTATGAAGCAAACATCACCCTGATCCCCAAACCAGGAAAAGACCCAACAAGAAAAGAAAATTATAGACCAATATCACTAATGAATATAGATGCAAAAATATTCCACAAGATCCTAACAAACAGAATCCAGCAACACATCAAACAAATTATAAATCATGACTAAGTTGGTTTTATCCCAGGGTCTCAAGGCTGGTTCAATATACGTAAATCTATAAATGTAATTCAGCACATAAACAAATTAAAAAAACAAAGACCATATGATTCTCTCAATTGATGCAGAAAAAGCTTTTCACCATATCCAGCATCCCTTCATGATCAGAACACTCAAGAAAATTGGTCTAGAAGGGACTTTTCTTAAACTGATAGAGGCTATCTACAGCAAACCCACAGCCAAAATCATATTGAATGGAGTTAAATTGGAATCATTTCCACTCAGATCAGGAACCAGACAAGGCTGCCCATTGTCTCCATTGCTTTTCACCATTGTAATGGAAGTTTTAGCCACCGCAATTAGGGAAGAAAAGGCGATCAAGGGTATCCATATAGGGTCAGAAGACATCAAACTCTCGCTCTTCGCAGATGATATGATTGTGTATCTGGAAAACACTAGGGACTCTACTACAAAACTCCTAGAAGTGATCAAGGAATACAGCAGCATCTCAGGTTACAAAATCAACATTCATAAATCGGTAGCCTTTATATACACCAACAACAGTCAAATTGAAAAAGCAGTTAAGGACTCTATCCCATTCACAGTAGTGCCAAAGAAGATGAAATATTTGGGAATTTACCTAAAAAAAGACGTGAAAAATCTCTATAAAGAGAACTATGAAGCTCTAAGAAAAGAAATAGCTGAAAATGTTAACAAATGGAAAAACATACCATGCTCATGGCTGGGAAGAATCAACATTATCAAAATGTCCATACTACCCAAAGCAATATATAATTTCAACGCACTCCCTATTAAAGCTCCACTGTCATATTTTAAGGATCTTGAAAAAACATTACTTCGTTTTATATGGAATCAGAAAAAACCTCGAATAGCCAAGACATTACTCAGAAATAAAAACAAAACAGGAGGAATCACACTACCAGACCTCAGACTTTACTACAAATCGATAGTGATCCAAACAGCATGGTATTGGCACAAAAACAGAGAAGTAGATATCTGGAAGAGAATAGAGAACCAAGAGATGAATCCAGCTACTTACCGCTATTTGATTTTTGACAAGCCAATTAAAAACATTCAGTGGGGAAAAGATTCCCTATTTAACAAATGGTGCTGGGTCAACTGGATGGCAACCTGCAGAAGACTGAAATTGGACCCACACCTTTCACCATTAACGAAGATAGACTCTCATTGGATTAAAGATTTAAACTTAAGACATGAAACTATAAAAATACTAGAGGAGAATGCAGGGAAAACCCTTGAAGAAATTGGTCTGGGTGAGTATTTCATGTGGAGAACCCCCCGGGCAATTGATGCAGCTTCAAAAATACACTACTGGGACTTGATCAAACTAAAAAGCTTCTGCACAGCTAATAACACAGTAAGCAGAGCAAGCAGACAGCCCTCAGAATGGGAGAAGATATTTGCAGGGTATGTCTCTGACAAAGGTTTAATAACCAGAATCCACAGAGAACTCAAACGCATCAGCAAGAAAAAAACAAGGGATCCCATCGCAGGCTGGGCAAGGGATTTGAAGAGAAACTTCTCTGAAGAAGACAGGCGCACGGCCTTCAGACATATGAAAAAATGCTCATCATCTTTAATCATCAGAGAAATGCAAATCAAAACTACCTTGAGATATCATCTAACTCCAATGAGACTAGCCTATATCACAAAATCTCAAGACCAGAGATGTTGGCGTGGATGCGGAGAAAAGGGAACACTTCTGCACTGCTGGTGGGAATGCAAATTAATACATTCCTTTTGGAAAGATATATGGAGAACACTCAGAGATCTAAAAATAGATCTGCCATTCAATCCTGTAATTCCTCTGCTGGGCATATACCCAGAAGACCAAAAATCACAACATAACAAAGATATTTGTACCAGAATGTTTATTGCAGCCCAATTCATAATAGCTAAGTCATGGAAAAAGCCCAAGTGCCCATCGATCCACGAATGGATTAATAAATTGTGGTATATGTATACCATGGAATACTATGCAGCCTTAAAGAAAGATGGAGACTTTACCTCTTTCATGTTTACATGGATGGAGCTGGAACATATTCTTCTTAGTAAAGTATCCCAAGAATGGAAGAAAAAATACCCAATGTACACAGCCCTACTATGAAACTAATTTGGGACTCTCACATGAAAGCTATAACCCAGCTACAACTTAACAATAGGGGGAAGTGGGAAGGGGGGGTGGGTAGAGGGAGGGGAATCGGTGGGATCACACCTGTGGTGCATCTTACAGGGGTATTTGCGAAACTTGTTAAATGTAGAATGTAAATGTTTTGGCACAGTAACTGAGATAACGCCGGAAAGGCTATGTTAACCACTGTGATAAAAATGTGTCAAATGGTTTATGAAGTGAGTGTATGATGCCCCATAATCATATCATTGTATACAGTTATGATTTAATAATAAAAAATAAATAAAGAAAAATAAAATGATTCTTTAGTATTTAGTCTTGAAAATAATCACAGTATGATCACATAAGTCAAAAAATCACAGATGGTTAGAAATTTGGATTTTTGCCTTCAAGAGAAAAAAATGCATTTTATATTTTTCTGAAACTTGTCACCACTGTGGAATAAAAAGAATATTTAGCACTACTAGAAATATTGGGAAAATACATAATCTTTTTTTATATTCAATCTGCATTCTAAAATATGAAGCTTTATTCTAAAATATAATAAACACTACATGTAAAAAGAAAAAAAAAAGAAAAAATAAATTATAGTCCCAAATAATCTCTATTATAACAACATTTCCATTGTTATGGGAAAGGAAATGAACACAAAATAATAATTTTGAGGACAGTATTCTCTAAAACATTTCAATTTTAGAGCCACGGGAAAGAGATTGTTAAAGAGGTTATTCCAGTGTATTACTGAAATAATACGTTATTTTCACCTGTCACTACAATCTTGTACAAGATAAGAAAGTTTAGCATTAGTGGAAGAATCACATTTCATTCATTGTACATCAATGTTAAAACATTAAAAAACAATTTGTTTCATTAATTCAGGCAAGTTTATTATCTCATAGTCTGAATAGACCATTTGGAAATTCACTGTGTTCTCCTTGTCACAAGCACTCAAGAGGCATTACTTTTATCTAAGATAGTACTACTAAAGCTTTCTTTAAAATGGAGGCTAGGGAGGCACCTGTGGCTCAGTGAGTAGGGTGTCAGCCCCATATATTGAGGGTTGTGGGTTCCAACCGGCCTCCACCAAACTGCAACAAAAAAATAGCCAGGCTTTGTGGTTGGCACCTGTACTCACAGCTACTTGAGAGGTTGAGGCAGGAGAATCGCCTAAGCCCAAAAGTTGGAGGTTGCAGTGAGATGTGACGCCATGACACTCTACTGAGGGCAACAAAGTGAAGACTCTGTCTCTTAAAAAAAAAAAGGATGCTGTTTAGAGCACATAATGTCACCTTTAGGTAGGAGTTATCTTTACTATCCTTTTATATCTGTAGAGAAGTAGGGATTATTTTTATTTTCCTGAAATCTGTAAAGAATTTTTTTTTGAGACAGAGTCTCATTGTGTCATTCTCTGTAGAGTGCTCTACCATCACAGCTCACTGAAACATCAAACTCTTGGGCTCAAACGTGTCCCTCCAGTCAGCCTCCCAAGTAGCTGGGACAACAGGCACC
Source organism: Nycticebus coucang (assembly GCF_027406575.1). Classification (NCBI taxonomy): domain Eukaryota; kingdom Metazoa; phylum Chordata; class Mammalia; order Primates; family Lorisidae; genus Nycticebus; species Nycticebus coucang. The sequence goes on along the minus strand of NC_069799.1, from coordinate 23,848,093 downwards.
TACCACAATGCTTGCCTATTTTATTTTGTTATAGTTGTCATTATTGTTTGTAGCAGGCCCAGGCTGGGTTGGAACATGCCAGCCATGGTGTATGTGGCCAGTGCTCTATCACTGAGCTACAGGCATTGAGTCAGTAAAGATGTTTTTATTTCTAATTACATTACATCAATTAATATTCAAGATTTCTATGTGTAGCCGGGCGTTGTGGCGGGCGCCTGTAGTCCCAGCTGCTTGGGAGGCTGAGGCAAGATGATCGTGTAGGCCCAGGCGTTGGAGGTTGATGTGAGCCGTGTGACACCACAGCACTCTACCCCAGGGTGGTACAGTGAGACTCTGTCTCTACAAAAAAAAAAAAAAAAAAAAGAGATTTCTATGTCTTCTGTCAAATCAAATAATAGTCAAGACTTGTATTTCCTTTTACTATCAAAATATGTCAGTGTTTAACGTAATGGTCCAGTTTGTTTTTTACTTGAGACACAAGTTGTAAAACCATGCATTTTCAAAATTTAGAAAGATTTACTCTTAAATCCAGAGGAAAAAAGTCCAAATTACCCATTACATGCTTATATGCATAATACTTTAAAGACTCAAAGTCCCCCCCCAAATTTTCTTTAGATTTTCTTAGTGTACTTTCCATTTACCATCAAAATTCCATGGAAAATTTGATACTAATCATGTTCACATAACATTAAATGGCCACGCATAGCGCCAAGGCAGAAAAAATAGATCACATATTTTCTTTCTTTTTTTTTTTTTGCAGTTTTTGGCCAAGGCTGGGTTTGAACCCACCACCTCTGGCATATTGGGCCAGCACCCTAACCCTTTGAGCCACAGACACCTCCCCACATATTTTCATATGCATGTTAAGAATGAACTTATAGCATCAACTAATATGAGGATTGAACTACATCAACATTTGCTTCTGAATATTTTCTGTGGGTGTGAGAAAGAATCTCACTCTGTCACTTGGGTAGAGTGTCCTGGTGTTTTGAGTGACAGCATCCTCAAAATCCTGAGTTCAAGCAATCCTCTTGCCTAAGCCTTCCAAGTAGCTGGGACTAAAGGCACCTGTCAGAATGTTCAGAATTTTTTAATTTAGTAGATTAAAATGGGGTCTCATTTAGTAATCAATGGTGTCTCATTCTTTTGCTCAGGCCCGTCTAGAATACATAACCTCAAGCTATCCACCCACCTCCACCTCCCACAGTGCTAAGATTACAGGTGTGACCTACTGTCCTGCCCACTTTTGAATAATTTTAAATATTTTCAGTGCAAAACATCCATGAATATACTAATAATCATACATGTCAAACATAAAAGTTATTTCTCTATTGAAAAATAACATAAAATTATCTGGCCTTCAGATTTTTCTCTACAGTAACTACTTAAAGTTAATGTAAAGTCTGAAAATGTCCTTTAGTTATTACTTGTGTGAATTCTCAGAGGCTCTTAGAGTTAAGTTTTAATTAATTACTTGTGCACATTTATTGTAAGTTTTAAATGTTTGTCTTTGAATGAACTCCCTAATGATGTCCAAGTTGTGTATTTGGGATAAAATTCTTTTCACTTGTATTATATCTGTAGGGTTTCTGTAGTATAAATGTTCAGGTATTTTTATATTAATAGGGTTTCTCTTCGATATAAATTTCCTGATATTGTGTAAAGCTTGAACTTTAAGAATATGCTGCCAGTCTTTACATACTTCTGGTTTCTTTGTGATACATATTTTCTGATGTTGAATAAGCCTTGAAAGACAGTTAAACATTTGGCTACATTTCTCAAATTTTTAGGGTCTCTCTTCAATATTAGGGATTTTTTGATGTGAAGTAAGATATAAAAATGTATTGCCAAATTCTTCACATTAGTATTATTTCCCTTTAGTATGAAACTTCTGATGTCTATAAAACTAAAGTGAGAGTTAAAGGCCTCCTCACGTACATCACATTTGGAGAGATTCTCTCTAGTGTAAATTCTCTGGTGTTGTGTAAGGTTTTAGTATTTGATAAGTCTTTGCCACATTCTTTACAATTGTAGGGTTTTTCTCCATAATGAATTCTTTTATGTCCAGAAAGATATGAGTACTTGTTAAAGACCTTGCCACATTCTTGACATTTGTAGGCTTTCATTCCAAAATGAATTATTTGTTGCCTAGAAAGAATTGGGTACTGGTTAAAGGCTTTGCCACATTCTTCACATTTGTAGGATTTCTCTCCAGTTTGAATTCTTTTATGTATTGTAAGTACTGAGCCCCATTTAAAGGCTTTACCACAATCTTCACATTTGTAAGGTTTCTCTCCAGTGTGAATTCTCTGATGTCATTTAAGTTTTCAAGCACTGCTTAAAGGCTTTACCACATTCTTCACATTTGTCAGTTTTTTCTTCAGTATGACTTCTCTTGTGAGCTGTAAGATGTAAGCAGTGGTTAAAAACTTTGTTACATTCTTTGCATTTGTAGGGTTTTCTCTCCAGTATGAATTCTCCTATGTGTTATAAGATCTGAGCATGATTTAAAGGCTTTGACACATTCCTTACATTTGTTATGCTTCTCTGCAGTATGAATTCTCGTATGCGCTGTAAAACTGAGCACCAGTTAAAGGCTTTGCCACATTCCTCACATTAGAAAGGTTTTTCTTCAGTATGAATTCTCTTATGTGCTCCAAAAACTGAGCACCAGTTAATGCCTTTGCCATATTCCTCACATTTGTAAGGTTTCTCTCCAGTGTGAATTCTCCTACATGCTGTAAGATGTGAGGACTGGTTAAAAGCTTTGTCAAATTATTCACATCTGTAGGGTTTCTCTCTAGCATGAATTATCTTGTGTGCTGTAAGATATGAGCACCATTTGAAGAATTGCCACTTTCCTCACATTTGTAGGGTTTCTCTCCAGTGTGAATTCTGATGTAGTTTACTTTTTGAGCACTGCTTAAAGGCTTTGCCATATTCCTTAAACTTGTAAGGTTTCTCTCCAGTATTAATTCTCTTATTTGTTGTAAGATCTGAGCACCAGTGAAAGGCTTTCCAACTTCCTCACATTTGTAAGCTTTCTCTCCAGTATGAATTCTCTTGTGTGCTGTGAGATATGAGCACCCTTTAAAGACTTTCCCACATTCCTCACATTTGTATTGTTTCTCTGCAGCATGAATTCTCTTATGTACTGTAAAACCTGAGCAGCAGTTAAAAGCTTTGCCACATTTCTCACATTGGTAATGTTTCTCTCCAGTATGAATTCTCTTATGTGTTATAAAAGCTGAAAAATTGTTCAAGGATTAGCCACATTTCTCACATTTGTAGGGTTTCACTCCAGCATGAGTTCTCTGATGTTTTGTAGGTATTGAGCCCTACTTAAAGGCTTTACCATAATCTTCACATTTCTAGGGTTTCTATCCATTGTTAGTAGTCTGATATTCTTTCTCTAAAGTTAAAAAAAAGTAAAATCTTTGCCATATTTTTTACACTTTTAGGGGTTTTCTCCACCATGAATTATGTAATTTCTTAGATTGGAAGACTGAGGCATTTTTGCATGTATTCTATCTGTATGACTTTTTTTAAAGTATGAGTTTCCTGACTATGGAAAACTTCCATGTATTTAATGCACGATCTTCAAACATTGATGAAAGACTTTCTCACATTTCTTGCATTTGTACAGTATCCCTGGATATTGAGCTTTTAGGCATATTATAGAGTATGAGTCTAGTTAGAATTCAAGGTCTTTTCACATTCATTGCATTGATAATTTCTCTTATCAGTATAATCACCTAGATAATTATTTAGCATAAAATTTTGTAAAAAGAATTATCAAATGTTCCTGAATATATAAGATTTTCCCCAATTATTTAATCCTTGATAATGATCAAGGAATGATTGTTGGATAAATATCTTACAATACTAATTTCAGTTGTGGATTTTGGCATGTGAAGGTAAGGTTGTTTGGTGGAAGAATAACAAAGTTTTAATGAAGGAGTCATCAAATTGATGACATTCATAAATATGCTCTTCAATTTTAAATCTCTTCTCTCCAGGAACATCTGCTGAAAACATAATCCAAACATGTACCCAAATTCCAGGATTTCTCTGGGGCTTTCAAAGTTCTTCCTTTCATCAACAGGTGGTGCCGAAGAAAATGGAGACATAATTTAAATGTCATCCTGAATCAAGTGAAAATAAAGTAGAATTACTATGGCAGTACCAGACACTGCAGAAAATATGGCATTTATCATGGAAGTGAAAGATAAAGGTATTTTAACAAGAAATACACAAAATCTTTTTAGTAGGAAAATACAGAGGAATCCAGAAAAGGCTTATCTTGCCAGCAGTTTGGAGAAGCTCCCAGAGTGCCTGGGAGGGAAGGGGGAGGACTGAAAGGTGCTAAATTTTCTGTGAACAAAGCCTTCTCTGAAGGATGAAATGGGAGGCTGTTTGTCTTTTTCTTTCTTTTTATTTTGAGACAGAGTCTAACTATGTTGCCTCAGTAGAGTGTCATGGCTTCATAGCTCACAGCAAACTCATATTCTTAGGCTTAAGTGATTCTCTTGCCTCAGCCTCCCAAGAACTGAGACTACAGGTGCAAACCAACATGCCCAGCTTTTTTTTGTTGTTGTAATTGTCATTGTTGTCTGGAAGGCCCAGGCTGGGTTTAAACACACTAGCTCTGGGATATGTGGTTGGCATCCTAGACACTGAGCTACAGAAGCCTAGCCAGGAAGATATTTGTCAATATCAGAATCTTATTATAAATGAAAATAAATCAAAGAAACCAAGCAAGATAGTACAATGAATGTCAAAAGTATTCAAGTGACCTAAAGTGAAGATTTATGAAATAATTTTAATGTCTGTCCATAGCTAGGCATTGTGATGGTTGCCTATAGTCTCAGATGCTTGGGAGGCTGAGGCAAGAGAATTGCTTAAGCCAAATAGTTTGAGGTTGCTGTGAGTTGTGATGCCACAGCACTTTATGGAGGGCAACATAGTGAGGCCCTATCTCAATGAAATAAATAAATAAATATACATAAATAAATAAACATGTAAAAAAATTAAATGTCTGTCTTATGGATGTTTTATTATCTCAACTAGAACACCTGACAACTAAATAAAAGGAGAAAAAGAATGTACAAAGAAAATGAATTTATTACAAGTAGATTAAAATTAACAAAAACTGCTCAAAGTGTGGAGCTGAAAAATTAAATAATGATTTTTAAAAATTCACTAGAAAGGGTCTACAGCAGACTTGATGTGGCAGGAAAAACAATTCTGAAAACTTGCTAATAGTTCATTTGAAATTATTAGGCAAGGCTTCGTGCCCATCTCTCTGTGGTCAGGGCACCAGCCACATACACCAGAGGTACTGGGTTCAAACCCAGCCTTGGCCTGCTAAAACAACATTGACAACTACAAAAAAAAAAAAGAAACATCTGGGCATTGTGGAGGACACTTGTAGTCGCAGCTACTTGTGAGGCTGAGAAAGAAAATCACTTTAAGAGTTGGAGATTGCTGTGAGCTATGATGCCATGACACTTTACTGAGGGCACCATAGTGAAAATTAAAAAAAAAAAAAAAAAAGAAATTATTAGACATGAAAACAATGAAGAAAAACTAAGAGAGATTTAGAGACTTATTATCATCAAGCATGCTAAAATATTTACCATGGAAACTCTATAATGATAGAAGAGAGGAAAATAAGCAGGAAGATTACCTGAAGAATTATCTGAGAAATTTCTAAAGTTAAGGGAGAAAATCACATAAATATTAAATAATCTCAACCTGCTTTTACCAGAAACAAAAAACAAGAAACCTAAATAAGAAACATATACTTTCAAAACTTTTAAAGTTACAAACAGGATCTTTAAATCAGCAAGAAATATGTGACATGGCATGTTCAAGGGCACTCATATAAAATGATAAATAATATTTTTAGCAAACATTCTTACAGACCAGAAAGTTGTAGGATAATATGTTCAAAGTGCTAAAAAAAATGTATCAAGCACAAAATCTATTTCCTAAAAAAATGTTCTATAAATATAGGCTAATAAAACAAGATGGTTATGGTGGCTCAGACCTGTAATCCTAGCACTTTGGAATGCCTACACATGTGGATCAGGAGTTTCGAAATTGGAGAGCAGCCTGATAAGAGTGAGACCCTGTCTGTAAAAATTAGCCATGCACTATGGTGGGTTCTGGTGGTTTCTGCTACTTGGGTGGTTGAGGCAAGAGGATTGCTTGAACCTGAGAGTGTGAGGTAGCTGTGAGCTATGATATTAAGGTACTCTAGTGATGGTGACAAAATGAGACTGTCTCAATTAACCAATCACTTAATCAATAAAAATTAAAAAATAAAAAATTTCAATGATCAAAATAAAGCTTAATAATTTATACCAAGTCCAAATCCTGTAGCTCAGTATCTCAGTGTCTAGGGCCCACATACATACACTTTGGCTGGAGGGTTTGAACCTGGCCTGGGCCTGACAAAGAACAATGACAGCTACAACAACAAAAAATAAATACCTGGGTGTTGTGTCATCAGTAGTCCTAGCTACTTGGGAGGCTGAGACAAGAGAATAGCTTAAGCCCAAGTGTTTGAGATTGCTCTGAACTTGGACACCATGGCATTTTACCAAGGGTGACATAGTTTGACTCTGCCTCAGAAAAAAAAAAAAAATTATACCTAATTGGCACGGTCTAGAAATATTATAGATGTTTCAGTTGTATAGTTCTTAAACATCAGAATTTTATGAATTCAGAAATTATATGAATATCTACAGACTAAATTCTTCATATTGAAAAGTAAAATATTAGCCACACAGTGATGTGAATATATAGAAATACGTAGACTTCTAAAGTTAATGCAATTATTTGCATAAATACATATTCTGTGACATCATAATGATGGTGAACAAAAATAGTTTGAATTCTGCAATAGATTTGAAAAGATTAAATCTAGGGCGGCGCCTGTGGCTCAGCGGGTGGGGCGCCGGTCCCATATGCCGGAGGTGGTGGGTTCAAACCCAGCCCCAGCCAAATTAAAAAAAAAAACAAAAAGAAAAGATTAAATCTAAACAAACATAAATTTATGTTGATGAAAACACAATAGAAAGACAAATATTTCATAACATTAACAGAATGCAATTGAGGATGTAAAAACGCAGTGAGTTTGTATGCAATTAATGATTTTATCTGTTTAAAATGGTTCGTTATAACATTCAGAAGTTTTATGCGACATCTATGGTAACCACTAAGAAAATAACTCTAATACTTACACATCACAATGTTTGGGGAGGTTTAAAGTTAAAAAGAAGAATAATCTAAAAAGTATAGTGATAACAAAAGGAAATAAGAAAGGAATCAAAATGTATCACTGGGAAAATCAACAAAACACAAAGAAAAACAGTAAAATAAAACAATAACAAAAAAGCTGCAAGATCTATGGAAAGCACATATAGTGAGAATAACATAGAGTCTGTCAGGCTATGGCAGACACAACACAGCTGGTCTGGTCGGGTTAGGACCTGCCTGACCTTCACCCACTTTCTCCCATCCTTACTGTTTTGTAAATTTTGTACCCACCCTAAAGATGCATCTTGAATAGTTTAGGTGGGTTGACCCAGAAGATTAATTTTGAATTGAAATGTTGTTTATTGTTTGAGTCATTAGTTCTGCTGATGGTCTTCACTTTGAACTTCAATTTATAAAAGTGTCATTTTGAAAATGAAAGAACAGAACAGTCTTGGAAAGGCTACTCTCACTGTTCTCCAGAATCCCAGCCTTCTGACAAATAATGTTTGATGGACCTATTCCCATCTCTTCCTTTTTTCTGACAATGGCAGGACATTGGAACCTCCTAATCCAGTAACATTTCTGGTGTCCAAGAAGGGACCCCAGGCTACTCCAGGAAGTGCTGCTGGGGAACTCTACCAGTTGCTTGAACAGGCATACCCAGGGAAGAATCCTTCAATGCTCCTGGCAGTGCTGTTCTCCGGAGAATCTTGGGGCTCTGTCCTAACACACATCATCACTAATCAGGAAGGTCCACCTTCTTAATCCAGTTTTATGCTGAGAAATTCTGTTCTCATCAGTTCTGATTTTGTTTTCAAATTTGATTTTCTCTATCTGGTATGTATTATGGGAGCCTACACCTCAATACCAAATGACAGACCAGACTGATCTCAGTATGGGTACCTAACTGTAAGTAAAAAATCAATAAAAGTTTACTGTAACACCACCTAGCCGATTTATTATCTTTGGTCTTTGACTAGGGCCTTGAATTATTATAATGATGTTGATGTTATACGATTTACAATAATAAGTTTGTTTTATTCTTGGCAAAATTTATAAGTTTAAAACAGTAATTAAAAGTATACATATATAAAATTTATAGAGTATAAAATAGCTAACAAAAAAGGAACTTAAAATGATAACCAAAATCTAAATAAATTGCTAAGGTAAATAAATTAGGAAATTAAAGAATTAATTGTCTGAATAAAAATGTATGTTTAAAAGCTGGCAAATAAAAACTCTGCTTCTTTGGTGGGGCCTTGGTTTGTGTCACAACTTTTTGGGGCAAGACATGATTGCAAGAGGGACTTTGACTAACAAATGCAATCAGTGTCACCTGGTTTATTGTACCCTCAAGGAATCCCCAACAATAAAATAAATTCCGCTTTTCTCTATATGTCAGTTTATGTCTCTGTATACATCATGTACCTGTGATATTTCACAATCAAAATGTAAAAAAGAACTCTAATTAATTGACTTTAAAAAAAAGTAAATGCTTAGATCAAGCATTTTATCAGAAAAGCAGAAAATAAGTTAAATACCTTTTTGTTCAGATGACTCTTGTACCCTTTCATAAATAAAATATTTTAAAACATATTAAAATTTAGCTGTTTAAGAATTTTAGAACTGTGACCTCTTTAATATTTCTAAATTCTTGTGGATTTGACTGTGAACTTATGTTCTTTATTTTAAGTCTCTAAAGTCTGAGCTCAGATAAGTAGGTGGCTGTTGTGAGGCATAAGGACATGTTCTCGTTGCCTCATACAGCATCTGTAAAACTTTATAATCACTTAAAACCTTAAAGTGATGTTACATTTTTCAAAATTCCCGAATCATGTGTAAAATATAATACTGCAGATGCTAACATTGTTTGCAAAACTAGGACTTTGTCAAAAATGAGATGTTTGCGGCTCGTAGTCCATACTTAAGTAAGTAGAGAGCTAGCCACATACACTGACTGGCAGATTTGAGACCAGCCCAGGGCCTGCTAAACAACAATGACAACTGCAGGCTCAGCTCCCATGAGACAGTGGACATGGCAACAGCCACATACACTGAGGGTGGTGGGTTTGAACCCAGCATGAGTCAGCTAACCAATTGCAACAAAAAAATAGCCAGGCACTACAGCACTCTACCAAGGGCAACATAAAGAGACTATTTCACACACACAAAATAATGATAATAATAATAGTAATAAGATTTTTGCCTTTTGAATCTTCTAATGATCAGTTTAGCAAAGTAAATAATTAACTTTAGAGTAAACTCTAATTCTGTTTTGGGAAAAGTGGTTTTCTGGCAGTAAGAAACATTAAAGGGAAAGAAAAATAACATTGTAGAAGAAAGAGTCCAACGTGATAAATCATGTGTTGAGAAAGAATGACTAGTTATCTAAAAAAGTGAAAGACAGGACAAAACAGAGTTTTAAAATGTTTGTAAATTGTGTCAACAGGTTAAATAGAACTCACAAAAGGAAATTTGTAATGAAATTTATGCACAATCCAGTTGACTATATATTGCCTTTTGACTTGTGATCTAGTTTGAAAAAATGTTTTAAGCCTTTGATATTTAACAAACTTTTCAAAATCAAAACTCTAAATTCAGTCTGGTCATTTTATCAAAGTTTTAAATAGTATAACACTTTCAGAGGTGTCTAGACTATGTTAAAAAAATAAAGTTGATCCTTACACTCTGGGAGGCTGAGGCCTATGGATTGCCTGAGATCAGGAGTTCAATACCAACCTGAGCAAGGGACAGACCCCCATATCTACAAATAGCCAGGTGTGGTGCTGGGCACCTGCACTCCCAGTTACTTGTCAGGTTCAGTCAAGAGTATCACTTGAACCCAAGAGTTTGAGGTTGACTTTCTGACACATCCAGAAATCCCACTTTACTTTAGAACTTTAAGAGAAAAAGAATTTACACAATACATACATACCAGTACCTAATAACACAGATAAAACCTGGGAAACTTTCAATAACCTGAAATTCCTTATTCTATGTTCCAAGAAAACCAATTCTAAAAGAGAAAAAGCTTGGATACGTATTATTATTACTACACTTCTTGCAAATAATCAGACCCAGTATACTAAAAGTACAGTTTATTTTATAATTAAATTAATTCTAGTATGTATTTAGTAAAATGAGAAATTAGAGAGAGGGAAATATAATTAAAGAAATAAGAAACTGTGGCCCGCCTATATTAAATCCAAGCCTTGTCTACAGGACCACTTCATAAAATAAGATAAAACTGTTTGACTAAAGTGATCTTTTAACAGGAGGAAAAGACTAGCCAAAAAATTTAAAATTACATACATGGGGCGGCGCCTGTGGCTCAGTCGGTAAGGCGCCGGCCCCATAAACCGAGGGTGGCGGGTTCATACCCGGCCCCGGCTGAACTGCAACCAAAAAATAGCTGGGCGTTGTGGCGGGCGCCTGTAGTCCCAGCTACTCGGGAGGCTGAAACAAGAGAATCGCTTAAGCCCAGGAGTTGGAGGTTGCTGTGAGCTGTGTGAGGCCACGGCACTCTACCGAGGGCCATAAAGTGAGACTCTGTCTCTACAAAAAAAAAAAAAAAAAAAAATTACATACATGAATCAACTTTGCTGTGATTTATTTTTCTTCCTGTTTCTTAACCATAAGATAACACATTAGGTTTTAATTTATAATTTTTTTTCATTTCAAAGTGGACACTGAAAAAAGAAACAAAGTGAAATATACTACCATAAAGTCCATTTCTCTGACATTTTTTGAGATGACTGTCCCAGAAACAACATTACAAAACCTGACTGAAAATACTTGTCTCAATCTCCAGACTAAATACCAAAAAAAACGTAATTAGAAATTTGTCTGTGGGCCAGGTGTTGTGGCTCATGTTTGTAATCCTAGGCCCTCTGGGAGGCCCAGTCAGGTAGATTGTCTGAGCTCAGGAGTTGGAGGCCAGCCTGAGCAAGAGCAAGATGCTGTCTCCAAAAACATGTAGGCTTTGTGGTGGGTACCTGTAGTCCAAGCTACAGAGACTGAGGCAAGAGGACTGGGTGAGCCCAAGAATTTGAGGTGGCTGTTCATACAGGGTAGTAGGTCCTCAGCTTTGGCCAGAGAGGGCCTACATCCCCCTCTGTAGGTACATGGGTCTCATGGAGGTCAGGGCTGGAGAGTCAAATGAAGGAGAGAGCGGTAAGCATGGCCAACGCTTGGGGATCCCTAGTGAGTTGAGAGTGACCATGGCACGACCTGTGATGCTGCACATGCCAATCTCAGAACCATCCTTGGACAAAGGGAGACCTCTTCTGGCTGCACAACTCCCCAGTGAGCATTTCACATGCCTATGGGTGATACCGTGTTTTACTATTCAGGGATGAACACTCCCCCTTACCCCCGGCTTTTTCCTAGGCCTGAGAAATTAAATGGCTCATTCGCCTTGCCCTTTAATCATTCATCCCCAAAATACTGGCCAAATTTAACTACAAAGGACAAGCAACTATAGATACCCCTAGACAAAAACAGGGGTCTTTGTCTCTTCCAAGAGCTCTGCTGCTTTTTTTACTTTTTCTGTATTCTTTTCTGTGTAATAAATTTTATCTTATGACTTATCTCTGTTCCTTGGATTCACTCTTTGAATCTCTGAGACCAAGAACCGACAGAAGAAACAATTTCCAGTAACAATGTGAGCTATGATGCCAGGGCACTCAACCACAAGGAGACTGAGTGAGACTTGGTCTCAAAAAGAAAAAACAAAAATCCAAGCAAATTTGTTTCTGATTCTGAAACTGATAAGAAAATAACTACAAAAGCCTGAAGGCTCAACAAAGATCACCTGCTGGCTACCCTAGAAGAAATCTGTACAATAGTCAACACTGTCTACTGTATCTATATAAATACCTCAAGAAAAATTAAAACCTGAATAAAAATTTCCCAGTAAGTGATGTGGCTAAAACATACCCTCACAAGTGACTCCACAACCAACTAATTTTCAGAAATATTTACTTCAATTGCCCACAATATCACATCAGTTCTATAAAAATTTTTAAAACTAAATATAATCTTAAAAACTTTGCTAAAGCTATAAATAAAAAAAAAACTAGTGTTCTCTCATACAAATCCTACACTCAAAATGCAGAACTTGTAAATATTTGTAGGTGACTACTAAATGATTTCATTCTTTTACCCTGAACACATCCTTAACTTCATCCCTGTCAGTGCAAGCCAGATTAATGTTCTGTTTCATTGTATTGGACTAGTTTTTGAGATCTATCTTTCAGATCCTACATTCCAGTAATAGAGCCACTCAGACCAAAAAACTTACTCAGCTGGCCTTAAACTCTCTACAAAGAATACCTTCCTACCTTTTTCATGGCCTCCAGCACATAACCTTTAATCTCTACTATGACAAGCCCTGCTACCTCCTGAGCTACACTGTGCCACACTCTCAATTGCTTAAGAAGAGGTTTCTTGCCCTCCTTCCTGAAATCTATAGACATTGTAGTCATTAACAAAGTTATCCTGAAGACTTCAAAATACCTGACAATCTCAAAAGAAAGTGTACTAACCTCTGAGACATCCTACTTACAACCCCTACAATAATCGAGTTGTCTAAATTGCATCATTTCCACTTCTAGGCTTATCCCCTGAATATAAATCCAACAAACTCAAACTGAACCAGTGAACTGTAAAACAATCTGAAGACAAGAGTTAAAAATTTCAATTGTGGGTATTGGAAGTGTATTATTATCAGACATCTTTATTTGTTATTAACTTAATTTTATCTTTTATTAATGTTGCTACATGTTATTCCCAGTATAACATTAAACCTATCCCTTACCAAAATAAGTTCAATCTCAGAACAAATACAATTAATCATAGTCATTATTTCTATGCGAAACTGTTTCATAGATATGAAATACTATAATAGAAATGGGAAATAGGGAGGCACTTGTGGCTCAGTGGGTAGGGTGCCAGCCCCATATACTAAGGGTGACGGGTTCAAACCCAGCCCCGGCCAGAACTGCAACAAAAAATAGCAGCAGAGGCCTCCAATCTCTATCTCATATGCAGTGATTAGCATGTCATACCCCAGAAGATCACTTGTTAGCCAGATAATAACCAGCAAACTACATATACTGCTTTGTTTTTTTTTCTTTTTTCTTTTCTACTTCAACATTTTCAACCTAGATTGCTTTTTGTTATTGTTGTTGTTGTTCACTTCTCCTTCTTCCTTTTTCTAGTTTAAATTTAATTTTCCATGGTGGTATTTTTGTGTGTGTGTGTGTGTAGAGACAGAGTCTCACTGTACCGCCCTCAGGTAGAGTGCCGTGGCGTCACACGGCTCACAGCAACCTCTAACTCTTGGGCTTACACGATTCTCTTGCCTCAGCCTCCCAAGTAGCTAAGACTACAGGCGCCTGCCACAATGCCCGGCTATTTTGTTGTTGTTGTAGTTGCAGTTTGGCTGTGGCTGGGTTTGAACCCGCCACCCTCGGCATATGGGGCCGCGGCCCTACTCACTGAGCCACAGGTGCCGCCCTCCATGGTGGCATTTTTTAATAACAAGAACTTCATATTTGCTAGTGTTTCTACCCCTATTATTTGGTTGTTCCCTCAATTTTATCATGTAAGGATTTCAGTATGTTTCTTTTGGTTTGATGTATAGTACTTGTGTCTTTCCTCTCTATTTGGTAGAGGTGAGGTACCATATCTGCTCAAACTGGAAAAAAGGTGATGACTTCAAGGGAACCATCCAAGTCAGCACCCCCAGAAGTTGGTGGTCTTTAATGTGTGGGTTAAAGTATTCTACTCTACTCCTTTGTTACTCCTATCTCCCTCTTTCAGTACCTCTCTTCTTTTTGTTAATATTCCCTTTTACTCACCTCTGTTCCTTTTTCTGTTTTTAAATATTTTTTATCTTCTTGCTCTTCAATCTTCTCATCCTTTTAATGCCGTACCAAAAGAACTCATCAAAACCTCAGACAAGAAGCACAGTCATTTCAAGAGCAAGAAGAAGTGAATGGAAAATTAGGGTATTAAAAAAAACACAAGATAAAAGATAACACTCATGATGAAGAAACAGTAGGAAAATCCTGGCAACAAGAAAAACCTATTCAGAGCAAACCCACTCCCCAAGGGACCATGCGGTAGCTACTGCAGAAGATTCCAACTCTAAAGAAATGTTAGAAATGACAGAAGGGGAATTTAAAATACAGATGATGAAAACAATTAAAGGAAATTGCTGAGAAAATGGAAATTAACAAAAGGAAATCCAAAACCAGAATCAAATAAGAGATGAATGGCATTAAGGCTAAAGAAATTATATAGTAGAACTGTAGGAATTCAAGAAATCAATTACAGAACTTAGATATGCAATAGAAAGTATAAACAACAGATTAAACCATTCAGAAGAAAGAATCACTGATGTAGAGGACAAAGCTATTGAGATAAATCAGATAGTTAAAGAGGCAGAAAAAAAGAGAGAGAAAGCTGAACATTCAATGACAGAATTATGGGACTTTATGAAGTATTCAAACATATGAGTTAATAGGTATCCCAGAAGGGAGAGAAGAATACTCCACGAATGGAATCCATACTAAAGAATATTATAAAAGAAAATTTCCCAAATACCACCAAACATTCTGACACACTCCTTTCAGAGGGATATTGGACCCCAGGTTGCCTCAACTCAAATAGAGCTTCTCCAAGACACATTGTGATGAACTTGTCCAAAGTCAAGACAAAAGGAAAGATTTTGCAATCTGCCAGGAGTAAGCGCTAGTTGACCTACGGGGCAAATCCACCAGGGTGACTGCAGATTTCTCTAATAAAACTTTTCATGTCAGAAGGCAATGCTTATCTATTTTTAATCTACTTAATCAAAACAATTTCTAGGCCAGACTTCTATATCCTTCTAAGTTAAGCTTTAAAATTGATAGAGAAATCAAATCTTTTACAGATATGTGAACATTGAGGAAATTTGCCACAACGAAACCAGCTCTACAAGAATTACTTCAACCTGTTCTACACACTGACCATCACAATGGACCACCAGAAAAGTAAGCACCCAGAAATTAAGGGACAGAACCTACCTTCCATAATGATGCAAAAGATAAACCTAAGCAATGGACTTTGACAAAATCAGATGAATAGAATTCTACTACACTTATGAATTATCTCAATAAATGTTAATGGCTTGAATTACCCACAGAAGAGGCATAGACTGGCTGATTAGGGCACTGGCCATATATACAGAGGCTGGCGGGTCTGAACGTGGACCAGGCCAGCTAAACAACAATGACAACTGCAACTAAAAAATATTTGGTAGTTGTGGTGGGCGCCTGTATTTCCAACTGTTTGGGAAGCTGAGGGAAGAGAATTGCTTAAACCCAACAGTATGAGGTTGCTATGAGCTGGGAAGCCACGACACTCTACCTAGGGAGACAAAGTGAGATTCTGTCTCAAAAAAAAAAAAGAAGTAGACAAACGAATGGCTAGAAACACATAAAAAATGCTCATAATCCCTAATTATTAGAGAAATGCAAATCAAAACCACCCTGAGATACCATCTAACCCAATGAAAATGGCCCACATCACAGAATCTCAAAACTGCAGATGCTGGCATGGATGTGGAGAGAAAGGAACACTTTTATACTGCTGGTGGGATTACAAACTAATACAACCTTTTTGGAAGTAAGTATGGAGAACCCTCAAAGAACTGTAGCTAGATCTCCCATCTGATCCTGCAATCCCACTACTGGGCATCTACCAAGAAGGGCAAAAATCATTTTACCATAAGGACGTTTGGACTAGACTGTTTATCGCAGCTCAATTTACAATTGTCAAAAGGTGGAAATAGCCTAAATGCCCCCCAGCCTAGGAATGGATTAACAAGCTGTGGTATATGTACATTATGGAATACAATTCAGCCAATAAAATGATGAATACTTTACATCCTTTGTATTAACTTGGAGAGAAGTGGAATACATTATTCTTAGCGAAGAATCACAAGAATGGAGAAGCATGAATCCTATGTACTCAATTTTGATATGAGGACAATTAATGACCTAGTACATGGTCAAGGTGGGAGAAGGGGAGATCAGCGAAAGGGAGAATGAGGGATGGGTGAAAGGGAGACCAATGAGAGGGAAGGAGAGAAGAGGATGGGAGAAGGAAGAGCAGAGAGAGAGAACGAAGGACGGAGTGGTGGTCTCAGGGTGTGACACACCTTTTGGGGGCAAGACACAAGTATAAGAGGGACATCACCTAGGAAATGCAGTCAGTGTAACCTGGTTTCTTGGACCCTCAATGAATCCCCAACAATAAATAAATACAAACAAATTTTTAAAAAGGTGACCTATGCTTTTCTGCTTGTACAAAATGTGTAAAAAATGAACGTTTCTATCAATAAGCTTAATTTAAAAGGTAAATGTTGGTCTACACTTAAAACCATAAAACATGGATGAACAAATTGAAAAACACATGAATGAATGGAAAATTATTTTTCCATTGTGTTAATGAATTAAAAATATTTTATTTAACAATACTACCCAATGTGATCTACCAATGTAATTCAATTTCTATGAATATACACTGATATTATTCACAGAAATTACCTTTAAAACCCTAAAATGTACGTGAAGTGAGAAAATACCCCAAATAGACAAAGCAATAATGAGCAAAAACTATGTACATGTAGGCATCACAATACCTGACTTCAAAATTTACTGAAGTATTATGGTACTCACCTACAAACATGAGTGCATCTGAAGGACATCATATTAAGTGAAATAAGCCAGATGCAGAAAGACAAATACTGTATGATTATACTCATGTATGAAAACTTTAAAAAGTAATGTCACAGGCGCAGGGAGTAGAACAAGGGTTACCAGAGATTGAAGGAAGGGGAGGGGGAGACAAGGTTCATTGACACGTACAAAAGGAGGGAAAATGTTGCTTTTCTATTGCACAGTAAGGTGAAAACGGTTAAAAGTAAAGTATTATATATTACAAACTATATAGAATACCAGCTTATGGATGTTCTCACGACAAAAAGCTAATGAATGCGTGACATAATGTGTACAATAAATACCATCATTTTATTATTATGCAATATTGTATAAAACAATAAATTGTACCCCATATATATGGACAATTACAATGTGTCAACTAAAGACATAGACAAAACCTTAAGTGTAAGACCTATAACTTTTCAACTCCTAAAACATACAAGGGGAAGTTACATGACAAATGGCCTTTGTAATTATTTCTCATACACAACATCAAAGGATTAGGCAACAAAAGCAAAAACATGCACATGTTACTTATGAGTATATCCACAATATGTCAAACATATACAAAGAAACACATAGAATAGATCTTTGCACATTTATGTACACTGCAGCATTATTCCCTAAAGACAATACCTGGAAGCAAACTCAATATCCCTTTATCAATGAGTAGATAACTAAAATGTGGAATATACACAAAATGGAATATTATGTAGCCTTAAAAAAGACATCTTGACACATTAACCTAAGGACAAACCTTGAAAATATTATGTAAAGTAAAATAATACCGTCAAATGGAAACAGATACAGTATTATTATAATCATACAACATATAAAATTGTCCAACTCAAAGAAAGAGAAAGTAGAATAATATTCTTCAGGCTCAGCACTGGCCACATGCACTGAGGCTGGGGGGGTTGGAACTCAGTCTGGGCCAGCTAAACAATAATGACAACTGCAACCAAAAAGTAGCCAGACATTGTGGCGTGTGCCTCTAGCCCCAGCTACTTGGGAAGCTGAGGCATGAGAATTGCTTAAGCCCAAAAAGTTTGAGGCTACTGTGAGCTTTGACGCCATGGTACTGTACCCAGGGCGACAGCTTGAGACTCTGTCTCAAAAAAAAAAGGGTGGCACCTGTGGCTCAGTGGGTAGGACGCTGGCCCCATGTACTGAGAGTGGCAGATTCAAACCCAATCCTGGCAAAACTGCAACAACAAAAAAAAATAGACGGGCATTCTGGTGGGTGCCAGCAGTCCCATCTATTCAGGTGGCTGAGGCAAGAGAATTGCCTAAGCCCAGGAGTTGGAGGTTGATGTGAGCTGTGACACCATAGCATTCTACCAAGGGCGATACAGTGAGACTCTGTCTCTACCAAAAAAAAAAAAAAAAAGAAGAAGAAGAGTATACTTCAGGAGAGAGGTGCAAAACAGTATATGTTTTATAGTCAGTATTAACGTTCATATTTGTAAAATAAAATAGATCTAGAAATTTGTTGACAACTAGGTAAATATGCTTGATAAGACTAAACTGTGCACTTAAAAATATTTGATGACAGTTTTATATTTTTAATCACAATTAACAATGTGCTAAATTTGCTTACCTGAAAGATATAATTAAAACATGTTTTAAAAATTACCTTCAAGGCTTGGTGCTTGTAGCATAGTGGTAAGGGTGCCAGCCACATAAACCCAGGCTCGTTGTTTCAAGCCTGGCCCAGGCCTTCTAAACAACTATGACAACCACAACAAAGAAATAGCCGGGCATTGTGGCAGGAACATGTAGTCCCAGCTACTTGGGAGGCTGAGGGAAGAAAATCTATTAATCCCAAGAGTTTGAGGTTGCTGTCAGCTGTGATGTCACAGCACTCTACCAACGGTGAAATAGTAAGAATCTGTCTCAAAAAAAAAAAAAAATTACCTTCAAATAAAAAATTTGTTTCTCTTTCAAAATAATATAGATTCAAACAATAAATACATTGTTAATTTAAGAATATTTTCTTCATTGCTCACCAAGACAGGATGAAAAAAATCATTGAACACACACACACACACACAAATTTAAGTAATAAATATTGATGGACAATGCAGGTCCTAAACATGCATGGGCAATATTTATAAAAGAAAAACATCGCAGATACTTTCATAGTCAATGAACATGCCCAATGCATATATAACTCATCCCCTACATCATGCTAAAGTGTACAGAGTCGAAATTCTCATCAAATTGTTAATATTCAGGTTTAAATTTTAAAAAATAAAATTAACTCATCTGATGAAACATACATTTTAAAAAGAAACAAGGTAATATTGTTTGGCAGAAGAGTTACTACATTTGATAGCTACTATTTTCAATTCTGTGCATCCATGAAGATTGGTGCAATTTTTACACAAAATATATCAGCAATAATACAGCCCTTGGAAACTAAGAAAAGCTTGTGTTTCCAAATGAAGGAATAACAGAAATGCCTAAAGTGTGTTGTGAATTACACAAATAAAAAGAAAACTTTTGGGATTAAATTATTTCATCATTTAAATACAGGCTGAGAATGATTGATATAAATTTGAGTGGTTCCTTGTTTCCTGAAATAAACTTGAAATTACAACCATTTTAATACCTATGTGGGGGCTCGCTAATAATGTAATTTGCTTCTTATATAACATGTAAATTTAGCACTTTATTTCAGAAATTTTTAATCTAAGAACCATGTACAAATTTTTCGTGCAACATTTCAAAAAGTGAAAAATACAGGACAGTAACAGAAGGAAGATGAAAGAAAAGGAGGTCTCCTTCTCATATCCCCCACAGCATACTGCAACAACCAAATGAAGAGCCTTTATGGGAGCTTTGGGATTTTTTAGGTCAGTGTTTTGGAAACCCTAGTAGAGAGGAAGATTAAAGAGGATGATTTTGTGAGAGCTGGAACATGACACACTAGCAGACTTTCCAATAATCGTCCTAGCAACAGAATAAAAAATGATCATACTGTACCATAGACTCAGCTATAACTTTCTTGACCTAGGTTATGCCACTACCCCCATCTGCCAAGATCACAGGATAATTCATACCCTGTGAGCCTCAGGTAAACAGGCCTACAGACTTTTGAGTCTCAGTTAAACAGGCCTGCAGACTTGGTCCAATCTTTGGCTGCTGAATCAACTTAAACTCACTTTTTTAACCACTCAGCCATGTTATGAAAAAATCCTGCCCACATAGGGAGAAACATCCATCTATGCTCCTGAATGCAGAACCACCAAAACTTATCTGAAATGTGTTCTTCATTGGCAATGTAACCTGGCCTTGGTCACAGTCCAGAACCAATTTTGCTCCATTGGAGGTATGTCTGGAAGCACACATTTCTGTTTCCACGGAGGCAAGCCTGCTAACAATAATTTTACTGTGAATCTTAAAATTGCCTTGGTAACAACCTCCAGTTGCTATCAGCCAGGCTCTAGAAGCAGCCCTGCTACTCCAAAACTTGGAAGGGGAACATTCTATGGACCCAGTGATAGGCCTAAAAACATTTCTCATAGGCTGAATGCGGTGGCTCACATTTGTAATTCTGGAACTCTGAGAGGCCAAGCTGGGAGGATCTCTTGAGCTCAAGAGTTTGAGACTAGTCTGAGCAAGAGTGAGACCCCCACCTCTACTAAAAATAGGGAAAATTAGCCAACCATTGTGGTAGGCACTTGTAATCGCAGCCTCACAGAAGCTTGACACAGGAAGATCACTTGAGGTATCTGTGAGGTAGGCTGATGCCATTGCATTAAAGTTGGGCAGCAGTTAAGACAATTTAAAAAAAGACATTTTTCACAGATGTGTATCTGGCAGCAGCCCTATACATCAGTTGCAGACCCTCTCAGCTATAAACAAGGGTCAGTCTGGTCCATTCAACAACCTGTCCAATGAGTGAACACCTACCCACATTCAGTGTATCAATGCTGCAATTGCAGAAACACTGCAGTTCTTAACCTGAGCATCAATCCTACGGATCAATACCTTAAAAAAATATTCCACTTCCCAGGGAATATCCAGGATACACAACTGTATTATCCCTGATAACAAGTCTACCAACCATGAAACACACTCTATTCTGTATAACAGCCATAATATTGGCTTCAACCTTACTCAGCTGCAATCTCAGAAAAAAATCCCATCAGCCCAGGCACCCAATAAAAGAAACGTCTCTATAATGACTGGATGAGGTATTTGTTCCTTCAGATTCAGAGTTCAAAACCCTGGGTATCGGGACAATAAAGCATCCATTTATCCAGACCATAAATCATCAGGCAGATAAGAATCACTGTAAAGGTATCTTTTTTGGAAGAAAACATACAAATAAAGCTCCAGTAATGAATTTTGAAGCAATGAAGATCTAATAACTGGCTGAAGGTGGTGCCCATAGCTCAATGGATAGGGCACTGGCCACATACACCGGGGCTGGAGGGTTCATACCCGCCCCCGAGTTGCTAAAACAACGATGACAACTGTAACAACAACAACAAAATAGCCGGGATTGTGACCGGTGCCTAAAGTCCAGCTACTTGGGAGGCTGAGGCAGAATTGCTTAAGCACCAGAGTCTGAGGTTGCTGTGAACTGTGGCACTACAGCATTCTACCCACATTGACATAGTGAGAATCTTGCCCCCTGCTCCCCAAAGAAAGGCTGAAAATGAATTTATCTCAGTGAGACACAAAAGAACCCATATAACTAAAAAAATCATAAAACAACGCATAAACAAAATAAGAATTTTAGTAGAGAAATAGGAAAAAAAAGAACAATACAAGAGCTGAAGTCTATGTTGTCAAACTGAAAATGTAATGACATCATAGGAGATTCAGTTATTCAGAATAACAAGTCAACAAATTCAAAGGCAGGCCATTTGAAGTTACCCAAATGCAGAGAAAAAAAGAAAGAGTAAAGGAAAGATATATGTCTGAGAGTGTATCATTAAGTGAAGAAATATATGCATTTTTGATTTTCAAATGAGAAATAAACAGATAAAAAGTTTTTTTAAAAAAGAACATCATCCCCTCAAAACTACATGAACATAGTTTTGTTAAAATCAAAGTATCTGAAGAAAACCCAATAACAATTGCCCAGGATAAATTTTAATTGGAAAAATCCAAAGAAAAAATGAGAAACTTTTTTGTTGAGACAATCTTACTCTTTCACCCAGTGTAAAGTGCAATGGCATCATAGCTCACAGCAACCCCAAACTCTTAGGCTCTAGTGATTCTCTTGCTCCAGCCACCTACCAAGACTACAGGAGCAAGCCACAGTGCCTAGCTAGTTTCTCTATTTTTAGTAGAGTCAAGACGTTGCTCTCACCCAAGATGCTCTCAAACTCCTGAGTTCAGCCTCCAAGAGTTCTAAAGAACACCGGCAATAGCGCCCTGCTGAGCTACAGGCCCTGATCTAACAAAGGTAACTTTTTTTTTTTTGTAGAGACAGAGTCTCACTTTACTGCCCTCGGTAGAGTGCCGTGGCATCACACGGCTCACAGCAACTTCCAGCTCTTGGGCTTATGTGATTCTCCTGCCTCAGCCTCCCGAGCAGCTGGGACTACAGGCACCCGCCACAAGGCCCGGCTATTTTTTTGTTGCTGTTTGGCAGGGGCTGGGTTTGAACCCACCATCCTCGGTATATGGGGCCGGCGCCCTATTCACTGACCCACAGGCTCCGCCCAACAAAGGTAACTCTTAAGACAGTCAACATGCCCTGCTCCAGCCACGTACTGGGATCTGGCTGGTGGACTCACACATGGCTGAAGCCTGAGGAAACTCCTCTCAGGACTTGTCTTAATTGAACTTTGAACTTTGGGAAAAGGGGAGGAGGGATGTAATCTGCGTACCCATACCACAGAATGTAATTGCTTCAGCCAAAACTCACTTTAGGAGATTTACAAGAACAAGGTCACCCTATGAAAATTCTTGCAGCCAAGTAGTACGGGGAAACAAAACAGAAACCCCTGAATTTCTTTTTCTTTTTTTTTTTTTTTTGAGAAAGAGCCTCAAGCTGTTACCCTGGGTAGAGTGAGGTGGCCATCACAACTCACAGCAACCTCCAAGTCCTGGGCTCAAGCAATTCTCCTGCCTCCGCCTCCCAAGTAGCTGGGACTACAGGCGCCTGCCATAATGACCAGCTATTTTTTGGTTGCAGCCATCGTTGTTGTTTTGGCGGTCCTGAGCTGGATTCGAACCCTTCAGCTCAGGTGTATGTGGCTGGCGCCTTAGCAGCTTGAGCCACAGGCACCGAGCCAACCCCTGAAATCCTACACTACAAAGCCCCCCTTGAAACCTGGTTTGCTCGCATTAAGGGCTTAACCCGATGTATCTCTGTTAGCCTGTTCTCCTATAGACCCCCCATCTTATGTATACTAGTTCACATTATACCCCAAGTGTACATATATGATAGAAAAGGAGGAAGAGAACACCTAAATTTATACTTTAATCCCTACCATACCAGAATAAAAAGAGCCCCCATTCTCATTCCCCTCTTAATATCAGCAGGCATAGCAGGATCTGCAGCACTCGGTGCTAGCTCTCTAGCCTCACAAGACAGTAATTTGAAATTCCTCAGCCAACAAGTTGCTCGAGATTTAGGACTGTTATAAAGTTCTGTCTTCCAGGCTCGGCGCCCCATTGCACAGTGGTAACGGTGCCAGCCACGTACATGGAGCGTGGCGGGCTCTGGTTCCTGGGCAGAACCAGCTAAACAATGAGAATTGCAACTAAAAGTAGCTGGGTATTGTGGCGGGTGCCTGTAGTCCTAGCTACTTGGGAAGCTGAGGCAAGAGAATCAATCCCTTAAACCCAAGAGTTTCAGGTACTGTGAGCTCTGCTGCCTGGGCATTCAACCAATGGCTACATAGTGAAACTGTGTCTCAAAAAAAGAAAAAAAAAAAAAAGAAAGTTCCATCTCCCAATTAGAAAAACAATTTGAGGGCGGCACCTGTGGCTCAGTTGGTAAGGCGCTGGCCCCACATACAGAGGGTGGAGGGTTCAAAGACGGCCCCGGCCAAACTGCAACCAAAAAATAGCTGGGCACTGTGGCGGGCGCCTGTAGTCCCAGCTACTCGGGAGGCTGAGGCAAGAGAATCGCTTAAGCCCAGGAGTTGGAAGTTGCTGTGAGCTGTGTGAGACCACGGCACTCTACCGAGGGCCATAAAGTGAGACTCTGTCTCCACAAAAAAAAAAAAAAAAGAAGAAAGAAAAACGATTTGATTCCCTAGCTGAAGTAGTTTTGTAAAATGGAAGAGGACTAGATCTCCTCTTCATGAAAGAAGGAGGACTATGTGCAGCTTTGGGAGAAATTTGCTGTTTCTCCGCTAACCAGTCTGGAGTCATTAGAGAAACTCTTTAGTCTGTAAAAGTCTAAACGAAAATTATTATCACCAAGAAGAACAAAAACCTGGTGGAAATCTCTTTTCCTGGTTCCCATGGCTCACCACCTTACTACAGCCAGAACAGGACCCATTATCCTCCATTCTGTTGTTTACCCCACCTTGTTACATTTTATTGCCTTGAAAACTGGTTCCACTTGCCTGCACATTTACTAGTGGTTAGATCTGTAGTATTGTGTGGAAAAATTACTAACTGCCCTTGTTGTGTAAAAGCCCATTACTATCCTCCAGATTACAGCCCTAGTGATCATACCCCTACCCCCTACAATTCTCTTCCTCCTTAGTTTCCCTCAGACCCCACACCTGCCCTTTTAAGGGAAGAATTGTCCTAAGGGCTAATTTCGCTTCTGTAATAACGCTTACTTAACTTTTTTGCACCCCCTTTGGTTTTATCCTATAAAAACCAGAGCCACAAACAACTCAGGGCTGCTCTCAAAAACCCCACGTTGGGACACTGAGGCATTTGCTGGCCAGCTCTTCAATAAAGGACTCTTTTATGAATTTGGCTTGTCTGGGTGTGAGGTCTTTGGAGAATTCCTGGGCATAACACTAGCACTCTGAGAGGTGAAGATGGGTGTACCTTTTTATTTGTTTTTGCTTTTTTGTAGTTTTTGGCCAGGGCTGAGTTTGAACTTGCCACCTCCGGTATATGAGGCCAGTGCCCTACATTTTTGAGCCACAGGCGCAGCCCAAATGGGTGTATATTTTTAAGCTCAGGAGTTTGAAACCATCCTTAACAAAAGGGAGACATTATTTCTAGTAAAACAAAAGACATTACCCAGGCATTTTGATGGGCACCTGTATTATCAGGTACTGAAAAAGTTGAGAAATGAGGATCACTAGAGCTCAAGAATTAGTGGTTGCTGTGAGCCATGATGATGCTGAAGAACCTAAAGAAATTTCATCCGAAAATGTGACTCCCTGATAAAGAATATTTTGAATTAAAGGCCATTTATGATGAAAAAACATTGGAAGTGTGGCACCTGTAGCTCAGTGGGTAGGGAGCTGGTCACATACACTGAGGCTGGTGGGTTCAAATAAAGTCCGGGCCAACTAAAACAGCAATGACAACTGCAACAACAACAAAAAAATAGCTGGGCATTGTGGTAGCAGCCCGTAGTCCCAGTTACTTGGGAGGCTGAGGCAGGCGAATCACTTAAGCCCAGTATTTGAGGTTGCTGTGATGCCAAGCACCATACCCAGGGTGACAGCTTGAGATTCTGTCTCAAAAAAAAGCTGTGGCACCCAAACTCAGTTGTGATGTGCAAGCCACATGCTCTGAGGTTGGTGTTTTTGAACCCCGCCTGGGCCTGCTAAACAAACAAAAATGATAGTCAGGCATTGTGGCAGGCACCTGTAAGTCCTAGCTCCAAGGGAGGCTAAGGCAACAGAACTGCTTGCACCCAAGAGTTTGAGGTTGCTGTGAGTTACGATGCCATCACACTCTAGTGAGGGTGACAAGGTGAGACTCTTATCTCCAAAAAAAAAAAAGAAGAAGCGTTGGAAGAGTCCTTCCCTCCATCTACTGGACTAACCAGACTGGGAATCAAAGGAGGCTGCTGACTTCTTCTTTGGAACTCAAGAAGACCTGGCCCCAAATCATTTAAAACACAATACCTGTCTCTCCTGTTAATTTGCAAGTCAATCTGTCTCCCTCCATCTACACTTGCCCCTTAGCAACCACTTGGTGCACCTATACTTTCCTCATTCTCCCCCTCCCTTCTAAAAGGCATCTAATAAACTCTCACACCATCATTGAGACATTGGGTAATGATTCTTGTGGTTCCTCCTATGGGCATGGTATTTGGAAATAAACCTTTCTTTTATTAATGTGCTATAATTGTGAATTGATCTTTAATGCCAGGTGCTCAACCCTGGACAACACCATTACACTTAAAGGGCAGACAGACTCCATTTTGCGCTAAAAAGCCAGACTGACTCCACTTTGCTTCATAACCTGCGGCACTTCCCCTCGTGAATCTTTTTTTTTTTTTTTTGTAGAGACAGAGTCTCACTTTACCGCCCTGGGTAGAGTGCCATGACGTCACAGGACTCACAGCAACTTCCAGCTCTTGGGCTTTCGCGATTCTCCTGCCTCAGCCTCCTGAGCAGCTGAGATTACAGGCGCCCGCCACAAGGCCCGGCTATTTTTTGGTTGCAGTTCGGCGGGGGCTGGGTTTGAACCTGCCACCCTCGGTATATGGGGCCGGCGCCCTACTCACGGAGCCACAGGCGCCGCCCCCCCTCGTGCATCTTAAGTTCGCTGTACCTGGTCCATCCCCCCATTTCTTTGCCAGTTGCTCTGCGGTTAAGTACAAACCCTTTGACGAGAAATGGTCTAACTTCTGTTAGATATCCTTTTTAACAACTTATCTACAGGTGCAAGCTGTTTCACACCCTGTACAAATATAATGCTGAAAATATTTCTGTTTCTGTAAAATTCTGCTTTGTGCTAGAATACCCCTGCCCAACCCTGGGGGCTGGGAGTTCCTTCTTTCTTTCTTCTTTTTTTTTTTTCTTGAGATAGATGCTTATTATGTCACCCTCAGTAGGGTGCTGTAGCATCACAGCTCACAGCAACCTCAAACTCTCCGGCTTAAGTGATTCTCTTGCCTCAGCCTCCCAAGTATCTGGGACTACAGGTGCCTGTCACAATGCCTGGCTATTTTTTTTGTTGTTGTTGTTGTCATTAATGTTTGACATGCCAGGTCTGGATTTAAACCCTGCAGCCCCAGTGTATGTGGCCAGCACCTTTGCAGCTGAGCTACAGTTGCTGAGTCTGGGGCTGGGAGCCCACTTGCTGCTAAAGGCAATAAAGGACCCTATACCCAATTTGACCTCAGTGTGGCATATTTTCTGTAATTCCACTCACATTCTTGGGCACAACTATCTTAAAAAAAAAAAAAAGAATAAAGAAAAAAAGAAAAGAAAGAAAAAGGAAAGAAAAAGAAAAAAAAAAAGGCCTGTCACCTGTAGCACAATGGTTACAATGCTGGCCACATACACCCAGGCTGAGGGGGTTCAAGCCCATCCCAGGCCAATTAAACAACAATGACAACTGCAACAAAATAATAGCCAGGTTATGTGGAAGGTGCCTTTCATCCCAGCTACCTGGGATGCTGAAGCAAGAGAATTACTTAAGCCCAAGAGTTTGAGATTGCCGTGAGTTGTGACACCATAGCACTCTACCGAGGGAGACATAGTTAGACTCAAATAAAGAAAAGAAAAAGAAATAAATATTATTTGCATATTTTTAAATGAGTTTGATATAAATGAAAAGACAACTTTTTTTCAAAATCTTTGTTTACTTTTATGTCCTCCATTAGGTGTTTTGTTCTCTTTCTCATCAACCTAAGTGTTCTTTGTTATACAGTCAGAAAACACTGGCCAACAATTTCTAAAATATCATATTCTGTGTGGGGAAATTAGAGATTAAAGATCCCAAGCCCTCCAAGAGCAAGATAGAACTTAGAAGATTAACTGAGCAAAGAAACGGAGGCCTAGCTTTAGTATTTCAATTTTTTTTTTTTTTTTTTTGAGACAGAGCCTCAAGTTGTCACAATGAATAGAGTGCTCTGGCATCACAGCTCACAGCAACCTCGAAGTTCTGGGCTCAAGGAGTTCTCCTGCCTATGCTTCCCAAGTAGCTGGGACTACAGCCACCTGCCACAAGGCCCAGCTATTCTTTGGTTGCAGCCATCATTGTTGTTTTGGTGATCCTGGGCTGGATTCAAACCCGCCAGCTCAGGTGTATGTGGCTGGCACTTTAGCTGCTTGAGCCACAGGCACTGAGACTTTGAATTGGCTTTTAATAAAAATAGCTTTACTGGGTGGCACCTGTGGCTCAAGGAGTAGGGCACTGGTGGGTTCAAGCCTCGTCCTGGCCAAATTCTGCAAAAAAATAACAAAATATAGCTTTACTGACGAACAACCAGTCTGTGCAGTTCTTGTAGAAAACAATGTTGAGGAAGAACACAGTGATTGCAACTTGCCTGTTTAAAGATTAAATGGCCCAGGCACATTGGAGTGCACATTGCAGCTTGGCAAGGCCTGACAGGTAATCCGTCAAGCCTGGGGGCCACAGCTCTTAGTATAAAAGAATAAGGCTTCAGTTTTTAAGGTGGCTGGAACACAGAAACCCTGGGAGAGAGGTGGGTGTTGCAAAAGTCACTGGAGACAGTGTGCACAACCAATACCTACACAAACAGAGGAAGGAACGCTTAGGCGGAGGTAGGAGGAAGGACTTTTTTCTCTCCCAGCTTCCAAAGGCTGTGTGGCCCCACAGGTGAACAAGGGGTTTAACCTTCCCTCTGTACTCCTGAAGAGGGAGGCCAACCAAGGAGAAGTGGCACATCATGTTTGCCTTAAGGTTATGTTCCTTGTTTCTCTAGAAGGCAAGGACTAAGTATACTTAACTATCAATTAAGGAGCAGAAGATAATGGAAAAAAGCCATGTATTCATATAATTGCTAATGCATGACGCAAATAGCACACAGGCTGTTCTTTGCACAGTTCTCCATTAGCTCATAGACCTCCCAAATAAACTTAGCATTGAGAGGGGCACCCCTCTCAATGGTTGAGGTGCTGGCCACATGCACCAAAACTGGTGGGTTTGAACATGACTTGGGACTGCTGAACAAAACAAAACAAACAAACAAAATAGCCAGGCATTGCGGTGGGCACCTGTAGTCCAGCTACTTTGGAGGCTGAGGCAAGAGAATCACATGAGCCCAAGAGTTTGAGGTTGCTGTGAGCCATGACGGAATTGCACCCTACAGGGGGTGACAAAGTGAGGGCTGTACTCTACAGTTAATACATAGATCAAAGCTCATTCCTGTAATTCTAGCACTCTGGGAGGCTGAGGCGGGTGGATAGCTTGAGCTCATGGGCTCCAGTCTAGCCTATGCAAAAGCCAGAACCCCTATCTCTACTAAAATTAGAAAAACTGAGGCAAGAGGATTGTTTAAGCTCAGGTTGGAAGCTGCTGTGAGCTATGTATGATGCCGTGCACTCTACCCAGAGTGACAGCTCCAGACTATCTCAAAAAAAGAAAAAGGTCTGGGAAGGTGGCTCACGCCTATAATTTCACCACTTGGGAGGCTGAGATGGATGGAGTGCCTGAGGTCACAGGTTCAAGACCAGTCTGAACAAGAGCAAGACACTGTTTCTTTTTTTTTTTTTTGTAGAGACAGAGTCTCACTGTACCGCCCTCGGGTAGAGTGCAGTGGCGTCACACGGCTCACAGCAACCTCTAACTCTTGGGCTTACGCGATTCTCTTGCCTCCGCCTCCCGAGTAGCTGGGACTACAGGCGCCCGCCGCAACGCCCGGCTATTTTTTTGTTGCAGTTTGGCCGGGGCTGGGTTTGAACCCGCCACCCTCGGCATATGGGGCCGGCGCCCTACTCACTAAGCCACAGGCGCCGCCCTAGCAAGACACTGTTTCTAAAAAATATCGGGGCGTTGTGGCAGATGCCTGTATTCCCAGCTACGGAGAGGCAGAGGCAAATGGATCTCCTGAGCCCATGAGTTTGAGGTTGCTGTGAGCTATGATTCCACGACACCCTAAATGGTGACAAAGTAAAACTCTGTCTCAAAATGAAAAAAAATACGTAGAATGAATTTTTTTTTTTTTTTTTTTTATTGAGACAGAGTCTCACTATGTCGCCCTTGGTAGAGTGCTCTGGCGTCACAGCTCACAGCAACCTCCAACTCTTGGGCTAACTGATTCTCTTGCTTCAGCTTCCCAAGTGGGTGGGACTAAAGGCACCCACCACCACGCCCGGCTATTTTTTTGTTACAGTTGTCACTGTTGTTTTAGCAGGCCCTCCTGCCTTCGAACCTGCCACCCTCAGTGCATGTGGCTGGTGCTTTAACCACTGAGCTATGGGCACTGAGCCCATGGAATAAATTTTAAAGATACATAACCAAAGTTATCAGTTATGAAAACAATAATATTTTGGAATATATTAGGTGAAATAAACAGTAAAAATCAATTTGACCTATTTCACTATCTTTTCTTTGATGAGGCTACTAGAAAATTTGAAATGACACACATAGTTCTCATTTCATTTCTTCTTCTTTTCTTTCTTTCTTTTTTTTCTTTTTTTTGAGACAGAGTCTCAAGTTGTCACCCTGGGTAGAATGCCGTGGCATCACAGCTCACAGCAACCTCAGGCTTTTGGACTTAAGAAATTTTCTTGCCTCAACATCCCAAGTAGCTGGGACTATAGGCGCTCACCACAATAAATTCTAAGTTTATTTCTATTTTATTTCTAAAATTCTCATTTTATTTCTATTGGACAGGGTGACTTAGAAGACTGCCTCCTATTTCAAAGCTTAAGCTACCTCCTCAAAAGACATAGAGTTCAGGCAAAAAAAAAAAAAAACTCTGAAACTTTAAAATAATTGTTGCTTTTCACAAGATGGTCCCAAAGGTAAAGAAGGAAGCTCCTGCCCCTTCCAAAGTCAAGCAAAGGTAAAGGCATTGAAGGCCAAGAAGACAGTGCTAAAAGGCAACCACAGCCACACAAAAAAGGATATTCAGACATCACCCACATTTTTTTTTTTTTTTTTTTTTTTTGTAGAGACAGAGTTTCACTTTTTTTGCCCTCGGTAAAGTGCCGTGGCGTCACACGGCTCACAGCAACCTCCAACTCCTGGGCTTAGGCGATTCTCCTGCCTCAGCCTCCCGAGTAGCTGGGACTACAGACGCCTGCCAGAACGCCTGGCTATTTTTTTGTTGCAGTTTGGCCGGGGCTGGGTTTGAACCCGCCACCCTCGGCATATGGGGCCGGCGCCCTACTCACTGAGACACTGGCGACGCCCCATCACCTACATTTTCATGGCTGAAGGCTCCGTGCCTCCTCTGGAGGCAGCCCTTCATATCCCAGGAAAGGCTTCCTTAGGAGAAACAAGCTTGACCACTGTACCATCATCAAGTTCTCCCTGATCACTGAGTCTACCATAAAGAAGCGAGAAGAGAACAACAAACTTGTGTTCATTTGGATGTCAAACCAACAAGCACTAGATCAACAGGCTCTATGAAAAAGCTCTATGACATTGATGTGGCCAAGGTCAACACCTGGATCAGGCATGATGGAGAAAAGAAGGCATATGTTCCACTGGCTCCTGATTATGATGCTTTGAAAGTTTCCCACCAGGCTTGGCACCCATAGTACAGTGGTAATAGCATCAGACACATGAATTGAGGCTGGCAGGTTAGAGCCTGGACGAGGCGAGCTAAACAACAATGACAAGTGCAACAACAACAAAAAAAATAGCTGAGCGTTGTGGCAGGCACCTATGGTCCCAGCTACTTGCAAGGCTGAGGTAAGAGAATCGCTTAAGCCCAAGAGTTTGAGGTTGCTGTGAGCTGTGGCACCACTGCACTCTACCAAGGTGACACAATGAAACTCTGGCTCAAAAATATAAAGAAAGAAAGAAAGAAAGAAAAAGAAAATTGTCCCCCTAATTGAGATCTTCTAAAGGAATTCCAGCTGGATCTTCTAAAGCAAGTCCAGCTGGCTAATTCTAAATATAAGGTGGACATAAAGTTTGTGTGCAATTTAAGAGGCAAAGTATTTTCATTTAAATTGACATAGTGAAGTTTTAAGTTTAAGCAGTAAACTATTGTAAATTGCACATGAACTTTATGTCCACCCTGTATATAAAATATTTATATATATACTTTTATATATATAAAATTGTCAATATATTGTTTCCATGAGTGGAAAACATGTATTTACTTTGTGCCTATATTATAAACAGATACTTATGTATATATAATTGAAATTAATAAAAGGATATAATTTAGGTGGGGCTCGGTGGCTGACACCTGTAATCCCAGCACTTGGGAGGCTGAGGCAGGTGGATAGCCTGAGCTCACAGATTCAAGACCAGCCTGAGCCAGATTGAGACTCGTTTCTAAAAAAGAGCTGGGCATTTTGCTGGGCACCTGTAGTCCCAGCTGCTTAGGAGGCTGAGGCAAGAGAATCACTGTAGCCCAAGAGTTTGAGGATGCTGTAAGCTATGATGCTATGGCACTCTGACAAGAGTGACAAAGTGAGACTCTGTCTCAAAAATATATATACATAATTTTTATTTAGAGCTAAATACAAATATCCCTCAGCAGAGCTGCACGCCAGAGAAGGCACAAAGCCCTGTGTAAAAAGAGTAAAGAGAGTTTCTAAGGTAAAATCCTTCCCCCAGGAGGTGTACCACATACTCCTAGTTATGCCTGTTAGTTGGGATCTTAAATACCACCTCCTGCACAAAACCTCCTGCAATGCCAACCCCCTGACTAGAGACTAGAAGTAATTTCACCCTTTGAACCGCCATAGCCAGACTTTGTTTTAACTCCCAATACCCTTCATGTGTCTATAAGTTCACTGAGTTCGTTATGTGCATGTTTTTACCTAGACATCATGATGTGTATTGAAAACGCCTTCAAAGCAGAGTCTACCTTCTATTTAAATAATAGGTGCCCAAGTCTAGCACAGACTACACACTCAGTAAATAGAGTTTTATTGCTTTAAGCGAAATTTGTTAAACAGTTACAGTATGGAAAGCATGGTGGCCCTGGAATATGGAGATGAATAAAGTCATTGTCCCTAAGACAGAGGCGGTGGTCATGCCTGTAATCCTAGCACTCTGGGAGGGTGAATTCGGTGGACTGCCTGAGGTCACAGGTTCAAGACCTCCCTGAGCCAGAGGGAGACTTCCTCTCTTAAAACAAATAAAAAAATAGCCGGGCATTGTTGCAGGCTCCTGTAGTCCCAGCTACTCTGGAGGCTGAGGCAAGAGGATAGCTTGAAATAAGAGTTGGAGGTTGGTGTGAGCTGTGAGGCCAGGGTACTCTACTGAGGGTGACAGAGTGAGACTCTGTCTAAAAAAACGGTCATGGTCCCTGTCGTTAATGAAAAAAAAAAGTGTTAATGAAAAAAATTGGGCGGCGCCTGTGGCTCAGTCGGTAAGGCGCCGGCCCCATATACCGAGGGTGGCGGGTTCAAACCCGGCCCCGGCCAAACTGCAACCAAAAATAGCCGGGCGTTGTGGCGGGCGCCTGTAGTCCCAGCTGCTCTGGAGGCTGAGGCAAGAGAATCCCTTCCGTCCAGCAGTTGGAGGTTGCTGTGAGCTGTGTGAGGCCACGGCACTCTACCGAGGGCCATAAAGTGAGACTCTGTCTCTACAAAAAAAAAAAAAAGCAAGAAAAAAGAAAAAAAATTGTTAGCATTTCTGGTCTCTTTCAGCCTCCTGTCCGACGACATTCCTATCACTCAAGGTCAGAGAGGTGGGGCCTGAGGTCCTATCCAATCAGGGATGCGCCTATATGAACTGTCCAATCAGATGCACAGACAGAAAGTAGAAAGTGGCTTGGGGTTCCCTAGCAACGCTGAGTTTCCTGACCTGGGAACTGAGCGGTTGTCCCACATTCAGAAGTTCCGTCTCCTTGAGATCCTAGTGGTTTCAGTAGCCGTCTTTGTTTCCCTGTGACATGCAGATACTGGGAGATCTGTGGAGAGGACACCGGGACATCTCTGAAGCTGTGAAATGGTAAATACAGAACACTGGGGGTACTGAGAGCGGGGAGGGGCGTAGTTGGAGCCAGAAATGGCTGTGGCAGGACCCGGCAATTTCACTTCCGTTTTAGATTCTTCAGGCCGAAGTTTGCCACTGGCACCCCTCGACTCTCTGACCCCTCTTGGCAAAAGGTGGAGTGGGGCAGGGAGTTGGGACGCTGTTGCTTGTAGCCTTCCTGAACCTGTTACTTGCCCCACAGCCCAGAGCTCTCCCTGAGCAGCTGTGTGGCTGCAGCGCGGCGTGTCCCTCCCTGGTGGTGACAATGGAAGGGTCCTCAGGGAAGAATCCCAAGAGTGTGTGTGTCGGGGCTTGTTCATGGGGGAGGGGGTAGTCCATGGGGCCCTCAACCCCTTCATTCTTTTGTTAAACTTAGGGCCGGGCGTCCCTGGCTCTCCCTGTTGGGGAACCGGAAGTGGCTTGCCTGCCTGCTGTTGTAGTTTAACACCGAAGGGGAGTTGACGTGTAAAAACGCTTTTTTATGGGAAAGGCTAGTAATTCCGGAGGACGGCGAGAGTAAGTTTTTAAATGTTGCTTTGTCTATGTAACAAATTTTAATAATTTATATAGGGAAGAATTTCAAAGTATACTAAAAATATACTCATGTGATTAACAACATGTAGGCAAGTTAAATACATATAACAATTAAAAAACCAATAAACAAAACGTCATCAATAAAACGTCATTAAACTTGCGATTAACTTGTTTTATAGTTCCTCATTACGTCCTTGTTTTTTTTTTTTTTCAAGATTATTATCTTTGTTCTCTATTTCTGGTTTGGCCTGTTTGACTGACTTACTGTTCCTATGCTTTAACGTGCATTCTCAGTTCAGAAAAAGCTAAGAGGGGTTTGTGGGGGTGTCTGTGTCTACCACATTCTCTACTTTCGTTTTTTGTTTTTGTTTTTTTGCAGTTTTTGGCCAGGGCTGGGTTTGAACCCACCATCTCCAGCATATGGGACCAGCGCCCTACGCTTTTGAGCCACAGGCGCTGCCCTACTTTCATTTATTTTATTTTTATATCTATGAAATTGATTTAAAAAGAAAGTAATTGTTATGGTTAGTTAATTTGACACACGGGCTGTGCTGATTAATTTTGTTCTTTGAAATCTGTGAAACAGCGGGTACATATGGATGGTATACATCGTATTTTGTAGCATTAAGGAACTTAATATAACGCAAGAATGAGTATAAAGGTTCAGACTTAGGTAATGTTGGGTAACTATGACAATACTTTAGTTAGTAGGTATTGGATATTCTGAAAAATCTTGTATTGTTTCGACTACGTCCTTTAGGCATTTTAACTTGCTTTTAATGAGTTAGGAACTGTTAGATAAATTGAAAGAATATATAGATTTTAAAGTTTTTACATCTGTGATTGTGTTTTAATCAATAATGGCTGCTTGATTTTTTAAGTATAGCTTCTCGTTACTTGTTTTAATTGACTTTTCAGAGCGTTAATGGCTGGAGAAATTGTATTAAGGGCCTTAATGATGGCACAGGGCAATGGAGTAATTTTCTGATTGAGTCCAATAGTTATTGTTGGTATGACAAAAATGGCTAAAGTCGTGTATTTAGCAGTGCAAAAAGGTGTAATTGGCTATTACAGTTTTCAGGGAGGTTAATACCTTAAGTTACTTTATTACGGTTGGACTTCAACTTTGTACCCCGGGTAGAAAAGCTCTTAATTTTAGGGAACAAGGCGCCCCTATGTTGTAGATGGGATATATGAAAAACCCTGGGTGCCACATAATAAGAACTATCTTTGAGGTAGCTTGGTGTGTCTATCGATATAAATTACAAAAGTAGTTAAGTTACTTTATGTAAGGAATTATTCTGGTTAGTGTATTGTAATGGGCATCTTTTAAATTGAATATATTTATGACTAGTAGTTTCAGTTTTCAGTTGTATATCTTTTTTTCTTAACAGTAGTTTTTTTTTTTTTTTTTTAACTATAAGAATCAGAGGGGCGGTGCCCGTTTTTCAGTGGGTAGGGCGCTGGCCACATATTCCGAGGCTGGTGGGTTGGGACCCACCCAGGGCAGCTAAACAACGACAACCGCAACAAAAAAATAGCAGGGTGTTGTGGCAGGCACCTGTGGGTCCAGCTACTTGGGAGGCTGAGGCAGGAGAATTGCTTAAGCCCAAGAGTCTGAGGTTGCTGTGAGGTGTGACATCACAGCACTCTACTGAGGGCAACTTTATGAGACTTCATCTCAAAAAGAAAAAAAAAGGAAATCTTGAGTATGTAGACGGGCCCATTGCTCAGTGGGTAGCCACATACCCTGTGGCTGGTGGGTTCAAACCCGCCCAGGCCAGCTAAAATAACAATGACAACTGCAACAACCACAATAGTAGCCTGTAGTTTCAGCAGCTTGGGAGGCTGAGGCCAGAGAATCGCTTAAGGCCAATAGTTGGAGGTTGCTTTGAGCTGTGACACCACTCTACCTTGAGCAAAGCTTGAGACTGTTGTCGCAAGAAAAAAAAAAATAAAAGAAAATAAAGAAAGAAAAAAAATCTGAGTATGTGATAATCTTGCAGATAAATGGGAAAAGTAATTTCTGATAAGTTCTAGTGGGTGCACATCTCCATTGGACATGAAGTAAATACCTGTAAATACCTTCTAGTTAAGACAGAAATAATAAATATTTATGGGCTAAAGAAGTCTATACATTTTTATTTCTGAAAATGGGACAAGGATGCCAGGTGTGGTGGCTCACACTTGTAATCCTAACACTCTGGGAGGCTGAGGTGGGTGGATCATCTGAGCTCATAAATATGAAACCAGCCTGAGCTAGAGCTGTCTCTAAAGTAGTTGGGCCTTTTGATGGGTGATTGTAGTCCTAGCTACTTTGGAAGCTGAAGTAAGACAATCACTTGAGCCCAAGAGTCTGAGGTTGGTGTGAGCTATGAAGCCATGGGACTCTGGGATGTGTGGGGGGTAAGTGAGACTCTCTGTCTCTCAAAATAAAATGAAATAAAAAGGGGACATGGTTTTGGGATGAGCACACAGCCCTGTATAGTCTCAAGGGGAAGTTGACTGGGGATTATATCTCTTTAATAGTTTTTTTTTTTTTTCTTTTGAGACAAAGCCTCAAGCTATCACCCTGGGTAGAGTGCCATAGCATCTCAGCTCACAGCAACTTCTAAATTCTGGTCTTAAGCGATTCTCTTCCCTTAGCCTCTAAGGTAGGTAGGACCACAGGCACCTGCCACAATGCCTGGCTATTTTTTGGTTGTAATTGTCATTGTTTTTTGGCAGACTCAGGCTGGATTGAAACCCATCAGCTCTGGTTTATGTGGCTGGCACCTTGGCTGCTTGAGCTACAGGCACCGAGCCTTTTTTAATATTCGTTAGGCTGGGTGTGGTAACTCACAGCTATAATCCTAATACTCTGGGACCCGAGGTGGGACTATTGCTTGAGCTCAGGAGTGTTAGACCAGCCTAAATAAGGGGGAGACCCTGTCTCTACTAAAAATATAAAAATTAGCTGAGCATTGTTATGGTTACCTATTGTGTCACCTACTGGGGGCAAGTGGTAGGGATGAGGCTGGAGAATTGCTTGAACCCAGGAGTTTGAGTTTGCTGTGAGTTAGACTGGTCCTATGACACTCTAGCCATGGCAACGGAATGGCACTATGTCTGAAAAAAGTTTTTTTTCTTGGCTTGGTGCCTGTAGCTCAGATGGCTAAGGCGCCAGCCACCTATGTCAGGGCTTGTGGGTTCAAATGTGGCCCAGGCCTGCTGAACAACAATGACGACTACAACCAAAAATAGCCTGGCATTAAAGCTGGTGCCTGTACTCCCAACTTCTTGGGAGGCTAAGGCAAGAGATTCACTTAAGCCCAGGAGCTGGAGTTTGCTGTGAGCTGTGATGCCATGGTACTGTATCAAGGGCAACAGCTTCAGGCTCTGTCTCAAAAAAAAAAAAAAAAAAGTTTATTTTTCTTTGCTATCATATCCAAAATATGTGAATGAAGTGGTGATGTTAGTGTTTGGTTCAAAAATTCCAGAAACACCACAAATAGTTGTATGTTTTCTGTTTTACATTTTTTTTAGTGTGTGATTTTTGGCCGAGGTTGGATTTGAACCCACAGCCTCCAGAATATGGGACTGGTGCCCTATCCCTTTGAGCCACAGGTGCCACCATGTTTTAGATTTTTTTATTCTATTAATGTTTCAAATAAGATTCTGCACAAATTATAGTCAATAATTTTATCAGAGCAACTAAGGATGTCCCCAAATTTCAAATTTTTTTTTTTTTTTTATTGTTGGGGATTCATTGAGGGTACAATAAGCCAGGTTACACTGATTGCAATTGTTAGGTAAAGTCCCTCTAGCAATCATGTCTTGCCCCCATAAAGTGTAGCACACACCAAGGCCCCACTCACCTCCCTCCTTCCCTCTTTCTGTTTCCACCCCCATAACCATAATTGTCATTAATTGTCCTCATATCAAAATTGAGTACATAGGATTCATGCTTCTCCATTCTTGTGATGCTTTACTAAGAATAATGTCTTCCATGTCCATCCAGGTTAATACGAAGGATGTAAAGTCTCCATTTTTTTTAATGGCTGAATAGTATTCCATGGTATACATATATCACAGCTTGTTAATCCATTCCTGGGTTGCTGGGCATTTAGGCTGTTTCCACATTTTGGCGATTGTAAATTGAACTGCAATAAACAGTCTAGTACAAGTGTCCTTATGATAAAAGGAATTCTTTCCTTCTGGGTAGATGCCCAGTAATGGGATTGCAGGATCAAATGGGAGGTCTAGCTTGAGTGCTTTGAGGTTTCTCCATACTTCCTTCCAGAAAGGTTGTACTAGTTTGCAGTCCCACCAGCAGTGTAAAAGTATTCCCTTCTCTCCACATCCACGCCAGCATCTGCAGTTTTGAGACTTTGTGATGTGGGCCATTCTCACTGTGCTTAGATGATATCTCAGGGTTGTTTTGATTTGCATTTCTGTAATATATGGAGATGATGATCATTTTTTCATGTGTTTGTTAGCCATTTGTCTGTCATCTTTAGAGAAAGTTCTATTCATGTCTCTTGCCCATTGATCTATGGGATTGTTGGCTTTTTTCATGTGGATTAATTTGAGTTCTCTATAGATCCTAGTTATCAAGCTTTTGTCTGATTGAAAATATGCAAATATCCTTTCCCATTGTGTAGGTTGTCTCTTTGCTTTGGTTATTGTCTCCTTAGCTGTACAGAAGCTTTTCAGTTTAATGAAGTCCCATTTGTTTATTTTTGTTGTTGTTGCAATTGCCATGGCAGTCTTCTTTATGAACTCTTTCCCCAGGCCAATATCTTCCAGTGTTTTTCCTATGCTTTCCTGGAGGACTTTTATTGTTTCATGCCTTAAATTTAAGTCTTTTATCTATCTTGAATCAATTTTTGTGAGTGGGGAAAGGTGTGGGTCCAGTTTCAGTCTTTTATATGTAGACATCCAGTTCTCCCAACACCATTTATTGAATAGGGAGTCTTTCCCCCAAGGTAAGTTCTTGTTTGGTTTATAAAAGATTAGGTGGTTGTAAAATGTTAGTTTCATTTCTTGGTTTTCAATTCGATTCCAAGTGTCTATGTCTCTTTTTGTGCCAGTACCATACGGTTTTGAGGACTATGGCTTTGTAGTACAGACTAAAATCTGGTTTGCTGATGCCCCCAGCTTTATTCATGTTACAGAGAACTGCCTTAGCTATACGGGGTTTTTTCCGATTCTATACAAAATACAGAATATTTTTTTCCAAATCTAGAAAGTACGATGTTGGTATTTTGATAGGAATGGTATTGAATAGGTAGATTGCTTTGGGAAGTATAGACATTTTAACAATGTTGATTCTTCCAAGCCATGAGCATGGTATGTTCTTCCATTTGTTAATATCCTGTGCTATTTCCTTTGTCAGGATTTCATAGTTTTCTTTATGGAGGTCCTTCACGTCCTACGTTAGGTATACTCCTAGGTATTTCATTTTCCTTGAAACTATGGTGAAGGGAGTTGTGTCCTTAATTATCTTCTCATCTTGACTGTTATTGGTGTACACAAAGGCTACTGACTTGTGGACATTGATTTTATATCCTGAAACATTACTGTATTTTTTGATGACTTCTAGGAGTCTTGTGGTTGAGTCTTTGGGGTTCTCTAAGTATAAGATCATGTCGTCAGCAAAGAGGGAGAGTTTGACCTCCTCTGCTCTCATTTGGATTCCCTTTATTTCCTTGTCTTGCCTAATTGTATTGGTTAGAACTTCCAGCACTACGTTGAATAGTAAAGGTGACAGAGGACAACCTTGTCTGGTTCCAGTTCTAAGAGGAAAAGCTTTCAGTTTTACTCCATTCAGTAAAATATTGGCTGTGGCTTTGTCATAGATAGCTTCAGTCAGTTTTAGAAATGTGCCACCTATGCCTATACTCTTCAGTGTTCTAATTAGAAAAGGATGCTGGATTTTATCAAATGCTTTTTCTGCATCTATTGAGAGGATCATGTGATCTTTATCTTTGCCTCTGTTAATATGGTGGATAACGTTTATAGACTTGCGTATGTTAAACCAGCCTTGCATCCCTGGGATGAAGCCTACTTGATCATGATGAATGACTTTTTTGATGATAAGCTGTAATCTATTGGCTAGGGTTTTGTTGAGAATTTTTGCGTCTATATTCATGAGTGAGATTTCTCTGAAATTCTCCTTTTTGTTTGGGTCTTTTCCTGGTTTTGGTTTCAGGGTGATGTTTGCTTCATAGAATGTGTTGGGGAAGATTCCTTCTTCCTCAATTTTTTGGAATAATTTCTGCAGTACAGGAATAAGCTCTTCCTTGAAGGTTTGATAGAATTGTGGAGTGAAGCCATCTGGACCAGGGCATTTTTTGGTTGGAAGATTTTTTATTGTTTCTTTGATCTCAGTGCTTGAAATTGGTCTGTTCAGGAGCTCTATTTCTTCCTGGCTACGTCTAAGGACAGGGTGTGATTCCACATATTGATCCATTTCCTTCACATTGTCAAATTTCTGGGCATAGAGTTTCAGGTAGTATTCAGAGATGATCTCTTGTATCTCTGTGGGATCAGCTGTTATTTTCCCTTTATCATTTCTGATTGAGGTTAGTAGAGATTTTACTTTTCTATTCCTCGTTAGTCTGGCCCGTGGTTTATCTATTTTTTTTATTTTTTCAAAAAACCAACTCCTTGTTTCATTAATTTTCTGAATGATTCTTTTGTTTTCAATTTCACTGATCTCTGATTTGATTTTGGATATTTCTTTTCTTCTACTGAGTTTAGGCTTAGATTGTTCTTCTTTTTCCAATTCTATAAGATCTCTTGTGAGATTGTTGATGTGCTCTCTTTCTGTTTTTCGGATGTAGGCATCTAAAGCGATGAATTTTCCTCTCAAAACTGCTTTTGCAGTATCCCACATGTTTTGGTAGCTTGTGTCTTCATTGTTGTTATGCTCAAGGAAGTAAATGATTTCCTGTTTTATTTCTTCCTGCACCCATCTGTTATTCAACAGAAGATTGTTTAATTTCCATGCCTTTCGTTGGGGTCGAGCATTTTTGTTAGAGTTGAGTTCTACCTTTAGTGCCTTATGGTCTGAGAAGATACAAGGTAAAATTTCAATTCTTTTGATCCTGTTGATATTTGTTTTGTGTCCCAGGATATGATCAGTTTTGGAGATTGTTCCATGGGGTGATGAGAAGAATGTATATTCTTTATCTTTGGGATGGATTGTTCTATATGCGTCTATCAAGCACAGTTGTTCTAGGGTCTCATTCAAATCTCTTCTATCCTTGTTTAATTTCTGTTTAGAGAATCTGTCCAGCTCTGTAAGAGGAGTGCTAAGGTCCCCTGTTATGATGGTATTATCAGATATCATATTGCTCAGACTGAGTAAGGTCTGTTTCAAGAATCTGGGAGCATTTAAATTGGGTGCATAGATATTTAGAATGGAAATGTCTTCTTGTTGTATTTTTCCTTTGACCAATATAAAGTGACCGTCTTTGTCTTTTTTGACTTTAGTTGCTTTAAATCCACATGTATCTGAAAATAAGATTGCAACTCCTATTTTCTTCTGAATTCCATTTGACTGAAAAATTGTCTTCCAACCCTTGACTCGGAGCTTTAATTTGTCTTTTGAAGCCAGGTGTGTTTCTTGCAGACAGCAAATGGATGGCTTGTGTTTTTTAATCCAGTCAACCAATCTATGTCTCTTCAGTGGGGAATTCAAGCCATTATCATTTATGGAGATAATTGATAAGTGTGGTAGTATTCTATTCGTCTTATTTTGTGAGAGTCCATTGCTTAGTTTTGTGTTTTGCATCAGTGTGGAGGTTAGGTTCTGTCCTTTAATTTCTGAGTTCTTGCTTTGCTGCTTATCCATTGTTGTGTTCAGTGTGCAGAACAGGTTGAAGTATTTCCTGTAGAGCTGGTCTTGTTGTGGCGAATTTCCTCAATGTTTGTATATTCGTAAATGATTTGATTTCTCCTTCTATTTTGAAGCTTAGCTTAGCAGGGTACAGAATTCTGGGAAGGAAATTGTTCTGTTTAAGTAGATTAAAGGTAGATGACCATTGTCTTCTTGCTTGGAAATTTTCATTAGAGAAGTCTGTGGTCACTCTGATGGATTTACCCCTGTAGGTCAACTGGCGATTACTCCTGGCAGCTTGCAGAATCTTTTCTTTTGTCTTGACTTTGGACAGGTTCATCACAATGTGTCTTGGAGAAGCTCGGTTAGAGTTGAGGCGACCTGGGGTCCGATAGCCCTGTGAAAGCAGTGTGTCAGAATCTTTGGTGATATTTGGGAAATTTTCTTTTATAATATTCTCTAGTATGGCTTCCATTCCTCTGGGGCATTCTTCTTCCCCTTCTGGAATTCCTATAACTCGTATGTTGGAACGCTTCATAAAGTCCCATAATTCTGACAGTGAACATTCTGCTTTCTCTCTCTTCTTTTCTGCCTCTTTTACTATCTGAGTTATCTCAAAAACTTTGTCTTCTACCTCTGACATTCTTTCTTCTGCATGGTCTAACCTGTTGCTGATACTTTCCATTGCATCTTTAAGTTTCCTGATTGACTGTTTCATTTCCTTCAGCTCTGCTATATCCTTTTTATATTATTCATATCGTTCGTCTCTTATTTGATTCTGTTTTTCAATTTCCTTTTGGTTATTTTCCACTTTATTAGCAGTTTCCTTCATTGTTTCCATCATTTCTTTCATTGTTTTCAACATGTGTATTCTAAATTCCCTTTCTGTCATTCCTCACATTTCTGTATAGGTGGAATCCTTTGCAGTAGCTACCTCATGGTCCCTTGGCAGTGTTGTTCTGGACTGGTTGTTCATGTTGCCTGGAGTTTTCTGCTGATTCTTCCTCATGAGTGATTTCTTTTATCTGTTTCCTTGCCCTAATTTTCCTTTCACTTCCTGTTGCTCTTTAAGTTCTCGTGCCTGTGGACTAAGGGTTACAGAACCAGAAGGTTGAGAATGTTGAAGAGTAAAAAAGGGATGAAAGAAAGGAGGACCGAGTGATAAGAAAAAAAAAAAGAAAAATAAAGAAAGGAAAGGGGTGGGTAAAAGGAATATTGACAAAAAGAAGAGAGGCACAGAAAGGGGGAGACAGAGCAATATAGGTGTACAGTAGGGTACTTTGATACAACCTTAAAAAAAAAAAAACCACCTTCTGGGGGTGCCCAGTTGGGTGGTTCCCTTGAGGTCAGCAGCTCTTTGCTAACCTGATAAGACACAGTACCCCACCTACACCAAGTAGAGAGGAAAGACAAAAATGCTATAAATCAAACCAAAACAAGCAAACAGGAAACTTTACGGGATAAAATTGGCTGGAAAAACCAAATAATAGCGGTAGAAACACTAACAAAAATGAAGTTGTTATTATTGAAATATTCAGCAATGGGAAATTATAAGTAAACTAGAAAAATTGAGAAAGAAAAAGGATCTGTATGGAAAAGTTGAACTTAAAAAACAAAACAACAATCCACAACATCAAAATAAACAACAAAAAAACCCAAAAAACAAAAAAAAAAAACACAACCAAAAAGAAAGCAGTATGTATATGTTATTGAATATTGTCTGGGGAACACGTGGTCTTCTGGGGTATGAGATGTTAATCACAGTTCTGATATGACTGGAGGCTGCTAGTTTCTCAAACCCCAGCAGGTAGACACCCTAAATCTCTGTTCAGCCCACTTAAAGGCACTTTGCACTTGTTCACTTGCTGAGCAGAAGCTTTCCCAGGGAAGTGCTTGTCGCTGGAATCAATGCTGAAGTGGCTATCCACTTACCCTGTGTGCCAAAACTGGTTTCCCTCTGCCCCCAAGGATTAGGGCTTCAAGGCGGCTCAGACCCCACCCTTAGGGTACTTGGTTGCTGGGTTACCAGCTCCCAACCAATTCTAGCTCTGCGACCCTGAGGGCGGAGCTTCCCGGGGCAGATCGTGCACAATGGCTGCCTGTGACCCAGAGCCAAACACTATTAGCTCCGTTTGGCTCAGCGGCTCAGACTGGGGCCCTTGACAAAGGCCAAAGTTCTCCGCACTCCCGCTCAGGCTCTCCCAAAGGCAGTTCAGCTGAGTGCCAAGTCCAAAGACACCAAAACAGTTCACAGGTAAGGCCTTTCTGGTTTGCAGTCTCGCTGCTACTGAACTTACAGTTGTAGGCGGGTTTAGACGGATTGAACACACGCGACCACTTGCCGGTTTTCCAGTGTTTTAGTCCTCCTCTAGGGGTCCAGAAGTCTCTTGC
The DNA here is from genome assembly GCF_027406575.1 of Nycticebus coucang. Taxonomy (NCBI): domain Eukaryota; kingdom Metazoa; phylum Chordata; class Mammalia; order Primates; family Lorisidae; genus Nycticebus; species Nycticebus coucang. The sequence continues at coordinate 23,803,327 of NC_069799.1, read as the reverse complement.
TGACTCCCTGTATCCTCTCAGGGGTGATGATAGGCAGATCCCAGCAGCCAGAGATGCCTGGAGTCCTATCACCCCAGACTCACGGTGCCCAGATGCAAGGAAGCTGTTACTTGGCTGCCATCTTGCTCTGCCCACCAAAATTTTGTTTTTATATGGCTTTGATAAATAATTTAATTTCTATGTGTTCTACTTTTCCACCCTTAATATAGTTAGATGTATCTACTCCTTACAATTCTCTTTTTTTTTTTGTTTCTTTTTTGCCACAAAGTCATGTGCCATGGCATTATACATAACAGCAACTTTAAATTCTTGGGCTCAAAGGATCCTCTTGCCTCAGCCTTTTGAGTGCTGGGACTACAGGCTCTGTCCACTGCATTTGGCTAGTTTGGAATTTTTAGTAGAGTTGGTGTCTGCCCCTTGCTTGAGGCTGGTCTCGAACTAATGAGCTCAAGCAGTCTATTTGACTTGACCTCCCCGAGTGTTAGAATTAGAGGTATGGGGCGGTGCCTGTGGCTCAAGCAGTAGGGCGCTGGTCCCATATGCCGGAGGTGGCAGGTTCAAACCCAGCCCCGGCCAAAAAAAAAAAAAAAGAAAAAAAAAAGAGAATTAGAGGTATGATCCCCTACATCCAGCAGCTACATTTCTTTTCATTCTTTTTTTTTTTTTGGTAGTATTTTTTTTTTTTTTTTTTTTTGCCGGGGCTGGGTTTGAACCCGCCACCTCCGGCATATGGGACCGGCGCCCTACCCGCTGAGCCACAGGCGCCGCCCTTTTTGGTAGTATTTTAATTTAATTTTCTACTGGACAAATTTACATATCTTCCTCACTCTTTCCTTTAAGTTAGTGTGACAATTCTCCATAATAAACTACTTAAAGAGAAGCTTTGGTCAAGAATGGAATGAAATAGCAAAAAAAAAAAAAAAAAAAAAAATCACTGCTGCTTTAAAAAAAAAACCAATACTTTCACCAATTTTATACTCAAACAAAACCACACAATGTTTCCATCATATGTGTTTTCAGTGTTTCCTTGGGGCTGGCTTTCCTCTCCATCCAATGGCAGAGCTGTGGTCAGCGATCGTTTTGATTCTGGATGGCAGCGGCTCACTCAGCTTCACATTATCTGGAGGCCCTGGATAGAAGATTCTAAGGTCTTGAAATCCCAAATTGTCATGGCTCCATCAATGCCAGTAGTGCAAAATTTTCGACAGTCTTGCTTGTTCATCTCATAAGTAGACACTTGACTGATGCTATTCGGGTGCAGCGTCTCCAGGGCTGTATTACAGTCCTCGGTCATGGCCCTCTTGTCCGTGTTGTGGAAACGTTCCATGGCAGACATGTTGCGCTGGATGCTGTGTTTTGGAATGTCTAACTTGGACACAAAGGTCAAGCAGCCGTAGTTAAAGAGTAGTTACTATCATCGTAGTTAAAGAGCACTGGCCAGCAGCCACAACGCTATTCTCTGAGACAAATGACACACTCAGGAGTGATAGGAACTCTGTTTTCAGAGTTGAGACCTGTAAACTTTTTGAAGCATCAGCAACAGACACGGTGCCGTCATGACAGGCCAGGCGGCTCCCACTGGCATGGAAGCTGACCCCATGGACCCAGCCACCTGTGCAAGTGCCCCCTAACTCTGACATCAGCTGATCAAAATTCAACTTGCTGTCCCAGGGTGTACCTCGCTGGCTTTTCATCCACTTCTTTAATATAGGCAGAAAACACTCTGCATTTGAAGTCACATTGTTATAACTCATTTGCCACCTGGAGGAAAAACTTGGACCCCACTTCAGGTATGAATGAGATGGTGATGTATTACACCTGCACAGGTGGGCTGCTGCCCCAAAGGGCAAATGGCCCTGAAGAGAAAAGCAGGCTGTCTTTTATACCCTTTTTGTGCTACATGGCAAGTTAAGTAAAAATAGAAGCAGAAAGTGGTCGGTTAGCTCAGGAATGGGGTTATAGTCAGGGGGGCTATAGCGTGGCAGTTGGCATGAAGATAGCTTGGGAGATAAAGTAGCCTGGGAACTTTGTGTAGATAATTTTTTTCATCATTGTTTACCCATTGCTAGGGAGTTGGGGTAAGTTTTCCCATTGTTACCTGTTGCTAGGAGTTATTGGGAACTCACAAAACTTCCTTGTTCTGTTCTGAAACTTGTTTGAGGAATTAACCCAGGGAGTGGGGGGTTGAGACATGCGGGGACTCAGGCTAAGACAGTCAGGGGCCTTTAGGGGTCTTTTTGCTGGGTCAGTTATTACAACATGATCTACTGTCAGGAAACATTGTTGGGATGCCAATCCAAGCTGAGGATTGACTGTGGAGCGAATCAGCTTTTTAATGTGTTTGCTTACTCACCAGCCATTTTCAGACTCGAAGTAACAAACAGAAATGAGTCATGGTCCACTTCTCAAAGCAAATTTGTTCTCTTAGGGGGACCAATTCACAAAATTGACTGCATGATTAGTTCTCAGGATCACCAGAGTTGGCTTCCAGACAACATCTTTCTGACTCCAGACATAGGGATTGCAGTCTGCCCCACAAGGGACGATGCGGTCGCTTTTGGGAGCCCAGTCAATACCTGTGATATGTCTGTTGTGCTCCTTGAGTTCATGAGCTTTTATCCACTGGCTCCCATTTTTCTTAAAGATATGCACTTCGTGATTATTGGGTACGATCCTTGTTCCAGGCATGACAGGTGATTGGCTCTAGTAAAAACTGATGCAGTGAGATTATTCTTAGAGTTTTCCAACAATGGATAGCTGGGGTGGGGGAAGGTCGGATGGGATCAGAGTGGAGAATTCACAGACTCTGGTCAGTAGATGGGAACAGGCTCAGTGGGAGGGGGTGAAGGATCGAAGATCAGAAGGCTACATTTCATATTTATTTTATTCTAGAGACAAAGTCTCACTTTGTCACCCCGTGGTTGAGTGCTGTGGCATCACAGCTCAGAGCAAGCTCAAACTATTGGGCTTAAGAGATTCTCCTGTCTCAGCTGGGACTATAGGCACCTGCCACAATGCCTTGCTTTTTTTTTTTTTTTAGAGACAAGGTCTAACTCTGGCACAAGGTGGTCTCAAACTCCTGAGCTCAGGACAATCCACCCGCCTTGGCTAGGTGCTAGGATTACAGGAATGAGCCACTGTCACCGGCCTACATTTCTTAAATATATTATGTCATTCAGGAGTTTATAGTATTCCTGAGGATACATTAGTGTCTCTGTTGCTACAAAATAACTCTTATAATTATCTCTGGCTTAGGATATGCTTATTCATACACACACAGACACAGACACCTACACATGTAGCAGAACCTCTGAAAGTTGAGCACTTCAGGGACTGTAACAAACTTGTCAACATACAGAGGTGATTAGCAGAAGGAACCAGGCCTGCTGTACCTTGTACACATCTGGTGCATGTCTTCTCTATGCAAATCAGGTCAGCTTTGGGAGATGTCCCACTATGGACATTCCAGTGTGTGTTTTTGCATGTGTATTTTTGTATCTATCTATCTATTAAACATATGTATATGCTGTTTGTGCATGTGTGTGTGTGTGTGTGTGTGTATGCATACACATGCACAAATAGTTATATAAACACATATACATACACAGAGTGCCAAGTTCTGCAGGCTTTTCTCCATGGTCATGAGTGGGCATCTTCCTCCAAGTCTCTGGATGGGTAGCACCACTCCCAGATTATGGCTGGGAGAAGTTGGGGAGTCCCACAGTCACTTGAGAATTCTCAGTGGGAATTCTCCAATCAGTAACCAAGATCAGGGGTCCTCTAATTGTCAAGTAAATGATGGTCTGCCTTCTCTAAGTGACCCTCCTTAAGAGTGTTAGGAAAATTTCACAACTTCCTTTGTGGATTCTAAAGCTCTCATATAATAACTTTTTTGTGAGATGGCTTCTGATTTTATTGCGTAGGCTGGTGTCAAAGTGATCCTCTCACCTCAGCCTCTAAGTAGGTGAGATGAGAGGTGTGAGTCACTGTCCTGGGCTGATATAGAAGCATTTTTTCCCATAGATGGCTCCCAGATTTTTGTTACCATGGGAGGAATACATGAACATGGGACTTTTGTTCTACCATCTTGCTGATTTTACTGTCTCTATATATGTTTGTACTTTCTATTTCATTCTGTATTCAATTTTCTATAATTTTAGATTTAAATATTCAAAACTATGTGTTAGAATTTCAACTTATGTAACAAGTAATTTAGATAATGAGTAGGCATTCCATATTTAGTAAAAGGCTCACTTGAAAGTTCTAGTTTACTCTGGGCAAAAAGAAATCAGCAGGATTGTCATCACTTTCCTCAACCTATATTGAAATGATATTTTAATTTTTCCCAAATGCTTATTTTAAATAGTATGATTTATCATATTTTACAAGGTTAATGTTTTTATTTTATTTATAAACTTTTTGATTGCTTCTATAGGGTGAATTAAACCTTTTCAGGTTTTGTGAAAATAGCAATATATTAATAACATAATAAAATTTATCTTTACTGTTTTTAAATCTTTATTAACATTTTCTGATAAGTATCTCATGTTAATGAATTGTACATTTCCATGAAATTTTATTGTCATGTGCTGCATAAAATATTCAGTATACCTGCTCATTTGAGAAGCTGTTAACTAATATTAAGAAAAAATACCTGCTTGGGATAGTTCCATAGTCACAGTGCAGCACTGTAGTTGTCTAGAAAAGAGAATTCTTGTTTGACATAGAGGCTCACTGTGTTGCTAGAATACTGTAGCTTCTTCCCAGCATAGAACAACTTCCAACACCTGGGTTCAAGTGATTCTCCTCCCTTAACCTTCCAAATAGCAGGAAGTACTGGTGGCCACCACATCTCCTGGCTATACTTTTCTTCTTTTAGTAGAGATTGGGTCTCACTGTTCCTTAGCCTGGTCTCGAACTCCTGTGGTTCAGCTATCCTCCTGCCTCATCCTCCCAAAATACTAGGATTGTAAGTGTGAGCCACCACATCTAGCCACATTTTGTCTTTTATAAATAATGCTGTGATGAATGTGAGTGACTACATGTGTCTTCCCCGTTCTGCAGTGTTTATTTTGGATATATGCAAAGATGTGAGATCTCTGGATCAAATAATAACTTTTAATTTTAGTTTTCTGAGAAACCTTCATACATTTATTTTTTATTTTTTATTAATTTATTTTTTGAGACAGAGTCTCAAGCTATTGCCTGGTTAGAGCGCCGTTGCATCACAGCTCATAGCAAACTCAAATTCCTGGCTCAAGCAATTCTCTTGCCTCAGCTTCCAAAGCAGCTGGGAATACAGGCGCCCACCACAACGCCCGCCTATTTTTGTTTTTGTTGCAGTTTTCATTATAGTTTTAGCTGACCCCCAGCAGCCTTGGTGTATGTGTTTGGCACCCTACCCACTGAGGTAGGAGCACCGCCCTCCTTCACACATTTTAATAGCGTCTGCAATGTTTCTCCTCACCAACATTTCAAAAGGTTTCTAATTTCTCTATATCTTTGACACACTTTTTTTCCATGTTGATTGTGAGTATGATGTAATATTTTATTGTGATTTTGCTTTGCATGTCTCTAATAATTAGTACTGTAGGTATCCTTCGAAATGATTACTGGCCATTTATATTTCTTTGAAAAATGTCAGTGAGCTACTGCCTTCCACCTGGTTCTGCTCCCAACCTCTTTTTTATTTATTTTTTTTGTAGAGACAGAGTCTCACTTTATGGCCCTCGGTAGAGTGCCTCACACAGCTCACAGCAACCTCCAACTCCTGGGCTTAAGCGATTCTCTTGCCTCAGCCTCCCGAGTAGCTGGGACTACAGGTGCCCGCCACAACGCCCAGCTATTTTTTGGTTGCAGTTTGGCCGGGGCTGGGTTTGAACCTGCCACCCTCGGCATATGAGGCTGGCGCCCTACCAACTGAACCACAGGCGCCGCCCAACATCTCTATTTTTTTATGATTGATTTCAGATTATTTTGTTTGTTTGGGTTATATCCTTCTAATATTTTGTACATGTCATAATCTTTCATTGATTTCATTCTTAAACTTAACATGTGAGTATAACCTCCAGCACTCTAACCCACATTGTACTAGAAAAGTGAGGACCATTACATTTATACAGTGTTTTATCTATGAAAGTGTGTGGGTTACTTTTTAGTTGAAACATTTTCCAACATTTCCTCCTAAGAGCTTGTCATCACTTGCTAGACCTGAATCTGTTTTATTGAAATCTCTGTGCTGCTGTAACAATATTTTCCATTTGGATTCAGCACCCCCGGCTGTCTTATAAACTATAGCATCATTGATTTTAGCCCTCTCACTCATGGGAGTCAGCAAACATTCTTTGGAAATACACTCCAAAGCAAGAAGGATTAACACAGGTGGTACTCTTCCCCCCCCACCCCCCCCAGGACAAAGGTGGGATTTTGAAGTTTACTTTCATTTAACCATTCAGTAGTAGGATGGCATAAAGTCTGTGGAGGGTAAATATGACAAACTTTTCTTTTCTGTTCTATTTGGTTCTTCTAGTTGCTATTTAATTATATTTTTTTGAGACAGAGTCTCACTATGTCACCCTCTTTTGTGCGCAGTGGTATCACAGCTCACAGCAACCTCAAACTCTGGAGCTTAAGATATTCTCTGGCCTTAGGCACCCAATTAGCTGAGACTACAGGCACCTGCCACGATGCCCAGCTACTTTTTGTTGTAGTTGTCATTGTTGCTTGGAATACTCAGGCCAGGTTTGAACCTACCAGCTCTGGTGTATGTGGCTGGCACCCTAGCCACTGAGCTACAAGCGTTGAGCCTTTATTATTATTATAGACTACTTTTTTTTTTGAATTTTACACACACACACACATATATATATATATGCACACAAAAAATTATTTATGTATTTAATTGAAACTTGAGTTTCTGTTACCCTGAGTAGAATTTTGTGTTGTCCTAGCTCACAGCATCCTCATTCTTCTGGGCTCAAAAGATCTTCTTGCCTCAGCCTTATGAATTGCTGAGACTGGAGGCATGTGCCACCATGTCTGACTAATTCTTCTATTTGTGTTAGAGATGGGGTCTCACTCTTGTTAAGGTTGATCTCAAACACCTGTGCCCAAGTGACCCATTCACCTCAGTCTTCCAGAGTTTAAGGATTAAAAACGTGAGACAATGCCAGCCTCTACTTTGACTCTACAACTTCTGTTTATCTGCAGTGCTGCAAATACTTTTTTTTTTGAGACAGTGTCACTTTATTGCACCTTGGTAGAGTGCGGTTGCATCATAGCTCACAGCAATCTCAATCTTCTGGGCTCAAGATATTCTCTTCCCTTAGCCTCCCAAGTAGCTGGGATTAGAGAAGCCTCCCCCAACACTTGCCTATTTTTAGAGGTCTTGCTATGGCTCAGGCTGGTATCGAACCTGTGAGCTCAGGCAGTCCACCCACCTCAGCTTCCCACAGTGCCAAGATTACAGGCATGAGCCACTGTGCCTGGCCTGTGCTGTAAATTCTTACCTGGTTTTGAGAATTCCCCCAAATGCAGTGTATGCACGCAACATTTATTCATCTTTAAAATAATTAGTGCCTGTGTACTGTATTATGGCATCTTCCTAATGTTCTTGACATGATTTTGCAGATAAAATGTACTTAATTCTCATTAAAAGGCAGTGGCTAAAATTCTTATTGTTTAAATTTCTTTCAGTTATGTCTAATCATTCTATCCTAGACTGTTCCCAAGAGCTGGGCACAAATATTTAATTCCCAGAGATGATCCTGAGATGATATCAAAGCTGTGGCCCCTAGAATTTAAATTTAACAAAAGACTGGGAAAGTTTGTATGAGTGTAAGCCACGGGATGTATGTTACAGTGGACTTGACCAACATGTAACAGCTACCCATGGCAAAGTCTTCCAATGTAGTAAATGTTTGAATGTCTTCAGACATTTGTCAAATCTAAATAGACATAAGACGATATATACTGTAGAAAACCCTTTTAAGAGTAAAAAATATGGGAAAGCCTCTAACTTCTGCTCACACATTACAGAACATAAGATGACTCATATTGGAGAAAAACAGTACAAATGCAAAGAAGGTAGTCAAGTCTTCCAGTCTTGCTCAAGCCTATCTAAGCCTAAGAGACTTCATAGAAAGAGAAAATTAACAAGTGTGAAAATTATGGCAAATGTTTACCCACAGATTAAAATATTGTAACCATGAAAGTATTGATACTGAAGGAAAATCTTACAATGATCAGGAATGTGACAAACTTACCAACCAGTACTCATTTAGTAACCATGAACTAATTCATTGTGGAGAGAAACTGTACAAATGTGAAGAATGTGGCAAAGACTTTAATAGTACTCAAACCTTTCTAGAGATCTAAGAATTTGTTCTGGAGATAAACCCTATGAATTTGAAGAGTATGTCAATGCCTTTAACCAGTACTCAACGCTTTCTAGACATCAAAGTATTCATTCTAGAGAGAAACCATACAAATATAAAGAATATGGCAAAGCCCTTAATTGATATTCAAATCTTTCTATAGATCAAAAAATTCGTGTGGAAAGAAACCTTAGAAATGTGAAGAATGTGGCACAGCCTTTAATGTTAGTTAAATCCTTATAAACCTCAAAGAATTCATTCTGGAGAGAAACCCTACTAATGTGAAGAATATGGCAAAGCCTTTACACTTAGTTCAATTCTTAGTAAACATCAAAGAATTTATTCTGGAGAGAAACCCTACACGTGTGAAGAATGTGGGAAAGCCTTTACCCTGCACTCAATCCTTTCTGTCCATCAAAGAATTCATTGTGGAGGAAAACTCTACCAAGATCATAAAATGTGGCAAAGCCTTTAACTAGTATGTGAACATTTCTAGACATAAAACATTTCATTCTGGAGAGAAACATTGTAAATATGTAGAGTGTGGCAAACTCTTCAACTCACATTCAATCCTCACTGTACATAGAATAAATCATACAGGAGAGAAACCCTCCAAATATGAAGAATGTAGCAGTACTTTTACGTGTTTTATAACATGTTAAGCATAAAAGATTTCATACTGAAGACAAATCCTACAAATGTTAACAGTGTGGTAATGACTTTAACCAGAGCTCTTACTAAACATAAGAAAAGTCATATTGGAGAAAAACCTTACAAACGTGAATGATGTGGCAAAGGTTTTCACAGGTCCTTTTCCTTAGAAAACATAAGAGAAATCATAGCAGACAAAAATGGTAACAATCTGAAGATGTGTCAAATCATGCCAGTAGTCACTGTTTTTTGTACACAATAGAATTCATGTTGAAGAGAAACTCTTGATGTTTACTAAGGGTTGAACTAACAAATGTGAAGAACTGGGCAAGTGTTGAACTTGTGCTGAAACCATTCTATAAATGAAAAGTTTGTAACACAGAAATTCTTTACAAATGTGAAAAAAGTGTCGAATCCTACAACCTGTACTCACACTTTTTAGTACATAACAGAATTCATAGATAAATTCTATATATGAGTAGAGTGACAGTATCTTTAAATATCTCACACTATTGTGTTCATAATTCATGTGGAAGAACTACTCTACAAATGTCAGTCATGTCTCAAAGCCTTAAAGTTGTGTTTATCCTGTTAATAGGGCTAAGGAGAGACAGGGGTAGATGATGATGATAGGATAGGAGATTTTTTCCATAAGAAGAGGAAAAAATTGAGCAGAGGGGTCTTCCAAGAGACAAAAGCTCGCATTTCAAAAATGGTTCCCCAAACTGAACTGATGTTTGCTCTACAAAAATGAATCTCAGAGGTAGAGAGGCCACAATGTGGAGATATGGCTGTGGCCACAAAAAGTGGTCTTTGGAGCGGGCATACAAGTAAGATGGCAGTAGGCTCAAGTGACCTATTTTCATTAACATAATACAATGTATACCAGTTCTATCATACTCTACAATTACAATGACAAATGGTATTCATTGATTGCAGGGATAGAAATGGGAGGACTTTCCATTCTGGAAGATTTCCCTGTTTCCAAGAAAAATCATGAGTATTTTACCCCCACACCACTTAACACAGAATTGGAAAATCCATGTAAGGGGAAACAGTTTACTAATCCCAGGGTCTTCTCCACTTGAAAAGGTAGATGTATTCCTTTTCTGGAGTGAACATCCTTTTAATAAACTTTGCCCTTTTGCAAACTTGTATCTACTGTTCTGCTCATTTGTTTCACTATCTTGGTAGTAGTAACCATTCTTTGGCACCTGGAACAAAAGAAACAGGGAGTATATACCTGACATCTGGTCCCCATATGTGACATTTTAGTGCCAAAATCTGGGAGGAAAATACATACCTTCAGTGAGATAAACTAATGGAACAATAGACATTGTGAGTTCATTCTGCCTGCTGCATATTACTTACTACTCCTACATCTCTTTCACTGTCTTCACTTGTAGGTAATGTAGCTCCTAACCAACACTTGCTCCATCTGCTTTTTTCTTCTTCACCTGGACAATCCACTTCATCTCCCAGTTAGCACTAATGTTCAAAAGCTTAAAAGGGGGCTTCAGGCTCTAGAAGCAGAACGTTGAACCAGATTTTTCAGGTCTTAATAACCAGAATGGGGGTGAGGAGACAGTGAGAAAAAGCCAGGCAGGCCAGCAGCAAGTCTTAAGAGCAGAAGGAAGCTTTTGAAATGTTTGTTACACTAGGGGAAGAAGGTTGTCAGACACTGAGTTCTCCTAGAGGCTTAGGCAAGAAGACACCCAGACTGAGCCCTTCCCTACTATGACTGTGGGCTCCTGGAGTAAGAAATGTCTTCGGAAGGGGACTCTGCTGGGACTGTGCCTTCACTAGTAGAGAGATGCACTGGAAGTGACATTGCCCTCTCCTGGAGACAGGATCATATTCACCTTCTAGGCCCTGTGAAATCCCTGAACCAGCCCTGACCCTCTGGAGCTCTCTCAGTCTGATGGACAAATTCCAGCTTCAAAACAAGCTCAACTGGGAAGTTGTCTTTTTCTGCCATGGTAAAAAAACTGATGTTCATATAACTAGAGCCACTCCTCTGCTCTCCCTGGAAATTCAGGGCCTCTGTTTTCCTCTCCTATATCTCTCTTAAAAATGGAAAGTAAAAGTAATGTCCCTGTGCTCCCTGGTTGATGATGTTTTGGTTTATCCCTTTTAGCACTTTCCAACTGCCCTGCTCTCTTGTTTGGATGAAGTCTGAACTTTACATTAGAGACCTAAATCCTTTGCATCCACAGGCCTCCTTTCTCAGGCCTTTATAAAGAAAAGACTTAACTGGGATGCAATTTCTTTCACATTAGAAAGATCATTAAAGCAAGAAGGATCCAGTAGGGTGGCGCCCATAGCTCAATGGGTAGGGCGCCGGCCACATAATACTGAGGCTGGCAGGTTCGAACCTGGCCCTGGCCAGCTAAAAAACAACAAGTAGCTGGCATTTTGGTGGAAGCTTGTAGTCTCTGCTACTTGGGAGGTTGAGGCAAGAGAATTGCTTAAGCCCAAGAGTTTTAGGTTGCTTTAAGTGGTGATGCCATGGATTTTATCCAGGGCAAAAACTTGATACTCTATCTCAATAAAACAAAAACAAAAGAACCCAGAAGAATCCAGTATGTATTCTCTCCATGAGAGAGATGTGAAGAAAGTCATGAATATCAAGAAATGTAGATGGTAAAGAAAATTTAAGGAAAGGGAATCATTTTGTTTCGGAAAAAAAACCTAATATGCCAATGTTTGTCCTGAAATAAGTCACGGTTTAAGAAGAAAACTTTGTGATAAAGATAGAACTTAGGCATGTGAAAAATGGTCTATGTAAGGCATAATATTTGGAAAAGTGAATTTATTTTGTATATGTGAACATGTTAACCTACCTGAAAGGAATTGCTAATTAAAACAACAAAGTGTTCTTTTTGTTATCAGACTTTGTTTAAAACTTCTTCAGATTGCTTGTGTATATGTTGAAACTGATAAAAACAATTAAGTCATTTATTCATCGTCAGTCTGCTACCATTGAGTTAAAATAAATCTGCCTATCTATATTTTCTTTTTTTTTTTTTTTTGTAGAGACAGAGTTTCACTTTATGGCCCTCGGTAGAGTGCCATGGCCTCACACAGCTCACAGCAACCTCCAACTCCTGGGCTTAAGCGATTCTCTTGCCTCAGCATCCCGAGTAGCTGGGACTACAGGCGCCCGTCACAACGCCCGGCTATTTTTTGGTTGCAGTTTGGCCGCGGCCGGGTTTGAACCCGCCACCCTCGGCATGTGGGGCCGGCACCTTAAAGACTGAGCCACAGGCGGCGCCCCTCTGCCTATCTATATTTTCTTCTGCCTGTCTTAAGCTGTATTTGATTAGTTGTAAGTATTGAGATCAAGATTATGAAACTGATATCACTACTCAAGGTCATCATTACTCCTTTGAACCCAAAGTAAAGAAGAGAAGGAACCATCTTTATCCTTTAAAACACCAGACTCTTTTTCTCAATTGCCTGACATTTTCACTCCTTCCTCTGTGTCTTTAATTCACTCTTCACACCTCTTGGCTTTCTGCTCCTAAGATTAGATAACAGAACTTGTATGTGTAACTACTGTTACACTTGAACAACTTGTATTTTCTTTCACAAGTGTGGACTCTGTCCACACGGGACCATTTCTGGTTGTGGAACAAACTGGGTACTCCATGCCCTTCTTGTGGTCCCTCCTTTTTTTTTTTGAGACAGAAGTGTCACTTTGTCACCCTCGGTAGTATGTTGTGGTGTCATAGCTCACAGCAACCTCAAAGTGTTGGGCTCAGTGGTCCTTTTGCTTCAGCCTCACAAGTAGGTAGGACTACAGGTGCCCACCAGAGCACCCAGCTATTTTTTTAAGAGACAAGGTCTCACTCTTGCTCAGGCTGGTCTGGAACTCCTGAGCTCACTCACCTCAGCCGCGCAGAGTGCTAGGAGCTGGTTTTGAACCCAGCTCGGGCCTTCTAAACAACAGTGACAACTACAAATAAAAAATATATAAAAATAAACGATACAGAGAAGATTAGCATGGACCCTGCGCAAGGATGACACACAAATTCGTGAAGCATTCAATAAATTTTTGCATGTCTTGTCAAAAAAAAAAATATATATATATATATAGCTGGGTGTTGTGGCGGGCTCCTATAGTCTTAGCTACTTGGGATACTGAGGCAAGAGAATCACTTATGCCGAAGAGTTTGAAGTTGCTGTGAGCTGTGATGCCACAGCACTCTACTGAGGGTGACATAGTGAGATTTTGTCTCAAAAATAAAAAGGCTCAGCTCCCCTAGCTCAGTGGTTAAGGTGCAGGTCAAATACACCAGGGCTGGCGAGTTTGAACCGGGCCTGGGCTTGCTAACAATAATGGCAACTATAACAAAGAAAATAACTGGGCTTTGTGTCACCTGTAGTCCCAGCACAAGAGTTCAAGGTTGCTGTTAGCTTTGATGTCACAGCACTCTACCAATGGTGACATAGTGACACTCCTGTCTCAAAAAAAAGAAAAGAAAAGAAAAAAAGAAAGCTCTCATTAGCCAACACTGAACTGGAGGCATATGATCTGTATTAAAGAGCTTCACAGACCCCCTGAAAAAGATCCAGGAAGACTCAGGCTGATCCAGACTCCTGTCAGGCTGGATCAATGGGCAGCTCTTTCACTCTGGTCACTGGAAAAAATCAGGACAGACAGGGAGGTCATTTGAGCAAAAGGACTTGATGAGGCAAAGGCTAAAAAGAGGTACCCAAACAGTTAAGTTTGAAACCCGGGAATTGAACGTAGAAAGGGGGTACATGCTTTGTAAGGGATGCCTTCTTCCACTGGAATCTGATGATGTGATTCTCGGTAGGAAAGTGCAAGGCCCAGAGAACTCTGGCCACCTGAGATGGGCACAGCATTGTCCACAGGTATTACTTGGTCCATGACAATGGTGCCTTTCTGGACAGCAATAATTTGGCCCAATGTCTGTAGGATGCCCTGTCCAAGGGGTAGTCTGTCTTCTCTTCTCTACCTATGGAAAGCTGTGGGCTAAGACTTTCTAACAAATGCTAGGGCTACATATTCAGTGCTTAATACTCCACTCTCCCCTCTTACTAAACAATCCGACTCTGTAGTAGGAGTGCCAGGACAGCTGGAGCAAACTTTCTTAAACCTCTTACATGCTGGATTTGAGAAAAAGAGATGGCTCATTGGTTTCTTTAGATGCCTGATTTCCTCATTCTCTTGCTGGTGAGACACTTGTCTAAATTATATACTCATATTAGCTTTTCTCCAGAAAGCAATAGCCTTCCAATGAAGGTACAGGAAGAACATGACTAATAGGTGTCACTCCAGCAACTGGAGGGTGACGTCAAATGGCCAAAAAAAATCAACGTCCAGGTGAACTCTATCTGGGAAGAGCATACCTCTAGGAAAGCCCTCAGGACCAACCCATATTGAGGTCCACTTAGAATCAGGTCAACCAACACATTTATACTTTTAAACATGAAGCATTAATAGACATAGTCCCTTTGATTGACAATTTTATGAGATACAGGCCAACAAGTCCTGTACCATTGATTATTGTACCATTAATGGGCAATTAATTTGTGTTGTACTCTGTGTCTCTCTGCCTGTATCCCCAGGGGTACATGTTCCATTTTAAGTCCATTTTCTACTTGATGATTGGAAACTTGGACCAATAAGAGGGTGCTGGAGGAGAAAAGTAATAGTTGGCTTTTTCTGTCTTCTGGTGTCCCAAGTGAAGTTGAGCAGTGGTGTGTTCTGACTAGTTTTCACCAAGAATGTTACTTAACCTTTAATCATCTCACGTTTTGCAGCAGTGATTTTTTTCTGTTAAATTTTTCTACTGGGTTTCAAAAGTTTGTGCTGTGAAATAATGTATGCTACAAATACAGATGAAAGTCAATCTGTTACCCAAATACTAAATGGTAACTACCGTTTCTTTTTTCTTTCTGAGACGGAGTAGCACTATGTAGCCATTGGTAGAGCACAGGAACCTCCAGCTCCTGGGCTTAAGCAATTCTCTTGCTTCAGCCTCCCAAGTAGCTGGGACTACAGCCACCCACCACAATGCTTGGCCATTTTTTGTTTTAGCGGGCCTGGGCTGGGTTTGAACCCTCGAGCCCTAGTGCATGTGGCCTGTGCCCTACCCACTAGGCTATGAATGCTGAGCCTGATTTGATGGTTTTCAAATTTATTTCAGTTTTTTAATTAATTTATTTTTTTTTGAGACAGAGCCTCAAGCTGTTCCCCTTCGTAGAGTGCTCTGGCATCACAGCCCACAGCAACCTCCAACTCCTAGTCTCAAGAGAGTCTCCTGCCTCCAACTCCCAAGTAGCTGGAAATACAGGAGCAGGCCACAACGCTCAGGTATTTTTTTGTTTGCAGCAGTCATTGTTGTTTGGAGGGCTTGGGCTGGATTCAAACCCACCAGCTCAGGTGTATGTTGCTGGCGCCATAGCTGCTTGAGCCACAGGTGCAGAGCCCCGAACTGAGGTTTTATGTAAAGAAAATGTAAAGTAAATGACAATAACAACATGATTTCACCATGGCTTCGTAAGATAGAAAAAAATGTAAACATTTTTCCCTAGAAAATGCTATCAAAGGTTAGTGGATAATGGTCCTCCATGCACTGAGACCAGAAGAGTGAATATCTCCATTATTTTCTGAGTTAAAGAACAAGGTTGATAGCAAGTGTTCACATTGCTGCTTATAATATACAGAAGTGAATGAATAATGAGACCTTCTCTTTTTTTTTTTTTTTTTTGCAGTTTTTGACCGGGGCTGGGTTTCAACCCTCCACCTCCTGCATACAGGGCTGGCACCATACTCCTTTGAGCCACAGGCCTCCCAGGTAGCTAAAACTACAGACACCTGCCACAACACCTGGCTATTTTTAGAGATGGGGTCTTGCTCTGGGCGCAGACTACCCACTTTGGTCTCCCAAGTTCTGGGATTACAGGTGTGAGCGTCCATGCCTGGTGCTGCTTTTTTTTCCCTTCTATTTTTTCTATCCATCATCAAGAGTTCCTAAAATATTTTATTTGAGTGTTGTGTCCCTTACATCATACTACCTTGCTGATGAATTTTTAAATATTCAGGAACACATCTGTCCTGGGTCTGATCTCACAAATTACCAAAAACTCTCACGTGACTGGGTTGACTGATGAACTGATGCCTTAATGAGGAAAAGAGGCAAGAAATAGTCTGTGTCTGGTGAGTCTCTGTTTCTCCAGCTGTGGTGCCTGTGCAAATGGGGTGATCCTAAAGTATACTGACGTATACCCAGACAAGCCCTGATGAAACAGTTGTGCCCACGAGTTCCACAAAGACCACACTGCCAAACAAGTCAAATTTATAGCAGAGTCCTTTTATTGAAGAACCGGCTGGGTATTGCCTCAGTGCCTGAACATGGGGTTTCTGAGAGCAGCCCGGAGTACTTAAGGGGTCCAGTTTTTAAGGCCAGGTCAGCATCCTGGTTTGCACAGAGGCTGTCCAGGTGCATTTGGGTTCAGTAGCAAGCAAGCATTGTACAGTAGCAGAATTTTGCGGTAGTTAGTCGTACATCATACATTTTTGTTTTCAGTACTTTTCCTTCCATGTATCTTAGTTTCAGTAATTTCTCTGCCTGGTATTGTTTAAAAATCAGTCTGGGGACAGTTGGTACTTCTTGGTCTGTTTCCCAGGGAGTTAGCCAAGGAAGAAACTGGGAATGAACTACAAGCAAGAAATCAATTATTACTTTCTCATTTATCGTGGGGGTGAACTAGACTTCATTACTTTTTTGAAAGTTTGCAGTCCTAAAACTTTCCAGGAGTTAACTGGTATTTTTCCATTATAGCCTAGGTCTAACAAAAATACTTAACTTAAGCTGAAATTTAAATTATCCTAAGTTTATAGAAAGAATTCTAAATTATGTAATATTAAAAAAACTGAGTTAAATTTTGTAAAGGTCTTGAAATACACATTTTATTGGAAGTTATAGGAATTGTTTGTCATTGTGTCAGGGACTGAATTTGCAACAACTCTGTAAAGACCAACTATGGATGTGGGATACTGTTACTTATGAATAACATATCTACTCGGAAAACTTTGCTATTATCAAACACTGCCTTCTTAGGATAGTAGAGTTTTTTAGTCTGAAGGACCATTTCCATGGAAACCATAATAAGAATTTGCTAATTTTCATTACAAAAATATTTGAAAATTGTTTGGTGATTTTATATGATTGTCAACAAGTTAGTACTGCAGGTAGAATATGGCACAGGTGTTTTAACTGACCTTTTTGTGACTTCTTTTGTGATTTTGCTTAAAATCCCTTTTTTGTAATTTTATTCATCAAATTTTATTTACTCTACATAACAGCAAACTAATAGTTCCCACAAACTCCACAGATTTATACTTTGTTTGGACGTCTGATCAGAGAGCTGGGGCTTCTGGTTTTGGGGGAACTGAGATATGTGCACATGCAGATGAAGGACATCTTGGGGTGTATGGGGCATAGTTACAAGTAAGGACTGGTGGTGAGAAGATAGAGACCTCTTAGGAGACCTGGAAAAAATCTGTAAGAAACCAGCCAGGGAGATGGAGCTGGGGGAACCCAGGGCAGCAGATCCCAAGGGTCGGTGGGAATGTTGCACTCAGCTACTTTTTTTTCCTGATTCTGGTCCCTTCTCTCTATGTCCCTGCTTGCCCCTGCCCTCCTGCTTGTCTCCCTTAAGAGTTGGATGCTTCTGACCTGTGTGGGGGTAGGCTGTGAAGGTCACCAGGGGGACCACTTTTAAGAAGGCTCCATCTGGCAGTGGGCAGTGGTGAGTCCTTGATCCTGGGAAGCAGCTCCTGCCACAGCCTGCTGGGTTCCCTCTGTGTAGATCATGAAATCTAAACAATTCCTGGAAAGTAAAAGCAGCTGATGGACCTTAAAAAAAAATTCTGTTTCATGGAATCGCCACTCAGTAAACATATCTTATTATAGATCTCAGATATGTCTCACTCATTCCTGTTTCTCTTGCATCTTCTTCCTTTTCTTACAAAATGTCTTTATAGTTAGGTTTTAGTTTGAAGCAACAGTTCCTGAAAGAGTCCTTTCTTAGATCTGGGAATACATGTTTCTCTACGGTTACACTGTTTCATAGATAGCCCTATACCACCCTGTACTTGTTCAGCTATTCTACCAGATTGTAAATTCTATGAGGGTGGGATCCAAATTTTTTGTTACTACTGTGTCTTCATCACTTAGTACAGCACTGTCACTTCATAAGTGTTCCATAAATATTGGAATGAAAGAATGATCATTGAACATTGAATCACCACTTAAATCCCTGTGATGCCAGGAATAGGTGTGTTGCTGTAATAAAAGGAAAATATTAATATGAATGAAAATTTAGAACTATGTCCCAATCTCCATCTTTATTAGTTATAATATAAAATGAAATGAAGTCTGTACCAGTGTGACCATTAAAGATTACACACATACGTGGACATGTATAAAAGAGAGCCTCTATGTTGTCCACAGCCTCTCCAGAAAAATTTACAAAAATGTATTTAAATAAAGTTAAATCATTAGGGGGAAATAATTATGTAGATTTTTTTTTTGCATTTTGAAACTACTTTGAGGTTTGCATGCATTTCTGAAAATAGAACTACTTTCTGTTTTTTTTTTTTTTGTCTTGTGCAACATGTCTCTTATAAAATTATAATACAACATATCAAGTAGAACTTTTTTTGAGACAGAGTTTCCCCAGCGTGGGAATTTTTGTATTGAGCCCTAGCTCATAATGAGCTAGTTTCATAGTAGGGCTGAGTACATTGGGTAATTTTTCTTCCATTCTTGAGATACTTTACTAAGAAGAATATGTGCCAGCTCCATCCATGTAAACATGAAAGAGGTAAAGTCTCCATTTTTTTTAAGGCTGCATAGTATTCCATGGTGTACATATACCACAAATTATTAATCCATTCATGGATCAATGGGCACTTGGGCTTTTTCCATGACTTAGCAATTATGAATTGGCTGCAATAAACATTCTGATACAAATATCTTTGTTCTAATGCGATTTTTGGTCTTCTGAGAATATACCTAGCAGAGGAATTATAGATTGAATGGCAGATCTATTTTTAGATTTCTAAGTCTTCTCCAAACATTTTTCCAAAAGGAATATATTAATTTGCATTCCAACCAGTAGTTTAGAAGTTCCCTTTTCTCCACATCCACACCAACATCTCTGGTCTTGAGATTTTGTGATATGGGCTAATCTTACTGGAGTTAGATGATATCTCCAAGTAGTTTTGATTTGCATTTCTCTGATGATTAAGGATTATGAGCTTTTTTTTCATATGTCTGTAGGCCGTGTGCCTGTTTTCTTTAGGGAAGTTTCTCTTCAAGTCCCTTGCCCTACCTAAGATGGGATTACTTGTTCTTTTCTCGCTTATAAGTTTGAGTTCTCTGTGGATTCTGGCTCATAAACCTTTGTCGGAGACATAACCTGCAAATGTCTTCTCAAATTCTGAGGGCTATCTGCTGGCTTTACTTACTGTGTTCTAGGCTGTGCAGAAGCTTTTTAGTTTGATCAGGTCAGAATAGTGTATTTTTGGAGATGCTTCAATTGCCTGTGGAGTCCTCCGCATAAAATATTCGCCCAGACTGCTTTCTTCAAGAGTTTTCCCTGCACTCTTCTTCCAGTATTTTCATAGTTTCATGTCTTAAGTATAAATCTTTAATCCAGTGAGAGTTTATCTTAGTTAATGGTGAAAGGTGCGGGTCCAGTTTCAGTCTTCTACAGGTTGCCAGCCAGTTCACCCAGCAACATTTGTTGAATAGGGAATCTTTTCCCCACTGAATGTTTTTAACTGGCTTGTCAAAGATCAAATATTAGTAGGTAGATGGCTTCATCTCTTGGATCTCTGTTCTGTTCAATACATCTGCCTCTCTGTTTTTGTGCCAGTACCATGCTGTTTTCATCACTATTGATTATAGTATTGTCTGATGTCTGGTAGTGTGATTCCTCCTGCTTTGTTTTTATTTCTGAGTAATGTCTTGGTTATTCGAGGTTTTTTCTCATTCCAGATTAAAAGAAGTATTAGTTTTTCAAGGTCTTTAAAGTATGAGAGTGGAGGTTTAACAGGGATTGCATTAAAATTGTATAATGCATTGGGTAGTATGGACATTTTAGTAATGTTCATTCTTCCCAGCCATGAGCATGGTATGTTTTTCCATTTGTTAACTTTTTCATCTATTTCTTTTCTTAGAGTTTCATAGTTCTCTATGTAGAGTTCTTTCACGTCTTTTGTTATATAAACTCCCAAATATTTCATCTTCTTTGGCACTACTGTGAATGGAATAGAGTTCTTAACTGTTTTTTTCAGCTTGACTATTGTTGGTATCTATAAAGGCTGTTTATAGATTTATGACTGTTGATTTTGTAACCTGAGATGCTGCTGTATTCCTTGATCACTTCTAAGAGTTTTGTAGTAGAATCTCTGGTGTTTTCCAGATATACAATCGTATCATCTGTGAAGAGTGAAAGTTTGATCGCTTCTGACCCTACATGAATACCCTTGATTGCCTTTTGTTCCCTAATTGTGATGGCTAAAACTTCCATTATAATGTTAAATAGCAGTGGAGACGGGGTGGCGCCTGTGGTTCAAGCAGTAGGGCGCCAGTCCCATATGCCAGAGGTGGCGGGTTCAAACCCTGTCCCCGCCCCCCCCCAAAAAAAAGAGCAGTGGAGACAATGGGCAACCTTGCCTGGTTCCTGATCTCAGTGGAAATGATTTAAATTTAACTCCATTCAATACGTTATTGGCTGTGGGTTTGCTGTAGATAGTTTATATCAGTTTAAGAAATGTCCACACTTTATGGGGGCAAGACATGATTGCAAGAGGGACTTTACCTAACAATTGCAATCAGTGTAACGTGGCTTATTGTACCCTCAATGAATCCCCAACAATAAAAAAAAAAAAAAAAGAAAAAAAAAAAAAAAAAGAAATGTCCATTCTATACCAATTTTCTTAAGTGTTCTGATCATGAAGGGATGCTGGATATTATCAAAAGTTTTTTCTGCATCTATTGAGAGAAACATATGGTCTTGTTTTTTAATTTGTTATGTGCTGAATTATATTTATAGATTTACGTATATTGAACCAGCCTTGAGACCCTGGGATAAAACTGACTTGGTCGTGATGTATAAATCGTTTGATATATATCTGGATTTTGTTTGTTAGGATCTTGTTGAATATTTTTGCATCTATATTCACTAGTGATATTGGTCTGTAATTTTCTTTTCTTGTTGGGTCTTTTCCTGGTTTGGGGATCAGGGTGATGTTTGCTTCATAGAACGTGTTGGGTAGTCTTCTTTCTATTTCTATATTTTGAAATAGGTTGAGTAATATAGGTACTAGTTCCTCTTTAAAGGTTTGGTAGAATTCTGACGTAAAGCCATATGGTCCCGGGCTTTTCTTTTTAGGGAGATTTTGTATGTTTGATGCTATTTCAGAACTTGATAGAGGCCTGTTCAATCTTTCCACTTGATCCTGGCTAAGTCTTGGAAGGTGATGTGCTTCCAAGTATTGGTCAGTTTCCTTCAGATTTTCATATTTCTGATAATAAAATTTTCTTGCAATATTTATTAAGGATTTTTTGAATTTCTGAAGAGTGTGTTGTTATTTCATCTTTGTCATGTCTCATTGAAGAAATTAGAGATTTTACTCTTTTTTTCCTAGTTAGGTTAGCCAAAGGTTTATCTATTTTATTGACCTTTTCAAAAAACCAACTTTTTGATTTGTTGATCTGTTGTATAATTCTTTTGTTTTCAATTTCATTTAATTCTGCTCTAATTTTAGTTATTTCTTTTATTCTACTTGGTTTGGGGTTGGAATGTTCTTTCTTTTCCAGTTGCTTGAGATGTCCCATTAAGTTATTAACTTCCTCTCTTTCCGTTCTCTTAAGGAAGGCTTGCAGTGGTATAAATTATGACTGCCTTTGCGGTATCCCAAATGTTTTGATAATTCGTGTCTTCATTATCGTTTTGTTCCAAAAATTTGGCAGTTTCCTTCTTAATCTCATTTATGACTCAGCTATCATTCAGCATAAGGTTATTTAACTTGCATGTTTTTGTGTGAGTATGCAGATTCCTGTTGTTACTGAGTTCAACTTTTATTCCACGCTGGTTTGAGAAGATGCAAGAAACAATTTCTATTCCTTTAAATTTACTGAGGTTAGACTTGTGACCTAAGATGTGAATGATTTTGGAGTATGTTCTGTGGGTTGATGAGAAGTATGTGTATTCAGTTTTGTTGGGATGAAATGTTCTGTGGATGTGTGTTAAATCCAAATGTTGGATGGTTAGGTTTAAATCTAAAATTTCTTTGCTCAGCTTCTTATTGGAGGATCTATCCAACACTGCCAAAGAGTGTTTAAATCTCCAACTATTATGGAGTTGGAGCAAGTCCAGTTGCTCATGTCTGTTAGAGTTTTTCTTAGAAATTGAGGCACATTTTGGTTGAGTGCATAAATGTTAATAATTGAAATCTCATCATATTATTACCCTTAACTAATATGAAGTGACCATTCCTACCCCTCCTTACTTTTGTTGCTTTAAATCCTATTGTATCTGGAAATAAAATTGCAACACCTGCTATTTTCTGATTCCCATTTGCCTGAAATACAGACAACCATCCTTTCACCCTGAGTCTATATTTATCTTTTAAGGTTTAGACGTGATTCTTCTATGCAGCAAATATCTGGCCTGAGTTTTTGAATCCAGTCAGCCAACCTGTGCCTCTTTAGAGGACAGTTTATGCTGTTCACATTAATGGAGTATATAGATAAGTCTGGTAAAATTTTGGGTATCAAGTTTTTAAAAGTCCTTTTTAATCCTTTTGCTACTGTGGACGTTGGAGTTTGATGGAAAGTTTCTGAGTGAGTTTACTTTTGTGGTAGAGGATTACGCTGGTCATTATGCTGGATAGGTCTGAGAATATCCTGAAGAGCTGATTTTGTTATGACAAATTTCTTAAATACGTGAATGTCATTAAAGTATTTAATTTCTCCATCATAAATGAAACTCAGTTTAGCTGGATTGATGAAGCTCAGTTCATCCACGGTTGAATGTTATTTTGTTTTATGAGATTAAAAGTTGAGGACCACCCTCTTCTGGCTTGAAAAGTTTTAGCAGACAGATCTGCAGTCATTCTAATATTCTTCCCTTTGTAGGTAATTTTTTTCTTACGCCTGGCTTTTTTCACAATTTTCTCCTTCCTATTAATTTTAGTGAAGTTAATATGAAGTGTCTGGGGGATGTCTTGTTCAGGTTGAGTCATACTGGGGTACTGAAACTTTCTGCTATCTGAATTTCAGAATCTCTTGGCATGTCTGGAAAATCCTCTTTCATAATTTCATGGAGAAGGGCCTGTATGTCTTTTGAAGCCACTTCATGGCTTTCAGGGATTCCAATGAGGTGGATATTAGCCTAATACAAATTATCCTAGAGCTCTCTGAGAGAATGATCCATTTTTGCTCTCCATTTCACTTCCTCTTTGAGAGTTTTGGAGTGCTCAAAAACTTTGTCTTCAATGTCAGAAATCCTTTCTTCTGCTTGCTGCACTCTATTACTGAGGGATTCTACTGTATTTTTCATATCTTGAAGACTGCAAATTCTTGCTTCAATGAGTCAATCTTTGGTGGTTTTGTCTTTATATTTAATGAATTCTTGAGACAACTTTTGAATTACTCCTCGAATTTCTAATTCCGACTTTTGAATTGCTCCTCGAATTTCTAATCGCAAATTTTCCTTCATTCTTTTAATCTTGTTTGCAATCCAAACTCTGAATTCGATTTCTGACATCTCGGCCAGCTGTTTATGAATAGGTTCTTCATTTACATCTGCCATATCTTTGCTTGGGGTTGTTGATCTACTCTGGTTATTCATGTTACCATATTTTTTCCGCTGTTTCTACCCCATGATTATTTTACACCGTTTGCCTTTTTCCCTGGAGCTTTGCCGAGGACCTGTACAGTGTTGTGGCCTTATAAACTTGGGGCCTGTTTGGTGTGGTGGAGGTAAGTGGCTCTGTCTAGTTTTTAACTGGTTTCTGTCTGACCCTAGTGAAACATTTACTCTGGGTTGAAGTCTCAGCTGTTGAGAAATACTAGTAATTAAGTCTCCCCACCCCCGACAGGCAACAATTAGAAAAGGAAAATCAAACCTTTCTACAACCACACCCAGGGCACCCCTTGCACAGTCCTCGGGAGATTGGCTGAGTTCAAAATGTCCAAATCAATTGTCTCAGTCAGCACCTGTCTCAGGTGGAAGAGTTTAAAAGGTCTCTGGCAACTAGATTGCAGCGATCTGCTGTCAACTCATATATGACTTGCTCCGGTGCTCCATAGGGTCAGGAGGACCCACCCAGCAAGTAGATTAGTCTGGGGAGGTTGATCCCTCCTTCCCAACCTTGCATCTCTGTCACACCCAGTCACTGATAACCCCACAGGACTGTGACCCAGTTGCGTCCAATGAGCAGATACTCCAGGGGTTTTCACCTGCCTGAATCACAGCGAAATCTGTCTCCTTGGCCAGGCCGCTACTCTGCTACTATCCGACAGGGAGAGGTGGGGCTTGATGGAGGCTGGGGATGTTCACTGAGTTCCAGCCATCCCATGATTGATGTTACTGACAGAACAGAACATCATTGCGGGATTTGTTTCTGTCCCCGCTAAATTCCCCTGCAGAAGAAAAGCTGTTTTGAGTTCACAGAACCTGTGCCTCAGGCCCTGTCTTTGCTGTTACCTGGTAGTTTGTATTCGCAGCATGGTTAGCTGTCAGTTCTAGCCTCCTCCTTTCATTTGTGTAGCCTGATGATTTCCTGAGGGCTGGGTGCATCTTAGGCTCAGTAAAGCAGTCATCTCTGTCAGCCCCGCCCTGGGAGTGTATCTGCACTGTACGTATGTTTTCTAGTCCCGTGATACACCCAGGCCAGTACCGCCTAAGGCAAACACTTGCTCAAGGGGTGTGTGTCTCTGTCCCACATCTACTCTGCCTGTGGTTGCCACCTGAGAAGATGCCCCATCTCCTCTGGTTGCCCAGAGAGACAGGGAGTGTGACTCCAGAACATCCAGGGTTAGCCCTATTGTTGCCAAAAAGCACTGCTGCTCTTAGCCTTTGGGGCACCTCTGCTCCAGCATGGTTCCTTCTCAGTGGACCATCCTCTCCTCACTCCCATGCTGCAGAATCAGCACTGACAAGCTGCAGTCCAGTCCCTCTCCACACCGCTCGAGAAATCACCCACGAATTTTGGCTCCTGGGGGACAGGCCTCCAGACCTCAGAGTGAGAGTGGGGGGGAGTGCTGGGAGCTCAGAATTACAAGTAGAGAATATATACCATTTTACACAGTTTTATGCCTGGCTGGAGAGCACCACTGCACCATAGTAGAAGAAGTTGGTCCAGTTTTTAGAGGGTCTATCCCTTGGAGTATGATGGGAAGACTTTTGAACTTTGCTCGTTTGTTTATGTGGTACTCCGAGCTGTTTTTATGAGGAAGGGGACTCCCATCCACTTGGTGGTGTATTTTGTACCTTTTTTTTGTATCCTTGGGGTCGCAGGTCACCTCAGCAGGGTTGATCTGTGTTCTTCAACCTTCTCTCTTGGTGCAGCTCTGATCTGTCAGGTTACTTGCTAAATTTCTGTCATTTAACTTTCCTTCTGGATGAGAGCCACTTTGGAAAGCTGGCTTCAGTCAGCCATCTTGTCTCTGCCCCCTAGTTATAAAGTATTTTTACACACCATCCAGAATTACCAGAACTGATATGAACATAGGTGATTCCCACAAAGTGTAACTCCAGAGGGCACTTTCTAGCTCCACTTCACAGTCACAACACCCAGTTGTACAGCAATGTGCATTCTGTAACAAGTAATGAAGCTACAATGGTCTCTCTACCAGTTTTCAATCTCCCTTCTTGAGTAGTTACAGTACATGGTGTCCCAAAAGTTGCCCCTACTGTCATCATGCATAGGCATAGTGGGAAATTGCAGCTATATATAGTTTTATTTACAACAAAATTTTATGAAACATTTAAAAACTATTTTCTGTGTGTTGCTACTTCCTTGTAAAATTTTGTAATGAGTATTTCGCAAAGATATATTTTAGCTACAATTTTCTATTTTTTGTATGTATGTTGACTTTGGGACAACCTGTAGATTTTTACAAACTATCTTTATAGGGCAGCAATCACCTATTCTGTCTCTGTCTTTCAATTATCTTGATCTCTTTAGACCTAAAACTGATCCAGAGACTACGAGGACAGAAGCTCAACTTGGATCCCAGATGTGCATTGAGTACACCTGATAATGTCCCCATTCCCATTTTTCTGTTTCTCTAATTCTCGTGAAGGTACACAGGGCACTAACTACATCCCCACACATACAAGACCCAAGTCTGCAGGTACAAATTGTGAGTCCAGGTATTTTCTCAGACACTGCTGGCTTCTTCAGAATCTGGAAACTTTAAAGTGCCAGCAAACTATTTCATGTTTCAAGGTTCTGACTGTTGGTCTTCCTTGAACCAAAGGTATTTTTGTTATTTATAAAGAGTTGAGCTGAGAGGACTCTGTGCTGGGTTTGCTTTCTCTAGCTGAGTGCTGCTATAGTCTAGAACGGTGGCTCTCAACCTTCTTATTAAACCTCTTATTAACCTTCCTATCAAAGCTGTGGATCTTTAATACAGTTAAAAGGGGATGTGACCCACAGGTTGACAATCGCTGGTTTAGAAGGAGTAACAACAGCAGCAATAGGGGCAATTGTTAAATAAGCCACTTCAAAGACTCACTCAAAATCTGTAAAATTTTAAACAAACCCAAGATTGACCATTCCCTCCTGAAAAGTATAAGTCACAATGCAAGAGTTGATGGAAGAACAAGCAATTAATTCAAGAACATCATGAGGAGATGGCTGACTAATGTTGCAAAGACCACCTAATGTTTTTAGGTTGACCAGATGGCGGTGAAAGGGGAAAAGAGCTTGGGAAACTGTATGGAAGCTTTCTGTGTGTATGTCTCTATGTCTCATTGAAATGGTTTCTTGCCTTCTGGTTGTCTGGCTGATACCAGCTACACTAAAACAGAAATGGGGGTTCACTGCTCACTATTTTCTTTCACAGGAAGTTCTGTTATCTTGGTTCTATAGTTAATGGCTCAAAACACTTCCTGAAATTCTTGTTTTTTTTTTTTTTTTTTTTTTAATGAGACATAATCTCACTTTGTCACTCTCATTGGAGTGCCATGGCATCACAGCTAACAGCAACCTTAAAATCCTGCGCTAAAGCCATCTTTTTGCCTCAGCCTCCTGAGTAGCTGGGACTACAGGTGCCCACCATAACACCCTGCTATTATTACAGACAGGGTCTTGCACTTGCTCAGGCTAATCTGGAACTCCTGAGCTCAGAAAAGCCACCTGCCTTGGGCCTCCAAGAGTGCTAGGCCTACAGGCTTGAACCATTGGGCTGGCCTTCTTTCTGAAATTCTTAAGGAAGATCATAGGCATTATAAGAAAACTGATTATTTGCTTGAAGATAGAGTAACTGCTGCTGTTGCAGAATCAGATGCTTCCAGTGGGCATACTGTGAAATGCCTTGTATGCATATTAAACTCAGAGGGGTGATGTTTAGCTAAGTGTTTCTCAGCCCAGGCTTGTAGTTAGGATTCTATGGTTAGTTGGAAGAGGTACCATCATCTGCGATTCTGCCTGCCCACAGATTCAATTAGTGTGGGTTGTTTCATCCACGTGGTTTTAATTAAGTGCCCCCTGTGATGCTAAGGGAAGGCCAATGTCTAGCATGAGGGTTTCCATATACATTTAAGACAGTTGAGTTTATTTATTTTTTTCCAGAAAGAGGGCACAGGCTCCATTTCCCATTTCCATAACAGAAATTGCTGGCAGGGGAGGGAATGGAAGCCAAGAAATTAGAAACTCACATTTTGGTCTTTACGTAGAACCTCCTTCCTGACTCTCTCCCATGATAAAGAATAGGGAAGGGTGAAATTTTCACTGTACTTGGAGGTCCCTATGCCTGTGGATGTGGTGGTAGCAGTTGAAGAGTTTGGGCTGATGTTTTTAAATGCATATTCCAAGATGCAGGAATAATGGGTCCAGATAATCTCACCTGAGAAGGAAATCAAGGGAAGGAGGAGAAGGAGAAAGAAATGATTGCTTTTCTGGTAAATGAGTCCAAGGTCCAGGGTTGTGCCCACTTTTTCTCCTGCACTATCATGTTAGAATTTTCAAACCTCTACATCTCTACTTGTGATGTTCCTGCCTAATGAGTTTGTTTCAAATACTCTTTTCCCCTTATAATAGTGAAAAGTCTCCACAAATTCTTCTCCTCTACATATGATAGTCTTCTTTCCCTTTTCTCCATCCAGGCTTGCCATATGCCCTAGAAAATTCTCACACTAAACTCATATCCTGCAATAGTGAAAATGTTCTCTTTCTTTCTGTTGAAAGTGGGAAAATGTGGATGTCCAAGATTTCCACTGTGGATGAGGTTGGATCATTGTATATTAGCAGAAATGGGGAATATGTACTGTTTAGTTTCCATCTGGAAGCTCTATGGGGTCTATGTAAAAGAAGTTGATATACGTGTACTTTTACAGAAGGTGGCATGAACTGCCTAAAGTAACTCAAAGTTCTGAAAAACAGAATAATTACCAAAGATTTGCTTTCTAGAATGCTAAGAAGGACATATTTAAAGACAAGATTTGTGATTAGAAAACATGTCCGATATCTATACCTTAAACTTTGTCCAAACTGGATTTTCCAAGGAGTTTTTATCAGATTATGATTTACTTTTTCTGTCCAGTACTGTCACAGCCGTGATATCATGTTTGCATTTGTGAATCACCACCTGATACTAATTTGTCCTGTTTACAGTGAGGTTAATTTTATTCACTGAGTTCTGGTGTTCTTTGACACATATTCCATTGTAGGGTTCTGTATATTTTCTTTCTTTGTTTATTTAACTTTTTGTAGAGACAGTCTCACTTTATTGCTTTTGGTAGAGTGTGGTGGCATCACAGCTCACAGCAACCTCCACTCCTGGGCTTAGGCAATTCTATTGCCGCAGCCTTCTGAGTAGCTGGGACTGCAGGTGCCCGCCACAATGCCCAGCTATTTTTTTGTTGCAATTTTTTCAGGGTCGGATTTGAATCCGCCACCCTCGGTATATGGCGCCAGTGTCCTACCCACTGAGCCATAGGTGCTGCCCAGTACACCTTCTGTACTCTTAATAAGTACTTGGGGAGATATCACTAATGTGCACAAACCAAAACATTTATTGAGGAAGCATCCCTTTCTTCTTAGATTCTCTTTTCTATACCTTGCTTTGGAAAGCAAAGTTTGTCATCTTTGTCTACTGGTTCAGAAATCAGTTGGGGTAAATCCAGTATGTACAGTTCACTGCATGTTTGACAAAATATTTTAATGGGACAGAAGCATTATCATTCCTGTTTAGCTTGTTGGAAATTTAGAAATGGAATCTTCATCCCATATCTTCTGAATGAAAATCTACATTTTATCAAGATCTTCTGGTCTTAGTTTTTTTTTTTTTTTAGTTGTTGTTTGTTTTTTTGAGACAGAGTCTCAAACTGTCGTCCTGGGTAGAGTACTATGGCGTCATAGCTCACAGCAAACTTCTACTAGGGCTAAAGTGATCCTCTTGACTCATTTTTTTTTAATTTTTAGTAGAGATGGTGTCTCACTATTACGCTGTTTTCAAACATGTGAGCTCAAGCAATCCACCCTTGGCCTCCCAAAGTGATAGGATTATAGATGTGAACCACCACTGTGCCCGGCCTATCTCCTATTCTTTCTTATACATGTTAAAATTTTAGAGGTACTATTTACCTCACCATGACATTGTCATATAAAAAAATACACACAGCTTACATGGAATGATATAGATAAGTCACAAAAATATACATGCCTGTATTTGTGGCCTTTTATTTTTACCGTGCAAAACAAAAAAATATACTGTCTACACTGGTTGTGTGGACATTATGCCGTCCCCTTCAGTGTTAGAGAACACATGAGGGAATTTGTCTCTTCTGTACTGATTAGATAATTCCAGACCCTCATATACATCAGCAACAGTTTTCTTCACTCATTTAACTAAAAGTGAAATTCAATCACCCCTTATTTCTTGGCAAATATGTTTGTTTTTCAGGGAGTGTTGACATACACGGATGTGTCTATAGAATTCTCTGTTAATGACTGGGCCTGCCTGGACCCTGCTCAGCAGCATTTGTGTTGGGATGTCATGTTAGACAACTATAGAAACCTGGTCTTCCTCGGTGAGGATAACTTAAATACACACTTCTGGGTTTACACTAAGCATTTCATATTCTTTCCTTGTAGAATGTTTTTTATTCAGTTTCTTCTTTGACTGCATGAATGTCAAGTTCTTGTTTCTAAGGAAAACTTAAGGATGTCTTGGTATAGTCAAGGAAATTTTGGAGATATTTTATTTTGGCATTAATCTTACCAATTTTTGAGCCAATTTATATCCTTCATTAGATTAATGGTAATTTCAGTAATTCAGTGGCATAGATTGTTACTCATACCTTTAAATCTGCTTTCTAGCACAAATTTTATTTCAGTAGCTCTGGGGAGTGGAATCAAGAGTTCTCCAACTTTAAGTACCTTTTTTTTTTTTTTTAATTCTTGGGGATTCATTGAGGGTACAAGAAACTAGGTTACACGGATTGCATTTCTTAGGTATCGTCCCTCTTAGAATTGTGCCTTGCCCCCAAAAGCTGTATCACACAAGACCCCACCCACCTCCCTCCTGCCCCGTCTATGCTCTTTCTTTCCCCATCCACTCTTCCTTCTCTCTCTCTATCTCCTTCCCTCACCACCACCACGTCACTAGTTATCATTAATTGTCCTCATATCAAAATTGAATACATAGAATTCATGCTTCTCCATTTTTGTGATGTTTTACTAAGAATAATGTGTTCCACTTCCATCCAGGTTAATACAAAGACTGTGAAGTCTCCATTTTTTTAAACGGATGAATAGTATTCCATGGTATACATATACCACAGCTTGTTAATCCATTCCTGGGTTGGGGGGCTTTTAGGCTGTTTCTACATTTTGGTGATTGTAAATTGAGCTGTGACAAACAGTCTAGTGCAAGTGTCCTTATGACAAAAGGGGATTGTATTAGTTTGCAGTCACAGCAACAGTGTAAAAGTATTCCTTTCTTTTCACATCTACACCAGCATCTGCAGTTTTGAGATTTTGTGATGTGGGCTATTCTTACTGGGGTTACATGATATCTCAGGGTAGTTTTGATTTGCATTTTTCTAATAATTAGGAATAATGAGCATTTTTTCATATGTTTGTTAGCTGTTCGTCTGTCTTCTTTAGAGAAGATTCTATTCATGTCTCTTCCCAATTGATATATGGAATTCTTGGCTTTTTTCATGTGGATTAATTTGAGTTCTTTATAGATTCTAGTTATCAAGCTTTTGTCTGATTCAAAATAAGCAAATATCCTTTCCCATTGTGTAGATTGTCTATTTGCTTTGGTTATTGTCTCCTCAGCTGTTCAGAAGCTTTTCAGTTTAATTAAGGCTCATTTGTTTATTTTTGTTGTTGTTGCAATTGCCATGGCATTCTTCATAAAGTTTTTCTTGAGGGAGATATCTTCCATTCTTTTTCCTATGCTTTATTTGTGGATTTTTATTGTTTTGTGCCTGAAATTTAAGTCCTTTATCCATCTTGAATCAGTTCATAAGTGGAGAAAGTTGTGGGTCCACTTTCAGTCTTTTACATGTGGATATACAGTTCTGCCAACACCATTTATCGAATAGGGATTCTTTCCCCCAGTGCATGTTCTTGTTTGGTATATTGAAGAGTAGGTGGTTGTAAGATGTCAGTTTCATTTCCTGTTTTTTTTAAATTCAATTCCTAATGTCTATGTCTCTAATTTTGTGCCAGTACCATACTATCTTGACCACTATGGCATTGTAGCACAGCCTAAAATCTGGCATGCTGATGCCCCCGGTTTTGTTTTTATCACTTAGCTATGCAGGTATTTTTCTGGTTCCATACAAAACACAGAATCATCTTTTCCAAGTTTTGAAAGTATGCTGGTCGGTATTTTAATACGGATGGCATTGAATCAGTAGATTGCTTTGGGAAGTATAGACATTTTAAGAAATGTTGATTCTTCCCAGCCATGAGCATGGTATATTCTTCCATTTGTTAATATCCTCTGCTATATCCTCTCTTAGGGTCTCATAATTTTTTTTACAAAGGTCCTTCACTTCTTTAGTTAGGCTTATTCCTAGATATTTCATTTTTATTCAAGCTATGGTGAGGGAGATGTGTCCTTAATTAGCCTCTCATCTTGGCTGTTTTTTGTGTATACAAAGGCTGCTGACTTGTGGACATTGATTGTATATCCTGAGACATTACTGTATTTTTTTCAATTAAATCATAGCTGTGTACTTTAAAGGAATTATGGGGTACAATGTGCTGGTTTTATATACAATTTGAAATACTTCATCAAACTGGTTAATATAGCCTTTACTGCATTTTCTTAGTTATTGTATTAAGACATTTATTTTCTACACTTAGTAGATTTAACGTGTACTGCATTTTTTTGATGACTTCCAGTAGTCTTTTAATTGAACAAGTTTGGAGTTTTCTAAGTATAAGATCATATTGTCAGAAAGGAGGGAGAGTTTGACTTCCTCTGCTTTCATTTGGATGCCCTTTGTATTGGCTAGAACTTCCAGTACTATTTTAAATAGTAATGGTGACAGAGGACCACTTTGTCTGGTTCCAGTTCTAAGTGGAAAAGCTTTCAGTTTTACTCTATTCAGTAAAATATTAGCTGTGGGTTTGTCATAGATAGCTTCGATCAGTTTTTTTTTTTTTTTTTTTGGCCGGGGCTGGGTTTGAACCCGCCACCTCCGGCATATGGGACCGGCGCCCTACCCGCTGAGCCACAGGCGCCGCCCAGCTTCGATCAGTTTAAGAAATGTGCTAACTATGCCTACTCTTCAGTGCTCTAATTAGAAAAGAAAGCTGGATTTTATCAGATGTTTTTTGTGCATCTATTGAGAGAATCATGTGGTTTTTGTTTTTGCTTCTGTTGATACGTTGAATAATGTTTATGGACTTGCATATCTTAAAGTAGCCTTGCATCCCTGGGATGAAACCTGGTTGATCATAATGTATGAGTTTTTTTGATGATATCCTGTAATTTGTTGGCTAGGATTTTGGTAATAAGTTTTGCATCAATGTTCATTAGTGAAATTGGTCTGAAGTTCTTTTTAGTTGGGTCTTTTTCTGGTTTTGGTATCAGGCTGGTGTATGCTTTGTAGAACGTGTTGGGTAAGATTCCTTCCTCCTCAATTTTTTGGAATAATTTCTGCAGTATGGGAATAAGGTTTGGTAGAATTCTGGTGTTAAGCCATCCACACCAGGTCATTTTTTGGTTGGGAGAGTTTTTTATTGTTTCTTTGGTCTCAGTGCTTGAAATTGGTCTGTTCAGGAGATTCATTTCTTCCTGGGTAAGTCTAGGGAGAGGGTGTGATTCCAAATATTGATCCATTTCCTTCCTTCACATTGTCAAATTCCTGGGCATAGAATTTCTTGTAGTATTTGGAGATAATGCATGAGTATCTCTGTTATTATTTCCCCTTTATCATTTTTTCTTTTTCTTTTCTTTTTGGAGATAGAGTGTCCTATATCACCCTTGGTAGAGTGCTCAGGAATCACAGTAAACTCAAAGTCTTGGGCTTGAGTCATTCTTTTGCTTCAGCCTCCTGAGTAGGTGAGAGACTACAGGCACTGCCACAACACACGGCTATTTTGTTGTTGGTGGTGTTGTTGTTGCAGTTGTCATTGGTGTTTAGCTGGGTCGGGCTGAATTTGAACCCACCAACCTTCTTGCCACTGTAACCACTGTCTATAGGTGAGGAGCCCCCCCTTTATCATTTCTGATTGAGGTTACTAGAGATTGTACTTTTCTGTTTCTAATTAGTCTCTTGTTTTTTCATAAAACAAATTTTTTTCATTAATTTTCTGCATGATTGTTTTGGTTTTCATTTCATTAATCTCTGATTTAATTTTGGATATTTCTTTTCTTCTGCTGAGTTTAGGCTTGGATTGTTCTTCTTTTCCAATTCCATAAGAGGGCTTGTGAGTTTGTTGATATGATCTCTGTTTTTGAATGTAGGCAACTAAAGCGATCGATTTTCCTCTCAGGACTGCTTTTGTTGTATCCCACAAGTTTTGGTAGCTTGTGTCTTCATTGTTGTTAAGCTCAAGGCAGTTAACGATTTCCTTTTTTATTTCTTCCTGCTCTCAATTGTCATTCAGCATAAGGTTGTTAAATTTCTGTGCCTTTGTGTGAGGTTGGATGTTTTTGTTGGAGTTGAGTTTCACCTTTACTGCCTTGTGGTCTGAGAAGATACAAGGTAATATCTCAATTCTTTTGATTCTATTAAGGTTTGTTTTGTGTCCTAGGATACGATCAATTTTGAAGAATGTTCAATGGGGCAATGAGAATAATTTATATTCTTTATCTTTGGGAAGGAGTGTTCTATATACATCTATCAGGCACAGTTGTTCTAAAGTCTCATTTAAGACCCTTATATCTTTGTTTAATTTCTATTTAGAGGACCTGCCCAGCTCAGGGAGAGGAGTGTTAAAGACTCCTGTTATTATGGTGTTATGGATATCACACTGCTCAGATTAAGTAAGGTCTGTTTTAAGAATCTGGGAGCATTTAAGTTGGGTACATAAATATTTGGAATTGAAATGACTTCTTGTTGTATTTTTCCCTTGACCAATATGAAGTGACCATCATTGTCTTTTTTGACTTTAGTTGCTTTAAATCTACATGTAGCTGAAAATAACAATCCCTCTTTTCTTCTGGATTCCATTTGCCTGCAAAATTGTCATCCAACCCTTAACTCTGAGTTTTAATTTATCTTTTGAGGTTAGGTGTGTTTCCTACAAACAGCAAAGAATGGCTTGTGTTTTTTAATCCAGTCAGCCAATCTATGCCTCTTCAGTGGGGAATTCAAGCCATTAACATTTATTGAGATAATTGACAAGTGTGGTAGTGTTCTATTCATCTTATTTTGAGAAAGTGCATTTAATATATATATATTTTATGGAAGCTAGGTTCTGTCCTTTAATTTCTGGGTGTTTACTTTGCTGGTGGTCCATTGTGATGGTCAGTGTGTAGAACAGGTTGAAGTATTTCCTATAGAGCTGGTCTTGTTGTGGCGAATTTCCTCAATGTTTACATCACAGTAAAAGATTTGGTTTCTCTATCAATTTTAAAGCTTACCTTAGTGGGATATAGCATTCTAGGCTGGAAATTTTTCTGTTTAAGTAGATTAAAGGTAGATGACCATTGTCTTCTGGCCTGAAAAGTTTCATTAGAGAAGTCTATGGTCACCCTGATGGATTTGCCCCTCTAAGTCAACTGGCACTTAGTACTGAAAGCTTGCAATATCTTTTCTTTTGTCTTGACTTTGGACAAGTTCATCAAATGTGTCTTGGAGAAGCTCTAGTAGAGTTAAGGCAACCTGGTGTCTGAAAAGAGTGTGTCAGAATCTTTGGTGATATTTGAAAAATTTTCATTCTTAATATTCTCTAGTATGGCTTCCATTCCTCTGGTCATTCTTCTTCCACTTCTGGGATACCAATAACACGTATGTTTGAACTCTTCTGAAAGTTCTATAATTCTGTCAGTGAATGTTCTGCTTTCTGTCTCCTCTTTTCTGCCTCATTAACTATCTGAGTTATCTCAAGATACCTCTGACTCTGAATTTTTTTATTCTGCATGATCTAATATGTTGGTAATACTTTTATTGCATCTTTAAGTATCTTAATTGACTGCTTCAATTCCTTCAGGTCTGCTATATCCTCTCTATATTCTGCATATCATTCATCTCTTAATTTGATTCTGTTGTTTGGATTTACTGTTGGTCATTTTCCATTTTATGAGCAGTTTCCTTCATTATTTCCATCATTTCCTTCATTGTTTTTATCATCTGTATTCTAAATTCCCTTTATGTCATTTCTAACATTTCTTTATAGGTGGAATCTTCTGCAGTAGCTACCTCACTGTCCCTTGGGGAGGTTCCTAGGACTAGTTTTTCGTGTTGCCTGGATTTTTCCGCAGATTCTTCTGCATGAGTGTTTTCTTTTACCTGTTTCCTTGCCTTAATTTTTCTTTCACTTCCTCTTGCTCTTTATGTTACTGTTCCTCTGACCTAAGGTTTTGATGTGTCCTTTTGGTATGGGAGCAGAAGGATGAGCAGATTTAAGAGCAACAAGGGAAAAAAGATTTAGAAAGAGAAATAAAAAATAGAAAGGAAAGGGGGTGAGTAAAAGGGAATATTGATAAAAAAAGTAGAATCACAGAAAGAGGGGGACAGGACTAATAAAGGTGTCCAGTGGGTGCTTTGACTCAACCTTAAAAACCCGCAACCTGTGGGGATGTTGGGTTGGGTGGTTCCCTTGAGGTCAGTAGCTCTTTGTCAGCCTGTTGATACACAGTACTTCACCTCCACTAAGTAGACAGGAAAGAAAAAAATAGTATAAATGAAACCCAAACAGACAAACAAAAAACCTTACGGGATAAAATTGTGGGAAAAATTCAAATAATAGGGGCAGATACACTAGCAAAAATGAAGTTCTAATTGTTATAGAAGGCTAGAATAGAAAATTATATTTAAACTAGAAAAATAAAGAAATAAAGAAAAAGAAATAAAAGAAAAATCTAGAGGGAAAATGTTATACTAAAAAAAATTAAAAACATTAAATAAAAACCAAAAACAAAAACAAACCAATATACATATATATCTTGCTGAATATTGTTCTGTAGTGGTGCTCTTCTGGGGTATGAGATGTTAATCACAATGCTGATACAGCTGTACGAGGTGGAGACTGGAGGCCTCTGCTGATTTCTCACACCTGGCAGGGTTGAGAGCCTAAATCTCTCCTCAGCCCACTTCAAAGACACTTTAAACCATTAGCCTTTGCTAAGCAGAAGCCTTCCCAGGAAAGCACTTGTTGCTGGGATCTCTCCTGAAGTGGCTGCCCGATTATCCAGTGTTCCAAAATTGGTCTCACTTAATGCCCCTGAGGGCCAATATAAGGCAGCAC
The DNA here is from genome assembly GCF_027406575.1 of Nycticebus coucang. NCBI lineage: Eukaryota > Metazoa > Chordata > Mammalia > Primates > Lorisidae > Nycticebus > Nycticebus coucang. Next base: position 23,766,136 of record NC_069799.1, on the reverse strand, counting down.
TGTTACTGCCAAGTACTGAAATCTCCACTTTTCCCCATCGTCTCAGTCACTGCCTTTGTTCTACTCAGTCACTAGATTACTTGCCCAAGGTCTTCCAGCTCCATCATTCCTCTTCAACCCTGAGGGCTTATCCTACAGGGGCTGTTCTCCCATAATGGCTGCACAGGCTCTGTCTCCTTGAGGGAGAAGCCTGAAGAGGCAGTTCTCCCACAATGTCTGTGCCAGCGGCCCACAGATGAACAATATTAGCTTTTTTCAGGCTCAGCGGCTTAGTCCAGAGCCCTAGAGAATGTTTAAAGTCATCTACACTCTCACCCAAGTTCTCCCAAGGTAATTCAACCAAATGCCCAAGTTCAAACAATTAAACAGCCCACAGGTAAGGTCTTTCCCGTTTGCAGTCTGTCTGCTGCTGTACAGTGGCAGGCAGCCTCTGACTGAACAAACGCATGCAACTACTTGCCAGTTGTCCACTGCTTTTGTCCTCCTCGTGGGGTCCAGACATCTCTCGCTGTCTCCCTGTGTCCCCAAAGAGATGTTTCTGGTCAGATCAGACCAGACAGAGATGCCTGGATTCTTCTCTCCCCCATTTCATTGTGTATGGTTGCAAAGAAGCTGGTACTCGCCTGCCAACTTGCTCCTCCCCTAACTTTAAATATTTTTTACAGATTCTGAAGTTTTTATAAGGATCCTCTATGTGGAGATTATTATTTCAAGACCTGCTGTAAAATTGAAGAAAAGGTTTTTCCAAGGTGCATATGCAAATCAAATTCAATAACTGGTTGCAGTTATGCATTGAAGTTTTTTGGACTTTTCAGTTGAAACTTTCCTGGTTTTGTAATCAGAAGATAATTAGTAGTTTGTGATTGTAAAGTCTATTTGTTTTCCTTCTAAGTTGATGTTGGGGTGCAGAAAATGATTCTTAAAAACTGTAGCTTCGGCATGCTGAGTGCTTTTCAAAATTGGAAAGCTTTTCAGAAATCATCCTGAATGTCAAGGTCCTTAAAACCTAGCCTTGCTTCACTCACCACCAGAGTAGAGATAGACTATCTAACACCTCCTTATGTAACAAAGTTTCTTACTAAAATAAAAAGAGTTGCCTTCTATTGCTTTCCTGTAACCCCCTTATTTAGTGCAGATAGAAAATACAACCACTCCTGGAAGGTTTTTTCCTCAACATGATTTCTGCCTCTCTGGTCCATTCAGATTCCTAAAAAAGCATTAACAAGTTTGTTTCCTTCTTCCCAATCAGTTCATCCTCTCTAATCATTTTTTGCCTCTCAAAAAAATTACCATCTCTTTCTTCTGTTATGAAAATGAGAATTTAAACTTCTGTTTCCCAGTGGGAGTCTGGGGTAAATCTCTCCATGATTTCATCACATATGTAGTATATGAGTAAATTCATATGCCTTTTATTACTCTTCCATTTGTGAGTTGGTAATTGGGGAAACTTCGAAGAATTCATGGGAAGTTTTTCCCTTGGCTCTTGCATTAGCACATAATAAGAAATAAATTGGTGCTGGATTTTAGGTTCCTTGGGTATAAATGCAGAATAGTAGAGTCTTTTTGGCCAAATTCCCTCATATATATTTTAACACTCTACAAGGGGACTTGTTTTCCCCAGCATTTTCCAAAGTTTGTGAACCAGAGTCTAAATTTACCACTTTTGTTTCTTCTGCCCAATTCTTCCAGGTCTTGGAGGAAACTCGATTTTCAGTTTCATTTTCTCTTTTTCAAATAGAACTTCCCATCCAATTTACATTATCACTTTTTTTTCTTATTGCCCATTTAAAGCACTTGCAGTATTTTTGTGTTTATTATTTGTTTACATAAGGTGGGGGGTGATTATTTTTTAAACTTTTTTACATTTCACATAAGAAAAAATGCGGACAATAGTACTGTGATACTCCATGGTAAAAACTTTGTGCCTTACTCCTTTTATCTTGCCTGGGAACACACAGCTTACCAGAATGTCTTGGAATTGATATTCCCTATTGGTAACTGTACAGGATGACAGATCCTCATTCACACTCCTGCCTTTTCCCAGTCCTGAACTTTATACTTCTCTGAGGATGACCCAAGTTGCCCATAGCATTCATATTTTCTTTAGTGTTCCATAAATATCAGTCCCTGGGACATTTCCTCCCAGAAGACAGTCTGAAGAATGGGAGTAGAGCCTCTCAGAGGAGCAAATGAGTGTCCTTGAGGTTGAGAGAAGTCTTCTGGTATATTCTTCATGTAAAAAGCTAATGCATAAAGACTTTAAGTTTTTTGGTACTAGCCTCAGTTTTCACTTCTTAGAGAGACATTCCCGGTCAGCCCATCAGATGCGGGTATTCAGGGGAAAATGCACAACTTATTCCTCAAATATTTCAATTGAGCAAATACCAAAGGATAAATATACCCCAGCCCAGCAAAGTCTTTTAAAAATCTGCAACCCAATACACACTTCATGTGCATTGAAAGCAAGAGTGCAGTTTCTCCAGTGAGGTTGGCCACTGAGCAATTCTGTGATCAGAATAAGGGTGGGAGGTATAGGATAAGGATTCAAGGTATAGGGTGACCTTACTTGACACTTGAGAGGGGCATGTCTATATTCCAGTCACCAGTCTCATTCCCTGAATTTTGTGTCTTGAAAAGCTTTGCTCATTTATTTTAGCTTCATTTTTCCATTAACTATAAAATGTAGTTCATCCATAGCCCTTGAAGAATATGAAAATATTCCTAAAGGCAAGACAGGAGTGAATATTAAATATGGAGTCATATATTTCATTTCATAAAAAGTATGTTTTTACCTTGTTTCTGCAGAGTAAATGTTATAAGGTTCTGAGATTTATAATTATTTTAGGGTGATTTCAAATGGGAATCCTGAGCTTAGCTTTGGAAAGATACCATGAAAATGAAAGACAACTGGCAGGCTGAGGTGGGAGGATCACTTGAGTCCAAGAGTTTGAGACCTCTCCAGGCATGGTGGCTCGTACCTCTAATCCCAGCAATAGGGAGACCAAGGTGGGTGGGTTGCCTAAGCTCACGACTCAAGACCAGCCTGAGCATGAGCAAGGTCCTGTCTCTAAAAACTAGTCAGGTATTGTGGTGGGCACCTATAATCCCACCTATTTGGGAAGGTGAGACAAGAGGATCATTTGAATCCAAGAGTTTGAGTTTGCTGTGAGCTAAGATTCCACAGCAGTCTACAGAGGGTGACCAAGTGAAACTCTATCTCAAAAAAAAGAAAAAGAGTTTGAGACTAACATGAACAACATAGCAAGAACCCATCTCTACAAAAAATTAGAAAAATTAGTGGGGCATGGTGGTACGTGCCTGTAGTCCCAGCTAATAAGGAGTATGAGGTCTCCTGCCCACAGGCTGTCACACCACAAATTGTGCAGTGATTACACATCACCTCTTGTTGTCAGAGGGGACTAGAGTTTTTGAGAGGAGGAATTCTTAGTTTGGATTCCTTCTCCCTATTGTGACACCCATTTTTTTATGGACATGAAGACTAGACAGGGATGTGGTCATATTTCTACTAGAATCAAACTCATAGGTCCTTCACCTTTAGGATGTCCCATCAAAACCCCACACCAGTGTGAAGAGACTTTTGGCTTGTCCCAACCCTCAGATCTTGAATTTGTAGCAGCAATCTAGCTTTTCAGCCACGCTGCTGTCCCAGGCAAAGGCAATCTCATCTCTCTGCATGGAACAGAAAGAAGCCTGAGCATATCCCACCCTTGGCTATCATTCCTAGCACTGGCACACCAAAAGAAGTTACTGAGGCAAAGACATAAATCAGTGGAAGATTATTAAGACAATGTTTATAGACATTACTGGAAAAAAAAAGCAAATAACAGATGTATCTTTTAGTTTTCAGAATGAGCAGTAGGGAACTTCAGTATTTAAACATGAGAAGGCATACAGAAGAACTAGGGCAATGGATACTGAGGTAAAATATTTACATTTTTGTAAAGCGTAGGAAATTTACATTTTACACAGGATAACCTGAATTCAAACTTGAACAGAAAAACAGAGTGAAGGAAAAATCAATTTTCTGGCTCTGTGCCCATGGCTCTGTGGTTAGAGCACCGGCCAGGTACACTGAAGCTGGTGGGTTCCAACCCAACCGAGGCCTGCTTAACAACAGTGACAACTACAACAAAGAAATAGCTGGGCGTTGTAGTGGGCACCTCTAATCCCAGCTACTTGAGAGGCTGAGGCAAAAGAATCACTTAAGCCCAAAATTTTGAGGTTGCTGTTAGCTGTGTTGCTACAGAACTCTACTGAGGGTGACATCATGAGACTGTGTCTCAAAAAAAAAATTTTTTTTTTTGGTAAATGTCCCTGGGTTGATCTTGTCTCTGTCCTACACCTGCAAAGATAAACTTGTACAAACATTATTAGTATGCAATCAAACAGACTTTAGTTTTAGGAGGTAGATTTGGGCTGCAAACCAAAAGTTGGGTTACACGTTTTTGTTTTTGGGTTACCAGCAAGAAATTCCTTTATGAATTATCAGAGGGCAGTCTTTACAGAAGGACTGCCTATTTTCAATCTCTCATTTAGGGCAGTTTCACTACAGGGTGTCCCCCTCCCTCAATTTTTTTTTTTTTTTAGGACAGAGTCTCACTTTATCACCTTTGGTAGGTGCCGTTGCATCACAGCTCAGAGCAGGCTCCAACTCCTGGGCTTAGGAGATTCTCTTGCCTCAGCCTCCCTAGTAGCTGCGACTATAGCACCCACCACAACACCCAGCTATCTTTGTTGTTGTTGTTGTTGCAGTTTGGCCAGGGTCTGGTTTGAACCCTCCACCCTTGGCATATGGGGCCAGCGCTCTACCCACTGAACCACAGGCACTGCCCCCACTGAAAATTACCTCAGAAGTCACCATATATAGGGAAACGGGAAATTGTAGCTAAAGGTACCTTTATTTACAAAATATTTATTATGAAATTATAGAAAATATTTACAAAATGTTCTCTATGTGTTGGCTACCTCTTTGTAAAATTTGTAATGAATATTGTGTAAAAATATGTTTAGGTCCAATTTCTGATTTTCCATACATATAGAGACATTGGGGTGACTTTGGGGACAATCTGTAGATTTCTTCAAAAATACATTTATAGAACAACAATCAACAATCAACAATCTCTGTCATATAATGACCCTGATATCTTTAGACCCACAACTGATACAGAGATTATGGGGCCCAGAAACAAATCCTGAATTACAGATGTGCATTAAGGTACTTGAGGATTTCCATTTTTCCATTTTCCTTCTTTCTGAATTCCTTTGGATGTACACAGGGCACTAGCTTGCTTCCCAGTTCTCCAAGACCCAAATCTGTAGTTCCAAATTCTAAATCTAGTTCTTTCGTCAGACACTGCTACCTTCTCTAGCCCTTGGAAACTTTGAAGGTCCAGCAGACAATGCCATGTTTCAAGATTATGATTGGTGTTCTTAACTTAGACCAAAAGTATTTGTGTTGTTAACAAAGTGCTGGGTAGAAGGGACTCTGCTGTGTTCTCTAGCTGAGTGCTGCTCTAGTCTAGGACAAGTAACACCAATAATAGGGGGAATTGTTGAAGAAGCCATTTCATAGACTCGCTCAAAAAGTGAAAAATTTTATTCAAATTCACTTCCCAAAAGCCAAGCTCAGCAAAACAGAGTTGGTAGGGATAAAAGCAGATTATTCAAGAGCAACATAAGGGCTCAGTGTCTGTCGATCTGTGGTTAGTGCTCTGACCACATGGTCTGGGGATGGTGGATTCGAACTGTCCCAGGCGTGCTAAACAAAACATAATACCAGGGCATTATGGTGGACCCCTGTTTTTCTAGCTACTATGGAGGCTGAGGCAAGAGAATTGCTTGAGCCCAAGAGTTTGAGGTTCTTGTGAGCTGTGACACAACAGGACTATACAGAGGATGACATAATGAGGCTCTGTCTCAAAAAAATAAAAAATAAAAAAAGAGCAACATGAGGAGATGGCAGACTAATGTTGCAAAAACCACCTCATGCTCCTCTGCTGACCAAAAGGTTGTGAAAGGGAAAGGAGCCTGGGAAGCTTTGTGCAGGAGCTTTCTATGTATAGGTCCCCCTGGCTTGTTGCAAAGGTTACTTGCCATCTGGCAGTCTGCTGGAGGACGACAGAAGTGGAGGTTAACTGCTTAGCATTTTTCTTTACCGGAAGTTCTGCAATCTTGGTTCTTTGGTTAATTTCTAAACACCCATTCCTGAAATTCTTTTTTTTGTTTTTTGAGACAGAGCCTCAAGCTCTCACCCTGGGTAGAGTGTGGTGGCATCACAGCTCACAGCAACCTCCAACTCCTAGGCTCAAGCGATTCTCTTGCCTCTACCTCCCAAGTACCTGGGACTACAGCCGCCCACCACAACCCCCGGCTATTTTTTAGTTGCAGCTGTCATTGTTGTTTGGTGGGCCCAGGCTGGATTCGAACCCACCAGCTCAGGTGTATGTGGCTGGTGCCTTAGCTGCTTGAGCCACAGATGCTGAGCCCATTCCTGAAATTCTTAAACAAGGACATAAATAGCCATTGTAAAAACAAGTGACAATTTGCTTTAAGATAGAGTAATTGCTGCTCTTGCAGGATCCCATACTTAGAGGGGCCCAGGATACTGAATACCTTGTGTGCGTATTAAAGCCTGGGAGGCGATGCTTACCTGAGTGGTTCTCAGCCCAGGCTTCCAGACAGGATTCCATGTCCAGTTTGAAGAAATGCCATCATCTGTGATTCCACCTTCTCACAGTTTCTGTTAGTCTGTTTTGTTTCGTCCACATGGTTTTAATTATTACCCCCATGTGATGATAAGGTTAGGCCAGTGTCAAGCATGAGAGTTTTAAAATGTGTTGAGGCTCTTTTCCCAAGAGAGGTCACAGGGCCTGACCTGCTTGTGCTTCATAGGGACAGGACAGCACCACCGATATTACCTTGGCATAGCCGAAATTGCTAGCAGGGTAGGGCACTTGAGGGCAAAAAGCATGAAAGTCACACTTTGGTTTTTATGTGAAAGCTCCTTGTTCCAGACTGTCTCCTGTAATAGAGAACTGGAAAGGATATATATATACATATATGCACACTTTGTTTTGCTTCAAAGTTACTCAGCCTGTGGATGTGGTGGGAACAAGTGAAGGGGCTGTGCTGATGCCTTTAAAGCCATATTACCAGGATGCAGGTGGAATAAATATCCGGGTAATCTCACCTGAGAAGGTAATCAAGGGCAGTCAGGGAAAGAGAAGGAACTGGTTGCTTCTCAGCTAAATGTGTCTTAACATTGGGTTGTGACTACCTTTTCTTCTGCAATATCTCATGTTTTGAAGTTGGAAATCTTTTCTTCTCTATGTGAGATGTTCCTGCGTAATGAGTTTGTTTCAAATACTCTTTTGCCCTTTTTTTGTAATAGTGAAGAGGCTCTGAGAAATCCTCCTCCCCTCCGTATACAGCAGTGTCTTCTCTCCATTCTCTCCATTAAATTCCCATATGCCCCTGGAGAATTTTCATCACAAATTTATGTTTATAATAAATTATGTTTTGTAATTCTGCAAATGTTCCCTTTGTGCCTATTTTAACTTTTTTTTTTTGGTTGCAGCTGTCATTGTTGTTTGGGTAGCCCTGGGCTGGATTCAAACCCGCTAGTTCAGGTGTATGTGGCTAATGCCTTAGTCACTTGAGCCAAAGCACCAAGTCTTGTGCCTATTTTAAATGGAAATGAGTGGATACCCGGGGTGGATGATGTTGGGTCATTTAATATTAGCAAAGCAGGGGACTAAGTACTGTTCAGTTTTGGTCCGGAAGCGCCCTCAGTGCTGTGTAAAGTAAGGTGATACACATGCAGTTTACAGAAGATGGCATTAACGGCCTAGAGTAAAAGTTCTCAAAATCAGAAGTATTAGAAAAGCTTTGCTTTCTAGGATGCTAAGGAGAGTTTTTAAAGATAGCATTAGAGATTAGAAAATAGGGCAGATATCTGTACATTTAGTGTTTTTTTTTTTTTTTGTTGTTGTTCTTTTTTGAGACAAGAGTTTCTCAAGCTGTCACTCTGGGTACTCTGGGTAGAGTGCCTTGGTATCACAGCTCAGAGCAAACTCCAACTTTTGGGTTTAAGCGATTCTCTTGCCTCAGCCTCCCAAGTAGCTGGGACTGCAGGCACTTGCCACAGTGCCGGGCTATTTTTTGTTGTAGTTGTCATTGTTATTTAGCAGGCTCAGGCTGGATTTGAACCCACCAGCTCCGGTGTATGTGGCTGGTGACCTCGCTGCTGAACTACAATCGCCAAGCCTGTATTTTCAACTTTGAAAAAAAATTTTTTCACCGGTTTTTATCAGAATATGATTAAGTGCTTTGGGGAGAGTATCAACTCATATGCACCTTCTGAGATTCTCTTTTTATACCTTGGTTGGAAAATAAAGGCTCTAATGGTTGTTTACTGGGTCAACATTCAACTGGGATAAATCCAGTCTCACGTGTGATAAAATACTATCAAAGGACAAAAATATTGGCATCCCCATTAAGCTTGTTGGAAATTCAAAAATGAAGCTTTACCCAATATCTTCTGAGTAAAAAACTGCATTTGAGTCTTGGCTCTCACATTACAGTGGTTACTTGCCAGCCACTTGCACCCAGGCTGACTTGTTCCACCCCGGCCCAGGCCAGCTAAACAACAGGGACAACCACAAGAAGAAAATAGCCATGTGTTGTAGTGGGTGCCCAGCTACTTGGGAAGCTGAGGCAAGAGAATCGCTGAAGCCCCAGGGGTGTGAGCTGTGACACCATTGCACTTTACCGAGAGCGATATAGTGAGACTATGTCTCAAAAAAAAAAAACACAAAAACTTCAGTTCATGCTTGCAAACATTAAAATCTTAGGGCTTTGGCGGAGCGGCACTGAGCGCAGTGAGGCAGTAGTGGGGAAGGCTCTGGAGGGGCAGACGGGCGGGTTGAAGGAGGGAAGCGGACGAGCGAAGTCCCAGAGCGCGCCGCGGCAGCCCGCGTACCCTCCCCTTCCTGGCGTGTGTCGCTGTGAGAAGAGCTGAACCAAGCGGACCCGCAGAGGCAGCGAGGCCCCTGTACCACCGCCCCAGCCCGGCCTCCCTCGGCTTCGGAGCTCCGTCGTGGGGCCCAGGTTCCTCAGCACACCCAGCTTCAACTGTCCCCAGAGACTGTCCTTAGCCTTTCAAAAGTCCCGGCGCCAGCCGGGCCCTTGGCGGGGAAGATGACGGAGCTGCAGTCGGCACTGCTACTGCGAAGACAGCTGGCAGAACTCAACAAAAATCCAGTGGAAGGCTTTTCAGCAGGTTTAATAGATGACAATGACCTCTACCGATGGGAATTCCTTATTATTGGTCCTCCAGATACACTTTATGAAGGTGGTGTTTTTAAGGCTCATCTCACTTTCCCAAAAGATTATCCCTTCCGGCCTCCTAAAATGAAATTCATTACAGAAATCTGGCGCCCAAATGTTGATAAGAATGATGATGTGTGCATTTCTATTCTTCATGAGCCTGGGGAAGATAAATATGGTTATGAAAAGCCAGAGGAACGCTGGCTCCCTATCCATACCGTGGAAACCATCATGATTAGTGTCATTTCTCTGCTGGCAGACACTAATGGAGATTCACCTGCTAATGTCGATGCTGCGAAAGAATGGAGGAAAGACAGAAATGGAGAATTTAAAAGAAAAGTTGCTCGCTGTGTAAGAAAAAGCCAAGAGAGTGCTTTTGAGTGACATTTATTTAGCAGCTAGAAACTTCACTTATTTCAGGGTCTCCAATTGAGAAACATGGCACTTTTTTTTCCTGCACTCTACCCACCTATTGCTGGACTTCTGTTGTAACAAGTTGGCAGACACTGGCTGGAACTGGGCTGCAATAAAACATGCCAGTTATCAATGCTGACGAGAGCCTAACAAGAGCCAACTTACAGATGATTACACATTTTGAATTCTAATGAACTGTTTTAACCTTCAGGAAGAATTGTAAAGACGTGTACATAGCACAGCATGATCCGGATAATATATATACTGTTCATGTACATCCACAAATACACCTTGTACCAAATAATGCTTTCTTGTAGTAGAATAAGAATCGTGTAAATTCTAAAGATTTTAGCAGGTTTTCTTTCTTATTCATTGTTTTTTATCAGTTTTAAAAGACTCCTTAAAGCATGTGAGATGAAAAGCAATTAGGATTAAACGTTTCCATTTAATTTCCTTAAACCATCGAGGCTTCATTAAACTCTTTTCACTTACTAAACTTTTGTATCTTGTTTTGACACTCTCCCCTTTGCTTTTATCTCTTATAGCTGCCAGAAAGTTCTAAAATCATTTAGTTAAAATACTGAAATACTTAATAAGCAATTACTTGATTTTTATTGATGACTTTGGAGTAGTCATCACTAGTTGCTTTGTCCTTTTTGTATTCTAATTGCACCCATCTCTTGGATTGGATGTAGCAATAACATTTTTTGTCTGTTGAAAGCTCTTGAATCCAGTCATTTCCCCTGAGGACTAATACAGTTGGTACTTAATTCAACTTACTGAAAATTTTCCCAAACAGTATCAAACTCTGATGTGGTTTTATTTATGCCCTTCAGTTGCCTAATATTAAGGTTGGATAAAGCATGCACAGCTCAGCTACAGGCTTTCTACCTAACTCCTGGATTTGCTACTAAAAATGCTATTTACCGGGCGGCGCCTGTGGCTCAGTCGGTGGGGCGCCGGCCCCATATGCCGAGGGTGGCGGGTTCAAACCCAGCCCCGGCCAAACTGCAACCAAAAAAATAGCCGGGCGTTGTGGCGGGCGCCTGTAGTCCCAGCTACTCGGGAGGCTGACGCAGGAGAATCACCCAGGAGTTGGAGGTTGCTGTGAGCTGTGTGAGGCCACAGCACTCTACCGAGGGCGATAAAGTGAGACTCTGTCTCTACAAAAAAAAAAAAGAAAAAAAAAATGCTATTTACCCTCATAACCTTCTACTTAGTCCTTTATATTTCTTTGCCTCTATTCTTCTATACCTGCAGATTTTTCTCACCTATTGTACAAAGAAATTGCGATGTATATTTTCATGTAATTTGATTTTGGAATTCTGTCACCTTATGTAGTGAGTTCTTCCAAAATCTAATTTTTTTTTCAATAAAAAAAATAATAAAATTTTAGGGCTTCCATTTACCTCACCATGATATTTTCACGTAAGAAATATGCACAGGTTACAGAGTATGATGTAAGCAGGCACAAGAATCCATATGCCTGTATTGGTGGCCTGATTTTTGCATTGTAAAGCCAAAAAGCACATTATCTACCCTGGGGTTGTGGATGTTATCCCATCCTCTTTCCTCAGTGTTAGAGAGCACATGAGGGAGTATCTCTCAGCTATACTTACTACATAATACCATTCAGTCGTGTAAGTCAAAAGAAGTTCTCAACCACTCATTTATGTAAAAATGAAATTAAAACATCCTATGACATCATGATAAACATGGTTTTTGTTAGTTTTTTTTCTTCTTTTTCAGGAACTGTTGACATTCAGAGATGTGTCTATAGAATTCTCCATGGATGAGTGGGACTGCCTGGACCCTGCTCAGCAGAATTTGTATCGGGATGTCATGTTAGAGACCTACAGTCACCTGGTCTTCCTAGGTGAGGATAACTTACATACACATTTCCTACTATACACTAAGCATTTCTCTGTAGATGGGTTTTGTGGAGATTCTTCTTTGACTGCATTAGTTTCAGATTGTTCTGTCTAAGGAAAACATAAGTTCTTGGTGTAGAAAAGAAAATATTTCAGATGTTATCTTGGCATTATATCCTTCCCTACATTGATGGTAATTTCAGAAATGCAGAGGCTTAGAATTGTTGCCCATACCTTTAAGCCTCATTTCTAGCACCAAATTTTATTTGCATAGTACTGGGTAGTGGAGCATTTTAAATCCCTTTAAAATACTGTAAAGTATCTGTGAGAAACCTCAATTTTTAGATTATTCTTTTGGGATCTCTAAAATGTTGTGTTCTCTACTCTACGAAGTTACTAGTTTGTTAACTGATGAAGCCCAACAAGCGTCATGTTATCTTTTTTTTTCTAATGAAACAGGGCTTGCCATCTCTAAGCCTGAGCTCATCACCTGTCTGGAGCAAAGGAAAGAACCCTGGAAGGTGAAGACTCACCAGACAGTGCTCAAGCACCCAGGTAGGTTGGAGTGAATGAAGCAGATAACACTGGTCAGAGGTCCAAAGTTGAAGGAGGAAACCAAACAACACAATGTGATTAGAGAAGCTCAGCTTAATTGGAAATGATTTCTGGGAAGCCTGGGTTTCTTTCTCTTGTTACATAAAGGCACCTCTGTTCTTGTTTTCATTTCTTATGTTTATTTATTTATTTATTTTTATTTTTTTGTAAACTTTTTTTTTTTTTTATTGTTGGGGATTCATTGAGGGTACAATAAGCCAGGTTACACTGATTACAATTGTTAGGTAAAGTCCCTCTTGCAATCATGTCTTGCCCCCATAAAGTGTGACACACACCAAGGCCCCACCACCCTCCCTCCTTCCCTCTTTCTGTTTCCCCCCCATAACCATAATTGTCATTAATTGTCCTCATATCAAAATTGAGTACATAGGATTCATGCTTCTCCATTCTTGTGATGCTTTACTAAGAATAATGTCTTCCACGTCCATCCAGGTTAATACGAAGGATGTAAAGTCTCCATTTTTTTTAATGGCTGAATAGTATTCCATGGTATACATATACCACAGCTTGTTAATCCATTCCTGGGTTGGTGGGCATTTAGGCTGTTTCCACATTTTGGCGATTGTAACTTGAGCTGCAATAAACAGTCTAGTACAAGTGTCCTTATGATAAAAGGATTTTTTTTCCTTCTGGGTAGATGCCCAGTAATCGGATTGCAGGATCAAATGGGAGGTCTAGCTTGAGTGCTTTGAGGTTTCTCCATACTTCCTTCCAGAAAGGTTGTACTAGTTTGCAGTCCCACCAGCAGTGTAAAAGTGTTCCCTTCTCTCCACATCCACGCCAGCATCTGCAGTTTTGAGATTTTGTGATGTGGGCCATTCTCACTGGGGTTAGATGATATCTCAGTGTTGTTTTGATTTGCATTTCTCTAATATATAGAGATGATGAACATTTTTTCATGTGTTTGTTAGCCATTCATCTGTCGTCTTTAGAGAAAGTTCTATTCATGTCTCTTGCCCATTGATCTATGGGATTGTTGGCTTTTTTCATGTGGATTAATTTGAGTTCTCTATAGATCCTAGTTATCAAGCTTTTGTCTGATTGAAAATATGCAAATATCCTTTCCCATTGTGTAGGTTGTCTCTTTGCTTTGGTTATTGTCTCCTTAGCTGTACAGAAGCTTTTCAGTTTAATGAAGTCCTATTTGTTTATTTTTGTTGTTGTTGCAATTGCCATGGCAGTCTTCTTCATGAAGTCTTTCCCCAGGCCAATATCTTCCAGTGATTTTCCTATGCTTTCTTGGAGGATTTTTATGGTTTCATGCCTTAAATTTAAGACCTTGGGCGGCGCCTGTGGCTCAGTCGGTAAGGCGCCGGCGCCACATACCGAGGGTGGCGGGTTCAAACCCGGCCCCGGCTGAACTGCAACCAAAAAATAGCTGGGCGTTGTGGCGGGCACCTGTAGTCCCAGCTACTCGGGAGGCTGAGGCAAGAGAACCACTTAAGCCCAGGAGTTGGAGGTTGTTGTGAGCTGGGTGAGGCCACCGCACTCTACTGAGGGCCATAAAGTGAGACTCTGTCTCTACAAAAAAAAAAAAAAAAAAATTAAGACCTTTATCCATCTTGAATAAATTTTTTTGAGTGGGGAAAGGTGTGGGTCCAGTTGCAGTTTTTACATGTGGACATCCAGTTCCCCCAACACCATTTATTGAATACGGAGTATTTCCCCCAAGGTATGTTCTTGTTTGGTTTATCAAAGATTAGGAGGTAGTACAATGTTAGTTTCATTTCTTGGTTTTCAATTCGATTCCAAGTGTCTATGTCTCTGTTTTTGTGCCAGTACCATGCTTTCTTGAGCACTATGGCTTTGTAATACAGACGAAAGTCTGGTATGCTGATGCCCTCAGCTTTATTTTTGTTACAGAGAACTGCCTTAGCTATATGGGGTTTTTTCCGGTTATATACAAAACGCAGAATCATTTTTTCCAAATCTTGAAAGTACGATGTTGGTATTTTGATAGGAATGGCATTGAATAGGTAGATTGCTTTGGGAAGTATAGACATTGTAACAATGTTGATTCTTCCCATCCATGAGCATGGTATGTTCTTCCATTTGTTAATATCCTCTGCTATTTCCTTTCTGAGGCGTTCATAGTTTTCTTTATAGAGGTCCTTCACCTCGTTCGTTAGGTATATTAATAGGTATTTCATTTTCTTTGAAACTATGGTGAAGGGAGTTGTGTCCTTAATTAGCTTCTCATCTTGACTGTTATTGGTGTACACAAAGGCTACTGACTTGTGGACATTGATTTTATATCCTGAAACATTACTGTATTTTTTGATGACTTCTAGGAGTCTTGTGGTTGAGTCCTTGGGGTTCTCTAAGTATGAGATCATGTCGTCAGCAAAGAGGGAGAGTTTGACCTCCTCTGCTCCCATTTGGATTCCCTTTATTTCCTTGTCTTGCCTAATTGTATTGGCTAGAACTTCTAGCACTACGTTGAATAGTAAAGGTGACAGGACAACCTTGTCTGGTTCCAGTTCTAAGAGGAAAAGCTTTCAGTTTTATTCCATTCACTAAAATATTGGCTGTGGGTTTGTCATAGATAGCTTCAATCAGTTTAAGAAATGTGCCACCTATGCCTATACTCTTCAGTGTTCTAATTAGAAAAGGATGCTGGATTTTATCAAATGCTTTTACTGCATCTGTTGAGAGGATCATGTGATCTTTATTTTTGCCTCTTTTAATATGGTGGGTAACGTTTATGGACTTCTGTATGTGAAACCAGCCTTCCATCCCTGGGATGAAGCCTACTTGATCATGATGAATGACTTTTTTAATGATAAGCTGTAATCTATTGGCTAGGATTTTGTTGAGCATTTTTG